>NW_028273629.1:1452957-2175686 GCF_024610735.1 Ursus americanus | reverse complement strand
GGTGGCAGCTGGGTGGCAGGGTGAGTCAGGTGCTGAGGCTCAGGATCCCCAATCTCCGGCGTTGGAGCGCCAGGCCCCTTGGGATGGGCCCCTCGGTGGTCAATCTAGGGTTATGGTTAGCCCCCAGAAGGCCAGTGGTCCCAATCAGCGGCTGTGCAACACGCGAAGGGTTGGGCCGAGGTGAGGGCGCTGGCGAGCCTTAGCATGAGCCCAAGCCAAGCACGGGGGGCCTTTGAATGTCAGCGGGTGCTCGGAGGGCCCTAACCATTTTCTTGCTCTGATTGAACGGTGGGCCCCTAGCGGCTCGGGTGGCTGAAGGGAAGCAGGGTGAGTCTGGCACTTGGGCTCGGTGTCCCCATCCCCAGCGTTGCGATGCCAGGCCCCTTGGGAAGGGCCCCAGGGGTGCCGACCTATGGTTAGGGTTAGCCCCCAGGAGTCCGGCAGGTCCGATACACCACCTGTGCGTCGAGCGGCGATTTGGGCCGAGGTGAGGGTGCTGGTGAACATGAGCCTGAGCCCAAGTGTTTTCGTTTGGGGCGCCTTCGAAGATCGGCAGTTTTCGGAGGGCCCAGCCCGTTCTCCCACCCTGAATGAACGGTGGCATCCCTAGCGGTCCGGGTGGGGCGGGGCGGCAGGGTGTAACTGACGATGGGGTTGGGGGTCCCCAATCCCCAGCATTGGGCCGCCAGGCCCCTTAGGAGGGGCCCTTCGGGGGCCAACCTAGAGTTAGGGTTAGCCCCTAGGTGGCCAGCAGGCCCTATTCGCCAGCTGTGTGGAGAGCGGAGTGGCGGACCCAGGTGAGGGTGCTGGTGAGCGGGAGCGTGGGACCTAGCATTTTGGTGCGGGTTGCCTTTGAAGGTCGCAGGGGACTGGAGGGCCCTGCCCATTCTACCACTCTGAATGAGGACGGCGCCCCTAGCGGGCCGGGTCGCGGCAGGGCGGCAGGGTGAGTCTGGCGCTGGTGCTCGGGGGTCCCCAATCCCTGTCGTGGTGGCGCCAGACCCCTGGGAGGGGCCCCTCCACATCCAACCTACTGTTAGTCCCCAGGAGGCCGGCAGGCCCGATCCGGCAGTTGTGCGGCTTGTGGAGGGGCTGGCCGAGGTGAGGGCGCTGGTGAGCGGAAGCGTGGGCCAAAGCATTTTGGCGTGGGAGGACTTCAAATGTCACCGGAGGCTCGGAGGCCCCTGCCCATTCTCCAACCCAGATGACCGGCGGCGCCTCTAGCGGCCCGGGTGGTGGCGGGGCATCAGGGTGCGTCCGGCAGGTTGCTTTGGGGGTGCCCAATCCCCCGCATGGTGGCGCCAGGCCCCTTGGGATGGGCCCCTCAGGAGCCAAGCTAGGGTTATGGTTAGCTCCAGGCGGCCGGCAGGCCCGATCCACCAGCTGTGCGGCGAGCGGAGGGGCGGGCCGAGGTGGGGGCGCTGGGGAGTGGGAGCGTGGGCCCAAGCGTTTTAGTGTGGGGGGCCTTCAAAAGTCGGCGGGGGCTTGGAGGGCCCTGCCCGTTCTTCTGCCCTGAATAACCGGCGGCGCCCCTAGCACCCCAGGTTGCGGTGGGGCGGCCGTATGAGTCCGGCGCTGGGGCTCGGGGGTCCCCAATCCCAGGCCTTGCAGCTCCAGGCTCCTTGGGAGGGGCCCATCGGGGGCCGACCTAGGTTTAGGGTTAGCCCCCAGGAAGCTGGCAGGCCTGATCCGCCGGCTGTGTAGCCAGCAGAGGGGCAGGCCGAGGTGAGGGCGCTGTGGAGCGGGAGCCCGGGCCCAAGCATTTTGGCGTGGGGGCATTCGAAAGTCACTGGGGGTTAAGAGCGCACTTCCCGTTCTACCTCGCTGAAAGCCCAACTGCGTACCTAGCGGCTCGGGTTGCGGAGGGGCGGCAGGGTGAGTATGGTGCTGGGGCTCGGGGATCCTTAATCCCCGGCATTGCAGCACCAGACCCCTTGGGAGGGGCCCCTCGGGGGCTGACGTAGGGTTTGGGTTAGCCTCCAGGAGGCCGGCAGGCCCGATCCACCAGTTGTGCGGCGAACGGAGGGTCAGGCGGAGGTGAGGCCACTGGCGAGCGGGAGCATGGGCCCAGGTGTTTTGGCGTGGGGGTCCTTCAAAGGTCACCGGAGGCTCAGAGGGCCCTGCACGTTCTTCCGCCCTGAATGACCGGCGGCTACCCTAGCGGCCCGGGTAGAGGACGGGCGGTATGGTGAGTCAGGCGCTGGGGCTCGGTGTCCCCAGCCCTCGGCGTTGGGGCGCCAGGCCACTTCGGAAGGGCTCTAGGGGGCCGACCGAGCATTACTGTTAGCCCCCAGGAGGCCAGCAGACCCGATCTCCCAGCTGTGTGGCGAGCAGAGGGGCGGGCCATGGTGAGGGCGCTGTTGAGTGGAATCGTGGGCCCAAGAGTTTTGGCGTGGGGGGCATTCAAAAGTCGCTGGGGGCTCAGAGTGTCCTTCCCGTTGTACCGCGCTGAATGCCCGATGGCGCACCTAGCGGTGCGGGTTGCAGAGGGGCGGCAGGGTGAGTCCAGTGCTGGGGCTCGGGGGTCCCCAATCCCAGGCGTTGCGGATCCAGGGCCCTTGGGATGGGCCACTCTGGGGCCAACCAAGTGTTATTGTTAGCCCCCAGGAGGCCAGTAGGCCCAATCCGCCGGCTGTGCGGCAAGTGGAGGCGTGGGCCCAGGTGAGGGCGGTTGAGAGCAAGAGCGTGGGCTCAAGCGTTTTGGCACGGGGGGCCTTCGAAATCATCGGGGGTTCAGCGGGCCCTTCCTGTTCTCCCACCCTGAATGACCAGCGGCACCCCTAGCAGCCTGGGTGGTGGCGTGGCGGCAGGATGAGACTGGCAATGGGGCTCGGGGGTCCCCATTCCCTGGCATTGCGGCGCCAGGCCGCTTGGAGGGGCCCCTTGGGTGCCGAGCTTGGGTTAGGGTTAGCCCCCAGGAGGCTGGCAGGCCTGATCGGCCAGGTGTGCGGCGAGTGAAGTGGCGTGCAGAGGTGATGGCACTGGCGAGTGGGAGCGTGGGCCTAAGCGTTTTGGCGCTGGGGGCATTTGAAAGTCGCCGGGGGCCCAAAGCGCCCTACAGGTTCTCCCACCCTGAATGACCGGTGGCGCCCCTAGGGGCCGGTAGGGGAGGGGCAGTAGAGTGAGTCCAGCGCTAGGGCTCGGGGGTCCCCAATCCCCGGCATTGTGGCGCCAGGCCTTTGGAAGGGACCCCTCGGGGTCCGACCTAGGGTTAGGGTTAGCCCCCAGGAAGCAGGCCGGCCCGATCCGCTAGCTTTCGGCAAGCGGAAGGGCAGCCTGAGAAGAGGGCGCTGACAAACAGGAGCGTGACCCCAAGCGTTTTGGTGCGGGGGGCCTTCGAATGTCGCCAGGGGCTCGGAAGCCCCTGCCCGTTCTCCCGCCCTGAATGACCGTGGCGCCCCTAGCGGTCCGGGTGGCGGCGGGAAGGCAGGGTGAGTCCCACGCAGGGGCTTGGGTGTCCTCAATCCCCGGCGTTGTGGCGCTAGGCCCCTTGAAAGGGGCCCCTCGGGGGGGACCTGGGTGTAGGGTTAGCCCCAGGAGGCCGGCAGGCCCAATCCGCAGGCTGTGTGGCATACGGTGGGGCGGGCCGAGGTGAGGCCGCTGGCGAGTGGGAGCATGGCTCCAAGCATTTTGCAAAGTGGGCCTTCGAAGGTCGTCGAAGTCTCGGAGGGCCCTGCCTGTTCTACTGCCCTGTATAACCGGCGGCACCCCTAGCACCCTGGGTGGCGGTGGGGCAGCCGGGTGAGTCCAGTGCTGGAGCTTGGGGGTCCCCAATCCCAGGCGTTGCTGCTCCAGGCCCCTTGGGATGGGCCACTCGAGGACCAACCTAGGGTTATGGTTAGTCCCAGGTGGCCGGCAGGCCCGATCCGCCGGCTGTGTGGCGAGCGGAGGGGCGGGCCAAGTTGAGGGCGCTGGCGAGCTGGAGCGAGAGCCCAAGCGTTTTGGCGCGGTGGGCCTTCGAAGGTCGCCGGGGGCTCGGAGGGCCATTCCCGTTCTCCCATCCTGAATGAGGACGGCGCCCCTATCGGGCCAGGTCGTGGCGGGGCAGCAGGGTGAATCAGGCGCTGGTGCTCGGGGGTCCCCAATCCCCAGCGTGGCGGTGCCAGGCCCCTTGGGAGAGGCCCCTTGGGCGCCAAAGTAGGGTTTGGGTTAGCCCCAGGAGGCCGGCAGGCGTACGGAGGTGCTGGCCGAGGTGAGGACGCTGACGAGGGGGAGCGTGGGCCCAAGAGTTTTCGCTCGTGGGCCTTCGATGTTCGCTGGGGGCTCGGAGGGCACTGCACGTTCTCCTGCACTGAATGACCGGCGGCACCCCTAGTGGCCAGGGTGGCGGTGGGGCTGCAGGGTGATTCCAGCGCTGGGGTCGGGGGTCCCCAAACCCCGGCGTGTTTTGCGCCAGGCACCTTGGGAGGGGCCTTCGTGGGCCGACCTAGTGTTAGGGTTAGACCAAAGGAGGTCGGCAGGCCCGATCTGCCAGGTGTGCAGTGAGTGGAGTGGCGGGCCGAGGTGAGGGCGCTGGCGACAGGGTTCGTGGGCCCAAGTGTTTTGGCGCTGGGGGCCTTCGAGGGTCACCAGGAGCTCTGAGGCCCTGCCCGCTCTACTGCCCTGAATGACCGGCGGCGTCCCTAGCGGCCCGGGTAGCGGCAGGGCGGCAGGGTGCGTCCAGCGCTGGGGCTCGAGAGTCCCCAATCCCTGGCGTGGCAACGCCAGGCCCCTTTGGAGGGGCCCTCAGGGACCGAACTAGGGTTAGGGTTAGCCCCCAGGAGGCCGGCAGGCCTGATCTCCCAACTGTGTGGGGAGTGGAGAGGTGGGCCGAGGTGAGGGTGCAGGGGAGCGGGTATGTGGGCCCAAGCATTTTGGGGCTAGGGCCTTCGATGGTCGCCGGGGGCTCGGAGGGCCCTGCACATTCTCCCGCCATGAAGGACCAGCGACGCCCCTAGCTCCCTGGGTGGCAGCGGGGTGGCAGGGTCAGTCCGGCACTCGTGCTTGGGTTTCCCCAATCCCCAGCGTTGCGGTGCCAGGCCCCTTGGGAGGGGCCCCTCGGGGACTGTCCTAGGGTTAGGTTAACCCCCAGGAGGCCAGCAGTCCCGATCCGCCGACTGTGCAGTGAGCAGAGGGATTGACCGTGGTAGGGCGCAGTCGAGCGGTAGCGTGGTACCTAGCGTTTTGGTGTGGGGGGCCTTCTTATTTCACCGGAGGCTCGGAGGGCCCTGCCGGTTATCCCGCCCTGAATGCCCAGCGGCGCCCCTAGCGGCCCATGTGGCGGCGGGGCGGCAGGGTAAGTCCAGCGCTGCTCCTCGGGGGTTTCCAACACCCAGCGTTGCGGCGCCAGGCCACTTGGGATGGGACCCTAGGAGACCTACCTAGGGTTAGTGTTAGCCCCCAGGAGGCTGGGAGGCCCGATCTGCTGGCTGTGCAGCGTGCGGAAGGGCGGGCCGAGGTGAGGGCACTGGAGAGTGGAAGCGTGGGCCCAAGCGTTTTGGCGAGGGAACCCTTCGAAAGTTGCCGCGGCTCGGAGGGCACTGCCCATTCTCCCGCTCTGAATGACCGGCAGCGCCCCTAGCAGCCCTGGGAGCAGCGTAGCGGCAGTGTGAGTCTGGTGCTGGGGCTCCGGGGTCCCAAATCCCCGTCGTTGCGGAGCCAGGCCCCTTGGGATGGGCCCCTAGCGGGCCTACCTAGGGTTAGTGTTAGCCCCCAGGAGGCTGGGAGGCTTGATCCACAGGCTGTGCAGCAAGTGGAGGGGTGGGCCGAGGTGAGGGCACTGGTTAACGGAAGTGTTGGCCGAAGCGTTTTGCCTGGGGGGGCTTTCGAAGGTTGCCGGGGGCTCGGAGGGCCCTGCCCATTCTCCCGCCTTAAATGACCATAGGGGCCCCTTGTTGCCCCGGTGGCAGTGGAGCAGCAAAGTGAGTCTGGCGCTGCGGCTCGGGGGTCACCAATCCCCAGCGTTGCGGCCCCAGGCCCCTTGAGAGGGCCCCCTCGGGTGCCGACCTAGGGTTAGGGTTACCCCCAGGAGGCCAGTAGGCCCAATCTGCTGGCTGTGCGGTGAGCGGAGGGGCAGGTTGAGATGAGGGCGTTGGCGTGCGGGAACGTGGGCCCAAAATTTTGGAGCGAGGGGCCTTCGAAGGTCACCAGTGGCTCAGAGGGTCCTGCCCGTTCTCCCGCCCTGAATGACCGGGGGTGCCCCTTGTGGCCCGGGTGGCAGTGGGGGGCATGGTGAGTCCGGCGCTGGGGCTCAGGAGTCCCCAATCCCCATCGTTGTGGCGCCAGGCCCCTAGGGAGGGGCCAATAGGGGGCTGACCTAGGGTTTGGCTTAGCCCCCAGAAGGCCCGCATGCCCGATCCACCAGCTGTGTGCGGAGCAGAGGCGAGGGCCGAGGTAAGGGCGCTGGCCAGCGGGAGCGTTGGCCCAAGCGTTTTGGTGTGGGGGGCCTTCGAAGGTGGCCGGTGACTTGGAGGGCCCTTGCCATTCTCCCTCCCTGAATGAATGGCGGCGCCCCTAGGGGCCCAGGTGGCTGTAGGGCGGGAGGGTGATTTGGGCGCTGGAGCTCGGGAGTCCCGAATCCCCGGTGTTGCGGCAATAGGAACCTGGGATGGGCCCCTCCGGCGCCCACCAAAGGTTAGGGTAACACCCAGGAGGCTGGCAGTCCAGATCCACAGGCTGTGCAGCGAGCGGAGGGGCGGACCGAGGTGAGGGCGCAGGCGAGCGGGAGCATGGGACCAAGCGTTTTGGCGCGGGGGGCCTTCGAAGGTCGCCAGGGGATCGGAGGGATCTGCCAGTTCTCCCTCCCAGAATGACCAACGGTGTTCCTAGTGGCCCGGGTGGTGGCGGGGCAACACAGTGAGTCCGGCGCTGGGGCTCGGGGGTCCCAAATCCCAGGCATTGCGGTGCCAGGCCCCTTCGGAGGGGCCCCTCAGGGACCAACTTAGGGTTATGGGTAGCCCCAGGAGGAGGGCAGGCCTCATCCACTGGCTCTGCAGCGAGTGGAGGAGCGAGCCAAGGTGAGGGCGCTGAGGAGCGGGAGCGTGGGCTCAAGCGTTTTTCATGGGGGGGCCTTCGAAGGTCGCCGTGGGCTCGGAGGGCCCTGCCCGTTCTCCCGCACTGAATGACCAGGGGCACCCCAAGCATCCCGGGTGGCGGCGGGGCAGCAGGGTGAGTCCGGCGCTGGGGCTCGGGGGTCCCTAATACCTGGCGTTGTGGCGCCAGGCCCCTTGGGACGTGCCCCTCGGGGGCTGATCTAGGGTTTGGGTTAGCCCCCAGGAGACTGGCACGGTCATTCCGCCCATGTGCAGTGAATGGAGGTTTGGGTCGAGGTGAGGTAGCTGGCGATCGGGAGCGTGGGCCAGAGCATTTGGCTTTGGATCGGGGTGCCTTCGAAGGTCGCACGTGGCTCGGAGGGTCCTGCCCGTTCTGTATCCCTGAAGGACTGGTGACACCCCTAGCTCCCCATGTGGCAGCGGGGCAGCAGGGTGCGTCCGGCGCTGGGACTTGGGGGTCCCCAATCCCTGGCATGTGGCGCCAGGCCACTTGGGAGGGGCCCCTTGGGGGTGACCTAGGGATAGGGTTAGCCCCCAGGAAGCCAGCAGGCCGGATCTGCCAACTCTGCAGCGAGCGGAGGGGTGGGCCGAGATTAGGGAGCAGGCGAGCAGGAGCGTGGGAGCCAGAGTTTTGCGCGGGGGGCCTTCGAAGTTCGCAGGGGGATCAGAGGGCCCTGCCCGTTCTCTCTTCCTGAATGACTGGCAATGCCCCTAGCGCCCTGGGTGCTTGCGGGTTGGCAGAGTGAGTCCAGCCCTGGGGCTCGGGGGTCCCAAATCCCCAGCATTGCGGTGCCAGGCTCCTTGGGAGGGGCCCCTTGGGGGCCGACCTAGGGTAAGTGTTAGCCCCCAGGACTCCAGCAGGCCCTTTCCGCCAGCTCTGCAGCAGGCGGAGGGGCAGGCCGAGGTGAGGGCACTGGCGAGAGGGAGTGTGGGCCCAAGCGTTTTGGCGTGGGGGGCCTTCAAAAGTCGCCGGGGGCTTGGAGGGCCCTGCCCGTTCTCTCGCCCTGAAAGACTGTCGGTGCCCCTAGCAGCCCGGGTTGCTGTGGGGCGGCAGGGTGACTCCAGCGCTGGGCTCGGGGGCCCCAATCCCCGGCGTTGTGGCACCAGGCCCCTTGGGAAGGGCCCCTCGGGGGCCGACCTAGGCTTAGGGTTCATCCCCAGGAGGCCGGCAAGCCCAACGCTAAGTGGTTCTGGCAATGTAACAAAAATGCCATACACTTATCTGTAAGAAATAACAGTGTACAGGAACCCTCTTAGCCCTAACATCATCCTTTCTGAATATGGAAGCCAGCCCCAAAGTGGTCGTGGAAGTCTGACGAAAGGGCTAAGCACTTTTCTCTGAGTCACCACACTATACAGGGAAAGACCAATGTACATCATCTTTCACGAGTAGGAAGCATTAATGAAAAGGTTCTGGAATTTCGAGGACTCTGACCCATCCTTATTGGTAATAAACCACCGTGTACAGGAAAACACCTTCAACTCTCATCAGCCTCCTCAATCCTGATTCCGATTCAACTTTGGGTGTGTAGGACTAGGGAAATGTCCACATCTTATTGCTAAGAAAGAACGATGTCAGGGTAATGCCCTTCAAGTCACCTCAGCCTTCCTGAAGACGGAAGCAGGAATCAAGGTGGTTATGTTACCATGAGGTAAGGAAGATGAGCATATAAGTGAGAAACAACAGTGGGCAGGACCTCTCTTCCAACGAACAGTATCTTTGCTTAATGTTGAATCCCTATGGTAAGTGGTTGTGGGCATTTGTGAGGTCAAAATCTTAAGTGTTTTGTAAAACCTCTTGGCCATTCACAGATGAGACTAAGGTAGTTGGGGACTCCTAGGCAGTGATTTGTCCACTGTCAAAAATATGAAAAGATAAAAGAGACAGATGAGGTCTCCTCAGGCATTGTCCTTTATCCTCATCCTCCGTGAGGATGGCCATCTCTGGACAGCTCAGTGGCAGGGTCTCATTCACAGTGGGGGCATCTGTTCCTCACAGACATCAGGCAGGGAAATGGATTTGGTTCTCTGTGCCAGCCCAGCCACAGCTGAGTGTCACAGCACCCTCTCGTGGGCTCATAAGAGTTTCACTGTCACCAGGCAGGTCATTGTATTTGATAAACCACTGTGAGAGTTTGCAATCGCCTTCATCTGCAACCTCCTAGAGGCAAATGCAGGTGTCTGGTACCATGTGAAGTCATGTGAAGGCATTGTGAGAAATTGTCCTTTTGCTTAAGAAAAACATGGCTGGGGCTCCTGGCTGGCTCAGCCAGTTAAGCATGTGCCTTTGGCTCAGGTTATGATCCCAGGGTTCTGGGATCGAGGCGAGGCTCCCTGTTCAGCAGGAAAGGAGTTAGGGAAATAGCTTAGAACCCACAGAGAATGTGAATAAAGGGGAGTGAAATGGAATTTGGTCTGTGTTTTGCTTTAGGGATTGGAAGTTAGTTTTTTCTCAATTGTGATGGTTCTTGAAACAGAGAAGCTGTAGTGGTTTTTTTTTTACCTTTAATTTTTTTCTAATAATAATTTTTTATTATGATATGGTAGTCACTATACAGTATTTCCTTAGTTTTTGATGTAGTGTTCCATGATTCATTATTTGCATATAACACCCAGTGCTCCATGCAATATGTACCTTCCTTAATACCCATCACTGGCCCATCCCAATCCCCCACCCCTCTCCCCTCTGAAGCCCTCAGTTTGTTTCCCAGAGTCCATAGTCTCTCGTGGTTCATTCCCCCTTCTGTTTAGGGTCCATTGTCTAAAGGGACAGACAGTGGAAGTTCACCGAATATAAGATCGAAATTTCGTTGTTCATTATAGATGCCGCTAAGTAGTTCCCAGTCATTTCATTCTACTGTAGTAATTCATTATACCTGTGCAGGTGCACGTGGAAGACAATTGATGCATGTTTAGTAGTAATAAAACACGCCCCTCAGTAGTAGAATAATAGAGGATGCACATGTGTAAAATTATTCGACTACAGCTTCCATGCTTTCCCTTTGGTTCCTTATTATCTATGAAATTGGACAATTTTTGTTCTCTAGGCTTAAAACTCATTGTCAGTATTCAGAGTTTTTCAATGCTGATCTTCTCCTGTATAAGTTACCAAAAACCTAAAATATGTATGAAATTTAAAAAACGCTATATTGAAAATGACAGCAGGGAAGTTCCATTTTGTGAATATTGTGTCAATGGATCTCTATTTTGACATCAGTGTTCATTAGAAATGATGACATTTCATGTGAGTATAAATATCAATGTGAAAAAGGAAAGGTAGGAAGAACCTTGAATGTTTAAGTAATTGCTGAAATGACAGGAGTGTGTGTGTGTGTGTGTGTGTGTGTGTGTGTGTGTGTGTGTGTGTGTGTTTGTGTGTGTGTGTAATTGATTTTCAGTGAATGGTTCAGCTTCTTGTAGGGCCTCCGAGAGAGCCCAGATGAACCTTTCAATGAGTTGGTATCTGTTTTCAGAACATGGGAATCTCTTAGTCCAATAGTCAATCAGGCAAGCTTTGAGGTCTTGAAGAGTTTCAGTCCTCAGCGATGGTGTTGCAGACCCTTGTGAGCAAACCCTAGGGTATGCTCAGAGCCCTCATTTGCTGGTAGCAAGGTGTGACGATTTCAGACGGCATTTCCCAAAGAAGTACCTCTTGAGTCTCTGTCCTTATTAGTTCCCTACACTTCCTTACACTAGTTATGTGTTCAATGTGTTTCAGGATAATCCCCACATGTGATTTTTGCTATTTCCTACTAGTCCTATCTGATTCTCATCTTCTTCTTTTATGGTAAGTGTTGGGAAGCAACCTGTGTGGTGTAGGAAGGGGTGTGGTAGTTGTCTGCCTTCAGAGGACCGAATGATGCCTAGAAATTGTACTGTAGTTTGAGGTCAATTGTCCATCCTCTGAGTGTCAGGAATTCCATCACTTTACATTGATGCTAGTCTGTTCTTCAAGCTGTCCTCAGAAATAAGGACGTCATCCATCTAGGGAATACTGATTTGTGTGTATGTTTTCATTTTAGGAAAGGCCTTGCTGCTCCTGAAAATAATACTGTAGAGCACCCTTTCCTGTTCTTATTGGCCATCAGTCAATCTTTTGTGAAATATTCGTTTATAAATAGACTTTCTATGGTTGATGAGCAGGAATTCTTTATTGACAAGTCTTTGTCAGTGTGTGTATTGCAAATCTTACTTCCCAGCCTGTGGTTCACTTTTTCATTTTCTTATGGTCATAAGATAAGGAGAAATGTCACATTTTTATGAAGTCCCACTGAATTCTTTTAAATGGTTAGTGCACCCTATGTCCTGCCCCAAGATTGACAGGTTCTACGTTTTCTTTCAGAAACTGTCCAATGGGAAACACAATCCATCTCAAATTTATAAATTGCATTTTTAATTATAATAGGGTATTTATACACTGTTTTGGATTTTCTATGTACACAATCGTATTATCTTTGAATAGTCACAATTATCCCCTCAATTCTTATACTTTTTGTTTCTCTTGCCTTCTAACACTGGTAAATTCTCCAATGCAACGTTGAGTAGAGCAGCATTGTTGAAGATTTTAATATACCTTTCTCAATATCTGACAGAAAATGCAGACAAAACATTGGTAAAATGTGACCTAATGGACATATAGGGAACATTCCATAATAAGTGCAGAATACATTATTTTCAAGTGGTCATAGTCTCTTTACCCAAATAGATGATAGGTGGGGCCAAGAATCAAGTCTACAAATGTTAAACCCTGAAATTAACTAGATTCTATTCTTAGACCACAGGGGAATTGAGCCACAGTCATAGCAAAAAGAAAACCAGGAAGTCCTTCAATGTTTAAAAATTAAATGGAACTTTGCTACATATCCTAAAGGTGAGAGAGGGAATCTCAATGGAAATTCTGAACCTTTTCTACATGAGGGCTCACACACAATGGCACTTTCTTTGTGAAGAGCATTATAATAACCTAGACAGGAGTTGAGCCTTAAGTCAGAGTTCTGCCTGCCCCAGCCACACCTGGCAGCCTTGGCCTGTGGTGCCCCTCAGCTCTCCTTTCTGGTGGCCCTGAGCTAAGGGGGTCAACATGGCCGTATGGAAATTAGAAGCTCCCCACTCTTAGTGATGACGTTGCTATCGTATCGTCCTCACCAGTCCAACAACATGATTTTTGAGTGAAATATGACACAAAAGCGACTTCTTGGCCTTCCTTCAGGTTTGAAAATCATCTGGTGAGTCATCTATTAGGAATATGGATTCAACATGTGTTCTTTCTTCTGGAAAAGAAATAGACCCAATAGCAATTATGGCTTCCTGAGCACCTGTTCCTGAGAGACATCATACTGGCTCTTTGTAGCATTCTGCCTCTTAAAATTCTCAACTAGGGTGTAGATATATGTAGGCAGATTTTCAGGTGGTTAGACAGGGACTCAGATGATATGAGTCACAGCGGATTTTAGTGTCAGAAACCTAAGTGGGATCCCCAAATTGACTCCAAATCCCTTGTTGTTCCATACAGGGTACTATTTCCCTCTTATCTCTGGTCTTCTCGATCTGGAAACCTATCAAGTATCAGGATTTTCTTGTCATGTGGAAAACTGGAATGAATTCAGCGGGCCTTTTCACGTCTGCCCATGGTGATCATTAAGATCATTATCTCAGTGGAGGACCTCTGGGTAAGATACTCAAAGATCCTTAGGAATACAGACAGTATAATATTTTCCTGGTATTAAAGTTACAGAAACCAACTATCATTTTTAGTCGATTCAGGCTCTGGTATGTTCAAACCGTGCTGTAAAACTGGTCTGAAATAGTATTTAAAAACACTCAGCTCAGCCTCTTCTACAATGTGAGCCAATGCTTATAAACATGGCTAAAATATTCCCTTACCTACGATGACTTCCCAGCCACCGTAGTGTTTATATGGTATGACTGTGACTTACATTAGTCAACATTTGCAGAGAAAGAACTTAGTGCATCCAGGGGGCACATCATGTTGAAATTAGTTTGTGACAACGAGCTACTGTGTTTTATTCTGCAGTCCAAGGGAATGGTGCCAGACATCTCTAAGGTGTCTAGCAGTTCTACAATTCTGATTTTAAGTGGTCTGTGTGCTTCAGAGATTTGGGCAGGAGAAGGGCAGGAGTCCAGAGACTGTGAACACTCTGTCACCTGTGCTGACCATGGAGCAGGCAGCCTTCTGTGGACAACATTTTGATTTCTTGGTACTCTTGTGAAAGGTGCTTTTGTCTCACATTCCTCCATTTAGGAGTAATTATAATGATGAAAGTAATTTTTATCTTATATCATCTGTGGGCCCTGATCCTGGGCTCCCAGGGAAGCTATCCTTTAACATTTTACCCGGCTCAAAATGACTGGGCAACACCTCAAAGCATGGGCCCTATTTCTGCCCCAAGCACATGTTGTACATCTGCTTCGAGAAGAAAACAATAACCAAAAATGCCAACATAAAGATAAGACAAAATAAAGAACCTCTTTGGCTCCCATAATATTAAAGTCATACTGACATGTATATACTGAAAATGCATGAAATCATTGCATTTCCTAAAGCCCAAGTCTTGGAGGGTCTGAGAGTCACTGACCTTGCCCAGAACCAGGCACACCCCAGCAGGGAGGGCTGGTGCAGAAAGGGAAGGGGCAGGACTCTGAGGGTGGTCTGCAGCTAGAGGGGTCCCTGGAAATGGCCAGGTGTGTGTGGAGGCCCCAGCCCACGAGCCCACCCATGCCTGTGCCTGGTGTTGGGTAGAGGAGGCTCCTCTTGGGCCCCCTGCACTTTCAGGGTTCCAGGGGCTTGAGGGCCGGTTGCCCAGCATCCAAGGAGCTCAGGCACAGCCCTCCCAGACAATTCACCACTTGGGGGTGGAGCTACATCACTGTGGGCGGTCCCAGATTTGCAGTGGCTTGCAGACCTGGGGCAGAAGGGGCACTGAGAGAGAGAGAGTTGCCCTGTGGAGATCCCTGCTGGTGAGTGAGCAGCATGCACTGGGGTGGGGGTCCGGGTCACGGTGCGCCCCAGGTGGGAGGCAGGGTTCTGGAAGGGAACGTGGAGAGGGTTCATTGTGTGGACTCAGGTGAGTTTTCCTTTTCCTTTTAAAGTCTCTTCTGCCCCATGTCCTCAACTGGCCTTATTCTCCATCCCCGTGAACTATAGGGCGCCCGCTCATCTGAGCTTTTGTGGGATGGGTTGCAGAATTTCAGGGTTTCCCCTGTTCCCCTGGAAGAGTGCGGGAAAGGACCTCACACAATCCCCACCTTCATTTCTCTGACACAGTGCAGGTGATGCCTCTTGGGCATTAACCCGAATTCAGCAGGGTGTGCCCTGGTCCCCCAGGCACAGGTGTGGCAGTAGCAAGCCCCAGAGCCGTCCCCCAACTTAGCATTATGCCCCCTGTGCCCCCAGGTTTGTGGTAATTGGCTATTAGAAGCATGCAGGAAAATCCTCCAGGTGGGGGCCTGGAGGCGGGCGTAAACCAGACCCCACTCTAGTTGCATTGGGAATAGACGAATTGAGGGTTTCTTTAGAAGAGTAAGTCTGCTTTCCAGAAAAGGCAAGGTCATTGGTCTGTTGAGAATGAAAATAATTACTGCTAAACAACAAGTATGTGTTGCCCCTTCGCCCAGAAACCGAAGCAGGTGTGCAGGCTTTAGGTCAGAGGTGCCTTCTTCTCCACAGCTGAGAACACTTCTCTGCTCTGGCTCCAAGACACCCGAGGTTTTGAACGTCAGCATCAGAGTCAGCGAGGCAGCTTGTCACAGGACGCCAGTGTTCAGAGAAAGCACAGGTATGTTTGGCAAAATGTCCTATCTATGTCAGGGCTGGAGGTAAAACCTCTCATTATACCAAACCTCCTGGGCTTTTGTCTTTTCTCTAGTTGAGCCACAAAGTAAAATTGAAGTAGCTGTCAGCATTCTGGGTTTGGTGCAAGAATTACTTAGTTTCCCTGCAGATAGAACTTTGCAGGGGATCACAATTTCTCTGTCCATTTATTGCTTACAAATGTATTTTGACCATCTGTTTCCTAGGAACCCTCTTTTATTAGAAAGGGAAGGTGAGATTCACTCTGTGCCTGTTTGTAACATCTAATTTGTTCCTTCCTGTAACACTGTTTATTCAATTATGCCTTAGATATGGTTGAGTGGTCAGCATCTAGAGTTAGGTGGCTTTTATCATCTGATACAGACTTGGATGATGTCATTTGACAAAGGTGATGTTTCATCATTGATTAGTTTATTCATCAGAAGAGTTAAAATTAGGGTGGAGGGAAAATTCAAAATTATCCAAAGCGGCCTGTTCCTGTTTAAAAGTTGAGCTTGACTTTCTAGTTTTACTAAAAGTATTATCTCGATATTTTGAGGTGCCATATTCTCTCTGTAGTTTCTTTGGTGGTGGAGTCAGAAGGAGAGTCTGGGAATTCTTTCGGAGAGTGGCATGCTGGTGGCTTCAAGGGGCTTGGCATCAGGAGCCTTGGGGTGAAGTCTGCAACTGCTTGTCTGACCCTGGGTGCATCTCCCAGAGGTTTTGTTTCCTCTTATGAAATTGCCGGCAGATAATGTTCTGCTTGACGGGGAACCCTCCCATCCTGTTGGTGGGAATGCAAAGTGGTGCAGCCAGTCTAGGAAACAGTGTGTGGGTTCCTCAAAAAGTTAAACATTGAACAACCCCATGATCCAGCTATTGCTCTCCTAGGTATTTACCAAAAGGATACAAAAATGTGGATTCAAAGGGGGTCCATGCACCATGATGTTTAGAGCAGCAATGTCCACAGTAGCCAAATTATGGAGAGAATCCCAAAGTCCATGCACTGATGAATGGATCAAGCAGATGTGGGATACCTATATATAACGGAATATGACCCAGCTTCAAAAAGAATGAAATCTTACCACTTGCAAGGATGTGGATGGACATAGAGTGTATTAAGCTAAGCAAAATCAGTGAGGAAAGACTAATATCCTATCCTCTCACACTTGTGGAATTTCAGAAAGAAAACAGATGAACAGAGTGTTGGGGTGATGAGAGAGGCAAACAAGGAAATAGACTCAACCTTGGAGAACAAACTGAGCGTTGCAGCAGGACAGGGGTGTGGGGGGAAGAGTTAAATGGGTGAGGGGTATTAAGGAGGGTACTTGTGATGAGCACCAGGTACTGTATGCAGGTGAGGAATCACTAAATCCTACCCCTGAAGCGAATATTCCATGGCATGTGAACTAACTGGAATTTAAGTAAAAGAAGAAAGGAAAAAGTGTTCTGCTTCATGAAGAGTGAGGTAAAATTGTAGTGATTTGGGCTGTACTATTCTATAGAGGATAGATGTAAAACACCCTGTTGTAGGATACACTAGTTTCTTATCACATAAGGAGTCCTCAGAGAGCTGCAATGAAAGATTCAGATCTCAGAGCATGTTCATGTTCCACTGATATGTTACAGTTTGCACAGGTAGGAAAGAAGGTGGAGAGAAAGGCAACAGAAGGGGAAAGTAGGTGTGAACCTTTCATTAGTTAGCATTATATCTTTCTCATGAAAGCCTTGCGCCAGTGTGATTTTGGAAGAAGAGGGGGAATCCGGGAGCATTGGAGGAGACAGGGGAGTTCCAGGTCTGGGTAAAGCTGACAGGGGTCCCAGATGAGAGCTGAATGCATTCTGCAGCAGGGTGTGGGCAGGGTGGGCTCCAGGGGTGGCTGTGGGTCTCCTGGGTGAGAGTTGTGACAGGTGAGGGCTGTGTGCAAGTTCCTGGCTGAGGACAAGTGAGGCACAGGCGGAGAGCTGGCAGAGAACCTTCTTCTGGGCCACCAGCCTCACCCAACACACACAGCCTCATCTTCTGTCCATGTCACTCCAATTCAGACTTCTCCGAAGGTGAGTGAGAACACATCAAGAGCATTCTGAACAAAAGGGAAAGCATGTGCAATGGCTCTGGGGCAGGAGATTTCCAGGTATGTCCAGGAGCAGCAAGAAGGCCCTGTGGCCACAGGAGACAGCTTAGGACATGAGCTCAGAGAGGTGACAGAAAGCCATTCCAGGGCTATAACCCCATGAGACCCTGTTTCACTGGGCCATCCTGGCTACAGTGTTGAGAACAGATGACAGAGGGTTGAAGACGGCAAGGCAGGTCAATGACGAGGCTTTTCCAGGAACTCAGGCACTGTGGACCAGACAGGTGGCCTTGGATGGAGTGGTTAGACCTATTCTGGGTCCATTTTGAAGATGGAGCTCACAGGATTTGCTGATGGGTTAGCTATTAGGAGCAGGAGAACGGAGGTGTTGGGGTAACTCCCAGCTGTTGTGGGTTGTCATGATCGAGGGGAAGGAGAGTGTTTCTGGGGATAGGAGGTAGTCTGTGTTCCGCATCCTGAGGAAGGTGCCTTTCCCGGTGGGACTGCTGATATTTGTGTCTGGGAGAACCTTTCACATCTCCTCCCTCAGAAATGCTCAAGTACAAGTATCCCCCACTTTTTAAGCGTTCACAGTAAGACACTGGGCTTTCTTGAAAGAACTATGTTATTACCCAGCTTCAGTAAGAGGAAGAGACCTGAAGAGGCTTTCCCTCTTATGCAAAAATGTGAACAGTGAGAATCGCGTTCAGCATCTGTTTTGGGGAGAAGCACAACAGAGGCAGCGTGCACCCCAACCAGCTCCTTCCGCTGGGAACAGCTATCCACATCCAGCCACCAGCACTTTGAATGGTGTCTGTGAGCCTCTGCTGTGCTTTATCTTCATTTATGCTGGGCCTCCCTTAGAAACTTGTGTCCTGAGGCCTAAGAAAAGCCAAAGAGAAGGAATTTTGGAGTCTGAGCACACTGTCTAATTGTTCCGTGTAAATTAATGGCCATTCCTTCTTGACACCATTTCTGCTGTGCAAGGTTTCTCAGAAGCCCTGTACTTTCAAAGAGCAGGGAAACCTATACCCGATGCTTCAGGGTTAGTTTTAGTCTCCATGCTGGACAGAACATTTCATGACTGTCGGATTTTCTCACTTCAACATTGAGACTTTGACCACCTTCATCCGTTTCTACCACCCCATCCCCGAATCTGGCACCTACCAATCTGCTCTCAGTGTCTATGTGTTCAGTATTTGTTTATTCCTCGTGGAATGTACATGAGAGCATCTGGTATTGGTCTTTCTGTGTCTCAGTTACTTGGCATAAGGCCCCCAAGGTCTGTGTTTCCATGTCTGGTTCTTGTGAATAATGCTGCAGTGAACGTGGGAGTGCATCTGTCTTTTTGAGGCAGTATTTTTGTGTTCTCCGAATCAATACTCAGTAGAGCCATTACTGGGTCATGGGGTAGTTGCATTAATTTTTTCAGGAACCTCCATACCGTTTGTCACAGTGGCTGCACCAATTTCCATTCCCACCAACAATGCTCAGAGTCCTCTCGTCTGCACACCCTTGACCCCACCTGGTGTCTGTCTCTGGGACAATAGGTGTTCCAACACTTGTGAGGGAATAGCCAGTTGTGGGTTTGACTGATGTTTCCCTGACGATATTTAGTGATGTCGAACAACTTTTTCTGTCTGTTGGCACCTGTGAGCTGTCTTTGGAAAGTATCTATTCACATATTCCCCACATTTTTTATACAGTTTTTTTTGTTTGTTTGTTTTGATTTGTATGAGTGTTGTGTGTATTTTGGATGTTAGCCTCTTCTCACACATATGATTCGCAGATATTTTTTTTCTTATTGGGTCTGTGGCCTTGTAAGTTTTTGCTGGTTTCTTTTTCCGTTGGAAGATATCAGTTGAAGTTGTTCCACCTGTTTATTTTTGCTTTGGTTGCCTTTGCATTTGGTGTCCAATCTGAAGACTCTTTGCCAAAACCAATGTCGAGAGACTTAGTACCTGTGTCTTCTTGGAGGTTTATGGATTCAGGTCTTACGTTCATATCATTCATCCATTAAAAATTTTGTGTGTGGTGTAAGAAAGTGACCCAGTTATATTCTTCTGCATTTAGTGTCCAGTTTGCCTGTTACCGCTCACTGAAGACACAGTCCTTCCCTCATGGCATGTCTTCTGCTGCTGTGTCGTAAGTTAGGATCATCTACGTGTGGGTAAGTTTCTGAGATTTCTGTTCTGTTCCACTGACCTGGTGTCTGTGTTTATGCCAGTACCATCCTGTTTTGATGACAACAGCTTTGTAATCTAGCTTGAAATCCAACAGTGTGTTGTCTGCACCTTTCTTTCTTCACGTTGCTTTGGGTATTTGGGGTGTTTTATGATTCCATACAAGTTTGAGGACTGTTTTCTATTTGCTCGAATAATGCCACTGGAATTCAGATAGGGATTTCATCACATGTGTCAATTGCTTTGGGTACGATGGACATGTTCACATAATTAACTCTTCCAGTTAAGGAGCATGGCGTATGCTTCCATTTGTTTGTGTTGCCTTCCAAATCTTTGACCCATACATCCTTCCCCCCTCGACACACATGTTTTTCATTTCTTTTCTGCCATGTGTTGAGTGTACTATGTCTTTCTCATTCTTGGTTGCTTTTATTCCTAAATTTTTTTTGATGCAATTGTAAATGGCATTGTTTTTTAATTTCTCTTTGCGAAAGTGTGTCATCAGTATACAGAAATGCAAGAAGTTGGGTCATCTGGGTGGCCCCATAGGTGAAGAGTCTGCCTTCAGCTCAGGTCATGAACCCAGAGTTCTGGGTACGAGCCCCGTGTTGGGCTCCCCGCTTACAGAGGGTCTGTTTCTCCCTCTTTCTTACACTCCCCCTGCTCGTGCTTTTTCTCTTCCTGTCAAATAAATAAATAAAATTTGAAAATACATAAAGACAACAGGTCTCTGTATATTGACTTTATATCCTGCAGCTTTCTTGAATTTGTTTATTCTAACAGTTTTTTTTTTTTTGTGTGTGTGGATTCATTCGGGATTTCATGTCATTTGCAAATAGTGACAGTTTTCCTGTATGGATTTCATATCTTTCTTTTTTTAAAATGATGTCACCCTACAGTACTTCATTTGTTTTTGATGTAGTGTTCCATGATTCATTGTTTGCATATAACACCAAGTGCTCATTATGACACATGCCCTCCTTTTTTAAAAAAAGAATTTATTTATTTATTCAACAGATATAGAGACTGCCAGCGAGAGAGGGAACACAAGCAGGGGGAGTGGGAGAGGAAGAAGCAGGCTCACAGCGGAGGAGCCTGTTGTGGGGCTCGATCCCATAATGCCGGGATCACGCCCTGAGCCAAAGTCAGACGCTTAACCGCTGTGCCACCCAGGGGCCCCAACAGGTGCCCTCCTTAATACCCATCACCAGGTTAACCCATTACCCTACCCCTCCCTTTCTGCAACCTTCAGTTTGTTTCCCAGTGTCAATAGTCTCTCATGGTTCATCTCCCTCTCTCATTCCCCCCCTTCACTTTTCCCTTCCTTCTTCTAATGTCCTCCATGCTACTCCTTCCGTTCCACATAGGAGTGAAACCATATGATAATTGTCTTTCTCTGCTTGACTTAATTTCACTTAGCATAATCCCCTCCTGGTCCATCAACGTTGGTGCAAATGGGGGGTATTCATCCTTTCTGATGACTGAGTAATATTCCATTGTATAGATGAACCACATCTTCTTTGTCCAATCATCTGCTGAAGGACATCTTGGCTCCTTCCACAGTTAGGCTATTATGGACATTGCTGCTATGTACATTGGGATACAGGTGCCCCTTCTTTTCATTACTCTGTGTCTATGCGGTAAATACCCAGTAGTTCAATTGGTGGGTCTTAGGATAGCTCTGTTTTTAACGTCTTGAGGAACCTCCATATTGTTTTCAAAAGTGGCTGTACCAGCTTGAATTCTCACGAGTAGTGTAAGAGGGCTCCCCTTTCTTCACATACTCTCTGACTTTTTTTTATTTCTGTCTTGTTAATTTTTTTTCAAGATTTTATTTATTCATTCCACAGAGATAGAGACATCCAGCGAGAGAGGGAACACAAACAGGGGAGTGGGAGAGGAAGAAGCAGGCTCATAACGGAGGAGCCTGATGTGGGGTTTGATCCCATAATGCCAGGATCACGCCCTTAGCCGAAGGCAGAGGCTTAACCTCTGTGCCACCCAGGTGCCCCCTGCCTTGTTAATTTAACATTTCTAACTGGTGTAAGGTGGTATCTCATTGTCATTTTGATTTGTATTTGCCTGATGGCAAGTGATGTGGAGCATTTTTTCATGTGTCTGTTGGCCATTTGTATGTCTTCTCTGGAGAAGTATCTCTTTGTGTCTTCTGCCCATTTTTTTGATGTCGAGTTTGAGGAGTTCTTTATAGATCTTGGATACCAACCCTTTATCTGTAATATCATTTGCAGATATCTTCTTCAATTCCATAGGTTGCCTTTTTGTTTTTTGATCATTTGCTTTGCCAAGCAGAAGCCTTTTATCCTGATGAAGTGCCAATAGTTCATTTTTTGCTTTTATTTCCTGTGCCTTTAGAGACGTGGCTTGCAAGAAGTTGTTGTGTCCAAGGTTGAAGAGTTCTTTTGATTTTGATATGAGACAGGAATCCATTATCTTATTTTCCTGATTGTATTCGAGTCCTCTGTCTTTCTTGGTGAGTCTAGCTAAGTTTGTCAGTTTTGTTTATCTTTCCAAAAAAGGCTGCTCTCATTTTCATTGTTTTTTTTTTTTTTGTCTTTTTAGTCTCCGTTGGATTTATTAATGCATTCCTTTTTGTTATTTCCTTATTTCTACTAATTTGGGGCTTTGTTTGTTGTTTTTTTTTTCTACTTATTGTAGAAATTTCTGTTTATTGGAGAGCATTTTCATGGATTGATGAAGACTTTAATTTCTATGAATGTCCCCCATAAAGCTACTTTTGCTGCATCCCATAAGTTTTTGTAGGTTGTCTTTTTCATCAGTGACCAGGTACTTCTAAAAGTTTTTTGATTTCTTCTTTGACTGTTGGATGTTCAGTAGCATGTTGTTAAATCTCCACATATTTTTTAAGATTATTTTAGTATCTGACAGAGAGTGAGACAGCGAGAGAGGGAATGCAAGCAGGGGGGTGGGAGAGGGAGAAGCAGGCTTCCCACTGAGCAAGGAGCCTGATTTGGGGCTAGATCCCAGGATCTGGGGTCAAGACCTGAGCTGAAAGCACATCCTTAACGATTGAGCCACCCAGGCCCCAAAAATCTCCACCTATTTTTGACTGTCCCATTTTTTTCTTGAGACTGATTTCTAATTTCATATCATTGTGGTTGGCAAGATTTGAAGCAGAAGGTGAAAAGAGCATTCAGATGAAAGGTTTGTTTCCTGGAGGGTTTTCTGAGGGCAGACCATGAGTTCAGTGGGGATGGAGGAAGGTTTTGTGAGACGGGGGGTGGGGTTAACCCTCGTTAGAATTACTGACTACTACCATGCAGGCTGTATGCTACCATTCACACCATAGTCCTGATGGACTTGTACTTCATTAAATATTTTCTAGGAGGTGTAGGCATAGCCTTTACTTAAAGAAAGGTGCCATGTGGGTTCATGGCATTACCCCAGGTCAGCAACCAGGATGTATGGTATTGTGGGGGATCAGAAGCAGGCTTTCTGTGGGAAGCGACAGAAATAGGGTATGGTGAGCTCCATGACCATAGGTGAGGTCCCTAGTGACCCACTGGGTGTTGGGTTCTGTGGATCTGTCTCATCAGGTGCTGTGGAATTCAGGGACACCCTCCTGTCTGTGGATTTGTGTGGAGACAGGTAGACATCAGTGTCTGGCCAGGCACGAGGGTCGCAATGGACCACCACCAGAGGTGCAGCGTGCGGGGGAGCCACTGCTTGGTTTCCCCGAAAGCTGACCAGGGTCTGTGACCGTGATTCCTAGCAGCTGCAAGGGAAGAGGAGGCCGGGGTGGTGCACACTTCCTAGACTTGTGGTCAGGACTAGTCTGGAGCCCACTGAAGTCAGCCACACCTGGCACAGAAGGCACCCAGTCAGTGTAGCTGTGGGCACTGCTCCCATGGCACTTTTGGGCCGGCTCCATGCTGCCACCTCCTGCTTTTCATCATCATCTTCAAGGTCATGTGCCTCTGCTCTTGCCCCATGGCCTCCGGGGTATTGTCCGTCCTCCATCTGGCCCTCGTCCCTGGTGCCCTGTGCAGTCCGATGACAGGGTAGCCTTCTCGAGACAAACATCTGGCCCTGATGGAAAACTTCCATGGATCTCTTGTGATGCGAGGATGATGCCCTGCCCTGGAAGGGGGCTGCAGGTCCAAAATCAGGAGAGCCATGTCTCCCTTTTCAGCATGGCCTGCACTCCCCTCAGTCTTCTTCAGGGAAGCTCTCCCCACTTCCTGAGCTGACAGCTCTGAACTTAAAAATGAATGTTATTTTACATATCTCTATGCTTTAGTTCATCCATGGCATGTCTTTCAACCCCGTTAGTGGGTTTTTTTTTTTTTTAGCAGTTCTGAAGGGCTGTCTGCTCAAGGAGGGGATGACCTGGGCAGGGCAGCTTTCCCTCTCATCTCCCTCAGCATGTCTCTGAGCCCTGGGGCCAGCTGTCCCACTGAGGATTGAGGGACCCGAGCCAGACCATCCTGAGCCCAAGCTGTGTCAGCTCATAGACTGCTGCGTGTCGGAGCGGTGGGCAGATGGCATGGGCCAGGGGCAGGCAGTGTCTCCTTCTCATTCCTTCCCTCCCTTCCTCCCAGAAGTAGCTCAGAGCAGCCTTCAACCCCTGCATCTCCAGATCCCTTGACCTGTGCCTCCTGTGTTCAGCTGGTGACCTTGGAGTTTCGCATGGATTCTACCTCCCGTACCCTCTCCCATAGCAGTTCCTGGATCAGGGGAGGGGTCAGACCCTTGTCTGCTTTTGGTCTTCTTCCTGTCCCGCACCGAGCCCACTGACCGTTTCATCTTCCATGTATGTGCTTGGAAGCAAGCCCATCCACAGGGAACCTATTAGCCAAATGGATCCAGGCAATGAACATTGAAGTAGAGATCCAGAATCCATAATAAATCTGCTCTGAAACCTGTCCCAAAGTCTGTGACTCTCTCACACTGAAACAGAAACAATAATAGCTTTCTGGACTGTGAAGTGATATGTGTCTCTACTTCCAATCTTGAATGCATAGGTGCTGAACCTGGACAGAAAGGGACCATGGCTCCCGTGGGCTGGGATCCACAGTAAGAACGCAGTGAAATCTGAATTTTAGGCATTAAGTGAATAATTATTGTAGAGTGAATCCCAAGTAGGGCTTTTGCACATTGCACAGGAAAAGCTTTTTCAAAGAGGTTTCTGAAAGAAAAATCTTTTTTTAAAATTTATTTTAATTCCATTAGAGCTAACATACAGTGTTACATTCGTTTCAGGTGTACAGTAGAGTGATTCAGTAATTCTATATATTACAAAGTGGTCATCAAGAAAAGTGTCCTCTTAATCCCCTTCATCTATTTCACTCATCCCTCTATCCACCTCCTCTCTGGTAACCATCCGTTCTCTATTGAAAAGAGTTTGTATTTTGGTGTGTCTCCTTTTTCTGTTTTAGTTATTTATTTTTGTTTGTTTTTTAAATTCCCCATTAGAGTGACATCATATGGGATTTGTCTTTCTCTGACTGACAGATTTTAGTTTGGATAATACTCTCTAGCTCCATCCATGTGGCTGCAAATGGCAAGGTTTCATTCTTTTTCAAGCCGAGTAATACTCCATTGTGTGTGTGTGTGTGTGTGTGTGTGTGTGTGTGTGTGAATACACACATCTATCATCTCATTTGTCAATTTTTCTACAGACACTTGGGTTGCTTCCATATTGTGATATTGTAAATAATAGTGCAAGAAACATAGCGGTGCACGTATCCTTTTTACTTACTGTTTTCCTATTCTTTGGGTAAATACGAGTAGTGTGATTGTTGGATCGTAGGGTAGTTCTATATTTAATTTTTTGAGGAACCTTCATACTGTTTTCCACGGTGGCCACCACAGTTTGCATTCCCACCCACAGTTCACGAGGATTCCCCTTCATCCACATCCTCCCAACACCTGCTCTTTGTTGTGCTTTTGATGTTAGCCATTTTGACAGGTTTGATGTAATACCTCATTGTCCTTTGGATTTACATTTTCCTGATGATGGGTGATGGTGAACATCTTTTCACGGGACTGTTGGCCATTTGTATTTCTTCTTTGGAGAAATGTCTGTCCATGTCTTCTGCCTATTTTTTAACTGGATTATTTGTTTTTTGGGGGGTCGAGTAGTATCAGTTGTATATGTTTTGGACACTATTCCTTTATTGCATATGATCTTTGCAAATATCATCTCCCTTTGAGTAGGTTGTCTTATGATTTTTACGTTTTCATTGTTCTTCTGCTGTGTGGAAACTTTTTATTTTGCTGTATTCCCAATAGTTTATTTTTGCTTTCATTTCCTTTGCCTCAGGACACAGTCTAGAAAAACGTTGGTATGGTCCATGTCAAAAAGTTACTGTCTTCCCTCCTGTAGGATTTTTATGGATTCAGGTCTCATATTGAGGTCTTGAAACTGTTTTGTGTTTGTCTGTATTGTGTAAGAAAGCAGTCTAATTTCATTCTTTTGTGCGTAGCTGTCTAGTTTTCCCAACACCATTTGCTGTAGAGACTGTCCTTTTCCCTTTTGATATCGTTGCTTGCTTTGTGGAAGATTCATGGACCACATAATTATGGGTTTCTGTCTGAACTTGTATCGTGTTCCTTTGGTCGCTGTTTCTATTTTTGTGCCGTACTGTCTTGTTAGGATGACTGCAGCTTTGTAGTATAACCTGAAATCTGAAATTGTGAGTCCTCCAGCTTTGTTTTTCTTTTCCACATTGCACTGTCTGTTCGAAATCTTTAGTGGATCCATACAAATATTTAGGATTGTTTATTCGAGGTCTTTTGTTCTTTAATTTAAATTCAATTAGCCAACTTACAGTACACCATTAGTTTCAGATGTAGTCTTAAATAAATTTTCAGTCGTGTGTAACACCCAGTGCTCATTGTATCATGTGGCCTCCTTAATGCTACTCACCCAGTTACCCCTCCCCCCAACTTCTCCAACAATCATCAGTTTCATGCGATAGTTAAGAGTCCATCATGGGTTTTCTCCCTCTCTGATGACTTCCCATTCTATTTTCCCTTCCTTCCCCTATGGTCTTCTTCCTTGTTTCTGATATTCCACATAGGAGTGAAAGCATATGATCATTGCCTTTCTTTCATTGACTTATTCCACTCAGCATAATACCCTCCAGCTCCACCCATGTCGGTGTGATGGTAAGTATTCATCCTTTCTGATGGCTGAGTAATATTCCATTATATATATATATGATCCACATCTTCTTTATCCATTAATCTGTCCATGATCATCTGCACTCCTTCCACAGTTTGTCTATTATGGACATTGCTGCTATGAACACTGGGGTGCATGTGTCCCGTCTTCACTACATCTGTCTCTTTGGGGTCGATACCCCGTAGTGCAATTGCTGGGACATAGGGTAGCTTTATTTATAACTTCTTGAGGAAACTCTGTACCATTTTCAAGAGTGGCTGTACCGCACTGCATTCTTACAGGGGTGTAAGAGGGTTCCCGTTTCTCCACATCCTCTCCAAGATGTGTAGTTTCATGTCTTCTTATTTTTAGATATTCGGCCTCGTGTGGTAGGGCATCTATAGGGGTTTAGATTTCCATTTCCCTGAAGCCAAGTGATATGAAGCATTTATGCATGTATCTTTTGGTCACCAGTATGTCGTCATCATTGAAATGACTTCCCATTTTAATCCATCTCAAGACCTAAAGCTGGGTAAGGCACTGAAGCTGGATGATGCCATCGGTTGGAAGTGTGGAGAATTTCAAAAGATCTCCGTGGAGAGCAAGTTTAAAGGTCAGTGTGAACTACTAATTGGATCCGGGGAGATCTCTGAAAGTGGGGGTTGCCTGGGATGGGCTGAGGGGGGCCCTCCGATTTTCCTATGAATCCTTGCTTCAGCCCCAAATGGACAGTTTCCTCCTGTGGGGCAGGGTGAGTCCTCTAGTCGTACAGAGGTGAGCCCAATGCCTGGTGCCTTGGAGGCAGGCAAACGGGGAGGGACCCTCAGCAGAAGACCCAGAGTTAGGTTAGGCCTCAAGAGACAGCAGGTCCGAACTGCCCAGTGCTCAGAGAACTCCCAGGCCGAGTGAGATGAGGGCACAAGGGCGGGTGAGTGTGAGCCTGAGGTTCCATCCGGAAGGGCCCACAAAGGTCGGGGTTCAGCAGAAGGAGCTCTCAGGGGGTGCCCCAATTCTCTTGCCCTGAATGCTCTGTTGTGCCCCAAAATGGTACAGTTTACTGTGGGTTGCAGGCTGAGTCCTACGGTGGGTCTTGGGTGTCCCCAATCCGCTGGAGTGGGGTGCCAGGACCCCGGGGAGGGGCCCCTCTGTGGCCAACCTTGGGTAAGGGTTAGTGTTCAGGAGCCCAGCAGGGACAATCTGCAGGCTGTGCGGCGAGCTCTGTGGAGGGCTGAGAGGAGGCCATTGGGGAGGGTGAGCATGGGCCTCAGGGTTGGGGCACGGGGGGCTGCCAAAGGATGGGGATGGGCTCCGGGGGCCTCCCCAAGTTCTCATGCCCTGTAGGCTCTATAGAGCCCCAAGGGGCACGGTTTCCTGTCGGGTGGCAAGCTGAGTCCTGCGGTGGGGCACAGGTATCCCAATTACCCGGGTCTGTGGTGTAAGGCTCCTGGGGAGGCCCCCAAACCCACGGCAGACCTAGGGCTAGGGATAGGCCCAGGAGCCCTGCAGGCCCGATCTGTTGGCTGTATGGCGAGCTACACGGGCTGAGGTGAGGATGTGGGGAGAGTGAGCATGGGCCTCAGGGTTGGGGTGCGGGAGGCCACCGAAGTTCGCTGGTGGCTCAGGAGGGCCCTCCTGGTTCTCCCGCCCTGAATGCTCTATGGCCTCCCAAGGCACACGGTTTCCTGCAGGGTGGCAAACTGAGTCCTGCTGTGGGGCTCAGGTGTCCCGAATCCCCGCGGCTGCGGCTCCAGGCTCCTGGGGAGGGGCCCCTCCACAGATGAACTATGGTTAGGGTTGGGGACCAGGAATCCCGCAGGCCAGATCTGCCCACTATGTGGCAAGCTCCGCCCTGGGCTGAGTTGAAGGTGCGGGGTGGGATGAGCATGGGCTTCATGGTTGAGTTCAGGGATCGCCGAAGTTCGCCGGGGGCTCTGGGGGTCCTCCTGGTTCTTCCGCCCTGAATGCTCTACAGCCTCCCAAGGGGCACAGTTTCCCGCGGGCTGGCAGGCTTTATCCTTCAGTGGGGCTCAAGTGTCCCCAGTCCCTGGGGCTGCGGCACCGGGCCCCAGGGGAGGGGCCCTACCCAGCCGACCTAGGGTCAGGTGTAGGCCCCAGGAACCCGGCAGGCCTGATCTGCCGGCTCTGCGATGAGTTCGGTGGCAACCTGAAGGGAAGGCGTGGGGCGGGATGAGTGTGGGCCTCAGGGTTGGGGTGTAGGGGCCACCGAGGATCCCTGGGGGCTCAGGGGGGCCCTACCAGTTCTCTTGCATGGGATGTTCTGTGGCGCCCCAATGGGCATGGTTTCCTGAGGGGTGGCAGGATGAGTCCCGTGGTGGGGCTCAGGTGTACCCAATCCCTGGGGTTAGGGTACAGATTAGGGTATGGGTTGAGGTTAGGGTATGGGTTAAGGTTAGGGTATGGGTTACGGTTAGGGTATGGGTGAGGGTAGGGGTTAGGGTTAGGGTAAGGAGAGGGTACGGGTTAGGGTTGGGTTTTGGGGTTACAGGTTAGAGGTTATGGGTTAGGGTACAGATTAGGGTTTAGGGTACGGGTTAGGGTTTAGGGTTCGGGTTTAGGGTTAGGGTTAGGGTTGGAGTACGGGTTAGGTTTAGGGTATGGGTTAGGTTTAGGGTATGGGTTAGGGTACGCATTAGGGTACGGTTTAGGGTACAGGTTAGGGGACGGTTTAGAGTAAGTGTTGGCGTACGGATTTGGGTACGGCACAGGGTACGGATTAGGGTTAGGGTACGGGTTAGGAAACACATTAGGGATTGGGATTGGGTACGGTTTAGGGTTAGGGTATGGGTTAGGGTACGGGTTATGGTACAGATTAGGGTTAGGTATGGGTTAGGGTATGGGTTAGGGTCCAGGTTAGTGATAGGGTACGGGTTAGTTTATGGGTTAGGGTACAGGTTAGGGTATGGGTTAAAGTTAAGGTAAGGGTACTGGTTAGGGTTAGGGTAAGGGTTACAGTTTAGTGTTTAGGGTTACGGTTAGGGTATGGGTTAGGGTTAGGTTATGGGTAGGGTTAGGGTACGGGTTATGGTATGAGTTAGGACATGGGTTAGTGTCAGGTTTTAAGGTTTAGGGTTAAAGTTAGGGTATGGGTTAGGGTACTTGTTAGGGTTACGGTTAGGTTTATGGTACGGTTTAATTTACGGGTTAGGGTACAGTTTAGGGTTAGGGTTAGGGTATGGGTTAGAGTACGTTTTAGGGTTACGGTTAGGGTTAGGGTACAGGTTAGGTTTAGGGTTAGGTTACGGGTAGGGTTAGGGTTAGGGTACGGGTTAGGCTTAGGTTTAGGGTTAGGTTACGGGTTATGGGTAGGGTTAGCTGAAGGGGTAGGGTTAGGGGTTAGGGTTAGGGGTTAAGTTTTAGGGTTTAAGGTTAGGTGTTAGGGTTTAGGCTTAGGGTTAGACCCCAGTAGGCCAGCAGGACCGATGCGCCTGCTGTGCGGGGAGCGGAGGAGTGGGACGAGGTGAGGGCGCTGGCGAGCAGGAGTATGGTATCCAGCGTTTTGGCGCAGGAGGCCTTTGAACATTGCTAGAGGCTCGGAGGGCCCTGCCCGTTCTCCCGCCCTAAATGACTAGTGACGCCCCAGCGGGCCGATGTCGACGGGGCGGCAGGGTGAGTCCGGCACTGCAGCTCGGGTGTCCCCAATCCCCGGCTTTGGTCACCAGTCCCCTTGTGAGGGCCCCCTCTGGGGCCAATCTAGTGTTAGGGTTAGCCCCCAGGAGGCCAGCAGGCCCCATATGCCAGCTGTGCGGTGCGCGGAGGGGCGGGCCATGGTGAGGGACTGGCGAGCTGGAAGGTGGTACCCAAAGTTTTGGCGCCAGGGGCCCTCGAATGTCGCCGGGGACTCAGAGGGCCCTGCCCATTCTCCTGCCCCGAATGAGTGGCGGCTCCACTAGCAGCCCGAGTGGTGGCGGGGCGGCAGGGTGGGTCTGGCGCTGAGGCTCGGGGGTCTCCAATGCCAGACGTTGCAGCACGAGGCCCCTTGGGAGAGGCCCCTTGGGGGCCGACCTAGGGTAAAGGTTAGCTCCTGGAGGCCGTAGGCACAATCTGCAGTCTGGGGCGAATGGAGACGCGGTCGAAGATCAGGGCGCTGGCGAGCAGGAGAGTGGGCCCCAGCCTTTTGGCGCTGCGGGCCTTCGAAGGTCACCGGGGCAGGGAGGGCCCTGCCCATCCTCCAGCCCTGAATGATCGGTGGTACCCTAGTGGCCCGGGTGTGGGCGGGGCGGAACGGTGAGTCCAGCGTTGTGACTCAGGGGTCCCCAATCCCTGGCGTTCGGCGGCAGTCCCTTTGGGAGGGGCCCCTTGGAGGCCGACCTAGGGTTAGGGTTAGCCCCCAGGAGGCTGGCAGGCTCGATCCACCGGCTCCGTGGCAAATGGAGGGGTGGGCCAAGGTGAGGTCGCTGGCGAGCGGAAGCGTGGGCCCCAACATTTTGGCTCGGTGGGCCTTCGAATGTCGCAGGGGGCTCGGAGGGCCCTGCTCGTTCTCCCGCCATGAAGGACCGGCGACGCCCTTAGCTCCCTGGGTGGCAGCGGGGTGGCAGGGTCAGTCCTGCACTGGTGCTTGGGTTTCCCCAATCCCCAGCGTTGCGGCGCCAGGCCCCTTGGGAGGGGCCCCTCTGGGACTGTCCTAGGGTTAGGTTAACCCCCAGGAGGCCGCAGTCCAGATCCGCTGGCTGTGCAGTGAGCAGAGGGATTGACCGTGGTAGGGCGCAGTTGAGCGGTAGCGTGGTACCCAGCGTTTTGGCGTGGGGGCCTTCTTATTTTACCGGAGGCTCGGAGGGCCCTGCCGGTTATCCCGCCCTGAATGCCCGGCGGCACCCCTAGCGGCCCACGTGGCGGCGGGGTGGCAGGGTGAGCCTGGCGCTGGGGCTTGCAGGTCCCCAATCCCTGCCGTTGCGGCACCAAGCCTCTTGGGAGGGGCCACTCTGGGGCCCACCTAGGGTTACGGTTAGCCCCGAGGAGCCCGGGAGGCAGGATCTGCCAGCTGTGTGGCTAGAGGGGGGGCAGGCCGAGGTGAGGGCGCTGTAGAGCGGGAGCATGGGCCTCAGCGTTTTGGCATGGGGGACCTACGAATGTCGCCGGGGGCTCGGAGGGCCGTGCCCGTTCCCCCACCCTGATTGACCGGCGGTGCCCCAAGTGCCCCGGGTGGCGGCAGAGGGGCAGGTTGAGTACATCGCTGGGGCTTGTGGATCCCCAATGTCCGGCGTCGCGGTGCCAGGCCCTTTGGGAGTGCCCTTCGGGGGCCGACCTAGGGTTAGGGTTAGCCCCCAGGAGGCCGGCAGTCCGGATACGATGGCTGTGGGGCGAGCGGAGGGGTGGGCCGAGGTGAGGGTGCTGGGGAGCGGGATTGTGGGCCCCTGCATTTTGGCGCTGGAGGCTTCAAATGACGCTTGTTTCTCCAGGGCCCTGTCCCTTCTACCGCCCTGAATGACCGGCGGCGCCCCTAGCGGCCCGTGTGGCAGTGTTGTGGAAGGGTGAGTCTGGCTCTGGGGCTTGGAGTCCCAGATCCCAGGCTTAGTGGCACCAGGACCCTTGGGAGGGGCCCTAGGGTTAGGGTTAGCCCCAAGGAGACCGTCAGGCCCAATCCGCACACTGTGCGGCGAGCGGAGGTGCGGGCCCAGGTGAGGGCGCTGGGGAGCAGGAGCGTGGGAACCAGCGTTTTGGCGTGGGGAGCCTTTGAAGGTCACCGGTGGCTCAGAAGGCCCTGCCCTTCTCTCGCTCTCTATGACCGGCTGCGCCCCTAGCGGCCCGGGTGGGTACAGTGCGGCAGGGTGAGTCTGGCTCTGGGGCTCTGAGTCACCAATCCCCAGCATTGCAGAGCCAGGCTTCTTGGGATGTCCCCACAGGGCCGACCTAGGTTTTGGTTAGCTGCCAGGAGCCCGGCAGGCCCTATCCACCAGCTCTGAAGCAAGCAGAGGGGCGGGCCGAGGTGAGGGCACTGGCGAGCAGGATCCTGGGAGCCAACGGTTTTGCACGGGGAGCCTTCAATGGTCAGCCTGGGCTCGGAGGGCCCTGCCCGATCTCCTGCCCTGATTGACCGGCGGGGCCTCTAGCGGCTCGGGTGGCTGAAGGGCAGCAGGGTGAGTGCGGCACATGGGCTCGGGGTCCCCATCCCCAGCGTTGCGACGCCAGGCCCCTTGGGAAGGGCCCCTCGGGGGCCGACCTATGGTTAGGGTTAGCCTCCAGGAGCGCTGCAGGCCCGATACACCACCTGTGGGTCGAGCGGAGAGTTGGCCCGAGGTGAGGGTCCTGGTGAACATGAGCCTGGGCCCAAGCGTTTTGGTTCGGTGTGCCTTCGAATGTCGGCAGGGGTTCGGAGGGCCCTCCAGTTCTCCCACCCTGAATGAATGGCGGCGCCCCTAGCGGCCCATGTGGGGTGGGGCGGCAGCGTGAATCCGGCGCTGGGGCTTGGGGGTCCCCAATCCCTGGCGTTGCGGCGTCAGGCCCCTTAGGAAGGGACCTTCAGGGGCTGTCCTAGGGTTAGTGTTAGTGCCCAGGAGGCCGGCAGGCCCGTGTCACTGGCTCTGCGAAGAGTGGAGGTGTGGGCCGAGTTGAGGGTGATGCAGAGCGGGAGCGTGATCCCCAGCGTTTTGGCGCCCTGGGCCTTCGAATGTTGCCATGTCTCGAAGGGCCCTGCCTGTTCTCCTGCCCTGAATAACCAGCGGCGCGCTTTGTGGCTCCGTTGGCGGTGGGGTGGCAGGGTGATTCCCGTGCTGCAGCTCAGGTATCCCCAATCCCCGGCGTTGCAGCACCACGCCGCTTGGGAAGGGCCCCTCGGTGGTCGACCTAGGGTTAGAATTTGCCCCCAGGAGGCAGGCAGGCCTGATCCGCGGGCTGTACTACGAGCGGAGGTGCGGGCCGAGATGAGGATGCTGGCGAACAGGAGGGTGGGCCCAACCGTTTTGGCGCGGGGGGCCTTCATAAGTCGCCGGGGGCTCGGAGGGCCCTACACGTTCTCCCACCCTGAATGACCGGCGGCGCCCCTAGCGGCTCGGCTGCTGGCAGAGTGGTAAGGTTAGTCTGGTGCTGGGGTTCGGGGGTCCCCAATCCCCGCATTGCGGTGCCAGGCCCCTTGGGAAGGGCCCCTCGGTGGTCGACGTAGGGTTAGGGTTAACCCTCAGGAGGCCGGCAGTCCTGATCCACCCATTGGGTGGCGAGCGGAGGGGCGGGATGAAGTGAGGGTGCTGACGAGTGCGAGCCTGGACCCAAGCGTTTTGGTGCGGTGGGCCTTCGAAGGACAAGGGGGGCTCGGAGGCCCCTGCCCGTGCTCACGCCCTGAATGACCAGCGGCGCCTCTAGAGGCCCGGGTGTCAGCGGGGCAGCACGGTCAGTCCGGCGCTGGAGCTCATGGTTCAGCAGTCCCAGGCGTTGAGGCGCCAGGACCCATCGGACGGGTCCCTGGGGGGCCGACCTAGGGTTTGAGTTAGCCCCCAGGAGTCGGGCAGGCCTGATCCGCCCTCTGTCGGGCGAGCGAAGGGGCAGGCCTAGGTGAGGGCGCTGGCGAGCGGGAGCATGGGCCCAAGCGTTTTGGCGCGGGGCGCCTTCAAATGTCACCGTGGGCTAGGAGGGCCCTGCCCGTTCTCATACCCTGTATGACCGGCGGCGCCCCTAGAAGCCCAGATGGTGGCGGAGCGGCAGGTTGAGTCCGACGCTAGGGCTCTGGGGTCCCCAATTACCAGCGTTGTGGCCCCAGACCCCTTGAGAGGGCCCCCTTGGGTGCCGACCTAGGGTTAGGGTTACCCCAGGAGGCCAGTAGGCCCGATCTGCCAGCTGTGCAATGAGCAGAGGGGCGGGTTGAGATGACGGCGTTGGCGAGCGGGAACGTGGGCCCAAAGTTTTGGAGCGAGGGGCCTTCGAAGGTCACCAGGGGCTCAGAGGGTCCTGCCCGTTCTCCTGCCCTGAATGACCGGGGGTGCCCCTTGTGGCCCGGGTGGCGGTGGGGGGCATGGTGAGTCCGGCGCTGGGGCTCAGGAGTCCCCAATCCCCCTCGTTGCAGTGCCAGGCCCCTTGGGAGGGGCCACTAGGGGGCAGACCTAGGGTTTGGGTTAGCCCCCAGAAGGCCCCCAGGCCTGATCCGCCAGGTGTGTGGCGAGCAGGGGGGAGGGCCGAGGTAAGGGCGCTGGCGAGCCGGAGCGTGGGCCCAAGCGTTTTGGTGCAGGGGTCCTTCGAAGGTCGCCGTGGGCTCGGAGGGCCCTGCCCATTCTCCTGCACTGAATGACCGGGGGTGCCCCTTGTGGCCCGGGTGGCGGCGGGGCAGCACGGTGATTCCAGCGCTGGGGCTCGGGGGTCCCTAATACCCGGCGTTGCGGCGCCAGGCCCCTTGGGACGGGCCCCTCGGGGGCTGACCTAGGGTTAGGGTTAGCCCCCAGGAGACTGGAAGGCTCGTTCCACCCATGTGCAGAGAATGGAGGTGTGGGTCCAGGTGAGGTAGCTGGCGAGCGGGAGCGTGGGCCAGAGCATTTGGCTTTGGCTCGGGGTGCCTTCAAAGGTCGTAGGTGGCTCAGAGGGTGCTGCCCGTTCTGTCGCCCTGAAGGACTGGCGATGCCCCTAGCACCCCATGTGGCAGCGGGGCGGCAGGGTGCATCCGGCGCTGGGACTTGGGGTCCCCAATCCCTGGCATGTGGCGCCAGGCCACTTGGGAGGGGCCCCTTGGGGGTGACCTAGGGATAGGGTTAGCCCCCAGGAAGCCAGCAGGCCCGATCCGCCAGCTCTGCAGCGAGCGGAGGGGTGAGCCGAGGTTAGGGCGCTGGCGAGCAGGAGCGTGGAAGCCAGAGTTTTTGTGCGGGGGGCCTTCGAAGGTCGCAGGGGGATCAGAGGGCCCTGCGCGTTCTCCCTTCCTGAATGACTGCCCACGCCCCTAGCGCCCTGGGTGATTGCGGGGTGGCAGAGTGAGTCCAGCACTGGGGCTCGGGGGTCCCAAACCCCTGGCATTGCGGTGCCAGGCTCCTTGGGAGGGGCCTCTTGGGGGCCGACCTAGGGTAAGTGTTAGCCTCCAGGATTCCAGCAGGCCCCTTCCGCCAGCTCTGCGGCAGGCAGAGGTGCAGGCCGAGGTGAGCGCACTAGCGAGAGGGAGTGTAGGCCCAAGCGTTTTGGCGCGGGGGGCTTCAAAGGTCGCCGGGGGCTTGGAGGGCCCTGCCCGTTCTCTCGCCCTGAAAGACTGGCGGCGCCCCTAGCAGCCCGGGTTGCTGGGGGGTGGCAGGGTGACTCCGGCGCTGGGCTTGGGTGTCCACAATCCCCGGCGTTGTGGCGCCAGGCCCCTTGGGAGGGGCCCCTCGGGGGCTGACCTAGGGTTAGGGTTCGTCCCCAGGAGGCCGGCAAGCCCAGCGCTAAGTGGCTCTGGCAATGTAACAAAAATGCCATACACTTATCTGTAAGAAAAAACAGTGTACAGGAACCCTCTTAGCCCTAACATCATCCTTTGTGAATATGGAAGCCAGCCCCAAAGTGGTCGTGGAAGTCTGACGAAAAGGCTAAGCACTTTTCTCTGAGTCAACACACTATACAGGGAAAGACCAATGTACATCATCTTTCACGAGTAGGAAGCATTAATGAAAAGGTTCTAGAATTTCGAGGACTCTGACCCATCCTTATTGGTAATAAACCACCGTGTACAGGAAAACACCTTCAACTCTCATCAGCCTCCTCAATCCTGATTCCGATTCAACTTTGGGTGTGTAGGACTAGGGAAATGTCCACATCTTATTGCTAAGAAAGAACGATGTCAGGGTAATGCCCTTCAAGTCACCTCAGCCTTCCTGAAGACGGAAGCAGGAATCAAGGTGGTTATGTTACCATGAGGTAAGGAAGATGAGCATATAAGTGAGAAACAACAGTGGGCAGGACCTCTCTTCCAAGGAACAGTATCTTTGCTTAATATTGAATGTAAGTGGTTGTGGGCATTTGTGAGGTCAAAATCTTGAGTGTTTTGTAAAACCTCTTGGCCATTCACAGATGAGACTAAGGTAGTTGGGGACTCCTAGGCAGTGATTTCTCCACTGTCAAAAATATGAAAAGATAAAAGAGACAGATGAGGTCTCCTCAGGCATTGTCCTTTATCCTCATCCTCCGTGAGGATGGCCATCTCTGGACAGCTCAGTGGCAGCGTCTCATTCACAATGGGGGCATCTGTTCCTCACAGACATCAGGCAGGGAAATGGATTTGGTTCTCTGTGCCAGCCCAGCCACAGCTGAGTGTCACAGCACCCTCTCGTGGGCTCATAAGAGTTTCACTGTCACCAGGCAGGTCATTGTATTTGATAAACCACTGTGAGAGTTTGCAATTGCCTTCATCTACAACCTCCTAGATGCAAATGCAGGTGTCTGGTACCATGTGAAGTCATGTGAAGGCATTGTGAGAAAGTGTCCTTTTGCTTAAGAAAAACATGGCTGGGGCTCCTGGCTGGCTCAGCCAGTTAAGCATGTGCCTTTGGTTCAGGTTATGATCCCAGGGTTCTGGGATCGAGCCCGGGCTCCCTGCTCAGCAGGAAAGGAGGTAGGGAAATAGCTTAGAACCCACAGAGAATGTGAATAAAGGGGAGTGAAATGGAACTTGGTCTGTGTTTTGCTTTAGGGATTCGAAGTTAGTTTTTTCTCAATTGTGATTGTTCTTGAAACAGAAAAGCTGTATTGTTTTTTTTTTACCTTTTTTTCTAATAACAATTTTTTATTATGATATGTTAGTCACTATACAGTATTTCCTTAGATTTTGATGTAGTGTTCCGTGATTCATTATTTGCATATAACACCCAGTGCTCCATGCAATATGTACCTTCCTTAATACCCATCACTGGCCCATCCCAATCCCCCACCCCTCTCCCCTCTGAAGCCCTCAGTTTGTTTCCCAGAGTCCATAGTCTCTCGTGGTTCATTCCCCCTTCTGTTTAGGGTCCATTTTCTAAAGGGACAGACAGTGGAAGTTCACCGAATATAAGATCGAAATTTCATTGTTCATTATAGATGCTGCCAAGTAGTTCCCAGACATTTCATTCTACTGTAGTAATTCATTATACCTGTGCAGGTGCATGTGGAAGATAACTGATGCATGTTTAGTGGTAATAAAACACGCCCCTCAGTAGTAAAATAGTAGAGGATGCACATGTGTAAAATTATTCGACTGCAGCTTCCATGCTTTGCCTTTGGTTCCTTATTATCTATGAAATTGGACAATTTTTGTTCTCTAGGCTTAAAACTCATTGTCAGTATTCAGAGTTTTTCAATGCTGATCTTCTCCTGTATAAGTTACCAAAAACCTAAAATATGTATGAACTTTAAAAAACGCTATATTGAAAATGACAGCAGGGAAGTTCCATTTTGTGAATATTGTGTCAATAGATCTCTATTTTGACATCAGTGTTCATTAGAAATGATGACATTTCATGTGAGTATAAATATCAATGTGAAAAAGAAAAGGTAGGAAGAACCTTGAATGTTTAAGTAATTGCTGAAATGACAGGTGTGTGTGTGTGTGTGTGTGTGTGTGTGTGTGTGTGTGTGTGTGTAATTGATTTTCAGTGAATGGTTCACCTTCTTGTAGGGCCTCCGAGAGAGCCCAGGTGAACCTTTCAATGAGTTGGTATCTGTTTTCAGAACATGGGAATCTCTTAGTCCAATAGTCAATCAGGCAAGCTTTGAGGTCCTGAAGAGTTTCAGTCCTCAGATATGGTGTTGCAGACCCTTGTGAGCAAACCCTAGGTATGCTCAGAGCCCTCATTAGCTGGTACCAACGTGTGACGATTTCAGACAACATTTCCCAAAGAAGTACCTCTTGAGTCTCTGTCCTTGTCAGTTCCCTACACTTCCTTACACTAGTTATGTGTTCAGTGTGTTTCAGGATAATCCCCACATGTGATTTTTGCTATTTCCTACTAGTCCTATCTGTTTCTCATCTTCTTCTTTTATGGTAGGGGTTGGGAAGCAACCTGTGTGGTGTAGGAAGGTGTGTGGTAGTTGTCTGCCTTCAGAGGACCGAATGCTGCCTAGAAATTGTACTGTAGTTTGAGGTCAATTGTCCATCCTCTGAGTGTCAGGAATTCCATCACTTTACTTTGATGCTAGTCTGTTCTTCAAGCTTTCCTCAGAAATAAGGACGTCATCCATCTAGGGAATACTGGTTTGTGTGTACGTTTTCATTTTAGGAAAGGCCTTGCTGTTCCTGAAAATAATACTGTAGAGCACCCTTTCCTGTTCTTATTGGCCATCAGTCAATCTTTTGTGAAGTATTTGTTTATAAATAGACTTTTTATGGTTGATGAGCAGGAATTCTTTATTGACAAGTCTTTGTCAGTGTGTGTATTGCAAATCTGTACTTCCCAGCCTGCGGTTCACTTTTTCATTTTCATATGGTCATAAGATAAGGAGAAATGTCACATTTTTATGAAGTCCCACTGAATTCTTTTAAATGGTTAGTGCACCCTATGTCCTACCCCAAGATTGACAGGTTCTATGGTTTCTTTCAGAAACTGTCCAATGGGAAGCTACAATCCATCTCAAATTTATAAATTGCATTTTTAATTCTAAGGGTATTTATAGACTGTTTTGGATTTTCTATGTACACAATCGTATTATCTGTGAATAGTCACAATTATCCCCTCAATTCTTATACTTTTTGTTTCTCTTGCCTTCTAACACTGGTAGACTCTCCGATGCCACGTTGAATAGAGCAGCATTTTTGAAGATTTTAATATACCTTTCTCAATATCTGACAGAAAAAGCAGACAAAACATTGGTAACAAATGTGACCTAATTGACATATAGGGAACATTCCATAATAAGTGCAGAATACATTATTTTCAAGTGGTCATAGACTCTTTACCCAAATAGATGATAGGTGGGGCCACGAATGAAGTCTACAAATGTTAAACCCTGAAATTAACTAGATTCTATTCTTAGACCACAGGCGAATTGAGCCACAGTCATAGCGAAAAGAAAACCAGGAAGTCCTTCAATGTTTAAAAATTAAATGGAACTTTGCTACATATCCTAAAGGTGAGAGAGGGAATCTCAATGGAAATTCTGAACCTTTTCTACGTGAGGGCTCACACACAATGGCACTTTCTTTGTGAAGAGCATAATAATAACCTAGCCAGAAGTTGAGCCTTAAGTCAGAGTTCTGCCTGCCCCAGCCACACCTGGCAGCCTTGGCCTGTGGTCCGCCTCAGCTGTGCTTTCTGGTGGCCCTGAGCTAAGGGGGTCAACATGGCCATATGGAAATGGGAAGCTCCCCACTCATAGTGATGGCGGTTCCCCCTCCCCAGCTAACCTTTCTGGTGGCTCTGAGCTAAGGGGGTCAACATGGCCGTATGGAAATTAGAAGCTCCCCACTCTTATTGATGACGTTGCTATCGTATCGTCCTCACCAGTCCAACAACATGATTTCTGAGTGAACTATGACACAAGCGTGACTTCTTGGCCTTCCTTCAGGTTTGAAAATCATCTGGTGAGTCATCTATTAGAAATATGGATTCAACATGTGTTCTTTCTTCTGGAAAAGAAATAGAACCAATAGCAATTAGGGCTTCCTGAGCACCTGCTCTTGAGAGACATCATACTGGCTCTTTGTAGCATTCTGCCTCTTAAACTTCTCAACTAGGGTGTAGATATTTGTAGGCACATTTTCAGGTGGTTAGACAGGGACTCGGATGATATGAGTCACAGCGGATTTTAGTGTCAGAAACCTAAGTGGGATCCCCAAATTGACTCCAAATCCCTTGTTGTTCCATACAGGGTACTATTTCCCTCTTATCTCTGGTCTTCTCGATCTGGAAACCTATCAAGTATCAGGATTTTCGTGTCATGTGGACAACTGGAACGAATTCAGCGGGCCTTTCACCTCTGCCCATGGTGATTATTAAGATCATTATCTCAGTGGAGGACCTCTGGGTAAGATACTCAAAGATCCTTAGGAACAGAGACAGTATAATATTTTTCTGGTATTAAAGTAACTGAAACCAACTATCATTTTTAGTCCATTCAGGCTCTGGTATGTTCAGAGGGTGCTGTAAAACAGGTCTGAAATAGTATTTAAAAACACTCAGCTCAGCCTCTTCTACAAAGTGAGCCAATGCTTATAAACATGGCTAAAATATTCCCTTACCTACGATGACTTCCCAGCCATCGTAGTGTTTATATGGTATGATTGTGACTTACATTAGTCAACATTTGCAGAGAAAGAACTTAGTGCATCCAGTGGGCACTTCATGTTGAAATTAGTTTGTGACAACGAGCTACTGTGTTTTATTCTGCAGTACAAATGAATAGTGCCAGACAACTCTAAGGTGTCTAGCAGTTCTACAATTCTGATTTTAAGTGGTCTGTGTGCTTCAGAGATTTGGGCAGGAGAAGGGCAGGCGCCCAGATACTGTGAACACTTCTGTTACCTGTGCTGACCATGGAGCAGGTAGCCTTCTGTGGGCATCATTTTGATTTCTTGGTACTCTTGTGAAAGGTGCTTTTGTCTCAAATTCCTCCATTTTAGAAGTAATTATAATGATGAAAGTAATTTTATCTTATATCATCTGTGGGCGCTGATCCTGGGCTCCCAAGGAAGTTATCCCTTTACATTTTACCCGGCTCAAAATGACTAGGAAAAAACCTCAAAGCATGGGCCTTGTTTCTGCCCCAAGCATGTTGTACATCTGCTTTGAGAAGAAAACAATAACCAAAAATGCCAACATAAAGATAAGAAAAAATAAAGAACCTCTTTGGCTCCCATAAGATTAAAGTCATACTGACATGTACATACTGAAAACATAAGAAAGAGTCTGTCACTTTCTGGAATCTAAGAAGATCCTCATTGTGGTGTGTAACTCTGTATGTAAAACAAAACAGAAAAAAATACATAAGCCTGCCCCAAATGTTCCTTCCCCGGAGCACTCCCTTCTTGGTGAAGATTGTGTCTCCCAGGCAGCTGTCCTGACTTGGGTTTGAATAAAGGTCTCTTCCTTTCTCTCTAAAATGTTTTTAAAAGTTCATTCATGCAATGTCGACAATAACAGTGTTTTCTATTTAAGTGAGAAATAAATGTTCCACTCTAGTTGCATTGGGAATAGATGAATTGAGGGTTTCTTTAGAAGAGTAAGTCTGCTTTCCAGAAAAGGCAAGGTCATTGGTCTATTGAGAATGAAGATAATTACTGCTAAACAACAAGTATGTGTTGCCCCTTTGCCCAGAAACCGAAGCAGATGTGCAGGCTTTAGGTTAGAGGTGCCTTCTTCTCCCCAGCTGACAGCACTTCTCTGCTCTGGCTCCAAGAAACCCGAGGTTTTGAACGTCACCATCTGAGTCAGCGAGGAAGCTTGTCACAGGACGCCAGTGTTCAGAGAAAGCACAGGTATGTTTGGCAAAATGTCCTATCTATGTCAGGGCTGGAGGTAAAACCTCTCATTATCCCAAAACCTCCTGGGCTTTTCTCTTTTCTCTAGTTGAGCCACAAAGTAAAATTGAAGTAGCTGTCAGCATTCTGGGTTTGGTGCAAGAATTACTTAGTTTCCCTGCAGGTAGAACTTTGCAGGGGATCACAATTTCTCTGTCCATTTATTGCTGACAAATGTATTTTGACCATCTGTTTCCTAGGAACCCTCTTTTATTAGAAAGGGAAGGTGAGATTCACTCTGTGCCTGTTTGTAACATCTAATTTGTTCCTTCATCTAACAGTGTTTATTCAATTGGGCCTAAGATATGGTTGAGTGGCCAGCATCTAGAGTTAGGTGGCTTTATTCATCTGATACAGACTTGGATGATGTCATTTGACAAAGGTGATGTTTCATCATTGATTAGTTTATTCATCAGAAGAGTTAAAATTAGGGTGGAGGGAAAATTCAAAATTATCCAAAGCGGCCTGTTCCTGTTTAAAAGTTGAGCTTGACTTTCTAGTTTTACTAAATGTATTATCTCGATATTTTGAGGTGCCATATTCTCCCTGTAGTTTCTTTGGTGGTGGAGTCAGAAGGAGAGTCTGGGAATTCTTTTGGATAGTGGCATGTGGTGGCTTCAAGGGGCTTGGCGTCAGGAGCCTTGGGGTGAAGTCTGCAACTGCTTGCCTAAACCTGGGTGCATCTCCCAGAGGTTTTGTTTCCTCTTATGAAATTGCCGGCAGATAATGTTCTGCTTGAAGGGGAACTCTCCCATCCTGTTGGTGGGAATGCAAAGTGGTGCAACCAGTCTGGGAACCAGTGTGGGGGTTCCTCAAAAAGTTAAACATTGAACAACCCCATGATCCAGCAATTGCTCTCCTAGGTATTTGCCCAAAGGATACAAAAATGCGGATTCGAAGGGGGAACATGCACCATGATGTTTATAGCAGCATTGTCCAGAGTAGACAAACTATGGAGAGAATCCCAAAGTCCATGCACTGATGAATGGATAAAGCAGATGTGGGATACATATATATAACGGAATATGACCCAGCTTCAAAAAGAATGAAATCTTACCATTTGCAAGGATGTGGATGGACCTAGAGTGTATTAAGCTAAGCAAAATCAGTGAGGAAAGACAAATATCCTATGCTCTCACGCTTGTGGAATTTCAGAAAGAAAACAGAGGAACAGAGTTGAGGGGTGGTGAGAGTGGCAAACAAGGAAATAGACTCAACCTTGGAGAACAAACTGAGTGTTGCTGCAGGACAGGGGCGTGGGGGGAAGAGTTAAATCGGTGAGGGGTATTAAGGAGGGCACTTGTGATGAGCACCGGGTACTCCTTGCAGGTGAGGAATCACTAAATCCTACCCCTGAAGTGAATATTCCATGGCATGTGAACTAACTGGAATTTAATAAAAGAAGAAAGGAAAAAGTGTTCTGCTTCATGAAGAGTGAGGTAAAATTGTAGTGATTTGAGCTGTAGTCTTCTATAGATGATATTTGTAAAACACCCTGTTGTAGGATACACTAGTTGCTTATCACATAAGGAGTCCTCAGAAAGCTGCAATGAAAGATTCAGGTCTCAGAGCATGTTCATGTTCCACTGATATGTTACAGTTTGCACAGGTAGGAAAGAAGGTGGAGAGAAAGGCAACAGAAGGGGAAAGTAGGTGTGAACCTTTCATTAGTTAGCGTTATAGCTTTCTCATGAAAGCCTTGCGCCAGTGTGATTTTGGAAGCAGAGAGGTAATCCGGGAGCTTTGCAGGAGATGGGGGAGTTGCAGGTCTGGGTAAAGCTGACAGGGGTCCCAGAGGAGAGATGAATGCATTCTGCAGCAGGGTGTGTTCAGGGTGGGCTCCAGGGGTGGCTGTGGGTCTCCTGAGTGAGAGTTGTGACAGGTGAGGGCTGTGTGCAAGTTCCTGGCTGAGGACAAGGGAGGCACAGGCGGAGAGCTGGCAGAGAACCTTCTTCTGGGCCACCAGCCTCACCCAACACACACAGCCTCATCTTCTGTCCCTGTCACTCCAATTCAGACTTCTCCGAAGGTGAGTGAGAACACATCAAGAGCATTCTGAACAAAAGGGAAAGCATGTGCAATGGCTCTGGGGCAGGAGAATTCCAGGTATGTCCAGGAGCAGCAAGAAGGCCCTGTGGCCACAGGAGACAGCTTAGGACATGAGCTCAGAGAGGTGACAGAGGGTGACAGAAAGCCATTCCAGGGCTATAACCCCATGAGACCCTGTTTCACTGGGCCATCGTGGCTACAGTGTTGAGAACAGATGACAGAGGGTTGAAGATGGCAAGGCAGGTCAATGACGAAGCTTTTCCAGTTACTCAGCCACTGTGGACCAGACAAGTGTCCTTGGATGGAGTGGTTAGACCTATTCTGGGTCTATTTTGAAGATGGAGCTCACAGGATTTGCTGATGGGTTAGCTTTTAGAAGCAGGAGAATGGAGGAATTGGGGTAACTCCCAGCTGTTGTGGGTTGTCCTGATTGAGGGGAAGGAGAGGGTTTCTGGGGGTAGGAGGTAGTCCGTGTTCTGCATGCTGAGGAAGGTGCCTTTCCCAGTGGATCTGCTGAGGTTTGTGTCTGGAAGAACCTTTCACATCTCCTCCCTCAGCATTGCTTAAGTACAATTATCCCCCACTTTTTGAACGTTCACAGTAAGACACTGGGCATTCTTGAAAGAACTACGTTTATTACCCAGCTTCAGTAAGAGGAAGATACCTGAAGAGGATTTTCCTCTTATGAAAAAAGGTGAACAGTGAGAATCGCGTTCAGCATCTGTTTTGGGGAAAAGCACAACAGAGGTGGCATGCACCCTAACCAGCTCCTTCTGCTGGGAACCGCTCTCCGCATTCAGCCACCAGCACTTTGAATGGTGTCTGTGAGGCTCTGCTGTGCTTTATCTTCATTTATGCTGGGCCTCCGTTAGAAACTTGTGTCCTGAGGCCTAAGAAAATCAAAGAGAAGGAATTTTGGAGTCTGAGCACACTAAATGTTCCGTGTAAATTAATGGCCATTCCTTCTTGACACCATTTCTGCTGTGCAAGGTTTCTCAGAAGTCCTGTACTTTTGAAGAGCAGGGAAACCTATACCCCATGCTGTGGGGTTAGTTTTAGTCTCCATGCTGGACAGAACATTTCATGACTGTCGGATTTTCTCACTCAAACATTGAGACTTGGACCACCTTCACCCGTTTCTAGCACCCCATCTCCGAATCTGGCACCTACCAATCTGCTCTCAGTATCTATGCATTCAGTATTTGTTTATTCCATGTGGAATGTACATGAGAGCATCTGGTATTGGTCTTCCTGTGTCTGAGTTACTTGGCATAAGGCCCCCAAGGTCTGTGTTTCCATGTCTGGTTCTTGTGAATAATGCTGCAGTGAATGTGGGAGTGCATCTGTCTTTTTGAGGCAGTATTTTTGTGTTCTCTGAATCAATACTCATTAGAGCCATTACTGGGTCATGGGGTAGTTGTATTTATTTTTTCAGGAACCTCCATACCGTTTGTCACAGTGGCTGCACCAATTTCCATTCCCACCAACAGTGCACAGTGTCTCCTCGTCTGCACACCCATGACCCCACTTTTTGTCTGTCTCTGGGACAATTGCTGTTCCAACAGTTGTGAGGGGATAGCCGATTGTGGGTTTGACTGATGTTTCCCTGACGATGATTAGTGATGTCGAACAACTTTTTCTGTCTGTTGGCACCTGTGTGCCATCTTTGGAAAGTATGTATTCACATATACCCCCCATTTTTATACCTTTGTTTGTTTGTTTGTTTTGATTTGTATGAGTGTTGTGTGTATTTTGGATATTAGCCTCTTCTCACACATATGATTCACAGATATTTTTTTCTTATTGGGTCAGTGGCCTTTTAAGTTTTTGCTGGTTTCTTTTGCCGTGTGGAAGATTTCAGTTTGATGTTGTTCCACTGGTTTATTTTTGCTTTTGTTGTCTTTGCATTTGGTGTCCGATCTGAAGACTCTTTGCCAAAACCAATGTCGAGAGACTTAGTACCTGTGTCTTCTTGGAGGTTTATGGATTCAGATCTTATGTTCAAATCATTTATCCATTAAAAATTTTGTGTGTGGTGTAAGAAAGTGACCCAGCTATATTCTTCTGCATTTAGTGTCCAGTTTGCCTGTTACCGCTCACTGAAGAAACAGTCCTTCCCTCATGGCATATCTTCTGCTGCTGTGTCATAAGTTAGGATCATCTACGTGTGGGTAAGTTTCTGAGCTTTCTGTTCTGTTCCACTGACCTGGTGTCTGTGTTTCTGCCAGTACCATCCTGTTTTGATGACAACAGCTTTGTAATCTACCTTGAAATCCAGGAGTGTGTTGACTGCACCTTTCTTTCTCCAGGTTCCTTTGGGTATTTGGGGTCTTTAGTGACTCCATCCAAGTTTGAGGACTGTTTTCTATTTCCTCGAATAATGCCACTGGAATTCAGATAGGGATTTCATCACATCTGTCGATTGCTTTGGGTACGATGGACATGTTCACATAATTAACTCTTCCAGTTAAGGAGCATGGCGTATGCTTCCATTTGTTTGTGTTGCCTTCCAAATCTTTGACCCATACATTCCGCCCCCCTCGACAGATATGTTTTTCATTTCTTTTCTGCCATGTGTTGAGTGTACTATGTCTTTCTCATTTTTGGTTACTTTTATTCCTAGATTTTTTTGATGCAATTGTAAATGGCATTGCTTTTTTAATTTCTCTTTACGATATGTGTCATCAGTATGCAGAAATGCAAGAAGTTGGGTCATCTGGGTGGCCCCATAGGTGAAGCATCTGCCTTCAGCTCAGGTCATGATCCCAGAGTTCTGGGATTGAGCCCCGTGCTGGGCCCCCGCTTAGCAAGGGTCTGCTTCTCCCTCTTTCTGACACTCCCCCTGCTCGTGGTTTTTCTCTTCCTGTCAAATAAATAAATAAAATCTGAAAAAAAATAAAGACAACAGGTCTCTGTATATTGACATTATATCCTGCAGCTTTCTTGAATTTTTTTATTCTAACAGTTTTTTTTTTTTTTGTGGAATCTTTCGGGATTTCATGTCATTTGCAAATAGTGACAGTTTTCCTGTATGGATTTCATATCTTTCTCTTTTTTTAAAATGATGTTAGTCACCCTACAGTACTTCATTTGTTTTTGATGTAGTGTTCCATGATTCATTGTTTGCATATAACACCTAGTGCTCATTATGACACGTGCCCTCCTTAATACCCATCACCAGGATAACCCATTCCCCTACCCCTCCCTTTCTGCAACCTTCAGTTTGTTTCCCAGTGTCAATAGTCTCTCATGGTTCATCTCCCCCTCTCATTCCCCCTCTTCACTTTTCCCTTCCTTCTCCTAATGTCCTCCATGCTATTCCTTCCATTCCACATAGGAGTGAAACCATATGATAATTGTCTTTCTCTGCTTGACTTAATTTCACTTAGCATAATCCCCTCCTGGTCCATCCACGTTGGTGCAAATGGTGGGTATTCATCCTTTCTGATGACTGAGTAATATTCCATTGTACAGATGACCACATCATCTTTGTCCATTCATCTGCTGAAGGACATCATGGCTCCTTCCACAGTTTGGCTGTTATGGACATTGCTGCTATGAACATTGGGATACTGGTGCCCCTTCTTTTCATTAGTCTGTGTCTATGGGGTAAATACCCAGTAGTACAATTGGTGGGTCGTAGGATATCTCTGTGTTTAACGTCTTGAGGAGCCTCCATATTGTTTTCAAAAGTGGCTGTACCAGCTTGAATTCTCACGAGTAGTGTAAGAGGGTTCCCCTTTCTCCACATCCTCTCTGACTTTTTTTTATTTCCTGTCTTGTTAATTTTTTTCAAGATTTTATTTATTTATTCCACAGAGATAGAGACAGCCAGCGAGAGACGGAACACAAGCAGGGGGAGTGGGAAAGGAAGAAGCAGGCTCATAATGGAGGAGCCTGATGTGGGGCTCGATCCCATAATGCCAGGATCACGCCCCTAGCCGAAGGCAGACACTTAACTGCTGTGCCACCCAGGTGCCCCCTGCCTTGTTAATTTTAACCGTTCTATCTGGTGTAAGGTGGTATCTCATTGTCGTTTTGATTTGTATTTGCCTGATGGCAAGTGATGTGGAGCATTTTTTCATGTGTCTGTTCGCCATTTGTGTTTCCCCTCTGGAGAAGTATCTCTTTGTGTCTTCTGCCCATTTTTTGGGTGTCGAGTTAGAGGAGTCCTTTATAGATCTTGAATACCAGCCCTTTATCTGTAATATCATTTGCAGATATCTTCTTCGATTCCATAGATTGCCTTTTTGTTTTGTTGATCGTTTGCTTTGCCGAGCAGAAGCTTTTTATCCTGATGAAGTGCCAATAGTTCATTTTTGCTTTTATTTCCTTTGCCTTTAGAGACGTGGCTTGCAAGAAGTTGTTGTGTCCAAGGTTGAAGAGTTCTTTTGATTTTGATATGAGACAGGAATCCATTATCTTCCTTTCCTGATTGTATTGGAGTCCTCTGTCTTTCTTGGTGAGTCTAGCTAAGTTTGTCAGTTTTGTTTATCTTTCCAAAAAAGGCAGCTCTCATTTTCGTTGTTTTTTTTTTGTCTTTTTAGTCTCCTTTGGATTTATTTATGCATTCCTTTTTGTTATTTCCTTATTTCTACTAATTTGGGGCTTTGTTTGTTGTTTTTTTTTCTACTTCTTTACCACATAAATCAGGTTGTTTATTGGAGAGCATTCTCATGGATTGATGAAGACTTGAATTTCTACGAATGTCCCCCATAAAGCTACTTTTGCTGCATCCCATAAGTTTTTGTAGGTTGTCTTTTGCATCAGTGTCAAGGTACTTCTAAAATTTTTTTGTTTTCTTCTTTGACTGTTGGTTGTTCAGTAGCATGTTGTTAAGTCTCCACATATTTTTTTAAGATTATTTGAGTATCTGACAGAGAGTGAGACTGCGAGAGAGGGAACGCAAGCAGGGGGGTGGGAGAGGGAGAAGCGGGCTTCCCACTGAGCAAGGAGCCTGATTCAGGGCTAGATCCCAGGATCCTGGAATCACGACCTGAGCTGAAAGCAGATCCTTAACGACTGAGCCACCCAGGCCCCCCAATCTCCACCTATTTTTGACTGTCCCATTTTTTTCTTGAGACTGATTTCTAGTTTCATATCATTGTGGTTGGACAAGATTTGAAGCAGAAGGTGAAGAGAGCATTCAGATGAAAGGTTTGTTTCCTGGAGGGTTTTTTGAGGCATACCATGAGTTCAGTGGGGATGGAGGAAGGTTTTGTGAGACGGGGGTTGGGGTTAACCCTTGTTAGAATTACTGACTACTACCATGCAGGCTGTGTGCTACTGTTCACACCATAGTCCTGATGGACTTGTACTTCATTAGAAATATTTTCTAGGAGGTGTAGGCATAGCCTTCTCTAAAAGAAAGGTACCATGTGGGTTTATGGCATGACCCCAGGTCAGCAACCAGGATGTATGGTATTGTGGGGGATCAGAACCAGGCTTTCTGTGGGAAGTGACAGAAATGGGGTATGGTGAGCTCCATGACCATAGGTGAGGTCCCGAGTGACCCACTGGGTGTTGGGTTCTGTGGATCTGTCTCATCAGGTGCTGTGGAATTCAGGGACACCCTCCTGTCTGTGGATTTGTGTGGAAACAGGTAGACATCAGTGTCTGGCCTGGCATGAGGGTCGCACTGGACCGCCACCAGAGGTGCAGCATGCGGGGGAGCCACTGCTTGGTTTCCATGAAAGCTGACCAGGGTCTGTGACCGTGATTCCTAGCAGCTGCAAGGGGAGAGGAGGCCGGGGTGGTGCACACTTCCTAGACTTGTGGTCAGGACTAGTCTGGAGCCCACTGAAGTCAGCCACACCTGACACAGAAGGCACCCAGTTAGTGTAGCTGTGGGCACTGCTCCCATGTTACTTTCAGGCTGGCTCCGTGCTGCCACCTCCTGCTTTTCATCATCATCTTCAAGGTCATGTGCCTCTGTTCTTGCCCCATGGCCTCTGGAGTATTGTCCGTCCTCCATCTGGCCCTCGTCCCTGGTGCCCTGTGCAGTCCGATGACAGGGTAGCCTTCTCGAGACAAACATCTGGCCCTGATGGAACACTTCCATGGATCTCGTGTGATGCGAGGTTGATACTCTGCCCTGGAAGGGGGCTGCAGGTCCCCAATCAGGAGAGCCATGTCTCCCTTTTCAGCATGGCCTCCCCTCCCCTCAGTCTTCTTCAGGGAAACTCTCCCCACTTCCTGAGATGACAGCTCTGAACTTAAAAATGAATGTTATTTTACATATCTCTATGCCTTAGTTCATCCATGGCATGTCTTTCAACCCCGTTAGTGGTTTTTTTTTTAGCAGTTCTGAAGGGCAGTCTGCTCAAGGAGGGGATGACCTGGGTGGGGCAGCTTTCCCTCTCATCTCCCTCAGCATGTCTCTGAGCCCTGGGGCCAGCTGTCCCACTGAGGATTGAGGGACCCGAGACAGCCCATCCTGAGCCCAAGCTGTGTCAGCTGTGTAGACTGATGCGTGTCGGAGCGGTGGGCAGCTGGCATGGGCCAGGAGCAGGCAGTGTCTCCTTCTCATTCCATCCCTCCCTTCCTCCCAGAGGTAGCTCAGAGCAGCCTTCAACCGCTGCATCTCCAGATCCCTTGACCTGTGCCTCCTGTGTTCAGCTGGTGACCTTGGAGTTTCGCATGAATTCTCCCACCTGTACCCTTTCCCGTAGCAGTTCCTGGATCAGGGAAGGGGTCTGACCCTTGTCTGATTTTGGTCTTCTTCCTGTCCCGCAGCAAGCCCACCCACCTTTGCATCTTCCATGTATGTGCTTGGAAGCAAGCCCATCCACAGGAAACCTATTAGCCAAAGGGATCCAGGCAATGAACATTGAAGTAGAGATCCAGGATCCATAATAAACCTGCTCTGAAACCTGTCCCAAAGTCTGTGACTCTCTCACACTGAAACAGAAACAATAATAGCTTTCTGGACTGTGAAGTGACATGTGTCTCTACTTCCAATCTTGAATGCATAGGTGCTGAGCCTGGACTGAAAAGGACCATGGCTCCCGCGGGCTGGGATGCACGATAAGAACTCAGTGAAATCTGAATTTGAGGCATGAAGTGAATAATTATTGTAGAGTGAATCCTCCCAAGTAGGGCTTATGCACATTGCACAGGAAAAGATTTTTCAAAGAGGTTCCTGAAAGAAAAATCTTTTACAAAAATTTATTTTAATTCCAGTAGAGCTAACATACAGTGTTACATTTGTTTCAGGTGTACAATAGAATGATTCAGTAATTATATATTACTAGTGGTCATCAAGAAAAGCATCCTCTTAATCCCCTTCATCTATTTCACTCATCCCTCTATCCACCTCCTCTCTGGTAACCATCCGTTTGTTCTCTATTGTTAAGAGTTTGTATTTTGGTGTATCTCCTTTTTCTCTTTTAGTTATTTATTTTTGTTTGTTTCTTAAGTTCCCCATTAGAGTGACATCGTATGGGATTTTTCTTTCTCTGCCTGATTTTAGTTAGGATAATACTCTCTAGCTCCATCCATGTGTCTGCAAATGGCAAGGTTTCATTCTTTTTCAAGCCGAGTAATACTCCATTGTGTGTGTGTATGTGTGTCTGTGTGTGTGTGTGTGTGTGTGTCCGTGTGTGTGTGTGTGTGTGAATACACACATCTATCATCTCATTTGTCAATTTTTCTACAGACACTTGGGTTGCTTCCATATTGTGATATTGTAAATAATGGTGCAAGAAACATAGGGGTGCACGTATCCTTTTACGTTACTGTTTTCCTATTTTTGTGTAAATAGGAGTAGTGTGATTGTTGGATCATAGGGTAGTTCTATATTTAATTTTTTGAGGAACCTTCGTACTGTTTTCCATGGTGGCCACCACAGTTTGCATTCCCACCCACAGTTCGCGAGGATTCCCCTTTATCCACATCCTCCCAACACCTGCTCTTTGTTGTGCTTTTGATGTTAGCCATTCTGACAGGTTTGAGGTATTACCTCATTGTCCTTTGGATTTACATTTTCCTGATGATGGGTGATGGTGAACATCTTTTCACGGGACTGTTGGCCATTTGTATTTCTTCTTTGGAGAAATGTCTGTCCATGTCTTCTGCCTATTTTTTAACTGGATTATTTGTTTTTTGGGGGGTCGAGTAGGATCAGTTCTATATGTTTTGGACACTATCCCTTCATTGCATATGATCTTTGCAAATATCTTCTCCCTTTGAGTAGGTTGTCTTATTATTTTTACGTTTTCATTGTTCTTCTGCCGTGTGGAAACTTTTTATTTTACTGTGTTCCCAATAGTTTATTTTTGCTTTCATTTCCTTTGTCAGGACACAGTCCAGAAAAACGTTGGTATGGTCCATGTCAAGAAGTTACTGTCTTCCCTCCTGTAGGATTTTTATGGATTCAGGTCTCATATTGAGGTCTTGAAACTGTTTTGTGTTTGTCTGTATTGTGTAAGAAAGCAGTTTAATTTCATTCTTTTGTGCGTAGCTGTCTAGTTTTCCCAACACCATTTGTTGTAGAGACTGTCCTTTTCCCTTTTGATATCGTTGCTTGCTTTGTGGAAGATTCATGGACCACATAATTGTGGGTTTCTGTCTGAACTTGTATCCTGTTCCTTTGGTCGCTGTGTCTATTTTTGTGCCATACTGTCTTGTTAGGATGACTGCAGCTTTGTAGTATAACCTGAAATCTGAAATTGTGAGTCCTCCAGCTTTGTTTTTCTTTTCCACATTGCACTGGCTGTTCGGAATCTTTAGTGGTTCCATACAAATGTGTAGGATTGTTTATTCAAGGTCTTTTGTTCTTTAATTTAAATTCAATTAGCCAACTTACAGTACATCATTAGTTTCAGATGTAGTCTTCAATCAATTTTCAGTTGTGTGTAACACCCAGTGCTCATTGTATCGTGTGACCTCCTTAATGCTACTCACCCAGTTACCCCCCCCAACTTCTCCTCCAACAATCATCAGTTTCTTGTGATAGTTAAGAGTCCATCATGGGTTTTCCCCCTCTCTGATGACTTCCCATTCTATTTTCCCTTCCTTCCCCTATGGTCTTCTTCCTTGTTTCTGATATTCCACATAGGAGTGAAAGCATATGATCATTGTCTTTCTTTCATTGACTTATTCCACTCAGCATAATACCCTCCAGCTCCACCCAGGTCAGTGTGATGGTAAGTATTCATCCTTTCTGATGGCTGAGTAATATTCCATTATATATATGATCCACATCTTCTTTATCCATTCATCTATCCATGGTCATCTGCACTCCTTCCACAGCTTGTCTATTATGGATATTGCTGCTATGAACACTGTGGTGCATGTGTCCCATCTTCAGTACCTGTCACTTTGGGGTAAATACCCAGTAGTGCAATTGCTGGGACATAGGGTAGCTTTATTTATAACTTCTTGAGGAAACTCCGTACCATTTTCAGGAGTGGCTGTACCGGACTGCATTCGTATAGGAGTGTAAGAGGTTTCCCGTTTCTCCACATCCTCTCCAACATGTATAGTTTCATGTCTTCTTATTTTTAGATATTTGGCCTCGTGTGATATGGCATGTATAGGGGTTTAGATTTGCATTTCCCTGAAGCCAAGTGATATGAAGCATTTATGCATGTATCTTTTGGTCACCAGTACTTCGTCATCAGTGAAGTGACTTCCCATTTTAATCCATCTCAAGAGCTAAAGCTGGGTAAAGCACTGAAGCTGGATAATGCCATCAGTTGGAATTGTGGAGAATTTCAAAAGATCTCCGTGGAGAGCAAGTTCAGTGTGAAGCTACTAATTGGATCTGGGGACATCTCTGAAAGTGGGGTTGCCTGGGATGGGCTGAGGGGGACCCTCTGATTTTCCTATGAATCCTTGCTGCAGCCCCAAATGGACAGTTTCCTGCTGTGGGGCAGGCTGAGTCTTCTAGTCGTGCAGAGGTGAGCCCAATGCCTGGTGCCTTGGAGGCAGGCAAACGGGGAGGGACCCTCAGCAGAAGACCCAGGGTTAGGTTAGGCCTCAAGGACAGCAGGTCTGAACTGCCCAGTGCTCAGAGAGCTCCCAGGCCGAGTGAGATGAGGGCACAAGGGCGGGTGAGTGTGAGCCTTGGGGTTTCATCCGGAAGGGCCCACAAAGGTCGGGGTTCACCAGAAGGGGCTCTCAGGGGGTGCCCCAATTCTCTTGCCCTGACATTTCTGTTGTGCACCAAAATGGTACAGTTTACTGTGGGTTGCAGGCTGAGTCCTACGGTGGGGCTTGGGTGTCCCCAATCCCCCGGACTGTGGTGCCAGGACCCTGGGGAGGGGCCCCTCTGTGGCCAACCTAGGGTAAGGGTTAGGGTCCCGGAGCCCGGCAGGGACAATCTGCAGGCTGTGAGGTGAGCTTTGTGGAGGGCTGAGAGGAGGCCATGGGGGAGGGTGAGCATGGGCCTCAAGGTTGGGGCACGGGGGGCTGCCAAATGTGGGGACGGGCTCTGAGGGCCTCCCCAAGTTCTCATGCCCTGTAGGCTCCATAGAGCCCCAAGGGGCAATGTTTCCTGTCAGGTGGCAAGCTGAGTCCTCTGGTGGGGTACAGGTATCCCAATTCCCCGGGGCTGCGGTGTAAGGCTCCTGGGGAGGCCCCCACACCTGCGGCCGACCTAGGGCTAGGGTTAGGTCCCAGGAGCCCCGCAGGCCCGATCTGCTGGCTGTATGGCTAGCTACACGGGCTGAGGTGAGGGTGTGGGGAGGGTGAGCGTGGGACTCAGGGTTGGGGTGTGGGAGGCCGCCAAAGTTCGCTGGTGGCTCAGGAGTGCCCTCCTGGTTCTCCCGCCCTGAATGCTCTATGGCCTCCCAAGGCGCATGGTTTCCTGTGGGGTGGCAGACTGAGTCCTGCTGTGGGGCTCAGGTGTCCCCAATCCCCGTGGCTGCGGCTCCAGGCTCCTGGGGAGGGGCCCCTCCACAGATGAACTAGGGTTAGGGTTGGCGCCCAGGAACCCCGCAGGCCGGATCTGCCCACTATGTGGCGATCTCTGCCATGGGCTGAGGTGAGGGTGCGGGCTGGGGTGAGCATGGACTTCAAGGTTGGGTTTAGGGATCACCAAAGTTCGCCGGGGGCTCTGGGGGCCCTCCTGGTTCTCCCGCCCTGAATGCTCTATAGCCTCCCAAGGGGCACGGTTTCCTGTGGGCTGGCAGGCTTTGTCCTGCAGTGGGGCTCAGGTGTCCCCAGTCCCTGGGGCTACGGCACCGGGCCCCAGGGGAGGGGCCCTACCCAGCTGACCTAGGGTCAGGTGTAGGCCCCAGGAACCCGGCAGGCCTGATCTGCCGGCTCTGCGATGAGCTCGGTGGCAAGCTGAAGGGAAGGCGTGGGGTGGGATGAGCGTGGGCCTCAGGTTTGGGGTGTATGGGGCCGCCGAGGATCGCTGGGGGCTCAGGGGGCACTACCAGTTCTCCTGCATGGGATGCTCTGTGGCGCCCCAAGGGGCATGGTTTCCTGAGGGCTGGCAGGTTGAGTCCCGTGGTGGTGCTCAGGTGTACCCAATCCCCGGGGTTAGGGTATGGATTAGGGTATGGGTTCAGGTTAGGGTATGGGTTACGGTTAGGGTATGGGTGAGGGTAGAGGTTAGAGTTAGGGGAAGGAGAGGGTACGGGTTAGGGTTGGGTTTAGGGGTTACAGGTTAGAGGTTATGGGTTAGGGTACAGATTAGGGTTTAGGGTACGGGTTAGGGTTTAGGGTTTGGGGTTAGGGTTGGGGTTAGGGTTGGAGTACGGGTTAGGTTTAGGGTATGGGTTAGGGTTAGGGTACGAGTTAGGGTACGCATTAGGGTATAGTTTAGGGTACGTGTTAGGGTACGGTTTAGGGTAAGTGTTGTCGTACGGATTTGGGTACGGTTTAGGGTATGGGTTAGGGTTAGGGTACGGGTTAGGGTTAGGTTACAGTTTAGGGTTATGGTACAGGTTAGGTTACAGTTTAGGGTTAGGGTTAGGGTACGGGTTAGGGAACGGGTTAGGGATAGGTATAGGGTACAGTTTAGGGTTAGGGTATGGGTTAGGGTACAGGTTAGGGTACAGGTTAGGGTTAGGTATGGGTTAGGGTATGGGTTAGGGTCCGGGTTTGGGATAGTGTACGGGTTAGGGTATGGGTTAGTGTACGGGTTAGGGTATGGGTTAAGGTTAAGGTAGGGTACTGGTTAGGGTAGGGTACGGGTTACAGTTTAGGGTTTAGGGTTACAGTTAGGGTACGGGTTAGGGTTAGGTTATGGGTTGGGTTAGGGTACAGGTTATGGTACGATTTAGGGTATGGGTTAGGGTCAGGGTTTAGGGTTTAGGGTTAAGGTTAGGGTACAGGTTAGGGTACGGGTTAGGTTTAGGTTTAGGGTTAGTTTACGGGTTAGGGGTAGGGTTAGCTGAAGGGGTAGTGTTAAGGGTAGGGTTAGGGTTTGGGGTTAGTGGTTAAGGTTAGGGTTTATTGTTTAGGGCTTCGGGATTAGGGTTAGGGTTTAGGGTTTAGTGTTAATGTTAGGGTTTAGGGTTTAAGGATTAGGGGTTATGGTTAGATTTTGGGTAGGGTTAGGGGTTAAGGTTTAGGGTTTAAGGTTAGGGGTTAGGGTTTAGAGTTAGGGTTAGACCTCAGTAGGCCAGCAGGAACAATGTGCCTGCTGTGCGGCGAGCAGAGGAGTGGGCCGAGGTGAGGGCGCTGGCTAGCGGGAGTATGGTATCCAGCGTTTTGGCGCAGGGGCCTTTGAACGTTGCTAGAGGCTCAGAAGGCCCTGCCCGTTCTAACACCCTGAATAACCGGTGTGCCCCTAGCGGCTCCGTTGGCGGTGGGGCAGCAGAGTGAGTCCCACGCTGCGGCTCGGGTAATCCCAATCCCCGGTGTTGCAGTGCCAGGCCCCTTGGGAAGGGCTCCTCGTGAGCCAACCTAGGGTTAGATTTAGACCCCATTAGGCCGGCAGGCATGATCCTCTGGCTAGGCGGCTAGAGGTGGGTGGGCCGAGGTAAAGGTGCTGGGGAGCGGGATGGTGGGCCCCTGCATTTTGGCGCGGGAGGCTTCAAATGTCGCCAGTTTCTCCAGGGCCCTGTCTGTTCTCCCACCCTGAATGACCGGCGGCGCCCCTAGCGGCCCAGGTGGCAGCGATGTGGGAGGTTGAGTCTGGCTCTGGGGCTTGGGGTACCAGATCCCCGGCGTAGTGGCACCAGGACCCTTGGGAGGGGCCCCTGGGGCGACGACCTAGGGTTAAGGTTAGCCCCAAAAAGACCGTCAGGCCCAATCCGCACACTGTGCGGCGAGTGGAGATGCGGGCCGAGGTGAGGGCGCTGGGGAGCAGGAAAGTGGGCCCAAGCGTTTTAGCGCAGGAGGTCTTCGAAGGTCGCAAGGGGCTCAGAGGGCCCTGCCCCTTCTCCCTCCTTGAATGATCGGCGGCGCCCTTACTGGCCCAGTTGGCGGCAGGGTGGCAGGTAGAGTCTGGCGCTGGGGCTCGGGTGTCCCCAATCCCCGGCGTTGCGGTGCAAGGCCCCTTGGGAGGGGCCCCTCCTGGGCCGACCAAATGTTAGAGTTAGCCCCCAGGATGCGGGCAGGCCTGATCTGCCGGGTGTGCGGCAAGCGGAAGGGCGGGCCGAGATGTGGGTGCTAGCGAGCAGGAGTGTGGGCCCAAGCGTATTCGCAAGTTGGACCTTCGAAGGTCTCCAGGGGCTCGAAGGGCCCTGCCTGTTCTCCCGCACTGAATGACCGGCAGTGCCCATAGCGGCTCGGGTGGCGTCGGGGCGGCAGGGTGAGTCTGGCGCTGGAGCTCAGGGGTCCCCAATCCCTGGCATTGCTGCGCCAGGCCCCTTGGGAGGTTCCCCTCGGGGGCCAACCTAGGGTTAGGGTTAGCCCCCAGGAGGCCCGCAGGCCTGATCCGCTGGCTGTGCAGCCAGCAGAGGGGCTGGCTGAGGTGAGGGCGCTGGTGAGCGGAAGCATGGGCCCAAGCATTCTGGCTCCTGGGGCCTTAGAAATTCACTGGGACTGGGAGGGCCCTGTCCATTCTCCCACCCTGAATGACCGGCGGTGCCCTAGCTGCCTAGGTGCCGGCGGGGCAGCAGGGTGAGCCCGGCACTGGGGCTGGGGGTCATCAATCCCCAGTGTTGCGTCGACAGTCCCCTTGGGAGGGGCCCCTGGGGGGCCAACCTAGGGTTAGGGTTAGCTCCGAGGAGGCCGGCAGGCCCGATCTACCAGCTGTGTGGCGAGCGGAGGGGCAGGCCGATGTGAGGGCGCTGAAGAGCAGGAGCGTGGGCCCAAGCGTTTTGGCGCGGGAAGCCTTCGAAGGTCACCGGGGGATCGGAGGACCCTGCCCGTTTTCACGCCCTGAATGACCTGCGGCGCCCCTGGGGCCCGGGTGGCGGCAGGGCGACAGGGTGAGTCCGTCGCTGGGGTTGGGGGGTTCCCAATCCCCGGTGTTGCGGCACCAGGCCCCTTTGCAGGGGCCCCTCGGAGGCTGACCTAGGGTTATGGTTAGCCCCCAGGAGGCCGCAGGCCCAATCCACCGGCTGTGCGGTGAGCAGAGGGGAGGGCCGAGGTGAGGGCGCTGGCGAGCGGTAGCGTAGGCCCATGAGTTTTGGCGCGGGGGGCCTTCGAAGGTCGCCGGGGCTCAAGAAGCCCTGCCCGTTCTCCTGCACTGAATGTCCGGCGGTGCCCCTAGCGGCTCAGTTGCCGACGGGGGAGCATGGTGAGTCGGATGCTGGGGCTAGCGGTCCGCAAACCCAGGTGTTGCGGTGCCAGGCCCGTTGGGAGGGGCCTCTCGGGGGCCGACGAAGGGATAGGGTTAGCCCCCAGGAGGCTGGCGGGCCCTATCCGCCGGCTGTGCGGCGAGCGGAGGGGCGGGCCGAGGTGAGGGCACTGGCTACCGGGAGAGTGGGCGCAAGCTTTCTGGCGCAGGGGGCCTTCGAAAGAGGCCGGGGGCTCCAAGGGCCCTTCCCGTTCTCCCGCCCTGAATGACCGGTGGTGCCACTAGCGGCCTGTGTGGCGGCGGGGCAGCACGGTGAGTCCAGCACTGTGGCTCGTGGGTCTCCAATGCCCGGCATTGCCGCTCCAGGCACCTTGGGATGAGCCCCTCCGAGGGTGAGCTAGGGTTAGGGTTAGCCCCCAGGAGGCCAGCAGGCCCGATCTGCCAGCTGTGTGGCGAGCGGAGGGGCAGGCCGAGGTGAGGGCGCTGAAGAGCAGGAGCGTGGGCCCAAGCGTTTTGGTGCAGGGGCCTTTGAAGGTCACCAGGGGCTCAGAGGACCCTGCCCGTTCTCCCGCCCTGGATGACCGGCGGTGCCCCTAGAGGCCCGGGTGGCAGCGGGGCGGGAGGGTGAGTCTGGCGCTGGGGCTTGTGGGTCCGGAATCCCGGGCATTGCGGCACCAGGCCCCTTGGGAGGGGCCCCTCGAGGGATCGAGCTAGGGTTAGGTTTAGCCCCCAGGGGACCGTCAGGCCCAATCTGCCGGTTGTGCAGGGAGCGGAGGGTGGGCTGAAGTGATGGTGCTGGCGAGCGGGAGCGTGGGCCCAAGGGTTTTGGCGCGGAGGGCCTTCAAACGGCGCTGGGGGCTCCGAGGGCCCTGTCCGTTGTTCTGCCCTGAATGACCGACAGCTCTCCTACCGTCCCGGGTGGCGGCGGGGCGGCACAGTGCGTCCGGCGCTGGGACTCGGGGGTCACCAATCCCAGGCATTGCAGCGATAGGCCCCTTGGGAGGGGCCCCTTGGGGGCCGACCTAGGGTTCGGGTTAGCCCCCAGGAGGCTGGCAGGCCCTATCCGCCGGCTCTGCCACATGCGGAGGGGCTAGCCGAGGTGAGGGCGCTGGCGAGCGGGAGCTTGGGCCCAAGCGTTTTTTCGCGGAGGGCTTCGAAGGTTGCTGGGGCCTCGGAGGGCGCTGCCCGTTTTCCTGCCCTTAATGAACGACAGCGCCCCTAGTCGCCAGGGTGGTGGCAGGGGGGCAGGTTAAGTCCAGCGCTGGGGATCGGGGGTCCCCCATCCCCGGCGTTGCGGCGCCAGGGCCCTTGGGAGGGGTCCGTCGATGGCCGACCTAGGCTTAGGGAGATTCCCCAGGAGGACGGCAGGCCCGATCCGCCAGCTCTGCGGCAAGCGGAGGGGCAAGCTGAGGTGAGGGCACTGGGGAGCGGGAGCGTGGGCCCAAGCGTTTTGGCGCGGGGGGCCTTCGATGGTCGCCGTGAGCTCTGATGGCCCTGCCCGTTCCCCCGCCCTTAATGACCGGCGGCACCCTAGCGGCCAGGGTGGCGGTGGGGAGGCAGCGTGAGTCCGGAGCTGGGGCTCAGGATTCCCCAAGCCCCGGCGTGGCGGTGCCAGGCCCCTTGGTGGGGCCCCTCGGGGGCCGAAGTAGGGTTTGGGGTTATCTCCCAGGAGTCCGGCAGGCCAGATCTGCCCACTGTGCGATGGGCGGAGGTGCGGGTCGAGTTGAGGGCGATGGCGAGCGGGAGCGTGGGCCCCAGTGTTTTGGTGCCCTGAGCCTTCGAATGTTGCCATGGCTCGGAGGGCCCTGCCCGTTCTCCCGCCCTGAATGACCGGCGGCGCCCCTAGGGGCCAGTAGGGGAGGGGCGGTAGAGTGAGTCTGGCACTGTGGCTCAGGGGTCCCCAATCCCCGACGTTGCGGCACCAGGCCTTTGGAAGGGGCCCCTCGGGGTCCGACCTAGGGTTAGGGTTAGCCCCCAGGAAGCAGGCTGGCCTGATCCGCTAGATGTTCGGTGAGCGGAAGGGCGACCTGAGAAGAGGGCGCTGGCGAACGGGAGCGTGGGCCCAAATGTTTTGGTGCGGGAGGCCTTCTAAGGTCAGCGGGGGCTCAGAGGGCCCTGCCCTTTCTTCCGCCCTGAAATTCTGGCAACGCCCCTAGCGGCCTGGGTGGTGGTGGGGCGGCAGGGTGAGTCCGGCGCTGGGCCTGGGGTTCCCCAATCCCCGGCATTGCGATGCCAGGCCCATTAGGAGGGGCCCCATGGGGACAGACCTAGGGTTAGGGTTACACCCAGAAGCCCGGCAGGCGGGATCTGCCAGCTGTGTGGCGAGAGGAGGGGTGGGTCGAAGTGAGTGCGCTGACAAACAGGAGCGTGAGCCCAAGCGTTTTGGCGCGGGGGGCCTTCAAAGGTCGCTGGGGGCTCGGAGGGGCCTGCCAGTTCTGCCGCCCTGAATGACCGAGGGTGCCCCTAGCAGCCCGGGTGATGGCGCGGGGGCAGGGTGAGTTCGCAGCCAGGGCTCGGGTTCCCCGATCCCTGGCGTTGCGGCGCCAGTCCCCTTGGGAGGGGCCCCTCTGGGGCCCAGCTTGGGTTAAGGTTAGCCCCCAGGAGGGTGGCAGGCGCGATCCGCCAGCTCTGCGGCGATTGGAGTGGTGTGCTGAGGTGAGGTCGCTGGCGACCAGGAGCGTCGGCCCAAGCGTTTTGGCGCGGATGGCCTTCGTAGTCGCCAGAGGCTCGGAGGGCACTGCCCGTTCTCCCGCCCTGAATGACCGGCGGTGCCCGTAGCGGCCCGGTTGGCGACGGGACGGCAAGGTGAGTCCAGCACTGGGGGGGGTCCCCAATCCCCGGCGTGGCTGCACCGGACACTTGGAAGTGGTCCCTCGGGGGCCGACCTAGGGTAGGGTTAGCCCAAAGGAGGCCGGCAGGCCCGATCCTCCAGCTGTGCGGCGAGCAGAGGGGCAGGTTGAGATGAGCGATTTGTCGAGTGGGAACATGGGCCCAAAGTTTCGGCGTGAGGGGCCTTCGAATTTTGCCAGGGACTCAGAGGGTCCTGCCCGTTCTTCCGTCCTGAATGACCGATGGCGCTCCTCACGGCTCTGGTGGCAGCGGGGCGGCAGGTTGAGTCCGGTGCTGGGTCTCGGGGGTCCCCAATGCCCGGCTTTGCGGCGCCAGGCCCCTTGGGAAGGGCCATTTGGGGGCAGACCTAGGGTTAGGGTTAGCCCCCAGGAGGCCCACAGGCCCGATCCACCGGCTGTGCAGTGAGCGGAGGGGTGGTCCGAGGTGAGGGCGCAGGTGAGCAGGAGCTTGGGCCCAATCGTTTTGGCGCGGGGGGTCTTCGAAGGTCGCCAGGGGCTCGGAGGGCCCTGCCCATTTTCCCGCCCTGAATGACTGACGGCACTCCTAGCAGCCCAGTTGGCGGTGGGGCGGCAAGGTGAATCCCGCGCTGGGGCTCGGGGTCAGCAATCCCAGGCGATGTGGCGCCAGGCCCCATCCATCGGAGGGGCCCCTCGGTGGCCGACCTACGGTTAGGTTTAGCCACCAGAAGGCAGGCTGGCCCGATCCGCCAGCTATCCGGTGAGCGGAGGGGCAGGCCAAGGTGAGGGCGCTGGCGAGCGGGAGCCTGGGCTCAAGCGTTTTGGCGCAGGGGCCCTTTGAAGGTCGCCGGGGGCTCCAAGGGCCCTGCCCGTTTTCCAGCCTTGAATATCCGGCCGCACCCCTAGCGGCCCAGGTGGCGGCAGGACGGCAGGGTGAGTCCGGCGCTGGGGCATGGGGGTCCCCAATCCCCGGCGTTGTGGTGCCAGGCCCCTTTGGAGGGGCCCTTTGGGGACCGAACTAGTGTTAGGGTTAGCCCCCGGGAGGCCGGCAGACCCTATCCGCCAGGTGTGCGTCGAGTGGAGTGGCGGGCCGAGGTGAAGGAGCTGGCAAGCGGGAGTGAGGGCCCAAGCGTTTTGGCGTGGGGGGACTTCGATGGTCGGCAGGGGCTCGGAGGGCCCTGCCCGTTTTCCCGCCCTGAATGATCGGCGGCGCCCCTACCAGCCTGGGTGGCAGCGGGGCAGTAGGGTGAGTCCAGCGCTGGGGATCGTGGATTCCCAATCCCCAGCGTTGCGGCGCCAGGCCCCTTGGGAAGGGCCCCTAGTGGGCTGAACTAGGGATACCAATAGTCCCCAGGAGGCCAGCAGGCCCAATCCGCTGGCTATGCGACTAGCGGAGGGGGGGGGGGGCGAGGTGAGGGTGCTGGCGAGCGGGAGCATGGGCCCAAGCGTTTTGGCGAGGGGGGCCTTCGAAAGTCGCAGGGGGCTCAGAGGGCCCTGCCCATTCTCCCGCCCTGAATGACTGACAGCGCTCCTAGCGGCCAGGGTGGCGGTGGGTCAGCAGGGTGAGTCCAGTGCTGAGGCTTGGGCGTCCTGAATCCCTGGCTTGCGGCACCAGGCCCCTTGGGAGGGGCCCCTCGGGCGCCGACCTAGCGTTAGGGTTAGCTCCCAGGAGTCGGCAGGCCCGTATGCCAGCTGTGCAGCGAGCGGAGGGGTGGGCCGAGGCAAGGGTGCTGGCGAGCAGGAACATGGGCCCAGGCGTTTGGCGCAGGGGGGCTTCGATGGTCGCTGTGGGCTCGGAGGGCCCTGCCCGTTCTCCCGTCCTGACTGACTGGCAGCGGCCCTAGAAGCCCGGGTGGCGGTGGGGTGGCAATGTGAGTCCGGCGCTGCGGCTCGGGGGTCACCAATCTCCGGCATTGTGGCACCAAGCGCCTTGGGAGGTACGCCTCGGGGGCTGACCTAGGGTTAGAGTTAGACCTCAGGAGGCCGGCAGGCCCAAAACGCCAGCTGTGTGGCGAGCAGATAGGCGAGCCGAGGTGAGGGCACTGGCGAACGGGAGCGTGGGCCCAAGCGTTTTGGCGCGGGGGGCCTACGAAGGCCCCAGGGGCCTCGGAGGTCCCTGCCTGTTCTCCCTCCCTGAATGACAGGCGGCACCTGTAGCGGCCCGGGTGGTGGCGGGGCTGCAGGGTGAGTCTGGCGCTGGGGCTCGGGGGTCCCCAATCCCCGGTGTTGCAGCAATAGGAACCTGGGATGGCCCACTCGGGGGCCCACCAACGGTTAGGGTAACACCCAGGAGGCCGGCAGTCCCGATCCACTGGCTCTGCAGCGAGCGGAGGGGCGGACCGAGGTGAGGGCGCAGGCGAGCGGGAGCAAGGGCCCAAGCGTTTTGGCGCGGGGGGCCTTCGAAGGTCACCAGGGGCTCGGAGGGATCTGCCCATTCTCCCTCCCTGAATGACCGACGGTACTCCTAGCGACCCAGGTGGCGGCGGGGCGAGACCTTCAGTCCGGCGCTGGGGCTCGGGGGTCCCCAATCCCAGGCATTGCGGTGCCAGGCCCCTTTGGAGTGGCCCCTCAGGGGCCAACCTAGGGTTATGGGTAGTCCCAGATGGAGGGCAGGCCTCGTCCACCGGCTCTGCGGCGAGCAGAGGGGCGGGCCGAAGTGAGGGCGCTGAGGAGCAGGAGCGTGAGCTCAAGCATTTTGAATGGGACGGCCTTCGAAGGTCACCGCGGGCTCGGAGGGCCCTGCCCGTTCTCCCGCCCTGAATGACCAGCGGCACCCTTAGCGGCCCGGGTGTCAGCGTGGCGGCAGAGTGAATCCGGCGCTGGGGCTCGGGGGTCCCTAATACCCGGCGTTGCCCCGCCAGGCCCTTTGGGACGGGCCCCTCGGTGGCCAACCTAGGGTTAGGGTTAGCCCCCAGGAGGCTGGCAGGCTCGATCAGCCCATGTGCAGTGAATGGAGGTGTGGGTCGAGGTGAGATAGCTGGCGAGCGGGAGCGTGGGCCAGAGCATTTTGGCTTTGCCTTGGGGTGCCTTCAAAAGTCACAGGTGGCTCGGAGGGTCCTGCCCGTTCTGTCGCCCTGAAGGACTGGCAACGCCCCTAGCTCCCCATGTGGCGGTGGGGCGGCAGGGTGCATCCGGCGCTGGGACTTGGGGGTCCCCAATCAATGGCATGCGGCGCCAGGCCACTTGGGAGGGGCCCCTCGGTGGTGACCTAGGGTTAGGGTTAGACCCCAGGAAGCCAGCAGGCCCGATCCGCCAGCTCTGCACCGAGCGTAGGGGTGGGCCGAGGTTAGGGCGCTGGCGAGCAAAAGCGAGGGAGCCAGAGTTTTTGCGCAGGGGGCCTTCGAAGGTCACAGGGGGATCGGAGGGCCCTGCCCGTTCTCCCTTCCTGAATGACTGGCAACGCCCCTAGCGCCATGGGTGCTTGCGGGGTGGCAGAGTGAGTCCAGCACTGGGGCTCGGGTTCCCAAATCCCCGGCATTGTGGTGCCAGGCTCCTTGGGAGGGGGCCCTCGGGGGCCGACCTAGGGTAAGTGTTAGCCCCCAGGAGTCCAGCAGGCCCGTTCCGCCAGCTCTGAGGCAGGTGGAAGGGCAGGCCGAGGTGAGGGCGCTGGCAAGAGGGAGTGTGGGCCCAAGCGTTTTGGCGCGGGGGGCCTTCGAAGGTCACTGGGGACTTGGAGGGCCCTGCCTGTTCTCTCGCCCTGAAAGACTGGCGGCGCCCCTAGCCGCCCGCGTTGTTGCGGGGCAGCAGGGTGACTCCGGCACTGGGCTCAGGGGTCCCCAATCCCCGGCGTTGTGGCACCAGGCCCCTTGGGAGGGGCCCCTCAGGAGGCCGGCAAACCCGGCGCTAAGTGGCTCTGGTAATATAACAAAAATGCCATACACTTATCTGTAAGAAATAACAGTGTACAGGAACCCTCTTAGCCCTAACATCATCCTTTGTGAATATGGAAGCCAGCCCCAAAGTGGTCGTGGAAGTCTGACGAACGCGCTAAGCACTTTTCTCTGAGTCACCACAATATACAGGGAAAGACCAATGTACATTATCTTTCACGAGTAGGAAGCATTAATGAAAAGGTTCTGGAATTTCGAGGACTCTGACCCATCCTTATTGGTAATAAACCACCGTGTACAGGAAAACACCTTCAACTCTCATCAGCCTCCTCAATCCAGATTCTAATTCAACTTTGGGTGTGTAGGACTAGGGAAATGTCCACATCTTATTGCTAAGAAAAACGATGTCAGGGTAATGCCCTTCAAGTCACCTCAGCCTTCCTGAAGATGGAATCAAGAATCAAGGTGGTTATGTTACCATGAGGTAAGGAAGATGAGCATATAAGTGAGAAACAACAGTGGGCAGGACCTCTCTTCCAACGAACAGTATCTTTGCTTAATGTTGAATCCCTATGGTAAATGGTTGTGGGCATTTGTGAGGTCAAAATCTGAAGTGATTTGTAAAACCTCTTGGCCATTCATAGATGAGACTAAGGTAGTTGGGGACCACTAGGCAGTGATTTGTCCACTGTCAAAAATATGAAAAGATAAAAGAGACAGATGAGGTCTCCTCAGGCATTGTCCTTTATCCTCATCCTCCGTGAGGATGGCCATCTTTGGACAGCTCAGTGGCAGGGTCTTATTCACAGTGGGGGCATCTGTTCCTCACAGATATCAGGCAGGGAAAAGGATTTTGTTCTCTGTGCCAGCCCAGCCACAGCTGAGTGTCACAGCACCCTCTCATGGGCTCATAAGAGTTTCACTGTCACCAGGCAGGTCATTGTATTTGATAAACCACTGTGAGAGTTTGCAATTGCCTTCATCTGCAACCTCCAAGAAGCAAATGCAGGTCTCTGGTACCACGTGAAGTCATGTGAAGGCATCATGAGAAAGTGTCCTTTTGCTTAAGAAAAATATGGCTGGGGCTCCTGGCTGGCTCAGCCAGTTAAGCATGTGCCTTTGGCTCAGGTTATGATCCCAGGGTTCTGGGATCGAGCCGAGGCTCCCTGCTCAGCAGGAAAGGAGGTAGGGAAATAGAACCCACAGAGAATGTGAATAAAGGGGAGTGAAATGGAACTTGGTCTGTGTTTTGCTTTAGGGATTGGAAGTTAGTTTTTTCTCAATTGTGATTGTTCTTGAAACAAAAAAGCTATATTGTTTTTTTTTACCTTTAATTTTTTTCTAATAACAATTTTTTATTATGATATGTTAGTCACTATACAGTATTTCCTTAATTTTTGATGTACTGTTCCGTGATTCATTATTTGCATACAACACCCAGTGCTCCACGCAATATGTACCTTCCTTAATACCCATCACTGGCCCATCCCAATCCCCCACCCCTCTCCTCTCTGAAGCCCTCAGTTTGTTTCCCAGAGTCCATAGTCTCTCGTGGTTCATTCCCCCTTCTGTTTGCGGTCCATTGTCTAAAGGGACAGACAGTGGAAGTTCACCAAATATAAGATCGAAATTTCATTGTTCATGATAGATGCCGCCAAGTAGTTCCCAGACATTTCATTCTACTGCAGTAATTCATTACACCTGTGCAGGTGCACGTGGAAAACAATTGATGCATTCATAGTGGTAATAAAACACGCCCCTCAGTAGTAGAATAATAGAGGATGCATATGTGTAAAATCATTCGACTACAGCTTCCATGCTTTCCCTTTGGTTCCTTATTATCTATGAAATTGGACAATTTTTGTTCTCTAGGCTTAAAACTCATTGTCAGTATTCAGAGTTTTTCAATGCTGATCTTCTCCTGTATAAGTTACCAAAAACCTAAAATATGTATGAACTTTAAAAAACGCTATATTGAAAATGACAGCAGAGAAGTTCCATTTTGTGAATATTGTGTCAATGGATCTCTATTTTGACATCAGTGTTCATTAGAAATGATGACATTTCATATGAGTATAAATATCAATGTGAAAAAGAAATGGTAGGAAGAACCTTGAATGTTTAAGTAATTGGTGAAATGACAGGTGTCTGTGTGTGTGTGTGTGTGTGTGTGTGTGTGCGTGTGTGTGTAATTGATTTTCAGTGAATGGTTCAGCTTCTTGTAGGGCCTCCGAGAGAGCCCAGGTGAACCTTTCAATGAGTTGGTATCTGTTTTCAGAACATGGGAATCTCTTAGTCCAATAGTCAATCAGGCAAGCTTTGAGGTCTTAAAGAGTTTCAGTCCTCAGCGATGGTGTTGCAGACCCTTGTGAGCAAACCTTAGGGTATGCTCAGAGCCCTCATTAGCAGGTACCAAAGTGTGAAGATTTCAGACATCATTTCCCAAAGAAGTACCTCTTGAGTCTCTGTCCTTGTCAGTTCCCTACACTTCCTTACACTAGTTATGTGATCAGTGTGTTTCAGGATAATCCCCACATGTTATTTTTGCTATTTCCTACTAGTCCTATCTGTTTCTCATCTTCTTCTTTTATGGTAGGGGTTGGGAAGCAACATGTGTGGTGGAGGAAGGGGTGTGGTAGTTGTCTGCCTTCAGAGGACCGAATAATGCCTAGAAATTGTACTGTAGTTTCAGGTCAATTGTCCATCCTCTGAGTGTCAGGAATTCCATCACTTTACTTTGATGCTAGTCTGTTCTTCAAGCTGTCCTCAGAAATAAGGACGTCAACCATCTAGGGAATAATGGTTTGTGTGTATGTTTTCATTTTAGGAAAGGCCTTGCTGTTCCTGAAAATAATACTGTAGAGCACCCTTTCCTGTTCTTATTGGCCATCAGTCAATCTTTTGTGAATTATTCGTTTATAAATAGACTTTTTATGGTTGATGAGCAGGAATTCTTTATTGACAAGTCTTGTCAGTGTGTGTATTGCAAATCTTTACTTTCCAGCCTGCGGTTCACTTTTTCACTTTCTTATGGTCATAAGGGGTAGGGTGCGCCCCAGGTGGGAGGCAGGGTTCTGGAAGGGCACCTGGAGAGGGTTCATTGTGGGAACTCAGGTGAGTTTTCTTTATCCCTTTAAAGTCTGTTCTGCCCCATGTCCTCAACTGGCCTTAATCCCCATACCTGTGAACTCCAGGGCGCCCACTCACCTGAGCTTTTGTGGGATTGGTTGCAGAATTTCAGGGTTTCCCCTGTTCCCCGGGAAGAGTGCGGGGAAGGACCTCACAGAGTCCCCACCTTCAGTGATGTGTCCCCCGGTTCTCTGACACAGTGCAGGTGATGCATCTTGAGCAGTACCCCGAGTTCAGCAGGGGGTGCCCTGGTCCCCCAGGCACAGGTGTGGCAGTAGCAAGCCCCAGAGCCATCCCCCAACTTCAGCATTATGGCCCGTGTGCCCGCAGGTTAGTGGTAATTGGCTGTTAGAATCATGCAGGAAAATCCTCCAATTCGGGGCCTGAAGGAGGGCGTAAACCAGACCCCACTCTAATTGCATTGGGAATAGATGAATTGAGGGTTTCTTTAGAAGAGTAAGTCTGCTTTCCAGAAAAGGCAAGGTCATTGGTCTATTGAGAATGAAGATAATTACTGATAAACAACAAGTATGTGTTGCCCCTTCACCCAGAAACCGAAGCAGGTGTGCAGGCTTTAGGTCAGAGGTGCCTTCTTCTCCACAGCTGAGAACACTTCTCTGCTCTGGCTCCAAGAAACATGAGGTTTTGAACGTCAGCATCGGAGTCAGCGAGGCAGCTTGTCACAGGACGCCAGTGTTCAGAGAAAGCACAGGTATGTTTGGCAAAATGTCCTATCTATGTCAGGGCTGGAGGTAAAACCTCTCATTATCGCAAAACCTCCTGGGCTTTCCTCTTTTCTCTAGTTGAGCCACAAAGAAAAATTGAAGTAGCTGTCAGCATTCTGGGTTTGGTGCAAGAATTACTTAATTTCCCTGCAGGTAGAACTTTGCAAGGGATCACAATTTCTCTGTCCATTTATTGCTTACAAATGTATTTTGACCATCTGTTTCCTAGGAACCCTCTTTTATTAGAAAGGGAAGGTGAGATTCACTCTGTGCCTGTTTGTAACATCTAATTTGTTCCTTCATCTAACAGTGTTTATTCAATTGGGCCTAAGATATGGTTGAGTGGCCAGCATCTAGAGTTGGGTGGCTTTTTTCATCTGATACAGACTTGGATGATGTCATTTGACAAAGGTGATGTTTCATCATTGATTAGTTTATTCATCAGAAGAGTTAAAATTAGGGTGGAGGGGAAATTCAAAATTATCCAAACCGGCCTGTTCCTGTTTAAAAGTTCAGTTTGACTTTCTAGTTTTACTAAATGTATTATCTCGATATTTTGAGGTGCCATATTCTCTCTGTAGTTTCTTTGGTGCTGGAGTCAGAAGGAGAGTCTGGGAATTCTTTTGGATAGTGGCATGCTGGTGGCTTCAAGGAGCTTGGCGTTAGGAGCCTTGGGGTGAAGTCTGCAACTGCTTGCCTGACCCTGGGTGCATCTCCCAGAGGTTTTGTTTCCTCTTATGAAATTGCCAGCAGATAATGTTCTGCTTAAAGGGGAACCCTCCCATCCTGTTGGTGGCAATGCAAAGTGGTGCAGCCAGTCTAGGAAACAGTGTGGGGGTTCCTCAAAAAGTTAAACATCGAACAACCACATGATCCAGGAATTGCTGTACTAGGTATTTACCCAAAGGATACAAAAATGCAGATTCAAAGGGGGTACATGCACCATGATGTTTATAGCAGCAATGTCCACAGTAGCCAAACTATGGAGAGAATCCCAACGTCCATGCACTGATGAATGGATAAAGCAGATGTGGGATACATATATATACTGGAATATGACCCAGCTTCAAAAAGAATGAAATCTTACCATTTGCAAGGATGTGCATGGATCTAGAGTGTATTAAGCTAAGCAAAATCAGTGAGGAAAGACAAATATCCTATGCTCTCACACTTGTGGAATTTCAGAAAGAAAACAGATGAACAGAGTGGAGGGGTGATGAGAGGCAAACAAGGAAATAGACTCAACCTTGGAGAACAAACTGAGTGTTGCTGCAGGACAGGGGCGTGGGCGATGAGTTAAATGGGTGAGGGGTATTAAGGAGGGCACTTGTGATGAGCACCGGGTACTGTATGCAGATGAGGAATCACTAAATCCTACCCCTGAAGCGAATATTCCATGGCATGTGAACTAACTGGAATTTAAGTAAGAGGAGAAAGGAAAAAGTGTTCTGCTTCATGAAGAGTGAGGTAAAATTGTAGTGAATTGGGCTGTAGTCTTCTATAGATGATATTTGTAAAACACCCTGTTGTAGGATACACTAGTTGCTTATCACATAAGGAGTCCTCAGAAAGCTGCAATGAAAGATTCAGGTCTCAGAGCATGTTCATGTTCCACTGATATGTTACAGTTTGCACAGGTAGGAAAGAAGGTGGAGAGAAAGGCAACAGAAGGGGAAAGTAGGTGTGAACCTTTCAGTAGTTAGCATTATAGCTTTTTCATGAAAGCCTTGCGCCATGTGATTTTGGAAGAAGAGGGGAATCCGGGAGCTTGGCAGGAGACGGGGGAGTTCCAGGTCTGGGTAAAGCTGATAGGGGTCCCAGATGAGAGCTGAATGCATTCTGAAGCAGGGTGTGGGCAGGGTGGGCTCCAGGGGTGGCTGTGGGTCTCCTGGATGAGAGTTGTGACAGGTGAGGGCTGTCTGCAAATTCCTGGCTGAGGAAAAGTGAGGCACAGGCAGAGAACCTTCTTCTGAGCCACCAGCCTCACCCAACACATACAGCCTCAACTTCTGTCCCTGTCACTCCAATTCAGACTTCTCAGAAGGTGAGTTAGAACACATCAAGAGCATTCAAAACAGAAGGGAAAGCATGTGCAAAGGCTCTGGGGCAGGAGAATTCCAGGTATGTCCAGGAGCAGCTAGAAGCCCCTGTGGCCACAGGAGACAGCTTAGGACATGAGCTCAGAGAGGTGAAAGAGGGTGACAGAAAGCCATTCCAGGGCTATAACCCCATGAGACGCTGTTTCACTAGGCCATCTTGGCTACAGTGTTGAGAACAGATGACAGAGAGTTGAAGATGGCAAGGCAGGTCAATGATGAAGCTTTTCCAGGAACTCAGGCACTGTGGACGAGACAGGTGGCCTTGAATGGTGTGGTTAGACTTATTCTGGGTCCATTTTGAAGATGAAGCTCACAGGATTTGCTGATGAGTTAGATATTAGGAGCAGGAGAATGGAGGAGTTGGGGTAACTCCCAGCTGTTGTGGGTTGTCCTGATCGAGGGGAAGGAGAGGGTTTCTCGGGGCGTAGGAGGTAGTCCGTGTTCCGCATGCTGAGGAAGGTGCCTTTCCCGGTGGATCTGCTGAGGTTTGTGTCTGGGAGAACCTTTCACATCTCCTCCCTCAGCAATGCTCAAGTAAAAGTATCCCCCACTTTTTAAACGTTCACAGTAAGACACTGGGCTTTCTTGAAAGAACTATGTTATTACCCAGCTTCAGTAAGAGGAAGAGACCTGAAGAGGATTTTCCTCTTATGAAAAAAGGTGAACAGTGAGAATCGCGGTCAGCATCTGTTTTGGGGAGAAGCACGACAGAGGCGGCGTGCACCCCAACCAGCTCCTTCCGCTGGGAACCACTCTCCACATCCAGCCACCAGCACTTTGAATGGTGTCCGTGATCCTCTGTGCTTTATCTTCATTTATGCCGGGCCTCCCTTAGAAACTTGTGTGCTGAGGCCTAAGAAAAGCCAAAGAGAAGGAATTTTGGAGTCTGAGCACACTGTCTACTTGTTCCGTGTAAATTAACGGCCATTCCTTCTTTACACCATTTCTGCTGTGCAAGGTTTCTCAGAAGCCCTGTACTTTCAAAGAGCAGGGAAACCTATACCCCATGCTGCGGGGTTAGTTTTAGTCTCCATGCTGGACAGAACATTTCATGACTGTCAGATTTTCTCACTCAAACATTGAGAGTTTGAACACCTTCACCCGTTTCTACCACCCCATCCCTGAATCTGGAACCTACCAATCTGCTCTCAGTATCTATGCGTTCAGTATTTGTTTATTCCACGTGGAATGTACATGACAGCATCTGGTATTGGTCTTTCTGTGTCTGAGTTACTTGGAATAAGGCCCCCAAGGTCTGTGTTTCCATGCCTGGTTATTGTGAATAATGCTGCAGTGAACGTGGGAGTGCTTCTGTCTTTTTGAGGCAGTATTTTTGTGTTCTCCAAATCAATAATCAGTAGAGCCATTACTGGGTCATGTGGTAGTTGTATTTATTTTTTCAGGAACCTCCATATCGTTTGTCACAGTGGCTGCACCAATTTCCATTCCCACCAACAGTGCACAGTGTCTCCTCGTCTGCACACCCATGACCCCACATGGTGTCTGTCTCTGGGATAATTTCTGTTCCAACAGTTGTGAGGGGATAGCCGATTGTGGGTTTGACTGATGTTTCCCTGACGAAGATTAGTGATGTCGAACATCTTTTTCTGTCTGTTGACACCTGTGTGCCATCTTTGGATTGTTTCTATTCACATATTCCCCCCATTTTTTTAAAGATTTTTTTTATTTATTCATTTGACAGAGATAGAGACAGCCAGCGAGAGAGGGAACACAAGCAGGGGGAGTGGGAGAGGAAGAAGCAGGCTCCCAGTGGAGGAGCCTGATGTGGGGCTCGATCCCAAAACTGGGATCACGCCCTGAGCTGAAGGCAGACGCTTAATGACTGCACGATCCAGGCGCCCCTTCCCCCATTTTTTATACAGTTTTTTTTATTTGTATGAGTGTTGTGTGTATTTTGGATATTAGCGTCTTCTAACACATATGATTCGCAGATACTTTTTTCTTATTCAGTCAGTGGCCTTTTAAGTTTTTGCTGGTTTCTTTTGCCGTGTGGAAGATTTCAGTTTGATGTTGTTCCACTTGTTTATTTTTGCTTTTGTTGCCTTTGCATTTGGTGTCCGATCTGAAGACTCTTTGCCAAAACCAATGTCGAGAGACTTAGTACCTGTGTCTTCTTGGATGTTTATGGATTCAGGTCTTATGTTCAAATCATTCATCCATTAAAAATTTTGTGTGTGGTGTAAGAAAGTGACCCAGTTATATTCTTCTGCATTTAGTGTCCAGTTTGCCTGTTACCACTCACTGAAGAGACAGTCCTTCCCTCATGGCATATCTTCTGCTGCTGTGTCGTAAGTTAGGATCATCTACGTGTGGGTAAGTTTCTGAACTTTTTGTTCTGTTCCACTGACCTGGTGTCTGTGTTTATGCCAGTACCATCCTGTTTTGATGACAACAGCTTTGTAATCTAACTTGAAATCCAGGAGTGTGTTGACTGCACCTTTCTTTCTCCACGTTGCATTGGGTATTTGGGGTCTTTTGTGATTCCATACAAGTCTGAGGACTGTTTTCTATTTGCTTGAATAATGCCACTGGAATTCAGATAGGCATTTCATCACATCTGTCAATTGCTTTGGGTACGATGGACATGTTCACATAATTAACTCTTCCAGTTAAGGAGCATGTCGTATGCTTCCATTTGTTTGTGTTGCCTTCCAAATCTTTGACCCATACATTCTGCCCCCTTGACACACATGTTTTTCATTTCTTTTCTGCCATGTGTTGAGTGTACTATGTCTTTCTCATTCTTGGTTACTTTTATTCCTAGATTTTTTTTATGCAATTGTAAATGGCATTGCTTTCTTAATTTCTCTTTGCGAAAGTGTGTCATCAGTATACAGAAATGCAAGAAGTTGGTTCATCTGGGTGGCCCCATAGGTGAAGCGTCTGCCTTCAGCTCAGGTCATGATACCAGAGTTCGGGGATCGAGCCCAGTGTTGGGCTCCTCGCTTAGCGAGGGTCTGCTTCTCCCTCTTTCTGACACTCCCCCTGCTTGTGCTTTTTCTCTTCCTGTCAAGTAAATAAATAAAATCTGAAAAAAAAATAAAGACAACAGGTCTCTGTATATTATATCCTGCAGCTTTCTTGAATTTGTTTATTCTAACATTATTTTTGTGGAATCTTTCGGGATTTCGTGTCAGTTGCAAATAGTGACAGTTTTCCTGTATGGATTTCATATCTTTCTCTTTTTTTAAAATTATGTTAGTCACCCTACAGTACTTCTTTTGTTTTTGATGTAGTGTTCCATGATTCATTGTTTGCATATAACACCTAGTGCTCATTATGACACGTGCCCTCCTTAATACCCATCACCAGGATAACCCATTCCCCTACCCGTCCCTTTCTGCAACCTTCATTTTGTTTCCGAGTGTCAGTAGTCTCTCATGGTTCATGTCCCCCTCTCATTCCCCCTCTTCACTTTTCCCTTCCTTCTTCTAATGTCCTCCATGCTATTCCTTCCATTCCACATAGGAGTGAAACCATATGATAATTGTCTTTCTCTGCTTGACTTAATTTCACTTAGCATAATCCCCTCCTGTCCATCCACCTTGGTGCAAATGGTGGGTATTCATCCTTTCTGATGACTGAGTAACATTCCATTGTATAGATGAACCACATCTTCTTTGTCCATTCATCTGCTGAAGGACATCTTGGCTCCTTCCACAGTTTGGCTATTATGGACATTGCTGCTATGAACATTGGGATACAGGTGCCCCTTCTTTTCATTACTCTGTGTCTATGGGGTAAATACCCAGTAGTGCAATAGGTGGGTCGTAGGATAGCTCTGTGTTTAACGTCTTGAGGAACGTCCATATTGTTTTCAAAAGTGGCTGTACCAGCTTGAATTCTCACGAGTAGTGTAAGAGGGTTCCCCTTTCTCCACATCCTCTCTGACTTTTTTAAATTTCCTGCCTTGTTAATTTTCTTTTCAAAATTTTATTTATTTATTCCACAGAGATGGAGACAGGCAGCAAGAGAGGGAACACAAGCAGGGGGAGTGGGAGAGGAAGAAGCAGGCTCATAGTGGAGGAGCCTGATGTGGGGCTCGATCCCATAACGCTGGGATCACTCCCTGAGCCGAAGGCAGATGCTTAACTGCTGTGCCACCCAGGCACCCCGTCTTTGTGTCTTCTGCCCATTTTTTGGGTGTCGAATTTGAGGAGTTCTTTATAGATCTTGGATACCAGCCCTTTTTCTGTAATATCATTTGCAGATATCTTCTTTGATTCCAAAGGTTGCCTTTTTGTTTTGTTGATCGTTTGCTTTGCCGAGCAGAAGCTTCTTATCTTGATGAAGTGCCAATAGTTCATTTTTGCTTTTATTTCCTTTGCCTTTAGAGACGTGGCTTGCAAGAAGTTGTTTGTCCAAGGTTGAAGAGTTCTTTTGATTTTGATATGAGACAGGAATCCATTATCTTCCTTTCCTCATTGTGTTGGAGTCCTCTGTCTTTCTTGGTGAGTCTAGCTAAGTTTGTCAGTTTTTTTTATCTTTTCAAAAAAGGCAACTCTCATTTTTATTGTTTTTTTTTTGTCTTTTTAGTCTCCTTTGGATTTATTTATGTATTCATTTTTGTTATTTCCTTATTTCTACTAATTTGGTGCTTTGTTTTTTGTTTTATTTTCTACTTCTTTACCACATAAATCAGGTTGTTTATTGGAGAGCATTCTCATGGATTGATGAAGACTTGAATTTCTATGAACGTCCCCATAGAGCTACTTTTGCTGCATCCCATAAGTTTTTGTAGGTTGACTTTTTCATCAGTGTCAAGGTACTTCCAAAATTTTTTTTTATTTCTTCTTTGACTGATGGTTGTTCAGTAGCATGTTGTTAAATCTCCACATATTTTTTAAGATTATTTAATTATCTGACAGAGAGTGAGACAGCGAGAGAGGGAATGCAAGCAGAGGGTGGGAGAGGGAGAAGCGGGCTTCCCACTGAGCAAGGAGCCTGATTCGGGGCTAGATTCTAGGATCCTGGGATCACGACCTGAGCTGAAGGCAGATCCTTAAGACTGAGCCACCCAGGCCCCTCAATCTCCACCTATTTTTGGCTGTCCTATTTTTTTTTCTTGAGACTGATTTCTAGTTTCATATCATTGTGTTTGGACAAGATTTGAAGCAGAAGGTGAAGAGTACATTCAGATGAAAGGTTTGTTTCCTGGAGGGATTTCTGAGGGCAGACCATGAGTTCTGTGGGGACGGAGGAAGGTTTTGTGAGTCGGGGGATGGGGTTAACCCTTGTTGGAATTACTGACTACTACCATGCAGGCTGCGTGCTACCGTTCACAGTGTAATCCTGATGGACTTGTACTTCATTAGAAATATTTTCTAGGAGGTGTAGGCATAGCCTTCTCTTTAAAGAAAGGTGCCATATGAGTTCATGGCATGACCCCAGGTCAGCAACCAGGATGTATGGTATTGTGGGGGATCAGAACCAGGCTTTCTGTGCGAATTGACAGAAATTGGGTACGGGGAGCTCCATGACCATAGGTGAAGTCCCAAGTGACCCACTGGGTGTTGGGTTCTGTGGATCTGTGTCATCAGGTGCTGTGGAATTCAGGGACACCCTCCTGTCTGTGGATTTGTGTGGAGACAGGTAGACATCACTGGCCAGGCACGAGGGTTGCACTGGACCACCACCAGAGGTGCAGCGTGCGGGGGGGGGGGGGGGCACTGCTTGGATTCCATGAAAGCTGACCAGGGTCTGTGACCATGATTCCTAGCAGCTGCAAGGGGAGAGGAGGCTGGGGGTGGTGCACACTTCCTAGACTTGTGGTCAGGACTAGTCTGGAACCCACTGAAGTCAGCCACACCGGGCACAAAAGGCACCCAGTCAGTGTAGCTGTGGGCACTGCTCCCATGGCACTTTCGGGCCGGCTCCATGCTGCCACCTCCTGCTTTTCATCATCATCTTCAAGGTCCTGTGCCTCTGCTCTTGCCCCATGGCCTCCGGGGTATTGTCCGTCCTCCATCTGGCCCTCGTCCCTGGTGCCCTGTGCAGTCCGATGCCAGTGTAGCCTTCTCGAGACAAACATCTGGCCCTGATGGAACACTTCCATGGATCTCGTGTGATGCGAGGATGATGCCCTGCCCTGGAAGGGGGCTGCAGGTCCCCAATCAGGAGAGCCATGTCTCCCTTTTCAGCATGGCCTGCCCTCCCCTCAGTCTTGTTCAGGGAAGCTCTCCCCACTTCCTGAGATGACAGCTCTGAACTTAAAAATGAATGTTATTTTACATATCTCTATGCTTTAGTTCATCCATGGCAAGTCTTTCAACCCCGTTAGTGGGTTTTTTTTAGCAGTTCTGAAGGGCTGTTTGCTCAAAGAGGGGGTGACCAGGGTGGGGCAGCTTTCCCTCTCATCTCCCTCAGCATGTCTCTGAGCCCTGGGGCCAGCTGTCCCACTGAGGATTGAGGGACACGAGACAGCCCATCATGAGACCAAGCTGTGTCAGCTGTGTAGACTGATGCGTGTCGGAGCGGTGGTCAGCTGGCATGGGCCAGGGGCAGGCAGTGTCTCCTTCTCATTCCTTCCCTCCCTTCCTCCCAGAGGTAGCTCAGAGCAGCCTTCAACCCCTGCATCTCCAGATCCCTTGACCTGTGCCTCCTGTGTTCAGCTGGTGACCTTGGAGTTTCGCATGGATTCTACCTCCGGTACCCTCTCCTGTGGCAGTTCCTGGATCAGGGGAGGGGTCGGACCCTTGTCTGCTTTTGGTCTTCTTCCTGTCCCGCACCAAGCCCACCCACCTTTGCATCTTCCATGTATGTGCTTGGAAGTAAGCCCATCCACAGGGAAACTATTAGCAAAATGGATCCAGGCAATAAACATTGAAGTAGAGATCCAGGATGCATAATAAACCTGCTCTGAAACCTGTCCCAAAATCTGTGACTATAGCACACTGAAACAGAAATAATAATAGCTTTCTGGACTGTGAAGTGACATGTGTCTTTACTTCCAATCTTGAATGCATAGGTGCTGAGCCTGGACAGAAAAGGACCATGGCTCCCGTGGGCTGGGATCCACAGTAAGAACTCAATGAAATCTGAATTCGAGACATAGAGTGAATAATTATTGTAGAGTGAACCCTCCCAAGTAGGGCTTATGCTCATTGCACAGGAAAAGCTTTTTCAAAGAGGTTCCTGAAAGAACAATCTTTTTAAAAATTTATTTTAATTCCAGTAGAGCTAACATACAGTGTTATATTCGTTTCAGATGTACAATAGAGTGATTCAGTGATTCTATATGAATCTATAATTCAGTATATTCTATATTACTCAGTGGTCATCAAGAAAAGTGTCCTCTTAATCCGCTTCATCTACTTCACTCATCCCTCTATCCACCTCCTCTCTGGTATCCATCCGTTTGTTCTCTCTTGTTAAGAGTTTGTATTTTGGTGTGTCTCCTTTTTCTATTTTATTGATTTATTTTTGTTTGTTTCTCAAATTCCCCATCAGAGTGACATCGTATGGAATTTGTCTTTCTCTGACTGACTGATTTTAGTTAGGATAATACTCTCTAGCTCCATCCATGTGGCTGCAAATGGCAAGGATTCATTCTTTTTCAAGCCGAGTAATACTCCATCTTGTGTGTGTGTGTGTGTGTGTGTGTGTGTGTGTGTGCATGTGTGTGTGAATACACACATCTATCATCTCATTTGTCAATTTTTCTACAGACACTTGGTTTGCTTCCATATTGTGATATTGTAAATAATGGTGCAAGAAACATAGGGGTGCACGTATCCTTTTAAGTTACTGCTTTCCTAGTCTTTGGAGAAATACTAGTAGAGTGATTGTTGGATCGTAGCTTAGTTCTATATTTAATTTTTTGAGGAACCTTCATACTGTTTTCCACGGTGGCCACCGCAGTTTGCATTCCCACCCACAGTTCGCGAGGAATCCCCTTTATCCACATCCTCCTAACACCTGCTCTTTGTTGTGCTTTTGATGTTAGCCATTCTGACAGGTTTGAGGTATTACCTCATTGTCCTTTGGATTTACATTTTCCTGATGATGGGTGATGGTGAACATCTTTTCACGGGACTGTTGGCCATTTGTATTTCTTCTTTGGAGAAATGTCTGTCCATGTCTTCTGCCTATTTTTTAACTGGATTATTTGTTTATTTGGGGTCAAGTAGTATCAGTTCTATATGTTTTGGACACTATCTCTTTATTGCATATGATCATTGCAAATATCTTCTCCCTTTGAGTAGGTTGTCTTATTACTTTTACGTTTTCATTGTTCTTCTGCCATGTGGAAACTTTTTATTTTGCTGTATTCCCAATAGTTTATTTTTGCTTTCATTTCCTTTGCCTCAGGACACAGTCCAGAGAAACGTTGGTATGGTCCATGTCAAGAAGTTACTGTCTTCCCTCCTGTAGGATTTTTATGGATTCAGGTCTCATATTGAGGTCTTGAAACTGTTTTGTGTTTGTCTGTATTGTGTAAGAAAGCAGTCTAATTTCATTCTTTTGTGCGTAGCTGTCTAGTTTTCCCAACACCATTTGTTGTAGAGACTGTCCTTTTCCCTTTTGATATCGTTGCTTGCTTTGTGGAAGATTCATGGACCACATAATTGTGGGTTTCTGTCTGAACTTGTATCCTGTTCCTTTGGTCGCTGTGTCTATTTTTGTGCCGTACTGTCTTGTTAGGATGACTGCAGCTTTGTAGTATAACCTGAAATCTGAAATTGTGAGTCCTCCAGCCTTGTTTTTCTTTTCCACATTGCACTGGCTGTTCAGTATCTTTAGTGGTTCCATACAAATGTTTAGGATTGTTTATTCGAGGTCTTTTATTCTTTAATTTAAATTCAATTTGCCAACTTGCAGTACACCATTAGTTTCAGATGTAGTCTTCAATAAATTATCAGTCGTGTGTAACACCCAGTGCTCATTGTATCGTGTGGCCTCCTTAATGCCACTCACCCAGTTACCCCCCCCCCCAACTTCTCCTCCAGCAATCATCAGTTTGTTGCAATAGTTAAGAGTCTATCATGGGTTTTCTCCCTCTCTGATGACTTCCCATTCTATTTTCCCTTCCTTCCCCTATGGTCACCTTCCTTGTTTCTGATATTCCACATAGGAGTGAAAGCATATGATCATTGCCTTTCTTTCATTGGCTTATTCCACTCACTATAATACCCTCCAGCTCCACCCAGGTCGGTGTGATGGTAAGTGTTCATGCTTTCTGATGGCTGAGTAATATTCCCTTATATATATGATCCACATCTTCTTTATCCATTCATCTATCCATGCTCATCTGCACTCTTTCCACAGTTTGTCTATTATGGATATTGCTGCTATGAACACTGGGGTGCATGTGTCCCGTCTTCACTACCTGTCTCTTTGGGGTAAATACCCAGTAGTGCAATAGCTGGGATATAGGGTAGCTTTATTTATAACTTTTTGAGGAAACTCCGTACCATTTTCAAGAGTGGCTGTACCGGACTGCATTCGCACAGGGGTGTAAGAGGGTTCCCGTTTCTCCACATCTTCTCCACATGTATAGTTTCATGTCTTCTTATTTTTAGATATTCGGCCTCGTGTGATATGGCATCTATAGGGGTTTAGATTTGCATTTCCCTGAAGCCAAGTGATATGAAGCATTTCTGCATGTATCTTTTGGTCCGTAGTGCGTCGTCATCATTGAAATGACTTCCCATTTTAATCCATCTCAAGACCTAAAGCTGGGTAAGGCACTGAAGCTGGATGATGCCATCGGTTGGAAGTGTGGAGAATTTCAAAAGATCTCTGTGGAGAGTAAGTTTAAAGGTCAGTGTGAAGCTAGTAATTGGATCCAGGGCGATCTCTGAAAGTGGGGGTTCCCTGGGATGGGCTGAGGGGGGCCCTCCGATTTTCCTGCTATGAATCCGTGCGGTAGCTCCAAACAGACATTTTCCTGCTGTGGGGCAGGCTGAGTCCTCTAGTCGTGCAGAGGTGATCCCAGTGCCTGGTACCTTGGAGGCAGGCAAACGGGGAGGGGACCCTCAGCAGAAGCCCCAGGGTTAGGTTAGGCCTCAAGAGACAGCAGGTCCGAACTGCCCAGTGCTCAGAGAACTCCCAGGCCGACTGAGATGAGGGCACAAGGGCGGATGAATGTGAGCCTTGGGGTTTCATCCGGAAAGGCCCACAAAGGTCAGAGGTCATCAGCAGGTGCTCTCAGGGGGTGCCCCAATTCTCTTGCCCTGAATGCTCTGTTGTGCCCCCAAACGGTACAGTTTCCTGTGTGCTGCAGGCTGAGTCCTACGGTGGGGCTTGGGTGTCCCCAATCCCCCGGAGTGGGGTGCCAGGACCCTGGGGAGGGGCCCCTCTCTGCCCAACCTAGGGTAAGGGTTACGGTCCAGGAGCCCGGCAGGGACAATCTGCAGGCTGTGCGGCGAGCTCCGTGGAGGGCTGAGAGGAGGCCATGGGGGAGGGTGAGCATGGGCCTCAGGGTTGGGGCATGGGGGGCTGCCAAATGTGGGGATGGGCTCCGGGGGCCTCCCCAAGTTCTCGTGCCCTGTAGGCTCCGTAGAGCCCCAAGGGGCATGGTTTCCTGTCGGGTGGCAAGCTGAGTCCTGCGGTGGGGCACAGGTATCCCAATTCCCCAGGCCTGCAGTATAAGGCTCCTGGGGAGGCCCCCACACCCGCGGCCGACCTAGGGTTAGGGTTAGGTCTCAGGGGCCCCGCAGGCCCGATCTGCTGGCTGTATGTCGAGCTACATGGACTGAGGTGAGGGTGTGGGGAGGGTGAGCGTGGGCCTTAGGGTTGGGGTGCGGGAGGCTGCCGAAGTTCGCTGGTGGCTCAGGAGTGCCCTCCTGGTTCTCCCGCCCTGAATACTCTATGGCCTCCCAAGGCACATGGTTTCCTGTGGGGTGGCAGACTGAGTCCTGCTGTGGGGCTCAGGTGTCCCCAATCCCTGGGGCTGCAGCTCCAGGCTCCTGGGGAGGGGCCCCTCCACAGATGAACTAGGGTTAGGGTTGGGGTCCAGGAACCCCGCAGGCCAGATCTGCCCACTATGTGGCGAGCTCTGCCACGGGCTGAGGTGAGGGTGCGGGGTGGGGTGAGCATGGGCTTCAAGGTTGGGTTTAGGGATCGCCGAAGTTCGCCGGGGGCTCTGGGGGCCCTCCTGGTTCTCCCCCCCTGAATGCTCTACAGCCTCCCAAGGGGCCTGGTTTCCTGCGGGCTGGCAGATTTTGTCCTGCAATGGGCCTCAGGTGTCCCCTGTCCCTGGGGCTGCGGCACCGGGCCCCAGGGGAGGGGCCCTACCCAGCCAACCTAGGGTCAGGTCTAGGCCCCAGGAACCTGGCAGGCCTGATCTGCCGGCTCTGCGTCGAGCTCAGTGGCAAGCTGAAGGGAAGGCGTGGGGTGGGATGAGCGTGGGCCTCAGGGTTGGGGTGTAGGGGGCTGCCAAGAATCGCTGGGGCTCAGGGGGGCCCTACCAGTTCTCCTGCACGGGATGCTCTGCGGCGCCCCAAGGGGCATGGTTTCCTGAGGGGTGGCAGGCTGAGTCCTGTGCTGGTTCTCAGGTGTACCCAATCCCTGGGTTTAAGGTACGGATTAGGGTACAGGTTAAGGTTAGGGTATGGGTTAGGGTTAGGGTATGGGTGAGTGTAGGGGTTAGGGTTAGGGTAAGGAGAGGGTACGGGTTAGGGTTGGGTTTAGGGGTTTCAGGTTAGAGGTTAGAGGTTATGGGTTAGGGTACGGATGCGGGTTTAGGGTACGGGTTAGTGTTTAGGGTTTGGGTTTAGGGTTAGGGTTAGGGTTGGAGTACGGGTTAGGTTTAGGGTATGGGTTAGGGTTAGGGTATGGGTTAGGGTATGCATTAGGGTATGGTTTAGGGTACGGGTTAGGGTACTGTTTAGGGTAAGTGTTGGCGTACGGATTAGGGTACGCTTTAGGTTACGGGTTAGGGTTAGGGTAAGGGTTAGGATTAGGGTACAGTTTTTGGTTTATGGTACAGGTTAGGTTACGGTTTAGGGTTAGGGTTAGGGTACGGGTTAGGGAACGGGTTTGGGATAAGGATAGGGTACGGTTTAGGGTTAGGGTATGGGTTAGGGTATGGGTTAGGGTACAGGTTAGGGTTAGGTATGGGTTAGGGTATGGTATAGGGTCCGGGTTAGAGATAGGGTATGGATTAGGGTATGGGTTAGGGTACGGGATAGGGTACGGGTTAAGGTTAAGGTAAGGGTACTGGTTAGGGTTAGGGTACGGGTTACGGTTTAGGGTTTAGGGTTATGGTTAGGGTACAGGTTCGGGTTAGGGTATGGGTAGGGTTAGGGTACAGGTTATGTTACGAGTTAGGGTATGGGTTAGGGTCAGGGTTTAGGGTTTAGGGTTAAGGTTAGGGTACGGGTTAGGGTACTTGTTAGGGCTACAGTTAGGTTTAGGGTACGGTTTAAGTTATGGGTCAGGGTACCGTTTATGGTTAGGGTAGGGTACGGGTTAGAGTATGGGTTAGAGTACGTGTTAGGGTTACGGTTAGGGTTAGGGTACATGTTAGAGTTAGTGTTAGGGTATGGGTTAGAGTTAGGGTTAGAGTATGGGTTAGTGTATGGGTTAGGGTTAGGTTTAGGGTTAGGTTACGGGTTAGGGGTAGGGTTAGCTGAAGGGGTAGGGATGGGGGTTAGGGGTATGGTAGGGGTCGGGGTAGGGTTAGGGTTTAGGGTTAGGGTTTGGGGTTTGGCGTTAGTGGTTAAGGTTAGGGTTTAGTGTTTAGGGTATCGGGTTTAGGGTTAGGGTTTAGGGTTTAGGGTTTAGGGTTAAGGTTAGTGTTTAGGGTTTAAGGATTAGGGTTTAGGGTTAGGTTTAGGGTAGGTATAGGGTTAGGGTAAGGTTTAGGGGTTAGGTTTAGGGTAGGGTTAGGGGTTAAGGCTTAGGTTTTAAGATTATGGGTTAGGGTTTAGGGTTAGGGTTACACCCCAGTATTCCAGCAGGACCATTCCACCAGCTGTGCGGTAGCGGAGGGCTGGGCCGAGGTGAAGGTGCTGGCAAACTGGAGTGTGGGCCCAAGCATTTTGGCGCGGGGGGCCTTGAAAAGTCGCCAGGGGATCGGAGGGCCCTGCCGGTTCTCCCGCCCTGAATGGCCAGCTGTACCCCTAGCGGCCTGGGTGGCGGCGGGGCAGCACAGTGATTACGGCGCTGGGGCTTGGGGGTCCCCAGGGTTTCAGCCCCAGGCCCCTTGGGAGGGGCCCCTTGGGGGCCAACCTAGGGTAAAGGTTAGCTCCTGGAGGCCGGCAGGCACAATCCGCCATCTGGGGCGAATGGAGGTGCAGTGAAGATCAGGGCGCTGGTGAGCGGGAGAGTGGGCCCCAGCGTTTTGGCGCTGGGAGCCTTCGAAGTCACCAGGGCAAGGAGGGTCCTGCCCATTCTCCCGCCCTGAATGATCGGCTGTGCCCTAGCGGCCTGCGTATGGTCGGGGCGGAAGGGTGAGTCCAGCGTTGCTACTCGGGGGTCCCCAATCCCTGGCGTTCGGCGGCAGTCGCTTTGGGAGGGGCCCCTTGGGGGCTAACCTAGGGTTAGGGTTAGCCCTCGGGAGGCCGGCAGGCTCGATTCACTGGCTCTGTGGCGAATGGAGGGGTGGGCCAAGGTGAGGTCGCTGACGAGTGGAAGCGTGGGCCCCAACATTTTGGCTCAGTGGGCCTTCGAATGTCACAGGGGGCTTGGAGGGCCCTGCTTGTTCTCCCGCCATGAAGGACCGGCAATCCCCTAGCGCCCCGGGTTGCGGCAGAGTGGCAGGGTCAGTCCGGCAGTGTTGCTCGGTTTTCCCCAATCCCCAGCGTTGCAGCGCCAGGCCCCTTGGGAGGGGCCCCTCGGTGACTGTCCTAGGGTTAGGTTAACCCCCAGGAGGCCAGCAGTCCCGATTTGCCGGCTGTGCAGTGAGGGGAGGGATTGACCGTGGTAGGGCGCAGTCGAGCGGTAGCGTGGTACCCAGCATTTTGGCGTGTTGGGGGCCTTCGTATTTGACCGGAGGCTCGGAGGGCCCTGCCGGTTATCCCGCCCTGAATGCCTGGTGGCGCCGCTAGTGGCCCGCATGGCAGCGGGACGGCAGGGTGAGCCTGGCGCTGGGGCTTGTGGGTCCCCAATCCCTGCCATTGCAGCACCAAGCCTCTTGGGAGGGGCCACTCTGGGGCCCACCTAGGGTTATGGTTAGCCCCAAGGAGCCCGGGAGGCCGGATCCGCCAGCTGTGTGGCTAGAGGGGGGGTGGGCCGAGGTGAGGGCGCTGTAGAGCGGGAGCATGGGCCTCAGCGTTTTGGCGCAGGGGACCTACGAATGTCGCCTGGGGCTCGGAGGGCCCTGCCTGTTCCCCCACCCTGAATGACAGGTGACACCCCAAGTGGCTCGGGTGGCGGCGGAGGGGCAGGTTGAGTACATCGCTGGGGCTTGGGGGTCCCCAATCTCCGGCGTCGTGGTGCCAGGCCCTTTGGTAGGGCCCTTCGGGGGCCGACCTAGGGTTAGAGTTAGCCCCCAGGAGGCCGGCAGGCCCGATAAGATGGCTGTGGGGCGAGTGGAGGTGTGGGCCGAGGTAAGGGTGCTGGCTAGTGGAATCGTGGTACCCAACATTTTGGCACGGGGGGCCTCCGAAGGTCGCCAGGGGTCTGAGGATCCTGCCCTTTCTCCCGCCTTGAATGACTGGCGGCACCCTTAGCAGCCTGGGTGGTGACGGGGAGGCATGGTGACTCTGTCGCTGCGGCTCAGGAATCCCCAATCCCAGGCGTTGCAGCACCAGGCCCCTAGGATGGGCCCCTTGGGGCCGACCTAGGGTTAGGTTTAGCCCCTAGGAGGCCTGCAGGCCTGATTCACCGGCTGTTGGAGAAGCGGAGGGTGGACTGAGGTGAGGGCCCAGGTGAGTGGGAGCATGGGCCCCAGCGTTTTGGCATGGATGGCCTTCGAAAGTTTCTGGGTTCTTGAGAGCCCTGCCCGTTTTCCCACCCTGAACGACCTGCGATGCCCCAGTGGGTCCGGTGTCGGCGGGGTGGCAGGGTGAGTCCAGTGCTGCAGCTAGGGTGTCCCCAATCCCAGGCGTTGCTGCTCCAGTCCCCTTGGGAGTGGCCCCTTGGGGGCTGACCTAGGGTAGCGTCAGCCCCCAGGAGACCGGCAGGACCGATACGCCACTGTGGGGCAGCAGAGGGGCGGGCTGAGTTGAGGGTACTGGTCAGTGGAAGCGTGGCCGCGGTGGTTTGGCTCGGGGGGGCCTTCGAATGTCCCGCGGCTCCGAAAGCCCTGCCCCTTCAACCAACCTGAATGACCGGCGGCGCCCCTAGTGGCCCGGGTGATGTGGGACGGCAGGGTGAGTCAGGCGTTAGGAATCGGGAGTCCCCAATCCCCGGCATTGCGGGATCAAGACCCTTAGGATGGGCCCCTCATGGGCCAATCTAGGATTAGGGTTAGCTCCCAGGAGGCCGGAAGGCCTGATATGCCAGCTAGACTGCGAGAGGAGGGGCGGGCGGAAGTAAAGGTGCTGGCGAGCGGGAACATGGGCACCAGCGTTTTGACTTGGGGCTTTCAAAGGTCGCTGGGGTCTCGCGGGCCCTGCCCGTTCTCCCACCCTGAATGAACAGCGACGCCCCAGCGTGCCTGGTGTCAGCAGGGAGGCAGAGTGAGTCTGGCGCTGGGGCTCGGGGGTCCCCAATCCCCGGCGTTGTGGCCCAGGCCCCTTGGGAAGCGCCCCTCGTGTGCCGACCTAGGGTTAGGGATAGCCCCCAGGAGTCCTGCAGGCCTGATCCGCCAGCTGTGTGGCAAACGGAGGGGGGGGCGGGCAGAGGTGAGGACGCTGGCGAGCGGGAGCGTGGGCCAAGCGTTTTGGCGCGGGGGGCCTTCGAGTGTCACCAGGGGCTCAGAGGGCCATGCCCGTTCTCCCGCCCTGAATGACCGGCGGTGCCTCTAGCGGCCCGGGTGGTGGAGGGGCGGCAGGTGAATCCGGCGCTGGGGCTCAGGGGTCCCCAATCCACTGTTTTGCGGCGCCAGGCCCCTTGGGAGGGGCCCCTCAGGGAATGACCTAGGGTTAGGCTTAGCCCCCAGGACGCCGGCAGGCTCAATCCGCCAGCTGTGTAGCGAATTGAGGGGTGGGTCGAGGTGAGGTCTCTGTGGAGTGGGAGCGTGGGCTCAAGCGTTTTGGCACCGGGGGCCTTCAAATGTTTCCGGGGACTCGACAGGCCCTGCCCATTCTCCTCCCTGAGTGACCGGCAGCGCCCCTAGCAGCCCAGGTGGCGGCGGGGCGGCAGGGTGAGTCAGGCACTGTGGCTCGGGTATCCCTAATCCCTGGCATTGTGGCGCCAGGCCCCTTGGGAGGGGCCCCTCGGGGGCCAAACTAGGGTTAGGTTTAGCCCCTAGGAGGCCGGCAGGCCCTATTCCCCAGCTGTGTGGAGACTGGAGTGACGGACCGAGGTTAGGGCGCTGGTGAGCAGGACTGTGGGCCCAGGTGTTGTGGCGCGGGGGGCCTTTGAAGGTCTCCGTGTCTCTGAGGGCCCTGCCCGTTCTCACGCCCTGAATAACGGCAGCACCCCAAGCCCCCGGGTGGCAGCTGGGGGGCAGGGTGAGTCCAGTGCTGAAGCTCGGGGGTCCACAATCCCTGGCGTTGTGGCGCCAGGCCCCTTGGAAGGGGCCCCTCGGGGGTCAATCTAGGGTTACGGTTAGCCCCCAGAAGGCCAGTGGACCCGATCAGCGGCTGTGCAACACGCTGAGGGTTGGGCCGAGGTGAGGGCACTGGCGAGACTGAGCATGAGCCCAAGTGTTTTAGCGCGGGGGGCCTTCAAAGGTCGGCGGGGGCTCGGAGGGCCCTGCTGGTTCTGTCGCCCTGAATGACCGGCGGTGCCCCTAGCGGCCCGGGTGGGGACAGTGCATCAGGGTGAGTCCGGCTCTGGGGCTCTGCGTCACCAATCCCCAGCGTTGCAGAGCCAGGCCCCTTGGGATGTGCCCCTCGGGCTCGACCTAGGGTTTCGGTAGGCCCCCAGGAGCCTGGCAGGCCCTATCCACCGGCTCTGAATCAAGCGGAGGCGTGGGCCAATGTGAGGGCACTGGCGAGCAGGAGCATGGGGCCAACGTTTTTGCGCGGGGGGCCTTCGAAGGTCAGCGGGGGCTTGGAAGGCCCTGCCTGTTCTCCCGCCCTGAATGACCGGCGGCGCCCCTGTGGCCCGGGTGGCGGCGGGACGGCTGGGTGAGTCCAGAGCTAGGGCTCGGGGAATCCCAAGCCCTGGCGTGGCGGCGCCAAGCCCTTTGGGAGGAGCCCCTTGGGCGCTTATGTAGGGTTTGGTTTAACCCCCAGGAGGCAGGTGGGCCTGATCCACCGGCTATGCGGTGTGTGGAAGGGCTCGCTGAGTTGAGGGCGCTGGTGAGTGGGAACGTGAACACAAGCGTTTTGGCGTGGGGTGCCTTCGAAGGTCACCGGGGGCTCAGAGGGCCCAGCAAGTTCTCCCGTCCTGAATGACCGCCGGTGCCCTAGCAGCCTGGATGGCGGCGGGGCGGTAGGGTGAGCCCGGAGCTGGGGCTCGGGGATCCCCAATCCCCGGCGTGGCATCACCAGACCCCTTGGGAGGGGTCCCTCTCGGCTGACGTACGGTTATAATTAGCTCAAAGGAGGCCGGCAGACCGGATCTGCCAGCTGTGCGGCGAGCAGAGTGGTGGGCCGAGTTGAGGGCGCTGGTGATCTGGAGCGTGGGCCCAAGCATTTTGGCGTGGGGGGCCTTCGAAGGTCGCCAGGGGCTCGGAGGCCCTGCCCCTTCTCCCGCCCTGAGGGACCGGCGGTGCCCCTAGCAACCCAGTTGGCGGTGGTGTGGCAGTGTAAGTCCGGCGCTGGGGCTCGAGGGTCCCCAATCTCCGGCATGGCGGTGCCAGTCCCCTTGGGAGGGGCTCTTCAGGGGCGGAGCTAGGGTTAGGGTTAGACCCCAGGAGGCCAGCAGGCCTGATCCGGCGGTTGTGCAGCTTGCGGAGGGGCTGGCCGAGGGGAGGGCGCTGGTGAGCAGAAGCGTGGGCCAAAGCATTTTGGCACGGGAGGCCTTGGAATGTCGCCGGAGGCTCGGAGGGCCCTGCCCATTCTCCAACCCAGATGACCGGTGGCGCCCCTAGCGGCCCGGGTGGCGGCGGGGTGCCAGGGTGCGTCCCGCAGTTTGCTCTGGGGGTCCCCAATCCCCAGTGTGGCAGCGCCAGGCCCCTTGGGATGGGCCCCTCAGGAGCTAACCTAGGGTTAGGGTTAGCCCCCAGGAGGCCGGCAGTCCCGATCTGCCAGCTGTGCGGCGAGCGGAGGGGTGGCCTGAGGAGAGGGTGCTGGTGAGCAGGAGCGTAGGCCCAAGCGTTTTGGCGTGGGGGGGCTTCGAAGGTCTCCAGGGGCTCGGAGGTCCCTGTCCGTTCTCCCGCCCTAAATGACCGGCGGCACCACTAGCTGCCCGGGTGGCGGCGGGGTGGCAGGGTAAGTCCTGCGCTGAGGCTCGAGGGTCCCCAATCATCAGCTTCGCGGTGCCAGGCCCCTTGGGAGGGGCCCCTCGTGAGCAGACCTAGGGTTAGGGTTAGTCCCCAGGAGGCCGAGAGGCCCAATCTGCCTGCCTGTGGTGAGCGGAGGGACGGGCCGAGGTGAGGGCATTGGTGAATGTGAGCTTGGGCCCAAGCGTTATGGCGTGGGGGGCCATGGAAGGTCGACAGGGGCTCGGAAGGCCCTGCCCGATCTCCCGCCCTGAATGAGGACGGCATCCCTAGCGGGCCAGGTCATGGCGGGGCGGCAGGGTGAGTTCGGCGCTGGTGCTCGGGGGTCCCCAATCCCCAGCGTGGCAACGCCAGGCACTTGGGAGTGGTCCCTCGGGGACCGACCTAGGGTTATGGTTAGCTCCAGGCGGCTGGCAGGCCCGATCCGCAGGCTGTGCAGCGAGCAGAGGGGTGGGCCGAGGTGGGGGCGCTGGGGAGTGGGAGCGTGGGCCCAAGCGTTTTGGTGTGGGGGGTCTTCAAAAGTCGGTGGGGGCTTGGAGGGCCCTGCCCGTTCTCCCGCCCTGAATAACCGGCGGCACCCCTAGAGCTCCGGGTTGCAGTGGGGCGGCCGTATGAGTCCGCTGCTGGGGCTCGAGGGTCCCCAATCCCAGGCCTTGCAGCTCCAGGCTCCTTGGGAGGGGCCAATCAGGGGCCGACCTAGGTTTAGGGTTAGCCCCCAGGAAGCTGGCAGGCCCGATCCGCATGCTGTGTAGTGAGCAGAGGGGCAGGCCGAGGTGAGGGCGCTGTCAAGTGGGAGCGTGGGCCCAAGCGTTTTGGCACGGGGGGCCTTCGAAAGTCATCGGGGGTTCGGAGGGCCCTTCCCGTTCTCACGCCCTGAATGACCGGCGGCTCCCTTAGCGGCCCGGGTGGCGGCAGGTTGGCAGGTTGAGTCCGGCCTTGGGGCTCGGGGGTCCCCAATCCCTGGGGTTGCTGCGCCAGGCCCTTTGGGAGGGGCCCCTTGGGTGCCGACCTAGGGTTAGGGTTAACCCCCAGGACGGCGGCAGGCCCTTTCTGCTGGCTGTGTGGTGAGCGAAGGGGCGGACAGAGGGGAGGGCCCTGGCGAGCAGGAGCGTGGGCCCAAGCGTTTTGCCGTGGGGGGCCTTCGAAGGTCACCAGGGGCTTGGAGGCCGTGCCCATTCTCCCTCCCTGAATGACCAGCGGCACCCCTAGTGGCCTGGGTGGTGGCGCGGCGGCAGGATGAGACTGGCAATGGGGCTCGGGGGTCCCCATTCCCTGGCATTGCGGCGCGAGGCCGCTTGGAGGGGCCCCTTGGGTGCCGAGCTTGGGTTAGGGTTAGCCCCCAGGAGGCTGGCAGGCCCGATCGGCCGGGTGTGTGGCAAGCGAAATAGCGTGCAGAGGTGATGGCACTGGCGAACGGGAGCGTGGGCCTAAGCGTTTTGGCGCTGGGGGCATTCAAAAGTCGCCGGGGGCCCAGAGCGCCCTACCCGTTCTCCTGCCCTGAATGACTGGTGGCGCCCCTAGGGGCCGGTAGGGGAGGGGCAGTAGAGTGAGTCCAGCGCTAGGGCTCGGGGGTCCCCAATCCCCGGCGTTGTGGCACCAGGCCTTTGGAAGGGGCCCCTCAGGGTCCGACCTTGGGTTAGGTTTAGCCCCCAGGAAGCAGGCTGGCCCCATCCGCTAGCTTTCGGCGAGCGGAAGGGCAGCCTGAGAAGAGGGCGCTGACAAACAGGAGCGTGACCCCAAGCGTTTTGGTGCGGGGGGCCTTCGAATGTTGCCGGGGGCTCGGAAGCCCCTGCCCGTTCTCCCGCCCTGAATGACTGCAGCACCCCTAGTGGCCCGGGTGGTGGCAGGAAGGCAGGGTGAGTCCGGCGCAGGGGCTCAGGTGTCCTCAATCCCCGGCGTTGTGGCGCTAGGACCCTTGAAAGGGGTCCCTCCGGGGGGACCTGGTTTTAGGGTTAGCCCCAGGAGGCCAGCAGGCCCAATCCACAGGCTGTGCGGCATATGATGGGGCGGGCCTAGGTGAGGCCGCTGGCGAGTGGGAGCATGGCTCCAAGCATTTTTTAAAGTGGGCCTTCGAAGGTCGTCGAAGTCTCAGAGGGCCCTGCCCGTTCTACCGCCCTGAATAACCGGCAGCGCCCCTAGCACCCCGGGTGGCGGTGGGGCCCCGGGTGACTCCGGTGCTGGAGCTTGGGGGTCCCCAATCCCAGGCGTTGCTGCTCCAGGCCCCTTGGGATGGGCCCCTCGAGGACAGACCTAGGGTTACGGTTAGTCCCAGGTGGCCAGCAGGCCCGATCCGCCAGCTGTGTGGGGAGCGGAGGGGCGGGCCAAGTTGAGGGCGCTGGCAAGCGGGAACGTGAGCCCAAGCGTTTTGGCGTGGCGGGCCTTCGAAGGTCGCCGGGGGCTCGGAGGGCTATGCCCATTCTCCCGTCCTGAATGAGGATGGCGCCCCTATCGGGCGGGGTCGCGGCAGGGCGGCAGGGTGAATCCGGTGCTGGTGTTCAGGGGTCCCCAATCCCCGGCGTGGTGGTGCCAGGCCCCTTGGGAAGGGCCCCTTGGGTGCTGAAGTAGGGTTTGGGTTAGCCCCAGGAGGCCGGCAGGCATACGGAGGTGCTGGCCGAGGTGAGGATGCTGACGAGCAGGAGCGTGGGCCCAAGAGTTTTCGCACGTGGGCCTTCGAAGTTCGCTGGGGGCTCGGAGGGCACTGCACGTTCTCCCGCCCTGAATGACCAGCGGTACCCCTAGCGGCCAGTGTGGCGGTGGGGTTGCAGGGTGATTCCGGCGCTGGGGTCGGGGGTCCCCAAACCCCGGCGTGTTTTGAGCCAGGCACCTTGGGAGGGGCCTTCGGGGGCCGACCTAGTGTTAGGGTTAGACCAAAGGAGGTCGGCAGGCCCGATCTGCTGGGTGTGCGGCGAGCGGAGTGGTGGGCTGAGGTGAGGGCACTGGCGACAGGGATCGTGGGCCCAAGCGTTTTGGCACTGGGGGCCTTCGAAGGTCGCCAGGAGCTCTGAGGGCCCTGCCCGTTCTACCACCCTGAATGATCGGCGGCGCACCTAGCGGCCCGGGTGGTGGCGGGTCGGCAGGGTGAGTCTGGCGCTGGGGCTCTAGAGTCCCCAATCCCTGGCGTGGCAAAGCCAGGCCCCTTTGGAGGGGCCCTCGGGGACCGACCTAGGGTTAGGCTTAGCCCCGAGGAGGCCGGCAGGCCAGATCCGTCAGCTGTGTGGGGAGTGGAGAGGTGGGCCGAGGTGAGGGCGCTGGGGAGCGGGTGCATGGGCCCAAGCATTTTGGCGCTAGGGCCTTCGATGGTCGCTTGGGGATCGGAGGGCTCTGATCGTTCTCCCGCCCTGAATGACCATCGGCGCCCCTAGTGGCCCGGGTTGTGGCAGTACGGCAGGGGGAGTCGGGCCTTGTGGTTGAGGGGTCCCCAATCCCTGGGGTTGCTGCGCCAGGCCCCTTGGGAGGGGCCCCTTGGGGGATGACCTAGGGTTAGGGTTAACCCACAGGACGCCTGCAGGCCCTATCCCCCGGCTGTGCAATGTGCGGAGGGGCGGACCGAGGTGAGGGCGCTGGAGAGCGGGAGCATGGGCCCAAGCGTTTTGTCGAAGGGGGCCTTCGAAGGTCATCGATGGCCCAGAGGGCCTTGCCTGTTCTCCCGCCCTGAATGACTGGAGGTGCCCCTAGCGGCCCGGGTGGTGGTGGGGCATCCGGGTGAGTCCGGCGCTGGGGCTCAGGGTTCCCCAATCCCCGGTGTTGCGGCTCTAGGCTCCTTGCTAGGGGCCCCTAGGGGACCGGCCTACGGTTAGATTTAGCCCCCAGGAGGCCGTCAGCCCGATCCGCCAGCTCTGTGGCGAGTGGAGGGCGGGCGGAGGTGAGGCCGCTGGCGAGCTGGAGCGTGGGCCCAGGCGTTTTGGCGCGGGGGTCCTTCAAAAGTCGCCGGGGGCTTTGAGGGCCCTGTAAGTTCTTCTGCACTGAATGATCGGTGGCTCCCCTAGCGGCCTGGATGGAGGAGGGGCGGTAGGGTGAGTCGGGCGCTGGGGCTTGGGGGTCCCCAATCCTCGGCGTTGGGGAGCCAGGCCCCTTTGGAAGGGCTCTAGGGGGCCGACCAAGCGTTACTGTTAGCCCACAGGAGGCCGGCAGACCCGATCTGCTGGCTGTGTGGCGAGCAGAGGGGTGGGTCGAGGTGAGGGCGCTGGTAAGCGGGAGTGTGGGTCGAAGCGTTTTGGCGTGGGGGGCATTCGAATGTCGCCGGGGCTCAGAGCACCCTTCCCGTTAAACCACGCTGAATGCCCGATGGCGCACCTAGCGGTCCGGGTTGCAGAGGGGTAGCAGGGTGAGTCTGGTGCTGGGGCTCGGGGGTGCCCAAACCCCGGCCTTGCGGCACCAGGCCCCTTTGGATGGGCCCCTCGGGGGCCGACCAAGGGTTCTTGTTAGCCCCCAGGAGGCCAGCAGGCCCGATCTGCCAGCTGTGAGGCGAGCAGAGGGGTGGACCCAGGTGAGGGCGCTTGAAAGCAAGAACGTTGACCCACGCGCTTTGGTGCGGGGGGCCTTTGAAAGTCATCGGGGGTTCGGAGGGCCCTACCCGTTCTCCTGCCCTGAATGACCAGCGGCGCCCCTAGCGGCCGGGGGGGGGCGGGGTGGCAGGGTGAGTCCGGCACTGGGGCTCAGGGGTCCCCAATCCATGGCGTTGTGGCACCAGGCCCCTTGGGAGGAGCCCGTCGGGGGCCTACCTAGGGTTAGGATTAGCCCCCAGGAGGCCGGCAGCCCCAATCACCCAGCTGTGCGGCGAGCAGAGGGGTGGGCCCAGGTGAGAGCGCTTGAGAGCCAGAGCGTGGGCCCAAGCGTTTTGGCGCGGAGGGCCTTTGAATGTCGCCGGGGGCTTGGAAGCCCCTGCAGGTTCTCCCGCCCTGAATGACTGCAGCGCCCCTAGCGGCCCAGGTGGAGGCGGGAAGGCAGGGTGAGTTCGGCGCAGGGGCTCGGGTGTCCTCAATCCCTGGCGTTGTGGCGCTAGGCCCCTTGAGAGGGGCCCCTCAGGGGGGACCTGGGTTTAGGGTTAGCCCCAGGTGGCCGGCAGGCCCGATCCTTAGGCTGTGCGGCATACGGTCGGGTGGGCCGAGGTGAGGCTGCTGGCGAGCGGGAGCATGGCTCCACGCATTTTGCGAAGTGGGCCTTCGAAGGTCGTCGAAGTCTCGGAGGGCCCTGCCCGTTCTACCACCATGAATAATCGGCGGCGCCTCTAGCACCCCGGGTGTCGGCGGGGCTGCCGGGTGTGTCCGGTGCTGGAGATTGGGGGTCCCCAATCCCAGGCGTTGCTGCTCCAGACCCCTTGGGATGGGATCCTCGAGGACCGACCTAGGTTTATGGTTAGCCCCAGGCGGCCGGCAGGCCCGATCCGCTGGCTGTGCGGCGAGAGGAGGGGCGTTCCAAGGTGGGGCCGCTGGGGAGCGGGAGCATGGGCCCAAGCGTTTTGGCATGGGGGGCCTTCAAAAGTTGGCGGGGGCTCGGAGGGCCCTGCCCATTCTCCCGCCCTGAATAACTGGCGGCGCCCCTAGTGCCCCTGGTTGTGGTGGGGCGGCCAGGTGAGTCCGGCGCTGGGGATCAGGCGTCCCCAATCCCTGGCGTGGTGGCGCCAGGCCCCTTGGGAGGGGCCCCTCGGGGGCCGATCTAGGCTTATGGTTATCCCCCAGGAGGCCGGCAGGCCCGATCCGCCAGCTGTTCGGCGAGTAGTAGGGCAGGCCAGGGGAGGGCGCTGGCGAGCAGGAGCATGGGTGCAGCGTTTTGGCATGGCCAGCCTTCGAAAGTCGCCAGGGGCTTGGAGGGTTCTGCCCATTCTCCCGCCCTGAATGACCAGCGGTGCCCCTAGTGGCCCGGGTGGTGACGGGGTGGCATGGTGAGTCCGGCGCTGGGGCTCGGGCGTCCCCAATCCCTGGCGTGGTGGCGACAGGCCACTTGGGAGGGGCCCCTCGGGAGGGGCCCCTCGTGCGTCGACCTAGGGTTAGGGTTAGCCCCAAGGAGGCTGGCAGGCCGATCTGCCAGCTGTGCGGCGAGCGGAGGGGCGGGCCGATGTGAATGCGCTGGAAGCAGGAGCGTGGGCCCAAGCGTTTTGGCGCAGGGGGCCTTCGATGGTCGCCATGAGCTCTGATGGACTTGCCCGTTCCCCCGCCCTTAATGACCGGCGGCACCCTAGTGGCCAGGGTGGCGGCGGGGCATCAGGGTGAGTCCAGTGCTGGGGCTCGGGGGTCCCCAATCCCCGGCATTGCGGCGCCAGGCCCCTTAGGATGGGGCACTAGGGGGCTTACCTAGGGTTAGTGTTAGCCCCCAGGAGGCTGGGAGGCCCGATCTGCCGGCTGTGTGGCGTGCAGAGGGGAAGTACGAGGGAGGGCGCTGGCGAGCGGGAGTGTGGGCCCAAGCGTTTTGGCGCGGGAGGCCTTCGAAAGTCGCAGCGGCTTGGAGGGCACTGCCCGTTCTCCCGCTCTGAATGACCGGCAGCACCCCTAGCAGCCCTGGGGGCAGTGTGGCAGCAGTGTGAGCCCGGCGCTAGGGCTCGGGGGTCCCCAATCCCCAGCTTTGTGGCACCAGGGCCCATGGGAGGGGCCCCTTGGGGACGGACCTAGGGTTAGGTTTAGCCCCCATGAGGCCTGCAGGCCCGATCCACCGGCTGTGCGGCGAGCGGTGGGGCGGGCCGAGATGAGGGCACTGGCAAGCTGGAACATGGGCCCAAGCTTTTTGGCGCGAGTGGCCTTCGAAGGTCGCCGGGGGCTAAGAGGGCCCTGCCCCTTCTCCCTCCCTGTTTGACCGGCGGTGCCCCTACCTGCCCGGTTGGCGGCAGGGTTCAGGGTGAGTCCGGCGCTTTGGCTCGGGGGTCCACAATCCCCAGCGTTGTGGCGCCAGGTGCCTTGGGAGGGCTGACCTATGGTTAGGGTTAGCCCCCAGGAGGCCGGCAGGCCCGATCGGCCAGCTTTGCGGTGAGCGGAGGGGCGGGACGAGGTGAGGGCGCTGACAAGTGGGAGCGTACGCGCAAGCGTTTTGATGAGGGGTGTCTTCGAGGTCACCTGGGGCTCGGAGGGCCCTGCCTGTTCTCACGCCCTGAATGAATGGCAGCGCCGCTAGCGGCCCGTGTGGCAGCGGGGCGACACAGTGGGTCCGGTGCTGTGGCTCGGGGGTCAGCAATCCCAGGCGTTGTGGTGCCAGGCCCCATCGGACGGGCCCCTTGGGGGCCGACCTAGGGTTACGGTTAGTCCCCAGGAGGCCGGCAGGCCGGATCTTCCCACTGTGCGGCGAGTGGAGGGGCGGGCCAAGGTAAGGGCGCTGGCGAGCGGGAGCGTGGGCCGAAGCGTTTTGTCACGGGGGGCCTTCAAAAGTCTCCGGGGGCTCAGAGGGCCCTACCCGTTCTCCTGCCCTGAATGACCGGCGGCTCCCCTAGCGGCCCGGATGGTAGCGGGGTGGCAGGGTGAGTCTGGCGCTGGGGCTCGGGAGTCCCCAATCCCTGTTGTTGCGGCGCCAGGCCCCTTGGGAGGGGCCACTAGGGGGCCGACCTAAGGTTAAGGTTAGACCCCAGAAGGCCCACAGGACCAATCCGCCAGCTGTGCGGCGAGCGGAGGGACGGGCCAAGGTAAGGGCGCTGGTGAGCGGGAGCATGGCCCAAGCGTTTTGGTGCGGGGAGCCATCGAAGGTCACTGGTGGCCTGGAGGGCCCTGCCCGTTCTCCCTCCCTGAATGACCGGCGGCACCCCTAGCGGCCCAGGTGGCGGTAGGGCGGGAGGGTGAGTCCGGCCTTGGGGCTCGGGGGTCCCCAATCCCCGGCATTGCGGCAATAGGAACCTGGGATGGGCCCCTCCGGGGCCCACCAACGATTAGGGTAAAACTCAGGAGGCCGGCAGTCCCGATCCACCAGATGTGCAGTGAGCTGAAGGGCGGATCGAAGTGAGGGTGCAGGCGAGCAGGAGCATGGGCCCAAGCATTTTGGCGCGGGGGGCCTTCGAAGGTCGCCAGTGGCTCAGAGGAATCTACCAGTTTTCCCTCCCTGAATGATCGACGGCGCTCCTAGCGGCCCGGGTTGTGGCAGGGCAGCAGGATGAGTCCGGTGCTGGGGCTCGGGAGACCCCAATCCCTGTTGTTGTGGGGCCAGGCCCTTTGGGAGGGTCCACTAGGGGGCCGACCTAAGGTTAGGGTTAGCCCCCAGAAGGCCCACAGGCCCGATCCACCAGCTGTGCAGTGAGTGGAGGGGCGGGCCGAGGTAAGGGCGCTGGGGAGCAGGAGCGTGGGCCCAAGAGATTTGGTGTGGGGGGCCTTCGAAATTTGCCAGTGGCTCAGAGGGCCCTGCCCGTTCTCCCTGCCTGAATGAACGGCGGTGCCCCTAGCGGCCCAGGTGGCGGTAGGGCGGGAGGGTGAGTCCGTCCTTGGGGCTCGGGGGTCCCCAATCCCTGGCATTGTGGCAATAGGAACCTATGATGGGCCCCTCTGGGGCCCAACAACAATTAGGGTAACACCCAGGAGGCTGGCAATCCCGATCCACCAGCTGTGCAGCGAGCTGAGGGGCAGACCAAAGTGAGGGCGCAGGCAAGCAGGAGCATGGGCCCAAGCGTTTTGGCACGGGAGGCCTTCGAAAGTCACCAGGGCTCGGAAGGCACTGCCTGTTTTTCCGCTCTGAATGACCGGCGGTGCCCCTAGCTGCCCAGGGGGCGGCGTGGCAGCAGTGTGAGTCCAGCGCTGGGCCTCTGGGGTCCTCAATCCCCGTCATTGCGGAGACAGTCCCCTTGGGATGGGCCCCTCGGGGGCAGACCTAGGGTTAGGGTTAGCCACCAGGAGGCCGGATGGCCCGATCCGCCGGCTGTGCGGCGAGTGGAGGGGCGGGCTGAGGTAAGGGTGCTGGCGAGCGGGAGTGTGGGCCCAAGCATTCTGGCGCGGGGGGCCTTTGAAGGTGGCCGGGGGCTCGGAGGGCCCTGCCCGTTCTGCACTGAATGACCAGCGGCACCCCTAGCGGCCTGGGTGGTGGTGGGGCAGCAAGTTGAGTCCAGCACTGGGGCTCGGGGGTCCCCAATCCCCGGCATTGCAGCGATAGGCCACTGGGATGGGCCCCTCAGGAGCTGACCTTTGGTTAGGGTTAGCCCACAGGAGGCCGGCAGGTCCGATCCGCCAGCTGTGCATTGAGTGGAGGGGCAGGCTGAGGTGAGGGCGCTGGCGAGTGGGAGCGTGGGCCCAAGCATTTTGGCGTGGGGGGCCTTCGATGGTTGCCGGGGGCTCGAAGGGCCCTGCCCATTCTGCCGTCGTGAATGACCAGCGGTGCCCCTACCAGCCCGGGTGGCATTCGGGCAGTAGGGTGAGTCCAGCGCTGGGGCTCGGGGGTCCCCAATCCCCGGCGTTGCGGTGCCAGGCCCCTTCGGAGGGGCCCCTCAGGGGCCAACCTAGGGTTATGGGGAGCCCCCAGAGGAGAGCAGGCCTCATCCGCCAGCTCTGCGGCAAGAGGAGGGGCAGGCCGAGGTGGGGGCGCTGAGGAGCAGGAGCATGGGCTCAAACGTTTTGGATGGGGGGGACTTCAAAGGTCGCCAGAGGCTCGGTAGACCCTGCCCATTCTCCCGCCCTGAATGGCCGGCAGCACCCGTAGCGGCCCGGTTACATCAGGGTGACAGGATGAGTCCAGCGCTGGGGCTCAGGGGTCCCCAATCCCCTGCATTGCAGAGCCAGGCCCCTTGGGATATACCCCTCGGGGGCCGACGTATGGTTAGGGTTAGCCCCTAGGAGGCCAGCAGGCCTGATCCGCCGGCTGTTTGGAGAGCGGAGGGGCGGGCCGAGGTGAGGGCGCTGGCGAGCGGCAGCATTGGTCCAAGCATTTTGGCGTGGGGTACCTTCGAAAGTCTCCGGGGACTCGGAGGGCCCTGCCCGTTCTCCCACCCTGAATGACTGGTGGCGCCACTAGCGGTCCGGGTAGCAGCAGGGCGGCTCGGTGAGTCCGGCGCTGGGGCTCGGGGGTCAGCAATCCCAGGCTTTGTGGCGCCAGGCCCCATCAGACGGGTCCCTCGAGGGCCGACCTAGGGTTAGGGTTAGCCCACAGGAAGCCGGCAGGCCTCATCAGCTGGTTGTGCGGCTAGCGCAGGATCTGGCCGAGGTGAGGGCGCTGGTGAGCGGGAAGGTGGGCCCAAGCGTTTTAGCGCGGGAGTTCTTCGAAGGTCGCCAGGGGCTCAGAGGGCCCTGCCCCTTCTGCCTCCTTGAATGACCGGCGGCGCCCCTACTGGAGGGCCCTGCCCGTTCTCCTGCACTGAATGTCCTGCCGCGCCCCTAGCAGCCCGTGTGCTGGCGGGGCAGCAGGGTGAGTCCAGCGCTGGAGCTCGGGGGTCCCCAATCCCTGGCGTTGCGGCGCCAGGCCCCTTGGGAAGGCCCCCTTGGGTGTCGACCTAGGGTTAGGGTTACCCCCAGGAGGCCGGTAGGTGAGATCTGCCAGCTGTGAGGTGAGCAGAGGGGCAGGCTGAGATGAGGGCGCTGGCGAGCGGGAATGTGGGCCCAAGCATTTTGGCACAAGGGGCCTTCGAAGTTCGCCAGGGGCTTGGAGGGCCCTGCCCATTCTCCTGCCCTGAATGACCAACGGCACCCCTCGCGGCCCGTTTGGCAGCGGGGCAGCAGGGAGAGTCTGGCGCTGGGGCTCGGGGGTCCCCAATCCCCGCCTTTTAGGCGCCTGGGCCCTTCGGAGTTTCCCCTTGGGGACAGACCTAGGTTTAGGTTTAGCCCCCGGGAGCCCAGCAGGCCCGATTCGCCGGCTGTGCGGCAAGCGGAGGGGCAGGCCGAGATGAGGGCACTGGCGAGCTGGAACATAAGCCCAAGCGTTTTGGCGCGAGTGGCCTTCAAAGGTCGCCGGGGGCTAAGAGGGCCCTGCCCGTTCTCCCTCCCTGAATGCCCGGCGGCGCCCCTACTGGCCCAGTTGGCAGCGGGGCAGCAGAGTGAGTCCGGCGCTGGGACTCGGGGGTCCGTAATCCCCGGGGTTGCGGCGCCAGGTGCCATGGGAGGGGCCCCTCCTGGACCGATCTAGGGTTAGGGTTAGCCCCCAGGAGGTCGGCAGACCCGATAGGCCAGCTTTGCGGCGAGCGGAGGGGCGGGCCGAGGCGAGGGTGCTGACAAGCAGGAGTGTGGGCGCAAGCGTTTTGATGTGGGGTGCCTTCGAAGGTCGCCTGTGGCTCAGAGGGCCCTGCCTGTTCTCACGCCCTGAATGACCGGCAGTGCAGCTAGCAGCCTGGGTGGTGGCGGGGCGGCATGGTGAGTCCGGCGCTGGGGCTCAGGTGTCAGCAATCCCAGGCGTTGTGGCGCCAGGCCCCATTAAGGGCCCCTCGGGGGCCGACCTAGGGTTGGGGTTAGCCCCCAGGAGGCCGGCAGGCCGGATCCACCAGCTGTGCGGCGAGTGGAGGGGCAGGCTGAGGTAAGGGCGCTGGCAAGCAGGAGTGTGGGCCGAAGCGTTTTATCGCGGGGGGCCTTCAAAAGTCTCTGGGTCTCAGAGGGCCCTACCCGTTCTCCCGCACTGAATGACGGGCGGCTCCCCTAGCGGCCCGGGTGGTGGCGGGGCGGCACAGTGAGTCCAGCACTGGGGCTCAGGAGTCCCCAATCCCAGGCATTGCGGATGCCAGTCCCCTTGGAAGGGGCCCTTGGGGGGCCTACCTAGGGTTAGGGTTAACCCCCAGGAGGCTGGGAGGCCCGATCCGCCAGCTGTGTGGCGAGTGGAGAGGCGGGCCGAGGTGAGGGCGCTGGTGAGCGGGAGCGTGGGCCCAAGCGTTTTGGTGCGGTGGGCCTTCGAAGGACGATAAGGGCTCGGAGGGCCCTGCCCGTTCTCCTGCACTGAATGTCCTGCCGCACCCCTAGCGGCCCTTGTGGTGGCGGGGCGGCAAGGTGAGTCCGGCGCTGGTGCTCAGGGGTCCCCAATCCCCAGCGGTGCGACTCCAGGCCCCTTGGGAGCCGACCTAGGTTTAGGGTTAGCCACAGGAGGCTGGCAGGCCCATTACGCAGGCTGTGCGGCAAGCGGAGGGGCGGGCAAGGTGAGGGCGCTGGCAAGAGGGAACATGGGCCCTAGCGTTTTAGCGTGGTAGGCCTTCGAAGGTCGCCGGGGGCTCGGACGGCCCTGCCCGTTCTCCTGCCCTGAATGACCGACGGCACCCCTCGCAGCCTGGTTGGCAGCGGGGCGGCAGGGAGAGTCTGGTGCTGGGGCTCGGGGCTCCCATCACCGGCATTGCAGCACCAGGCCCTTTGGGATGGGCCCCTAGGGGGCCTACCTAGGGTTAGGGTTAGCCCCCAGGAGGCTAGGGTGCCCGATCCGCCGGCTGTGTGGCGAGAGGAGGGGCAGGCCGAGGTAAGGGTGATGGCGAGCGGGAGCGTGGGACCTAGTGCTTTGGTGCGGGGGGCCTTCGAAGGTCGCTGGGGGCTTGGAGGGCCCTGCCCGTTCTCCTGCCCTGAATGACCGGCGGTGCCCCTAGTGGCTCGGGTGGCAGCGGGGGGCATGGTGAGTCTGGCGCTGGTGCTCGGGAGTCCCCTTTCCCCGTTGTTGTGGCGCCAGGCCCCTTGGGAGGTGCCACTAGGGGGCCGAACTAGGGTTAGTGTTAGCCCCCTGAAGGCCCACAGGCCCGATCCGCCCACTGTGTGGGGAGCAGAGGGGAGGGCCGAGGTAAGGGTGCTGGCGAGCGGGAGCGTGGGCCCAAGCGTTTTGGTGCGGGGGGCCTTCGAATGTTGCAGGTGGCTCGAAGGTCCCTGTCCGTTCTCCCTCCCTGAATGACCAAGGGCGCCCATAGCGGCCCAGGTGGCGGTAGGGTGGGAGGGTGAGTCCGGCACTGGGGCTCGGGAGTCCCCAATCCCCGGTGTTGTGGCAATAGGAACCTGGGATGGGCCCCTCAGGTGCCCACCAACGGTTAGGGTAACACCCAGGAGGCCGGCAGTCCCGATCCACCGGCCCTGCAGCGAGCGGAGGGGTGGACCGAGGTGAGGGCCCAGGCGAGCGGGAGCACGGGCCAAAGCGTTTTGGCGCGGGGGGCCTTCGAAGGTCACCAGGGACTCAGAGGGATCTGCCCGTTCTCCCACCCTGAATGACCAACAGTGCTCCTAGCGACCCGGGTGGCAGCGGGGCGAGACTGTGAGTCCGGGCTGGGCCTCGGGGGTCCCCAATCCCAGGCATTGCGGTGCCAGACCCCTTCAGAGGGGCCCCTCAGGGGCCAACATAGGGGTATGGGTAGCCCCCAGGATGAGGTCAGGCCTCATCCGCTGGCTCTGTGGCGAGCGGAGGGGCAGGCCGAGGTGAGGGCGCTGAGGAGCGGGAGCGTGGGCTCAAGCGTTTGCATGGGGGGGCCTTTGAAGGTCGCCACGGGCTCGGAAGGCCCTGCCCATTCTCCCGCGCTGAATGACCAGTGGCACCTCTAGCGGCCCAGGTGGCGGCGGGGTGGCAGGGCAACTCCGGCGCTGGGGCTCGGGGTCCCTAATACCCGGCGTTGTGGCGCCAGGCCCCTTGGGATGGGCCTCTCGGGGGCCGACCTCCGGTTAGGGTTAGCCCCCAGGAGGCTGGCAGGCTCATTCCGCCCATGTGCAGGTGGGGTAGGTGAGGTAGCTGGCGAGCGGGAGCGTGGGCCAGAGCATTTTGGCTTTGGCTTGGGGTGCCTTTGAAGGTCGAAGGTTGCTCGGAGGGTCCTGCCCGTTCTGTCGCCCTGAAGGACTGGTGACGCCCTTAGCGCCCCATGTGGAGGCGGAATGGCAGGGAGCGTCTGGTGCTGGGACTTGGGGGTCCCGAATCCCTGGCATGTGGCGCCAGGTCATGTGGGGGGGGGCCCTCGGGGGCAACCTAGGGATAGGGTTAGCCCCCAGGAAGCCAGCAGGCCTGATCCGCCAGCTCTGCAGCGAGCGGAGGGATGGGCCGAGGTTAGGGCACTGGCGAGCAGGAGCGTGGGAGCCAGAGTTTTTGCGCGGGGGGCCTTCGAGGTCGCAGGGGGATTGGAGGGCCCTGCCCGTTCTCCCTTCCTGAATGACTGGCAACACCCCTAGCACCCTGGGTGCTTGGGGGGTGGCAGAGTGAGTCCAGCACTGGGGCTCGGGGGTCCCAAATCCCCGGCATTGTGGTGCCAGGCTCCTTGGGAGGGGCCCCTCGGGGGCCGACCTAGGGTAAGTGTTAGCCCCCAGGAGTCCGGCAGGCCCATTCCGCCAGCTCTGTGGCAGGCGGAGGGGCAACCCGAGGTGAGGGCGCTGGTGAGAGGGAATGTGGGCCCAAACGTTTTGGCGCGGGGGGCCTTCGAAGGTCGCCGGGGGCTTGGAGGGCCCTGCCAGTTCTCTCGCCCTGAAAGACTGGCGGCGGCCCAGCAGCCCGGGTTGCTGCGGGGCGGCAGGGTGACTCCGGTGCTGGGCTCAGGGGTCCCTAATCCCCGGCGTTGTGGCGCCAGGCCCCTTGGGAGGGGCCCCTCGGGGGCCGACCTAGGGTTAGTGTTAGTCCCCAGGAGGCCGGCAAGCCCAGCGCTAAGTGGTTCTGGCAATGTAACAAAAATGCCATACACTTATCTGTAAGAAATAGCAGTGTACAGGAATCCTCTTAGCCCTAACTTCATCCTTTGTGAATATGGAAGCCAGCCCCAAGGTGGTCGTGGAAGTCTGACGAAAGCGCTAAGCACTTATCTCTGAATCACCACACTATACAGGGAAAGACCAATGTACATCATCTTTCAGGAGTAGGAAGCATTAATGAAAAGGTTCTGGAATTTCGAGGACTCTGACCCATCCTTATTGGTAATAAACCACCGTGTACAGGAAAACACCTTCAACTCTCATCAGCCTCCTCAATCCTGATTCCGATTCAACTTTGGGTGTGTAGGACTATGGAAATGTCCACATCTTATTGCTAAGAAAGAACGATGTCAGGGTAATGCCCTTCAAGTCACCTCAGCCTTCCTGAAGACGGAAGCAGGAATCAAGTTGGTTATGTTACCATGAGGTAAGGAAGATGAGCATATAAGTGAGAAACAACAGTGGGCAGGACCTCTCTTCCAACGAACAGTATCTTTGCTTAATGTTGAATCCCTATGGTAAGTGGTTGTGGGCATTTGTGAGGTCAAAATCTTGAGTGTTTTGTAAAATCTCTTGGCCATTCACAGATGAGACTAAGGTAGTTGGGGACTCCTAGGCAGTGATTTGTCCACTGTCAAAAATATGAAAAGATAAAAGAGACAGATGAGGTCTCCTCAGGCATTGTCCTTTATCCTCATCCTCCGTGAGGATGGCCATCTCTGGACAGCTCCGTGGCAGGGTCTCATTCACAGTGGGGGCATCTGTTCCTCACAGACATCAGGCAGGGAAATGGATTTGGTTCTCTGTGCCAGCCCAGCCACAGCTGAGTGTCACAGCACCCTCTCGTGGGCTCATAAGAGTTTCACTATCACCAGGCAGGTCATTGTATTTGATAAACCACTGTGAGAGTTTGCAATTGCCTTCATCTGCAACCTCCTAGAGGCAAATGCAGATCTCTGGTACCATGTGAAGTCATGTGAAGGCATCATGAGAAAGTGTCCTTTTGCTTAAGAAAAACATGGCTGGGGCTCCTGGCTGGCTCAGCCAGTTAAGCATGTGCCTTTGGCTCAGGTTATGATCCCAGGCTTCTGGGATCGAGCCCGGGCTCCCTGCTCAGCAGGAAAGGAGGTAGGGAAATCGCTTAGAACCCACAGAGAATGTGAATAAAGGGGAGTGAAATGGAACTTGGTCTGTGTTTGGCTTTAGGGATTGGAAGTTAGTTTTTTCTCAATTGTGATTGTTCTTGAAACAGAAAAGCTGTATTGTTTTTTTTTTACCTTTAATTTTTTTTCTAATAATAATTTTTATTATGATATGTTAGTCACTATACAGTATTTCCTTAGTTTTTGATGTAGTGTTCCGTGATTCATTATTTGCATATAACACCCAGTGCTCCATGCAATATGTACCTTCCTTAATACCCATCACTGGCCCATCCCAATCCCCCACCCCTCTCCCCTCTGAAGCCCTCAGTTTGTTTCCCAGAGTCCATAGTCTCTCGTGGTTCATTCCCCCTTCTGTTTAGGGTCCACTGTTTAAAGGGACAGACAGTGGAAGTTCACCAAATATAAGATCGAAATTTCATTGTTCATTATACATGCCACCAAGTAGTTCCCAGACATTTCATTCTACTGTAGTAATTCATTATACCTGTGCAAGTGCACGTGGAAGACAATTGATGCATGTATAGTGGTAATAAAACATGCCCCTCAGTAGTAGAATAATAGAGGATGCATATGTGTAAAATTATTCGACTACAGCTACCATGCTTTCCCTTTGGTTCCTTATTATCTATGAAATTGGCAATTTTTGTTCTCTAGGCTTAAAACTTATTGTCAGTATTCAGAGTTTTTCAATGCTGATCTTCTCCTGTATAAGTTACCAAAAACCTAAAATATGTATGAACTTTAAAAAACACTATATTGAAAATGACAGCAGGGAAGTTCCATTTTGTGAATATTGTGTCAATGGATCTCTATTTTGACATCAGTGTTCATTAGAAATGATGACATTTCATGTGAGTATAAATATCAATGTGAAAAAGAAAAGGTAGGATGAACCTTGAATGTTTAAGTAATTGGTGAAATGACAGGTGTGTGTGTGTGTGTGTGTGTGTGTGTGTGTGTGTGTGTGTGTGTTTAATTGATTTTCAGTGAATGGTTCAGCTTCTTGTAGGGCCTCCGAGAGAGCCCAGGTGAACCTTTCAATGAGTTGGTATCTGTTTTCAGAACATGGGAATCTCTTAGTCCAATAGTCAATCCGGCAAGCTTTGAGGTCTTGAAGAGTTTCAGTCCTCAGCGATGGTGTTGCAGACCCTTGTGAGCAAACCCTAGGGTATGCTTAGAGCCCTCATTAGCTGGTACCAAGGTGTGACGATTTCAGACAGCATTTCCCAAAGAAGTACCTCTTGAGTCTCTGTCCTTGTCAGTTCCCTACACTTCCTTACACTAGTTATGTGATCAGTGTGCTTCAGGATAATCCCCACATGTGATTTTTGCTATTTCCTACTAGTCCTATCTGTTTCTCATCTTCTTCTTTTATGGTAGGGGTTGGGAAGCAACCTGTGTGGTGGAGGAAGGGGTGTGGTAGTTGTCTGCCTTCAGAGGACCGAATGCTGCCTAGAAATTGTACTGTAGTTTGAGGTCAATTGTCCATCCTCTGAGTGTCAGGAATTCCATCACTCTACTTTGATGCTAGTCTGTTCTTCAAGCTGTCCTCAGAAATAAGGATGTCATCCATCTAGGGAATACTGGTTTGTGTGTATGTTTTCATTTTAGGAAAAGCCTTGCTGTTCCTGAAAATAATACTGTAGAGCACCCTTTCCTGTTCTTATTGGCCATGAGTCAATCTTTTGTGAAGTATTCATTTATAAATAGACTTTCTATGGTTGATGAGCAGGAATTCTTTATTGACAAGTCTTTGTCAGTGTGTGTATTGCAAATCTTTACTTCCCAGCCTGCGGTTCACTTTTTCATTTTCTTATGGTCATAAGATAAGGAGAAATGTCACATTTTTATGAAGTCCCACTGAATTCTTTTAAATGGTTAGTGCACCCTATGTCCTACCCCAAGATTGACAGGTTCTACGTTTTCTTTCAGAAATTGTCCAATGGGAAGCACAATCCATCTCAAATTTATAAATTGCATTTTTAATTCTAATAGGGTATTTATAGACTGTTTTGGATTTTCTATGTACACAATCGTATTATCTGTGAATAGTCACAATTATCCCCTCAATTCTTATACTTTTTGTTTCTCTTGCCTTCTAACACTGGTAGATTCTCTGATGCAACGTTGAATAGAGCAGCATTGTTTGAAGATTTTAATATACCTTTCTCAATATCTGAAAGAAAAAGCAGACAAAACATTGGTAACAAATGTGACCTAATTGACATATAGGGAACATTCCATAATAAGTGCAGAATACATTATTTTCAAGTGGTCATAGACTCTTTACCCAAATAGATGATAGGTGGGGCCACGAATCAAGGCTACAAATGTTAAACCCTGAAATTAACTAGGTTCTATTCTTAGACCACAGGGGAATTGAGCCACAGTCTTAGCGAAAAGAAAACCAGGAAGTCCTTCAATGTTTAAAAATTAAATGGAACTTTGCTATATATCCTAAAGGTCAGAGAAGGAATCTCAATGGAAATTCTGAACCTTTTCTACATGAGGGCTCACACACAATGGCACTTTCTTTGTGAAGAGCATTATAATAACCTAGACAGGATTTGAGCCTTAAGTCAGAGTTCTGCCTGCCCCAGCCACACCTGGCAGCCTTGGCCTATGGTCCCCCTCAGCTGTCCTATCTGGTGGCCCTGAGCTAAGGGGGTCAACATGGCCATATGGAAATGGGAAGCTCCCCACTCATAGTGATGGCAGTGCCCCCTCCCCAGCTGCCCTTTCTGGTGGCTCTGAGCTAAGGGGGTCAACATGGCCATATGGAAATTAGAAGCTCCCCACTCTTAGTGATGACGTCGCTATCGTATCATCCTCACCAGTCCAACAACATGATTTCTGAGTGAAATATGACACAAGAGCGACTTCTTGGCCTTCCTTCAGGTTTGAAAAACATCTGGTGAGTCATCGATTAGGAATATGGATTCAACATGTGTTCTTTCTTCTGGAAAAGAAATAGACCCAATAGCAATTATGGCTTCCTGAGCCCCTGTTCCTGAGAGACATCATACTGGCTCTTTGTAGCATTCTGCCTCTTAAACTTCTCAACTAGGGTGTAGATATTTTTAGGCACATGTTCAGGTGGTTAGACAGGGACTCAGATGATATGAGTCACAGAGGATTTTAGTGTCAGAAACCTAAGTGGGATCCCCAAATTGACTCCAAATCCCTTGTTGTTCCATACAGGGTACTATTTCCCTCTTATCTCTGGTCTTCTCGATCTGGAAACCTATCAAGTATCAGGATTTTCTTGTCATGTGGACAACTGGAACGAATTCAGTGGGCCTTTTCACCTCTGCCAATGGTGATCATTAAGATCATTATCTCAGTGGAGGACCTCTGGGTAAGATACTCAAAGATCCTAAGGAATACAGACAGTATAATATTTTCCTGGTATTAAAGTTACTGAAACCAACTATCTCTTTTAGTCGATTCAGGCTCTGGTATGTTCAGAGGGTGCTGTAAAACAGGTCTGAAATAGTATTTAAAAACACTCAGCTCAGCCTCTTCTACAACGTGAGCCAATGCTTATAAACATGGCTAAAATATTCCCTTACCTGCAATGACTTCCCAGCCATCGTAGTGTTTATATGGTATGACTGTGACTTACATTAGTCAACATTTGCAGAGAAAGAACTTAGTGCATCCAGGGAGCACTTCATGTTGAAATTAGTTTGTGACAATGAGCTACTGTGTTTTATTCTGCAGTCCAAGGGAATGGTGCCAGACATCTCTAAGGTGTCTAGCAGTTCTACAATTCTGATTTTAAGTGGTCTGTGTGCTTCAGAGATTTGGGCAGGAGAAGGGCAGGAGTTCAGAGACTGTGAACACTTCTGTCACCTGTGCTGACCATGGAGCAGGCCGCCTTCTGTGGACATCATTTTGATTTCTTGGTACTCTTGGAAAAGGTGCTTTTGTCTCACATTCCTCCATTTAGGAGTAATTATAATGATAAAAGTAATTTTTATTTTATATCATCTTTGGGCCCTGATCCTGGGCTCCCAGGGAAGCTATCCTTTAACATTGTGCCTGGATCAAAATGACTGGGCAAAACCTCAGTGCATGGGCCCTATTTCTGCCCCAAGCACATGTTGTACATCTGCTTCGAGAAGAAAACAATAACCAAAAATGCCAACATAAAGATAAGAAAAAATAAAGACCCTCTTTGGCTCCCATAAGATTAAAGTCATACTGACATATACATACTGAAAATGCATGAAAACATTGCATTTCCTAAAGCCCAAGTCTTGGAGGGTCTGAGAGTCACTGACCTTGCCCAGAACCAGGCACACCCCAGCAGGGAGGGCTGGTGCAGAAAGGGAAGGGGCAGGTCTTTGAGGGTGGTCTGCAGCTAGAGGGGTCCCTGGAAGGGGCCAGGTGTGTGGGGGGGCCCCAGCCCACGAACCCACCCATGCCTGTGCCTGGTGTTGAGTAGAGGAGGCTCCTCTTGGGCCCCCTGTACTTTCAGGGTTCCAGGGGCTTGAGGGCAGGTTGCCCAGCATTCAAGGAGCTCAGGCACCACCCTCCCAGACCATTCACCACTTGGGGGTGTAGCTCCATCATTGTGGGCGGTCCCAGATTTGCAGTGAGTTGCAGTCCTGGGGCAGAAGAAGGGGCACTGAGAGAGAGAGAGTTGCCCTGTGGAGATCCCTGCTGGTGAGTGAGCAGCTTGCACTGGGGTGATGGTCCGGGGGTAGGGTGCGCCCCAGGTGGGAGGCAGGGTTCTGGAAGGGCACGAGGAGAGGGTTCATTGTGGGGACTCAGGTGAGTTTTCTTTTTCCCTTTAAAGTCTGTTCTGTCCCATGTCCTCAACTGGCCTTATTCTCCATACCCGTGAACTCCAGGGCGCCCGCTCCCCTGAGCTTTGGTGGGATTGGTTGCAGAATTTCAGGGTTTCCCCTGTTCCCCTGGAAGAGTGCGGGAAAGGACCTCACATAATCCCCACCTTCAGTTCTCTGACACAGCGCAGGTGATGCCTCTTGAGCAGTACCCCGAGTTCAGCAGGGTGTGCCCTGGTCCCCCAGGCACAGGTGTGGCAGTAGCAAGCCCCAGAGCCATCCCCCACCTTCAGCATTATGCCCCCTGTGCCCCCGGGTTAGTGGTAATTGGCTATTAGAATCATGCAGGAAAATCCTCCAGGTGGGGGCCTGGAGGCGTGCGTAAACCAGACCCCACTCTAGTTGCATTGGGAATAGACGAATTGACGGTTTCTTTAGAAGAGTAAGTCTGCTTTCCAGAAAAGGTAAGGTCATTGGTCTGTTGAGAATGAAGATAATTACTGCTAAACAACAAGTATGTGTTGCCCCTTGCCCAGAAACCGAAGCAGGTGTGCAGGCTTTAGGTCAGAGGTGCCTTCTTCTCCACAGCTGACAGCACTTCTCTGCTCTGGCTCCAAGACACCCGAGGTTTTGAACGTTAGCATCGGAGTCAGCGAGGCAGCTTGTCACAGGACGCCAGTGTTCAGAGAAAGCACAGGTATGTTTGGCAAAATGTCCTATCTATGTCAGGGCTGGAGGTAAAACCTCTCATTATCCCAAAACCTCCTGGGCTTTTCTCTTTTCTCTAGTTGAGCCACAAAGTAAAATTGAAGTAGCTGTCAGGATTCTGGGTTTGGTGCAAGAATTACTTAGTTTCCCTGCAGGTAGAACTTTGCAGGGGATCACAATTTCTCTGTCCATTTATTGCTTACAGATGTATTTTGACCATCTGTTTCCTAGGAACCCTCTTTTATTAGAAATGGAAGGTGAGATTCACTCTGTGCCTGTTTGTAACATCTAATTTGTTCCTTCATCTAACACTGTTTATTCAATTATGCCTTAGATATGGTTGAGTGGCCAGCACCTAGAGTTAGGTGGCTTTTTTTCATCTGATACAGACTTGGATGATGTCATTTGACAAAGGTGATGTTTCATCATTGATTAGTTTATTCATCAGAAGAGTTAAAATTAGGGTGGAGGGAAAATTCAAAATTATCCAAAGCGGCCTGTTCCTGTTTAAAAGTTGAGCTTGACTTTCTAGTTTTACTAAATGTATTATCTCGATATTTTGAGGTGCCATATTCTCTCTGTAGTTTCTTTGGTGGTGGAGTCAGAAGGAGAGTCTGGGAATTCTTTTGGATAGTGGCATGCTGGTGGCTTCAAGGGGCTTGGCGTCAGGAGCCTTAGGGTGAAGTCTGCAACTGCTTGCCTGACCCTGGGTGCATCTCCCAGAGGTTTTGTTTCCTCTTATGAAATTGCCGGCAGATAATGTTCTGATTAAAGGGGAACCCTCCCATCCTGTTGGTGGCAATGCAAAGTGGTGCAGCCAGTCTAGGAAACAGTGTGGGGATTCCTTAAAAAGTTAAACATTGAACAACCCCATGATCCAGCTATTGCTCTCCTAGGTATTTACCCAAAGGATTAAAAAATGCGGATTCAAAGGGGGTCCATGCACCATGATGTTTATAGCAGCAATGTCCACAGTAGCCAAACTATGGAGAGAATCCCAAAGTCCATGCACTGATGAATGGATAAAGCAGATGTGCGATACCTATATATAATGGAATATGACCCAGCTTCAAAAAGAATGAAATCTTACCATTTGCAAGGATGTGGATGGACCTAGAGTGTATTAAGCTAAGCAAAATCAGTGAGGAAAGACAAATATCCTATCCTCTCACGCTTGTGGAATTTCAGAAAGAAAACAGATGAACAGAGTTGAGGGGTGATGAGAAAGGCAAACAAGTAAATAGACTCAACTGAGGAGAAAAAACTGAGTGTTGCTGCAGGACAGGGGCGTGGGGGGAAGAGTTAAACGGGTGAGGGGTATTAAGGAGGGTACTTGTGATGAGCACCGAGTTCTGTATGCAGGTGAGGAATCACTAAATCCTACCCCTGAAGTGAATATTCCATGGCATGTGAACTAACTGGAATTTAAGTAAAAGAAGAAAGGAAAAAGTGTTCTGCTTCATGAAGAGTGAGGTAAAATTGTAGTGATTTGGGCTCTACTATTCTATAGATGAGAGTTGTAAAACACCCTGTTGTAAGATACACTAGTTTCTTATCACATAAAGAGTCCTCAGAAAACTGCAATGAAAGATTCAGGTCTCAGAGCATGTTCATGTTCCACTGATATGTTACAGTTTGCACAGGTAGGAAAGAAGGTGGAGAGAGAGGCAACAGAAGGGGAAAGTAGGTATGAACCTTTCATTAGTTAGCGTTATAGCTTTCTCATGAAAGCCTTGCACCAGTGTGATTTTGAAAGAAGAGGGGGAATCCGGGAGCTTTGCAGGAGACGGGGGAGTTCCAGGACTGGGTAAACTGACAGGGGTCCCACAGGAGAGCTGAATGCATTCTGCAGCAGGGTGTGGACAGGGTGGGCTCCAAGGGTGGCTGTGGGTCTCCTGGGTGAGAGTTGTGACAGGTGAGGGCTGTGTGCAAGTTCCTGGCTGAGGACAAGTGAGGCACAGGCGGAGAGCTGGCAGAGAACCTTCTTCTGGGCTACCAGCCTCACCCAACACACAGAGCCTTATCTTCTGTCCCTGTCACGCCAATTCAGACTTCTCAGAAGGTGAGTGAGAACACATCAAGAGCATTCAAAACAGAAGGGAAAGCATGTGCAATGGCTCTGGGGCAGGAGAATTCCAGGTATGTCCAGGAACAGCAAGAAGGCCCTGTGGCCACAGGAGACAGCTTAGGACATGACCTCAGAGAGGTGAAAGAAAGCCATTCCAGGGCTATAACCCCATGAGACCCTGTATCACTGGGCCATCCTGGCTACAGTGTTGAGAACAGATGACAGAGTGTTGAAGACGGTAAGGCACGTCAATGACGAAGCTTTTCCAGGAACTCAGGCACTGTGGACCAGACAGGTGGCCTTGGATGGAGTGGTTAGACCTATTCCGGGTCCATTTTGAAGATGGAGCACACAGGATTTGCTGATGGGTTAGCTATTAGGAGCAGGAGAACGGAGGAGTTGGGGTAACTCCCAGCTGTTGTGGGTTGTCCTGATCGAGGTGAAGGAGAGGGTTTCTCGTGGGGTAGGAGGTAGTCCGTGTTCCGCATGCTGAGGAAGGTGCCTTTCCCAGTGGATATGCTGAGATTTGTGTCTGGGAGAAACTTTCACATCTCCTCCCTCAGAAATGCTCAAGTACAAGTATCCCCCACTTTTTAAACGTTCACAGTAAGACACTGGGCTTTCTTGAAAGAACTGTATTATTACGCATCTTCAGTAAGAGGAAGAGACCTGAAGAGGATTTCCCTCTTATGAAAAAAGGTGAACAGTGAGAATCGCGTTCAGCATCTGTTTTGGGAAGAAGCACAACAGAGGCAGCGTGCACCCCAACCAGCTCCTTCCTCTGGGAACCGCTCTCCGCATCCAGCCAAGAGCACTTTGAATGGTGTCTGTGAGCCTCTGCTGTGCTTTATCTTCAATTATGCTGGGCCTCCCTTAGAAACTTGTGTGCTGAGGCCTAAGAAAAGCCAAAGAGAAGGAATTTTGGAGTCTGAGGACACTGTCTAATTATTCCGTGTAAATTAATGGCCATTCCTTCTTGACACCATTTCTGCTGTGCAAGGTTTCTCAGAAGCCCTGTACTTTCAAAGGGCAGGGAAAACTATACCCCATGCTGCAGCGTTAGTTTTAGTCTCCATGCTGGACAGAACATTTCATGACTGTCGGATTTTCTCACTCAAACATTGAGACTTTGACCACCTTCAACCGTTTCTACCACCCCATCCCCGAATCTGGCACCTACCAATCTGCTCTCAGTTTCTATGCGTTCAGTATTTGTTTATTCCTCGTGGAATGTACATGAGAGCATCTGGTAGTGGTCTTTCTGTGTCTGAGTTACTTGGCATAAGGCCCCCAAGGTCTGTGTTTCCATGTCTGTTTCTTTTGAATAAATCTGCAGTGACCGTGGGAGTGCATCTGTCTTTTTGAGGCAGTATTTTTGTGTTCTCCGAATCAATACTCAGTAGAGCCATTACTGGGTCATGTTGTAGTTGCTTTTATTTTTTCAGGAACCTCCATACCATTTGTCACAGTGGCTGCACCAATTTCCATTCCCACCAACAGTGCACAGAGTCTCCTCGTCTGCACACCCTTGACCCCACCTGGTGTCTGTCTCTGGGACAATAGGTGTTCCAACAGTTGTGAGGGAATAGCCAATTGTGGGTTTGACTGATGTTTCCCTGACGATATTTAGTGATGTGGAACAACTTTTTCTGTCTGTTGGCACCTGTGTGCCATCTTTGGAAAGTATCTATTCACATATTCCCCACATTTTTTATACAGTTTTTTTTTTTTTGGTTTTGATTTGTATGAGTGTTGTGTGTATTTTGGATATTAGCCTCTTCTCACACATATGATTCGCAGATATTTTTTTTCTTATTGGGTCTGTGGCCTTGTAAGTTTTTGCTGGTTACTTTTTCCATGTGGAAGATTTCAGTTTGAAGTTGTTCCACTTGTTTTTTTTTGCTTTTGTTGCCTTTGCATTTGGTGTCCGATCTGAAGACTTTTTGCCAAAACTAATGTCGAGAGACTTAGTACCTGTGTCTTCTTGGAGGTTTATGGATTCAGTTCTTACGTTCATATCATTCATCCAGTAAAAATTTTGTGTGTGGTGTAAGAAAGTGACCCAGTTATATTCTTCTGCATTTAGTGTCCAGTTTGCCTGTTACCGCTCACTGAAGAGACAGTCCTTCCCTCATGGCATATCTTCTGCTGCTGTGTCGTAAGTTAGGATCCTCTACGTGTGGGTAAGTTTCTGAGCTTTCTGTTCTGTTCCACTGACCTGGTGTCTGTGTTTATGCCAGTACCATCCTGTTTTGATGACAACAGCTTTGTAATCTACCTTGAAATCCAGGAGTGTGTTGACTGCACCTTTCTTTCTAAAGGTTGCTTTGGGTATTTGGGGTCTTTTGTGATTCCATACAAGTTTGAGGACTGTTTTCTATTTCCTCGAATAATGCCACTGGAATTCAGATAGGCATTTCATCACATCTGTCAATTGCTTTGGGTACGATGGACATGTTCACATAATTAACTCTTCCATTTAAGGAGCATGGCATAAGCTTCCATTTGTTTGTGTTGCCTTCCAAATCTTTGACCCATACATCCTGCCCCCCTCGACACACATGCTTTTCATTTCTTTTCTGCCGTGTGTTGAGTGTACCATGTATTTCTCATTCTTGGTTAGTTTCATTCCTAGATTTTTTTGATGCAATTGTAAATGGCATTGCTTTTTTAATTTCTCTTTGCGAAAGTGTGTCATCAGTATACAGAAATGCAAGAAGTTGGGTCATCTGGGTGGCCCCATAGGTGAAGCGTCTGCCTTCAGCTCAGGTCATGATCCCAGAGTTCTGGGATCGAGCCCCGTGTTTGGCTCCCTGCTTAGCAAGAGTCTGCTTCTCCCTCTTTCTCATACTCCCCCTGCTCGTGCTTTTTCTCTTCCTGTCAAATAAATAAATAAAATTTGAAAATAAATAAAGACAACAGGTCTCTGTATATTGACTTTATATCCTGCAGCTTTCTTGAATTTGTTTATTCTAACAGTTGTGTTTTGTTTTTTGTTGTTGTTGTTGTTTTTTGTTTTTTTTTTTTTTGTGGAATCATTTGGGATTTCATGTCATTTGCAAATAGTGACAGTTTTCCAGTACGGATTTCATATCTTTCTTTTTTTAAAATGATGTCACCCTACAGTACTTCATTTGTTTTTGATGTAGTGTTCCATGATTCATTGTTTGCATATAACACCTAGTGCTCATTATGACACGTGCCCTCCTTTTTTTAAAAAAAGAATTTATTTATTTATTCGACAGATATAGAGACTGCCATCGAGAGAGGGAACACAAGCAGGGGGAGTGGGAGAGGAAGAAGCAGGCTCACAGCGGTTGAGCCTGTGGTGGGGCTCGATCCCATAACGCCGGGATCACGCCCTGAGCCGAAGGCAGATGCTTAACCTCTGTGCCACCCAGGCGCCCCAACACGTGCCCTCCTTAATACCCATCACCAGCATAACCCATTCCCCTTCCCCTCCCTTTCTGCAACCTTCAGTTTGTTTCCCAGTGTCAGTAGTCTCTCACGGTTCATCTTCCCCTCTCATTCCCCCCCTTCACTTTTCTCTTCCTTCTTCTAATGTCCTCCATGCTATTCCTTCCATTCCACATAGGAGTGAAACCATATGATAATTGTCTTTCTCTGTTTGACTTAATTTCACTTAGCATAATCCCCTCCTGGTCCATCCACGTTGGTGCAAATGGGGGGTATTCATCCTTTCTGATGACTGAGTAATAGTCCATTGTATAGATGAACCACATCTTCTTTGTCCATTCATCTGCTGAAGGACATCTTGGCTCCTTCCACAGTTTGGCTATTATGGACATTGCTGCTATGAACATTGGGATACAGGTGCCCCTTCTTTTCATTACTCTGTGTCGTTGGGGTAAATACCCAGCAGTACAATTGGTGGGTCGTAGGATAGCTCTGTGTTTAATGTCTTGAGGAACCTCCATATTGTTTTCAAAAGTGGCTGTTCCAGCTTGAATTCTCACGAGTAGTGTAAGAGGGCTCCCCTTTCTTCACATCCTCTCTGACTTTTTTATTTCTGTCTTGTTAATTTTTTTCGAGATTTTATTATTTCATTCAACAGAGATAGAGACATCCAGCGAGAGAGGGAACAGAAGCAGGGGAGTGGGAGAGGAAGAAGCAGGCTCATAACGGAGGAGCCTGATGTGGGGTTCGATCCCATAATGCCAGGATCACACCCTTAGCCGAAGGCAGATGCTTAACCAGGTCAGCAACCAGGATGTATGGTATTGTGGGGGATCAGAACCAGGCTTTCTGTGGGAAGTGACAGAAATAGGGTATGGTGAGCTCCATGACCATACTTGAGGTCCCAGGTGACCCACTGGGTGTTGGGTTCTGTGGATCTGTCTCATCAGGTGCTGTGCAATTCAGGGACACCCTCCTGTCTGTGGATTTGTGTGGAGACAGGTAGACATCACTGTCTGGCCAGGAACGAGGGTCGCACTGGACCACCACCAGAGGTGCAGCGTGTGGGGGAGCCACTGCTTGGTTTCCACGAAAGCTGACCGGGGTCTGTGAACGTGATTCCTAGCAGCTGCAAGGGGAGAGGAGGCCGGAGGTGGTACACACTTCCTAGACTTGTGGTCAGGACTAGTCTGGAGCCCACTGAAGTCAGCCACACCGGGCACAGAAGGCACCCAGTCAGTGTAGCTGTGGGCACTGCTCCCAATGCACTTTTGGGCCGGCTCCATGCTGCCACCTCCTGCTTTTCATCATCATCTTCAAGGTCATGTGCCTCTGCTCTTGCCCCATGGCCTCCGGGGTACTGTCCATCCTCCATCTGGCCCTCGTCCCTGGTGCCCTGTGCAGTCCGATGCCAGGGTAGCCTTCTCGAGACAAACATCTGGTCCTGATGGAACACTTTCATGGATCTCATGTGATTGAGGATGATGCCCTGCCCTGGAAGGGGGCTGCAGGTCCCCAATCAGGAGAACCATGACTCCCTTTTCAGCATGGCCTGCCCTCCCCTCAGTCTTCTTCAGGGAAGCTCTCCCCACTTCCTGAGCTGACAGCTCTGAACTTAAAAATGAATGTTATTTTACATATCTCTATGCCTTAGTTCATCCATGGCATGTCTTTCAACCCCGTTAGTGGGTTTTTTTTTAGCAGTTCTGAAGAGCTGTCTGCTCAAGGAGGGGATGACCTTGGTGGGGCAGCTTTCCCTCTCATCTCCCTCAGCATGTCTCTGAGCCCTGGGACCAGCTATCCCACTGAGGATTGAAGGATCTGAGCCAGCCCATCCTGAGCCCATGCTGTGTCAGCTGTGTAGATGGATGCGTGTCGGAGTGGTGGGCAGCTGGCATGGGCCAGGGGCAGGCAGTGTCTCCTTCTCATTCCTTCCCTCCCTTCCTCCCAGAGGTAGCTCAGAGCAGCCTTCAACCCCTGCATCTCCAGATCCCTTGACCTATGCCTCCTGTGTTCAGCTGGTGACCTTGGAGTTTCGCATGGATTCTACCTCCCGTACCCTCTCCTGCAGCAGTTCCTGTATCAGGGGAGGGGTCGAACCCTTGTCTACTTTTGGTCTTCTTCCTGTCCCACACCAAGCCCACCCACCTTTGCATCTTCTATATATGTGCTTGGGAGCAAGCCCATCCACAGGGAACCTATTAGCCAAATGGATCCAGGCAATGAACATTGAAGTAGAGATCCAGGATCCATAGTATACCTGCTCTGAAACCTGTCCCAAAGTCTGTGACTCTCTCACACTGAAACAGAAACAATAATAGCTTTCTGGACTGTGAAGTGACATGTGTCTCTACTTCCAATCTTGAATGCATAGGTGCTGAGCCTGGACAGAAAAGGACCATGGCTCCCGTGGCCTGGGATCCATGGTAAGAACTCAGTGAAATCTGAATTCGAGGCATAGATTGAATAATTATTGTAGAGTGAATCCTCCCAAGTAGGGCTTATGCACATTGCACACGAAAAGCTTTTTCAAAGAGGTTTCTGAAAGAAAATTCTTTTTTAAAAATTTATTTTAATTCCAGTAGAGCTAACATACAGTGTTACATTCTTTTCAGGTGTACAAGAGAGTGAGTCAGTAATTCTATATATTACTCAGTGGTCATCTAGAAAAGTGTCCTCTTAATCTGCTTCATCTATTTCACTCATCCCTCTATTCACCTCCTCTCTGGTAACCATCCGTTTGTTCTCTCTTGTTAAGAGTTTGTATTTTGGTGTGTGTCCTTTTTCTCTCTATTTATTTTTGTTTGTTTCTTCAATTCCCCATAAGAGTGACATCGTATGGGATTTGTCTTTCTCTGACTGACTGATTTCAGTTAGCATAATACTCTCTAGCTCCATCTATGTGGCTGCAAATGGCAAGGTTTCATTCTTTTTCAAGCCGAGTAATACTCCATTGTGTGTGTGTGTGTGTGTGTGTGTGTGTGTGTGTGTGTGTTTGTGAATACACACATCTGTCATCTCATTTGTCAATTTTTCTACAGACACTTGGGTTGCTTCCATATTGTGATATTCTAAATAATGGTGCAAGAAACATAGGGGTGCACATATCCTTATAAGTTACTGTTTTCCTAGCCTTTGGGGAAATACCAGTAGAGTGATTGTTGGATCGTAGAGTAGTTCTATATTTAATTTTTTGAGGAACCTTCATACTGTTTTCCACGGTGGCCACCACAGTTTGCATTCCCACCCACAGTTTGCGAGGATTCCCCTTTATCCACATCCTCCCAACACCTGCTCTTTGTTGTGCTTTTGATGTTAGCCATTCTGACAGGTTTGATGTAATACCTCATTGTCCTTTGGATTTAAATTTTCCTGATGATGCGTGATGGTGAATATCTTTTCATGGGACTGTTGGCCATTTGTATCTCTTCCTTGGGGAAATGTCTGTCCATGTCTTCTGCCTATTTTTTAACTGGATTATATGTTTTTTTGGGTTCAGGTAGTATCAGTTCTATACGTTTTGGACACTATCCCTTTATTGCATATGATCATTGCAAATATCTTTTCCCTTTGAGTAGGTTGTCTTATTATTTTTACGTTTTCATTGTTCTTCTGCCATGTGGAAACTTTTTATTTTGCTGTATTCCCAATAGTTTATTTTTGTTTTCATTTCCTTTGCCTCAGGAGACAGTCCAGAAAAACGTTGGTATGGTCCATGTCAAGAAGTTACTGTCTTCCCTCCTGTAGGATTTTTACGGATTCAGGTCTCATATTGAGTTCTTGAAACTGTTTTGTGTTTGTCTGTATTGTGTAAGAAAGCAGTCTAATTTCATTCTTTTGTGCGTAGCTGTCTAGTTTTCCCAACACCGTTTGTTGTAGATAATGACCTTTTCCCTTTTGATATCGTTGCTTGCTTTGTGGAAGATTCATGGACCACATAATTGTGGGTTTCTGTCTGAACTTGTATCCTGTTCCTTTGGTCGCTGTGTCTATTTTTGTGCCGTACTGTCTTGTTAGGATGACTGCAGCTTTGTAGTATAACCTGAAAACTGCAATTGTGAGTCCTCCAGCTTTGTTTTTCTTTTCCACATTGCACTGGCTGTTCGGAATCTTTAGTGGTTCCATACAAATGTTTAGGATTGTTTATTCGAGGTCTTTTGTTCTTTAATTTAAATTCAATTAGCCAACTTACAGTACATCATTAGTTTCAGATGTAGTCTTCAATAAATTTTCAGTCGTGTGTAACACCCAGTGCTCATTGTATCGTGTGGCCTCCTTAATGCCACTCACCCAGTTACCCCCCCCAACTTCTCCTCCAGCAATCATCATTTTATTTGCGATAGTTAAGAGTCTATCATGGGTTTTCTCCCTCTCTGATGACTTCCCATTCTATTTTCCCTCCCTTCCCCTATGGTCTTCTTCCTTGTTTCTGATATTCCACATAGGAGTGAAAGCATATGATCATTGTCTTTCTTTCATTGGCTTATTCCACTTAGCATAATACCCTCCAGCTCCACCCAGGTCGGTGTGATGGTAAGTGTTCATGCTTTCTGATGGCTGAGTAATATTCCAGTATATATATGATCCACATCTTCTTTATCCATTCATCTGTCGATGGTCATCTGCATTCTTTCCACAGTTTGTCTATTATGGATATTGCTGCTATGAACACGGGTGCATGTGTCCCGTCTTCACTACCTCTGTCTCTTTGGGGTAAATACCCAGTAGTGCAATTGCTGGGACATAGGGTAGCTTTATTTATAACTTCTTGAGGAAACGCCATACCATTTTCAAGAGTGGCTGTAATGGACTGCATTCGTACAGGGGTGTAATAGGGTTCCCGTTTCTCCACATCCTCTCCAACATGTATAGTTTCATGTCTTCTTAATTTTATATATTCGGCCTCGTGTGATATGGCATCTATAGGGGTTTAGATTTGCATTTCCCTGAAGCCAAGTGATATGAAGCATTTATGCATGTATCTTTTGGTCACCAGTACGTCATCATCAGTGAAATAACTTCCCATTTTAATCCATCTCAAGACCTAAAGCTGGGTAAGGCACTGAAGCTGGATGATGCCATCGGTTGGAAGTGTGGAGAATTTCAAAAGATCTCCGTGGAGAGCAAGTTTAAAGGTCAGTGTGAAGCTACTAATTGGATCTGGGGAGATCTCTGAAAGTGGGGGTTCCCTGGAATGGGCTGAGGGGGGCCCTCCGATTTTCCAATGAATCCTTGCTACAGCCCCAAATGGACAGTTTCCTGCTGTGGGGCTGGCTGAGTCCTCTAGTCGTGCAGAGGTGAGCCCAATGCCTGGTGCCTTGGAGGCAGGCAAATGGGGAGGGGACCCTCAGCAGAAGACCCAGGGTTAGGTTAGGCCTCAAAAGACAGCAGTTCTGAACTGCCCAGTGCTCAGAGAACTCCCAGGCCGAGTGAGATGAGGGCACAAGGGCGGGTGAATATGAGCCTTGGGTTTTCATCCAGAAGGGCCCACAAATGTCGGAGTTCACCAGCAGGGGCTCTCAGGGGGTGCCCCAATTCTCTTGCCCTGAATGCTCTGTTGTGCCCCAAAATGGTACAGTTTCCTGTGGGCTGCAGGCTGAGTCCTATGGTGGGGCTGGGGTATCCCCAATCCCCCAGAGTGCGGTGCCAGGACCCTGGGGAAGGGCCCCTCTGTGGCCAACCTAGGGTAAGGGTTAGGGTCCAGGAGACCGGCAGCGCTAATCCGCAGGCTGTGCGGTGAGCTCCGTGGAGGGCTGAGATGAGGTCATGGGGGAGAGTGAGCATGGGCCTCAGGGTTGGGGCATGGGGGCTGCCAAAGCTGAGGACAGGCTCCGGGGGCCTCCCCAAGTTCTCGAGCCCTGTATGCTCCATAGAGCCCCAAGAGGCACAGTTTCCTGCGGGGTGGCAGGCTTTGTCCTGCAGTGGGGCTCAGGTGTACCCAGTCCCCGGGGCTACGGCCTGGGCCCCGGGGGAGGGCCCTCCCCAGCCGACCTAGGTTCAGGGCTACGCCCCAGGAACCCGACAGGCCTGATCTTCCGGCTTTGCGACAAGCTCGGTGGCAGGCTGAAGGGAAGGCGTGGGGCGGGATGAGCGTGGGCATCAGGGTTGGGGTGTAGGGGGCCGCCGAGGATCGCTGGGGGCTCAGGTGGGCCCTACCAGTTCTCCTGCACGGGATGCTCTGTGGCGCCCCAAGGGGCATGGTTTCCTGTGGGGTGGCAGGCTGAGTCCTGTGGTGGGGTTCAGGTGTACCCAATCCCCAGGGTTAGGGTACAGATTAGGGTACGGGTTAGGGTATGGGTTACTGTTAGTGTACGGGTGAGGGTAGGGGTTAGGGTTAGGGTAAGGTGAGGGTACTGGTTGGGGTTGGCTTTAGGGGTTACAGGTTAGGGGTTATGGGTTAGGGTATGGATTAAGGTTTAGGGTACGGGTTAGGGATTAGGGTTTGGGTTTAGGGTTAGGATTAGGGTTGGAGTTTGGGTTAGTGTTAGGGTATGGGTTAGGGTTAGTGTATGGGTTAGGGTAGACATTAGGTAAGGTTTAGGTTACGGGTTAGGGTACGGTTTAGGGTACGGGTTAGCGTACGGGTTAGGGTACAGTTTAGGGTATGGTTTAGGGTTAGGGTACGGGTTAGGGTTATGGTACGGGTTTGGTTATGGTTTAGGGTTAGAGTTAGGATACGAGTTAGGGAACAGGTTAGGGATAGGGTACGGTTTAGGGTTAGGGTATGGGTTAGGGTACATGTTAGGGTTAGGTACGGGTTAGGGTATGGGTTACGGTCCGGGTTAGGGATAGGGTACGAGTTAGTGTATGGGTTAGGGTACGGGTTAGGGTACGGTTTAGGTTACGGTTTAGGGTTAAGGTATGGGTTAGGGTTATGGTACGGGTTTGGTTACGGTTTAGGGTTAAAGTTAGGATACGAGTTAGGGAACAGGTTAGGGATAGGGTACGGTTTAGGGTTAGAGTACAGGTTAGGGTACATGTTAGGGTTAGGTACGGGTTAGGGTATGGGTTAGAGTTCGGGTTAGGGATAGGGTACGGGTTAGCATATGGGTTAGAGTACGGGTTAGGGGTAGGGTTAGCTGAAGGTGTAGGGTTGGGGGTAGGGTTGGGGGTAGGGTAGGAGTTGGGGTAGGTTTAGGGTTAGGGTTTGGGGTTTGGGGTTAGCGGTTAGGGTTAGGGTTTAGAATTTAGGCTTTTGGGTTTAGGGTTAGGGATTAAGGTTTAGGGATTAGTGTTAGCGTTAGGGTTTAGGGTTTAAGGTTTAGGGTTTAGGGTTAGGGTTAGGTTTAGGGTAAGGGTTAGGGTTTAGGGTTAGGGTTAGGGTTAGGGGTTAGGGTTTAGGGCTTAGGGTTAGGGGTTAGGGGTTAGGGTTAGAGTTAGACCCCAGTAGGCCAGCAGGCCCGATCCAACTGCTGTACCACGAGCGGATGGTCGTGCCGAGGTGAGGGCGATGGTGAGCGGGAGTGTGGGCTCCTGAGTTTTGGCGTGGGGGGCCTTTGAAGGTCGCCGGGGGCTCAGAGGGACCTGCCCATACTCCCGCCCTGAATGACCAGCGGCGCCCTTAGCAGACCGGGTGGCGCATGTCAGCAGGGTGAGGTGCTGGGGCTCGGTGTCCCCAATTCCTGGCATTGCTGCGCCAGGCCCCTTGTGAGAGGCCCCTCAGGGGCCCACATAGTGTTAGGGTTAGCCCCCAGGATGCCGGCAGGCCCAATCCGCCAGCTCTGCAGCGAGCGGAGGGGTTGGCCAAGACTAAGGCGCTGGGGAGCAGGCGCATGCGAGCCAGAGTTTTTGGGCGGGGTGGCCTTTGAAGGTCCCAGGGGGATCGGAGGGCCCTGCCTGTTCTCCCTTCCTGAATGACTGGCAACGCCCCTAGCACCCTGGGTGATTGCCCGGTGGCAGAGTGAGTCCAGCACTGGGGCTCGGGGGTCCCAAACCTCCGGCATTGCGGTGCCAGGCTCTTTGGGAGGGGCCACGCGGGGGCCGACCTAGGGTAAGTGTTAGCCCGCAGGAGTCCAGCAGGCCCGTTCCGCCAGCTCTGAGGCAGGTGGAGGGGCAACCCAAGGTGAGGGCACTGGCGAGAGGGAGTGTGGGCCCAAGCGTTTTGGCGCGGGGGGGCCTTCGAAGGTCGCCGGGGGCTTGGAGGGCCCTGCCCGTTCTCTCGCCCTGAAAGACTGGCGGCGCCCCTAGCAGCCCGCATTGCTGCGGGGCGGCAGGGTGACTCCGACGCTGGGCTCAGGGATCCCCAATCCCCGGCGCTGTGGTGCCAGGCCCCTTGGGAGGGGCCCCTCGGGGGCCCACATAGGGTTAGTGTTAGTCCCCAGGAGGCCGGCAAACCCGGTGCTAAGTGGTTCTGGCAATGTAACAAAAATGCCATAAACTTATCTGTAAGAAATAACAGTGTACAGGAACCCTCTTAGCCCTAATATCATCATTTGTGAATATGGAAGCCAGCCCCAAGTGGTCGTGGAAGTCTGACGAAAGGGCTAAGCACTTTTCTCTGAGTCACCACACTATACAGGGAAAGACCAATGTACATCATCTTTCAGGAGTAGGAAGCATTAATGAAAAGGTTCTGGAATTTCGAGGATTCTGACCCATCCTTATTGGTAATAAACCACCCTGTACAGGAAAACACCTTCAACTCTCATCAGCCTCCTCAATCCTGATTCCGAATCAACTTTGGGTGTGTAGGACTAGGGAAATGTCCACATCTTATTGCTAAGAAAGAATGATGTCAGGGTAATGCCCTTCAAGTCACCTCAGCCTTCCTGAAGACGGAAGCAGGAATCAAGCTGGTTATGTTACCATGAGGTAAGGAAGGTGAGCATATAAGTGAGAAACAACAGTGGGCAGGACCTCTCTTCCAACGAACAGTATCTTTGCTTAATGTTGAATCCCTATGGTAAGTGGTTGTGGCCATTTGTGAGGTGAAAATCTTGAGTGTTTTGTAAAATCTCTTGATCATTCACAGTTGAGACTAAGGTAGTTGGGGACTCCTAGGCAGTGATTTGTCCACTGTCAAAAATATGAAAAGATAAAAGAGACAGATGAGGTCTCCTCAGGCATTGTCCTTTATCCTCATCCTCCGTGAGGATGGCCATCTCTGGACAGCTCAGTGACAGGGTCTCATTCACAGTGGGGGCATCTGTTCCTCACAGACATCAGGCAGGGAAATGGATTTGGTTCTCTGTGCCAACCCAGCCACAGCTGAGTGTCACAGCACCCTCTCGTGGGCTCATAAGAGTTTCACTATCACCAGGCAGGTCATTGTATTTGATAAACCACTGTGAGAGTTTGCAATTGCCTTCATCTGCAACCTCCTAGAGGCAAATGCAGATCTCTGGTACCATGTGAAGTCATGTGAAGGCATTGTGAGAAAGTGTCCTTTTGCTTAAGAAAAACATGGCTGGGGCTCCTGGCTGGCTCAGCCAGTTAAGCATGTGCCTTTGGCTCAGGTTATGATCTCAGGGTTCTGGGATCGAGCCCGGGCTCCCTGCTCAGCAGGAAAGGAGGTAGGGAAATAGCTTAGAACCCACAGAGAATGTGAATAAAGGGGAGTGAAATGGAACTTGGTCTGTGTTTTGCTTTAGGGATTGGAAGTTAGTTTTTTCTCAATTGTGATTGTTCTTGAAACAGAAAAGCTGTATTGTTTTTTTTTTTACCTTTAATTTTTTTTCTAATAATAATTTTTATTATGATATGTTAGTCACTATACAGTATTTCCTTAGTTTTTGATGTAGTGTTCCGTGATTCATTATTTGCATATAACACCCAGTGCTCCATGCAATATGTACCTTCCTTAATACCCATCACTGGCCCATCCCAATCCCCCACCCCTCTCCCCTCTGAAGCCCTCAGTTTGTTTCCCAGAGTCCATAGTCTCTCGTGGTATATTCCCCCTTCTGTTTAGGGTCCATTGTCTAAAGGGACAGACAGTGGAATTTCACCAAATATAAGATCGAAATTTCATTGTTCATTATACATGCCACCAAGTAGTTCCCAGACATTTCATTCTACTGTAGTAATTCATTATACCTGTGCAAGTGCACGTGGAAGACAATTGATGCATGTATAGTGGTAATAAAACATACCCCTCAGTAGTAGAATAATAGAGGATGCATATGTGTAAAATTATTCAACTACAGCTTCTATGCTTTCCCTTTGCTTCCTTATTATCTATGAAATTGGACAATTTTTGTTCTCTAGGCTTAAAACTCATTGTCAGTATTCAGAGTTTTTCAATGCTGATCTTCTCCTGTATAAGTTACCAAAAACCTAAAATATGTATGAACTTTAAAAAACGCTATATTGAAAATGACAGCAGGGAAGTTCCATTTTGTGAATATTGTGTCAATGGATCTCTATTTTGACATCAGTGTTCATTAGAAATGATGACATTTCATGTGAGTATAAATATCAATGTGAAAAAGAAATGGTAGGAAGAACCTTGAATGTTTAAGTAATTGGTGAAATGACAGGTGTCTCTGTGTGTGTGTGTGTGTGTGTGTGTGTGTGTAATTGATTTTCAATGAATGGTTCAGCTACTTGTACGGCCTCCGTGAGAGCCCAGGTGAACCTTTCAGTGAGTTGTTATCTGTTTTCAGAACATGGGAATCTCTTAGTCCAATAGTCAATCAGGCAAGCTTTGAGGTCTTGAAGAGTTTCAGTCCTCAGCGATGGTGTTGCAGACCCTTGTGAGCAAACCCTAGGATATGCTCAGAGCCCTCATTAGCTGGTACCAACGTGTGACGATTTCAGACAACATTTCCCAAAGAAGTACCTCTTGAGTCTCTGTCCTTCTCAGTTCCTTACACTTCCTTACACTAGTTATGTGATCAGTGTGTTTCAGGATAATCCCCACATGTGATTTTTACTATTTCCTACTAGTCCTATCTGTTTCTCATCTTCTTCATTTATGGTAGGGGTTGGGAAGCAACCTGTGTGGTGTAGGAAGGGGTGTGGTAGTTGTCTGCCTTCAGAGGACCGAATGATGCCTAGAAATTGTACTGTAGTTTGAGGTCAATTATCCATCCTCTGAGTGTCAGGAATTCCATCACTTTACTTTGATGCTAGTGTGTTCTTGTTCTTCAAGCTGTCCTCAGAAATAAGGACATCATCCATCTAGGGAATACTGGTTTGTGTGTATGTTTTCATTTTAGGAAAGGCCTTGCTGTTCCTGAAAATAATACTGTAGAGCACCCTTTCCTGTTCTTATTGGCCATCGTCAATCTTTTGTGAAGTATTCATTTGTACATAGACTTTTTATGGTTGATGAGCAGGAATTCATTATTGACAAGTCTTTGTCAGTGTGTGTATTGCAAATCTTTACTTCCCAGCCTGCGGTTCACTTTTTCATTTTCTTATGGTCATAAGATGAGGAGAAATGTCACATTTTTATGAAGTCCCACTGAATTCTTCTCAATGGTTATTGCACACTATGTCTTACCCCAAGATTGACAGGTTCTACGTTTTCTTTCAGAAACTGTCCAATGGGAAGCTACAATCCATCTCAAATTTATAAATTACATTTTTAATTCTAATAGGGTATTTATAGACTGTTTTGGATTTTCTATGTACACAATCGTATTATCTGTGAATAGTCACAATTATCCCCTCAATTCTTATACTTTTTGTTTCTCTTGCCTTCTAACACTGGTAGATTCTCTGATGCAACGTTGAATAGAGCAGCATTGTTTGAAGATTTTAATATACCTTTCTCAATATCTGAAAGAAAAAGCAGACAAAACATTGGTAACAAATGTGACCTAATTGACATATAGGGAACATTCCATAATAAGTGCAGAATACATTATTTTCAAGTGGTCATAGACTCTTTAGCCAAATAGATGATAGGTGGGGCCATGAATCAAGGCTACAAATGTTAAACCCTGAAATTAACTAGGTTCTATTCCTAGACCACAGGGGAATTGAGCCACAGTCATAGCGAAAAGAAAACCAGGAAGTCCTTCAATGTTTAAAAATTAAATGGAACTTTGCTACATATCCTAAAGGTCAGAGAAGGAATCTCATTGGAAATTCTGAACCTTTTCTACATGAGGGCTCACACACAATGGCACTTTCTTTGTGAAGAGCATTATAATAACCTAGACAGGAGTTGAGCCTTAAGTCAGAGTTCTGCCTGCCCCAGCCACACCTGGCAGGCTTGGCCTGTGGTCCCCCTCAGCTGTCCTTTCTGGTGGCCCTGAGCTAAGGGGGTCAACATGGCCATATGGAAATGGGAAGCTCCCCACTCATAGTGATGGCGGTGCCCCCTCCCCAGCTGCCCTTTCTGGTGGCTCTGAGCTAAGGGGGTCAACATGGCCGTATGGAAATTAGAAGCTCCCCACTCTTAGTGATAACGTTGCTATCGTATCGTCCTCACCAGTCCAACAATCTGATTTCTGAGTGAAATATGACACAAGAGCGACTTCTTGGCCTTCCTTCAGGTTTGAAAATCATCTGGTGAGTCATCTATTAGGAATATGGATTCAACATGTGTTCTTTCTTCTGGAAAAGAAATAGACCTAATAGCAATTATGGCTTCCTGAGCACCTGTTCTTGAGAGACATCATACTGCCTCTTAATAGCATTTTGCCTCTTAAACTTGAATCTAGGGTGTAGATATTTTTAGGCACATTTTCAGACGGTTAGAAAGGGACTCAGATGATATGAGTCACAGAGGATTTTAGTGTCAGAAACCTAAGTGGCATCCCCAAATTGACTACAAGTCCCTTGTTGTTCCATACAGGGTACTATTTCCCTCTTATCTCTGGTCTTCTCGATCTGGAAACCTATCAAGTATCAGGATTTTCTTGTCATGTGGACAACTGGAATGAATTCAGTGGGCCTTTTCACCTCTGCCAATGGTGATCATTAAGATCATTATCTCAGTGGAGGACCTCTGGGTAAGATACTCAAAGATCCTAAGGAATACAGACAGTATAAAATTTTTCTGGTATTAAAGTTACTGAAACCAACTATCTTTTTCAGTCCATTCAGGCTCTGGTATGTTCAGAGGGTGCTGTAAAACAGGTCTGAAATAGTATTTAAAAACACTCAGCTCAGCCTCTTCTACAAAGTGAGCCAATGCTTATAAACATGGCTAAAATATTCCCTTACCTACGATGACTTCCCAGCCATCGTAGTGTTTATATGGTATGACTGTGACTTATATTAGTCAACATTTGCAGAGAAAGAACTCAGTGCATCCAGTGGGCACTTCATGTTGAAATTAGATTGTGACAATGAGCTACTGTGTTTTATTCTGCAGTCCAAGGGAATGGTGCCAGACATCTCTAAGGTGTCTAGCAGTTCTACAATTCTGATTTTAAGTGGTCTGTGTGCTTCATAGATTTGGGCAGGAGAAGGGCAGTAGTCCAGAGACTGTTAACACTTCTGTTACCTGTGCTGACCATGGAGCAGTAAGCCTTCCGTGGGCATCATTTTGATTTCTTGGTACTGTTGTGAAAGGTGCATTTGTCTCAAATTCCTCCATTTAGGAGTAATTATAATGATAAAAGGAATTTTTATCTTATATCATCTGTGGGCCCTGATCCTCGGCTCCCAGGGAAGCTATCCTTTAACATTTTACCCGGCTCAAAATGACTGGGCAAAAACCTAAAAGCATGGGCCCTATTTCTGCCCCAAGCACATGTTGTACATCTGCTTCGAGAAGAAAACAATAACCAAAAATGCCAACATAAATATAAGAAAAAATAAAGAACCTCTTTGGCTCTCATAAGATTAAAGTCATACTGACATGTACATACTGAAAACATAAGAAAGAATCTGTCACTTTCTGGAATCTAAGAAGATCCTCATTGTGGTGTGTAACTCTGTACCTGAAACAAAACAGAAAAAAATATATAAGCCTGCCCCAAATGTTCTTTCCCCGGAGCACTCCCTTCTTGGTGAAGATTGTGTCTCCCAGGCAGCTGTCCTGACTTGGGTTTGAATAAAGGTCTCTTCCTTTTTCTCTAAAATGTTTTTAACAGTTCATTCACGCAGTGTCGACATTAACAGTGTTTTCTATTTAAGTGACAAATAAACGTTCCACTCTAGTTGCATTGGGAATAGACGAATTGAGGGTTTCTTTAGAATAGTAAGTCTGCTATCCAGAAAAGGCAAGGTCATTGGTCTATTGAGAATGAAGATAATTACTGCTAAACAACAAGTACGTGTTGCCCCTTCGCCCAGAAACCAAAGCAGGTGTGCAGGCTTTAGGTCAGAGGTGCCTTCTTCTCCCCAGCTGACGGCACTTCTCTACTCTGGCTACAAGACACCCGAGGTTTTGAACGTCAGCATCGCAGTCAGCGAGGCAGCTTGTCACAGGACGCCAGTGTTCAGAGAAAGCACAGGTATGTTTGGCAAAATGTCCTATCTATGTCAGGGATGGAGGTAAATCTGTCATTATCCCAAAATCTCCTGGGCTTTTCCCTTTTCTCAAGTTGGGCCACAAAGTAAAATTGAAGTAGCTGCCAGCATTCTGGGTTTGGTGCAAGAATTACTTGGTTTCCCTGCAGGTAGAACTTTGCAGGGGATCACAATTTCTCTGTCCATTTATTGCTTACAAATGTATTTTGACCATCTGTTTCCTAGAAACCCTCTTTTATTAGAAAAGGAAGGTGAGATTCACTCTGTGCCTGTTTGTAACATCTAATTTGTTCCTTCATCTAACAGTGTTTATTCAATTGGGCCTAAGATATGGTTGAGTGGCCAGCACCTAGAGTTAGGTGGCTTTTTTTCATCTGATACAGACTTGGATGATGTCATTTGACAAAGGTGATGTTTCATCATTGCTTAGTTTATTCATCAGAAGAGTTAAAATTAGGGTGGAGGGGAAATTCAAAATTATCCAAAGCGGCCTGTTCCTGTTTAAAAGTTGAGCTTGACTTTCTAGTTTTACTAAAAGTATTATCTCGATATTTTGAGGTGCCATATTCTCTCTGTAGTTCCTTTGGTGGTGGAGTCAGAAGGAGAGTCTGGGAATTCTTTTGGATAGTGGCATGCTGGTGGCTTCAAGGGGCTTGGCGTCAGGAGCCTTGGGGTGAAGTCTGCAACTGCTTGCCTGACCCTGGGTGCATCTCCCAGAGGTTTTGTTTCCTCTTATGAAATTGCCGGCAGATAATGTTCTGCTTAAAGGGGAACCCTCCCATCCTGTTTGTGGGAATGCAAAGTGGTGCAGCCAGTCTGGAAAACAGTGTGGGAGTTCCTCAAAAAGTTAAACATTGAAAAACCACATGATCCAGCAATTGCTCTCCTATGTAATTACCCAAAGGATACAGAAATGCAGATTTGAAGGGGGTCCATGCACAATGATGTTTATGGCAGTAATGTCCACAGTAGCCAAACTATGGAGAGAATCCCAAAGTCCATGCACTGATGAATGGATAAAGCAGATGTGGGATACATATATATGATGGAATATGACCCAGCTTCAAAAAGAATGAAATCTTACCATTTGCAAGGATGTGGATGGATCTAGAGTGTATTAAGCTAAGCAAAATCAGTGAGGAAGGACAAATATCCTATACTCTAATGCTTCTGGAAATTCAGAAAAAAAAAAGGTGAACAGAGTGGAGGGGTGATGAGAGAGGCAAACAAGGAAATAGACTCAACCTTGGAGAACAAACTGAGTGTTGCTGCAGGACAAGGGTGTGGGGGGAAGTGTCAAATGGGTGAGGGGTATTAAGGAGGGCACTTGTGTTGAGCACCGGGTACTGTATGCAGGTGAGGAATCACTAAATCCTACCCCTGGAGCAAATATTCCATGGCATGTGAACTAACTGGAATTTAAGTAAAAGAAGAAAGGAAAAAGTGTTCTGCTTCATGAAGAGTGAGGTAAAATTGTAGTGATTTGGGCTGTACTATTCTATAGAGGATAGATGTAAAACAACCTGTTGTAGGATACAATAGAGTTTTATCACATAAGGAGTCCTCAGAAAGCTCCAATGAAAGATTCAGATCTCAGAGCATGTTCGTGTTCCACTGATATCTTACAGTTTGCACAGGTAGGAAAGAAGGTGGAGAGAAAGGCAACAGAAAGGGAAAGTAGGTGTGAACCTTTCATTAGTTAGCATTATAGCTTTCTCATGAAATACTTGCACCAGTGTGATTTTGGAAGCAGAGGGGGAATATGGGAGCTTTGCAGGAGACGGGGGAGTTCCAGGACTGGGTAAAGCTGACAGGGGTCCCAGAGGAGAGCTGAATGTATTCTGCAGAAGGGTGTGTTCAGGGTGGGCTCCAGGGGTGGCTGTGGGTCTCCTGGGTGAGAGTTGTGACAGGTGAGGGCTGTGTGCAAGTTCCTGGCTGAGGACAAGTGAGGCACAGGCGGAGAGCTGGCAGAGAATCTTCTTCTGAGCCACCAGCCTCACCCAACACACACAGCCTCATATTCTGTCTCTGTCACTCCAATTCAGACTTCTCAGAAGGTGAGTGAGAACACATCAAGAGCATTCTGAATAGAAGGGAACACATGTGCAAAGTCTCTGGGGCAGGAGAATTCCAGGTATGTCCAGGAGCAGCAAGAAGGCCCTCTGGCCACAGGAGACAGCTTATGACATTACCTCAGAGAGGTGACAGAGGGTGACAGAAAGCCATTCCAGGGCCATAACCCCATGAGACCCTGTATCACTGGGCCATCCTGGCTACAGTGTTGAGAACAGATGACAGTGGGTTGAAGATGGCAAGGCAGGTCAATGACGAAGCTTTTCCAGGAACTCAGGCACTGTGGACCAGACAGGTGGCCTTGGATGGAGTGGTTAGACCTCTTCTGGGTTCATTTTGAAGATGGAGCTCACAGGATTTGCTGATGGGTTAGCTATTAGGAGCAGGAGAAGGGAGGAATTGGGGTAACTCCCAGCTGTTGTGGGTTGTCCTGATCAAGGGGAAGGAGAGGGTTTCTCGTGGGGTAGGAGGTAGTCTGTGTTCTGCATGCTGAGGAAGGTGCCTTTCCCAGTGGATCTGCTGAGATTTGTGTCTGGGAGGACCTTTCACATCTCCTCCCTCAGCAATGCTCAGGTACAAGTATCCCCCACTTTTTAAACGTTCACAGTAAGACACTGGGCTTTCTTGAAAGAACTACGTTATTACCCAGCTTCAGTAAGAGGAACATACCTGAAGAGGATTTCCCTCTTATGAAAAAAGGTGAACAGTGAGAATCGCGTTCAGCATCTGTTTTGGGGAGAAGCATGAAAGAGTCGGCGTGCACCCCAACCAGCTCCTTTCTCTGGGAACCACTCTCCGCATCCAGCCACCAGCACTTTGAATGGTGTCTGTGGGCTTCTGCTGTGCTTTATCTTCATTTATGTTGGGCCTCTGTTAGAAACTTGTGTCCTGAGGCCTAAGAAAATCCAAAGAGAAGGAATTTTGGAGTCTGAGCACACTGTCTAATTGTTCGTGTAAATTAATGGCCATTCCTTCTTGACACCATTTCTGCTGTGCAAGGTTTCTCAGAAGCCCTGTACTTTCAAAGAGCAGGGAAACCTATACCCCATGCTGCGGGGTTAGTTTTAGTCTCCATGCTGGACAGAATATTTCATGACTGTCGGATTTTCTCACTCAAACGTTGGGACTTTGACCACCTTTACCCGTTTCTACCACGCCATCCCCGTATCTGGCACCTACCAATCTGCTCTCAGGATCTACGCGTTTAGTATTTTTTTATTCCACATGGAATGTACATGAGAGCATCTGGTATTGGTCTTTCTGTGTCTGAGTTACTTAGCATAAGGCCCCCAAGGTCTGTGTTTCCATGTCTAGTTCTTGTGAATAATGCTGCAGTGAACGTGGGAGTGCATCTGTCTTTTTGAGGCAGCATTTTTGTGTTCTTCAAATCAATACTCAGTAGAGCCATTACTGGGTCATGGGGTAGTTTATTTATTTTTTCAGGAACCTCCATACCGTTTGTCACAGTGGCTGCACCAATTTCCATTTCCACCAACAGTGCACAGTGTCTCCTCATCTGCACACCCTTGACCCCACCTGGTGTCTGTCTCTGGGACAATTGCTGTTCCAACACTTGTGAGAGTATAGCCGATTGTGGGTTTGACTGATGTTTCCCTGACGATATTTAGTGATGTGGAACAACTTTTTCTGTCTGTTGGCACCTGTGTGCCATCTTTGGAAAGTTTCTATTCACATATTCCTCCCATTTTTTTATATAGTTTTTTTTTGTTTTGATATGTAGGAGTGTTGTGTGTATTTTGGATATTAGCCTTTTCTCACACATATGATTTGCAGATATTTTTTTCTTATTGGGTCAGTGGCCTTTTAAGTTTTTGCTGGTGTCTTTTGCCGTGTGGAAGGTTTCAGTTTGATGTTGTTCCACTTGTTTATTTTTGCTTTTGTTGCCTTTGCATTTGGTGTCCGATCTGAAGACTCTTTGCCAAAACCAATGTCGAGAGACTTAGTACCTGTGTCTTCTTTGAGGTTTATGGATTCAGGTCTTATGTTCAAATCATTCATCCATTAAAAATTTTGTGTGTGGTGTAAGAAAGTGACCCGGTTATATTCTTCTGCATTTAGTGTCCAGTTTGCCTGTTACCGCTCACTGAAGACACAGTCCTTCCCTCATGGCATATCTTCTGCTGCTGTGTCGTAAGTTAGGATCATCTACGTGTGGGTAAGTTTCTGAGCTTTCTGTTCTGTTCCACTGACCTGGTGTCTGTGTTTATGCCAGTACCATCCTGTTTTGATGACAACAGCTTTGTAATCTAGCTTGAAATCCAGGAGTGTGTTGACTGCACCTCTTTCTCCAGGTTGCTTTGGGTATTTGGGGTCTTTTGTGATTCCATACAACTTTGAGGACTGTTTTCTATTTCCTCGAATAATGCCACTGGAATTCAGATAGGCATTTAATCACATCTGTCGATTGCTTTGGTTATGATGGACATGTTCACATAATTAACTCTTCCAGTTAAGTTGCATGGTGTATGCTTCCATTTGTTTGTGTTGCCTTCCAAATCTTTGACCCATACATTCTGCCCCCCTCGACACATATTTTTCATTTCTTTTCTGCCATGTGTTGAGTGTACTATGTCTTTCTCATTCTTGGTTACTTTTATTTCAAGATTTTTTTATGCAATTTTAAATGGCGTTGCTTTTTTAATTTCTCTGTGCGAAAGTGTGTCATCAGTATACAGAAATGCAAGAAGGTGGGTCATCTGGGTGGCTCCATAAGTGAAGCATCTACCTTTAGCTCAGGTCATGATCCCAGAGTTCTGGGATTGAGCCCCGTGTTGGGCTGCCCGCTTAGCGAGGGTCTGCTTTTCCCTCTCTGGCTCTCCCCCTGCTCGTGCTTTTTCTCTTCCTGTCAAATAAATAAATAAAATCTGAAAAAAATAAAGACAAGTGGTCTCTGTATATTGACATTATATCCTGCAGCTTTCTTGAATTTTTTTATTCTAACAGGTTTTTTTTTGTGTGGAATCTTTCGGGATTTCATGACATTTGCAAATTGTGCCAGTTTTCCTGTATGGATTTCATATCTTCTCTTTTTTTAAAATTGTTATTCACCCTACAGTACTTCATTTGTTTTTGATGTAGGGCTCCATGATTCATTGTTTGCATATAACACCTAGTGCTCATTATGACACGTGCCCTCCTTTTTTTTAAAAAAAGAATTTATTTATTTATTCGACAGAGATAGACACAGCCAGCAGGAGAGGGAACACAAGCAGGGGGCGTGGGAGAGGAAGAAGCAGGCTCACAGCGGAGGAGCCTGTTGTGGGGCTCGATCCCATAACGCCGGGATCACGCCCTGAGCCGAAGGCAGACGCTTAACTGCTGTGCCACCCAGGCACCCCAACACGTGCCCTCCTTAATACCCATCACCAGGATAACCCATTCCTCTTCCCCTCCCATTCTGCAACCTTCAGTTTGTTTCCCAGTGTCAGTAGTCTCTCATGGTTCATCTTCCCCTCTCATTCCCCCCCTTCACTTTACCCTTCCTTCTTCTAATGTCCTCTATGCTATTCCTTCCATTCCACATAGGAGTGAAACCATGTGATAATTGTCTTTCTCTGCTTGACTTAATTTCACTTAGCATAATCCCCTCCTGGTCCATCCACGTTGGTGCAAATGGTGGGTATTCATCCTTTCTGATGACTGAGTAATATTCCATTATATAGATGAACCACATCTTCTTTGTCCATTCATCTGCTGAAGGACATCTTGGCTCCTTCCACAGTTTGGCTATTATGGACATTGCTGCTATGAACATTGGGATACAGGTGCCCTTCTTTTCATTACTCTGTGTCTATGGGGTAAATACCCAGTAGTGCAATTGGTGGGTGATAGGATAGCTCTGTGTTTAACGTCTTGAGGATCCTCCATATTGTTTTCAAAAGTGGCTGTACCAGCTTGAATTCTCACGAGTAGTGTAAGAGGGCTCCGCTTTCTCCACATCCTCTCTGACTTTTTTTTATTTCCTGTGTTGCTAATTTTTTTTCAAGATTTTATTTATTTATGCCACAGAGATAGAGACAGCCAGCGAGAGAGGGAACACAAGCAGGGGGAGTGGGAGAGGAAGAAGCAGGCTCATAACGGAGGAGCCTGATGTGGGGCTCGATCCCATAATGCCAGGATCACGCCCTGAGCCGAAGGCAGATGCTTACCCACTGTGCCACCCAGGTGCCCCATGTCTTGTTAATTTTAACCATTCTAACTGGTGTACGGTGGTATCTCATTGTCGTTTTGATTTGTATTTGCCTGATGGCAAGTGATGTGGAGCATTTCTTCCTGTGTCTGTTGGACATTTGTATGTCTTCTCTGGAGAAGTATCTGTGTCTTCTGCCCATTTTTCGGTGTCGAGTTTGAGGAGTTCTTTATAGATCTTGGGTACCAGCCCTTTATCTGTAATATCATTTGCAGATATCTTCTTCGATTCCATAGGTTGCCTTCTTGTTTTGTTGATCTTTTACTTTGCCAAGCAGAAGCTTTTTATCCTGATGAAGTGCCAATAGTTCATTTTTGCTTTTATTTCCTTTGCCTTTAGAGACCTATCTTGCAAGAAGTTGTTGTGTCTAAGTTTGAAGAGTTCTTTTGATTTTGATATGAGACAGGAATCCATTATCTTTCCTTCCTGATTATATTCGAGTCCTCTTTCTTGGTGAGTCTGGCTAAGTTTGTCAGTTTTGTTTATCTTTCCAAAAAAGGCAGCTCTCATTTTCATTGGTTTTTTTCTTTTTTGGTCTTTTTAGTCTCCGTTGGATTTATTTATGCATTCCATTTTGTTATTTCCTTATTTCTACTAATTTGGGGCTTTGTTTGTTGTTTTATTTTCTACTTCTTTACCACATAAATCAGGTTGTTTATTGGAGATTATTCTCATGGATTGATGAAGATTTGAATTTCTATGAATGTCCCCCATAAAGCTACTTTTGCTGCATCCCATAAGTTTTTGTAGGTTGTCTTTTTCATCAGTGTCAAGGTACTTCTAAATTTTTTTTGATTTCTTCTTTGACTGTTGGTTGTTCAGTAGCATGTTGTTAAATCTCCACATATTTTTTTTAAGATTATTTATGTATCTGACAGAGAGTTAGACAGTGAGAGATGAACGCAAACATGGGGGTGGGAGAGGGTGAAGCGGGCTTCCCACTGAGCAAGGAGCCTGATTCGGGGCTAGACCCCAGGATCCTGGGATCACGACCTGAGCTGAAAGCAGATCCTTAACGACTGAGCCACCAAGGCCCCAAAAATCTCCACCTATTTTTGACTGTCCCATTTTTTTCTTGAGACTGATTTCTAATTTCCTATCATTGTGGTTGGACAAGATTTGAAGCAGAAGGTGAAGAGAGCATTCAGATGAAAGGTTTGTTTCCTGGAGGGTTTTCTGAGGGCAGACCATGAGTTCAGTGGGGACGGAGGAAGGTTTTGTGAGACGGGGGGTAGGGTTAACCCTTGCTAGAATTACTGACTACTACCATGCAGGCTGTGTGCTACCATTCACACCGTAGTCCTGATGGACATGTACTTCATTAGGAATATTTTCTAGGAGGTGTAGGCATAGCTTTCACTTAAAGAAAGGTGCCATGTGGGTTCATGGCATGACCCCAGGTCAGCAACCAGGATGTATGGTATTGTGGGGGATCAGAAACAGGCTTTCTGTGGGAAGTGACAGAAATAAGGTATGGTGAGCTCCATGACCATAGGTGAGGTCCCGAGTGACCCACTGGGTGTTGGGTTCTGTGGATCTGTCTCATCAGGTGCTGTGGAATTCAGGGACACCCTCCTGTCTGTGGATTTGTGTGGAGACAGGTAGACATCAGTGTCTGGCCAGGCACGAGGGTCGCACTGGACCACCATCAGTGGTGCAGCGTGCGGGGGAGCCACTGCTTGGTTTCCACGAAAGCTGACCAGGGTCTTTGACCTTGATTCCTAGCAGTTGAAAGGGGAGAGGAGGCCGGGGGTGGTGCACACTTCCGAGAGTTGTGTTCAGGACTAGTCTGGAGCCCACTGAAGTCAGCAACACCGGGCACAGAAGTCACCCAGTCAGTGTTGCTGTGGGCACTGCTCCCATGGTACTTTCGGGACGGCTCCATGCTGCCACCTCCTGCTTTTCATCATCATCTTCAAGGTCATGTGCCTCTGCTCTTGCCCCATGGCCTCCGGGGTATTGTCCGTCCTCCATCTGGCCCTCGTCCCTGGTGCCCTGTGCAGTCCGATGCCAGGGTAGCCTTCTTGAAACAAACATCTGGCCCTGATGGAACACTTTCATGGATCTTGTAGGTTGCGAGGATGATGCCCTGCCCTGGAAGGGGGCTACAGGTCCCCAATCAGGAGAGCCATGTCTCCTTTTTCAGCATGGCCTGCCTTCCCCTCAGTCTTCTTCAGGGAAGCTCTCCCCACTTCCTGAGATGACAGCTCAGAACTTAAAACTGAATGTTATTTTACATATCTCTATGCCTTAGTTCATCCATGGCATGTCTTTCAACCCTGTTAGTGGGTTTTTTTTAGCAGTTCTGAAGGGCTGTCTGCTCAAGGAGGGGATGACCTGGGTGGGGCAGCTTTCCCTCTCATCTCCCTCAGCATGTCTCTGAGCCCTGGGACCAGCTCTCCCACTGAGGATTGAGGGACCCGAGCCAGCCCATCCTGAGCCCAGGCTGTGTCAGCTGTGTAGATGGATGCGTGTCGGAGTGGTGGGCAGCTGGCATGGGCCAGGGGCAGGCAGTGTCTCCTTCTCATTCCTTCCCTCCCTTCCTCCCAGAGGTAGCTCAGAGCAGCCTTCAACCCCTGCATCTCCAGATCCCTTGACCTATGCCTCCTGTGTTCAGCTGGTGACCTTGGAGTTTCGCATGGATTCTACCTACTGTACCCTCTCCCGTAGCAGTTCCTGGATCAGAGGAGGGATCGGACTCTTGTCTGCATTTGGTCTTCTTCCTGTCCCGCACCAATCCTATCCGCCTTTGCATCTTCCATGTATGTGCTTGGAAGCAAGCCCATCCACAGGGAACCTATTAGCCAAATGGATCCAGGCAATGAACATTGAAGTAGAGATCCAGGATCCATAATATACCTGCTCTGAAACCTGTCCAAAAGTCTGTGACTCTCTCACACTGAAACAGAAACAATAATAGCTTTCTGGACTGTGAAGTGACATGTGTCTCTACTTCCAATCTTGAATGCATAGGTGCTGAGCCTGGACAGAAAAGGACCATGGCTCCCGTGGCCTGGGATCCACAGTAAGAACTCAGTGAAATCTGAATTCAAGGCATAGAGTGAATAATTATTGTAGAGTGAATCCTCCCAAGTAGGGCTTATGCACAGTGCACAGGAAAAGCTTTTTCAAAGAGGTTCCTGAAAGAAAAATCTTTTTTAAAAATTTATTTTAATTCCAGTAGAACTAACATACAGTGTTACATTCTTTTCAGGTGTCCAATAGAGTGATTCAGTAATTCTATATATTACTCATTGGTCATCAAGAAAAGCATCCTATTAATCCCCTTCATCTATTTCACTCATCCCTCTATCCACCTCCTCTCTGGTAACCATCCGTTTGTTCTCTATTGTTAAGAGTTTGTATTTTGGTGTGTCTCCTTTTTCTCTTTTAGTTATTTATTTTTGTTTGTTTTTTAAATTCCCCATTAGAGTGACATCGTATGGGATTTGTCTTTCTCTGACTGACTGATTTTAGTTAGGATAATACTCTCTAGCTCCATCCATGTGTCTGCAAATGGCAAGGTTTCATTCTTTTTCAAGCCGAGTAATACTCCATTGTATGTGTGTATGTGTGTGTGTGTGTGTGTGTGTGTGTGTGTGTGTGTGTGTGTGTGAATACACACATCTATCATCTCATTTGTCAATTTTTCTACAGACACTTGGGTTGCTTCCATATGGTGATATTGTAAATAATGGTGCAAGAAACATAGGGGTGCACGTATCCTTTTACGTTACTGTTTTCCTATTCTTTGGGTAAATACAAGTAGTGTGATTGTTGGATCGTAGGGTAGTTATATATTTAATTTTTTGAGGAACCTTCATACTGTTTTCCACGGTGGCCACCACAGTTTGCATTCCCACCCACAGTTCACGAGGATTCCCCTTTGTCCACATCCTCCCAACACCTGCTCTTTGTTGTGCTTTTGATGTTAGCCATTCTGACAGGTTTGAGGTATTACCTCATTGTCCTTTGGATTTACATTTTCCTGATGATGGGTGATGGTGAACATCTTTTCACGGGACTGTTGGCCATTTGTATTTTTTCTTTGGAGAAATGTCTGTCCATGTCTTCTGCCTATTTTTTAACTGGATTATTTGTTTTGGGGGTCGAGTAGTATCAGTTGTATATGTTTTGGACACTATCCCTTTATTGCCTATGATCTTTGCAAATATCTTCTCCCTTTGAGTAGGTTGTCTTATTATTTTTACGTTTTCATTGTTCTTCTGCCATGTGGAAACTTTTTATTTTGCTGTATTCCCAATAGTTTATTTTTGCTTTCATTTCCTTTGCCTCAGGAGACAGTCCAGAAAAACGTTGGTATGGTCCATGTCAAGAAGTTACTGTCTTCCCTCCTGTAGGATTTTTATGGATTCAGGTCTCATATTGAGGTCTTGAAACTGTTTTGCGTTTGTCTTTATTGTGTAAGAAAAGAGTCTAATTGCATTCTTCTGTACGTAGCTGTCTAGTTTTCCCAACACCATTTGTTGTAGAGACTGTCCTTTTCCCTTTTGATATCGTTGCTTGCTTTGTGGAAGATTCATGGACCACATAATTGTGGGTTTCTGTCTAAACTTGTATCCTGTTCCTTTGGTCACTGTGTCTATTTTTGTGCTGTACTGTCTTGTTAGGATGACTGCAGCTTTGTAGTATAACCTGAAATCTGCAATTGTGAGTCCTCCAGCTTTGTTTTTCTTTTCCACATTGCACTGGCTGTTTGGAATCTTTAGTGGTTCCATACAAATGTTTAGGATTGTTTATTCGAGGTCTTTTGTTCTTTAATTTAAATTCAATTAGCCAACTTACAGTACATCATTAGTTTCAGATGTAGTCTTCAATAAATTTTCAGTCGTGTGTAACACCCAGTGCTCATTGTATCATGTGGCCTCCTTAATGCTACTCACCCAGTTACCCCCCCAACTTCTCCTCCAACAATCATCAGTTTCTTGCGGTAGTTAAGAGTCCATCATGGGTTTTCTCCCTCTCTGATGACTTCCCATTCTATTTTCCCTTCCTTGCCCTATGGTCTTCTTCCTTGTTTCTGATATTCCACATAGGAGTGAAAGCATATGATCATTGTCTTTCTTTCATTGACTTATTCCACTCAGCATAATACCCTCCAGCTCCACCCAGGTCGGTGTGATGGTAAGTATTCATCCTTTCTGATGGCTGAGTAATATTCCATTATATATATATATATTCTACATCTTCTTTATCCATTCATCTATCCATGGTCATCTGCACTCCTTCCACAGTTTGTCTATTATGGATATTGCTGCTATGAACACTGGGGTGCATGTGTCCCGACTTCGCTACCTCTGTCTCTTTGGGGTAAATACCCAGTAGTGCAATTGCTGGGACATAGGGTAGCTTTATTTATAACTTCTTGAGGAAACTCCGTACCATTTTCAAGAGTGGCTGTACCGGACTGCATTCGTACAGGTGTGTAAGAGGGTTCCCGTTTCTCCACATCCTCTCCAACATGTATAGTTTTACGTCTTCTTATTTTTAGATATTCAGCCTCGTGTGATATGGCATCTATAGGGGTTTAGATTTGCATTTCCCTTAAGCCAAGTGATATGAAGCATTTATGCATGTATCTTTTGGTCACCAGTACGTCATCATCAGTGAAATGACTTCCCATTTTAATCCATCTCAAGACCTAAAGCTGGGTAAGGCACTGAAGCTGGATGATGCCATCGGTTGGAATTGTGGAGAATTTCAAAAGATCTCCGTGGAGAGCAAGTTTAAAGGTCAGTGTGAAGCTACTAATTAGTTCTGGGGAGATCTCTCAAAGTGGGGGTTGCCTGGGATAGGCTGAGGGTGGCCCTCCGATTTTCCTATGAATCCTTGCTGCAGCCCCAAATGGACAGTTTCCTGCTGTGGGGCAGGCTGAGTCCTCTAGTCGTGCAGAGGTGAGCCCAATGCCTGCTGCCTTGGAGGCAGGCAAACAGGGAGGGACCCTCAGCAGAAGACCCAGTGTTAGGTTAGGCCTCAAGAGACAGCAGGTCCGATCTGCCCAGTGCTCAGAGAACTCCCAGTCCGAGTGAGATGAGGGCACAAGGACGGGTGAGTGTGAGCCTTCGGGTTTCATCCGGAAGGGCCCACAAATGTCGGGGTTCACCAGAAGGGGCTCTCAGGCGTGCCCCAATTCTCTTGCCCTGAATGCTGTGTTGTGCCCCAAAATGGTACAGTTTACTGTGGGCTGCAGGCTGAGTCCTACGGTGGGGCTTGGGTGTCCCAAATCCCCTAGAGTGGGGTGCCAGGACCCTGGGGAGGGACCCTTCTGTCACCAACCTAGGGTAAGGGTTAGGGTCCAGAAGCCTGCCAGGGACAATCTGCAGGCTGTGCAGCGAGCTCTGTGGAGGGCTGAGAGGAGGCCATGGGGGAAGGTGAGCGTGGGACTCAGGGTTGGGGCACGGGGGGCTGCCAAATGTGGGGATGGGCTCTGGGGGCCTCCCCCATGTTCTCGTGTCCTGTAGGCTCCGTAGAGTCCCAAGGGGCACGGTTTCCTGTCAGGTGACAAGCTGAGTCCTGCGGTGGGGCCAGGTAACCCAATTCCCCGGGGCTGCTGTGTAGGGCTCCTGGGGAGGCCCCCACACCCGCGGCCGACCTAGGGCTAGGGTTAGGCCCCAGGAGCCCCGCAGGCCCAATCTGCTGGCTGTATGGCGAGCTACACGGGCTGAGGTGAGGGTGTGGGGAGGGTGAGCGTGGGCCTCAGGGTTGGGGTGCGGGAGGCCGCCGAAGTTCGCTGGTGGCTCAGGAGGCTCCTCCTTGTTCTCCCGCCCTGAATGCTCTATGGCCTCCCAAGGTGCACGGTTTCCTGCAGGGTGGCAGACTGAGTCCTGCTGTGGGGCTCAGGTGTCCCGAATCCCCGCAGCTGTGGCTCCAGGCTCCTGGGGAGGGGGCCCTCCACAGATGAACTAGGGTTAGGGTTGGGGCCCAGGAACCCCGCAGGCCAGATCTGCCCACTATGTGGTGAGCTCCGCTGCGGGCTGAGGTGAGGGTGTGGGGTGGGGTGAGCATGGGCTTCAAGCTTGGGTTTAGGGATCGCCGAAGTTCGCTGGGGGCTCTGGGGGCCCTCCAGATTCTCCCGCGCTGAATGCTCTACAGCCTCCCAAGGGGCACGGTTTCCTGCGGGCTGGCAGGCTTTGTCCTGCAGTGGGGCTCAGGTGTCCCCAGTCCCTGGGGCTGCGGCACCGGGCCCCAGGGGAGGGTCCCTACCCAGCCGACCTAGGGTCAGGTCTAGGCCCCAGGAACCCGGCAGGCCTTATCTGCCGGCTCTGCGACGAGCTCGGTGGCAAGCTGAAGGGAAGGCGTGGGGCGGGATGAGCGTGGGCCTCAGGGTTGGGGTGTAGGGGGCCGCCCAGGATCACTGGGGGCTCAGGGGGGCCCTACCAGTTCTCCTGCACGGTATGCTCCGTGGCGCCCCAAGGGGCATGGTTTCCTGAGTGGTGGCAGGCTGAGTCCCGTGGTGGGGCTCATGTGTACCCAATCCCCGGGGTTAGGTTACGGATTAGGTTACGGGTTAATGTTAGGGTATGGGTTACGGTTAGGGTATGGGTGAGTGTAGGGGTTAGGGTTAGGGTAAGGAGAGGGTACAGGGTAGGGTTGGGTTTAGGGGTTACAGGTTAGAGGTTATGGGTTAGGGTACAGATTAGGGTTTAGGGTACGGGTTAGGGTTTAGGGTTTGGGTTTAGGGTTAGGGTTAGGGTTGGAGTACGGGTTAGGGTTAGGGTATGGGTTAGGGTTAGGTTATGGGTTAGGGTATGCATTAGGGTACGGTTTAGGGTACGGGCTAGGGTACAGTTTAGGGTAAGTGTTGGCGTACGGAAATGGGTACGGTTTAGGGTACAGGTTAGGGTTAGTGTACGGGTTAGGTTTAGGGTACAGTTTACGGTTATGGTACAGGTTAGGTTACGGTTTAGGGTTAGGGTGAGGGTACGGGTTAGGGATCAGGTTAGGGATAGGTATAGGGTAAGGTTTAGGGTTAGGGTATGGGTTAGGGTACTGGTTAGGGTACAGGTTAGTTTTAGGTATGGGTTAGGATATGGGTTAGGGTCCGGGTTAGGGATAGGGTACGGGTTAGGGTATGGGTTAGGGTACGGGTTAGGGTATGGGTTAAGGTTAAGGTAAGGGTAGTGGTTAGGGCTAGGGTACGGGTTACAGTTTAGCGTTTAGGGTTACGGTTAGGGTACGGGTTAGGGTTAGGATACAGGTAGGGTTAGGTTACGGGTTATGGTATGAGTTATGGTATGGGTTAGGGTCAGGGTTTAGGGTTTAGGGTTAAGGTTATAGTACGGGTTAGGGTACTTGTTAGGGCTACGGTTAGGTTTAGGGTACGGTTTAAGTTACGGGTTAAGGTACAGTTTATGGTTAGGGTTATGGTACGGGTTAGGGTACGGGTTAGAGTACATGTTAGGGTTTCGGCTAGGGTTAGGGTACATGTTAGGGTTAGGGTTAGGGTACGGGTTAGAGTTACGGTTAGAGTACGGGTTAGGTTACGGGTTAAGGTTAGGTTTAGGGATAGGTTACGGGTTAGGGATAGGGTTAGCTGAAGGGGTAGGGTTAGGGGTAGGATTAGTGGTATGGTAGGGGTCCGGGTAGGGTTAGTGTTTAGGGTTAGTGTTTGGGGATTGGGGTTAGTGGTTAAGGTTAGGGTTTAGTGTTTAGGGTTTCGGGATTAGGGTTAGGGGTTAGGGTTTAGGGTTTAGTGTTAATGTTAGGGTTTAGTTTTAAGGATTAGGGTTTAGGGTTAGGTTTAGGGTAGGGTTAGGGTTAGGGTTAGGGTTAGGATTAGGGGTTAAGGTTTAGGGTTTAAGGTTAGGGGTTAGGGTTAGGGTTAGACCCCAGTATGCCAGCAGGACTGATGCACCGGCTGTGCGGCAAACGGACGAGGGGGCCGAGGTGAGTGCGCTGGCGAGCGGGATTATGGTATCCAGCGTTTTGGCGCATGGGGCCTTTGAATGTCGCTAGAGCCTCGGAGGGCCCTGTCCGTTCTCCTGCCCTGAATGAGCAGCGGCACCCCGAGCGGTCCGCGTGGTGGCGAGTTGGCAGTGTGAGTCTGGCACTGCGGTTTGGGGGTCTCCAATGCTATGCGTTGCAGTGCAAGGCCCCTTGGGAGGGGCCCCTCTGGGGCCGTCCTAGGGTTAGTGTTAGCACCCAGGAGCCTGGCAGGCATGATCCACCAGCTGTGCGGTAGAGGAGGGCCAGGCCAAGGTGAGGGCGCCACCGAGCTGGAGCGTGGGCCCAAGCATTTTGTCACGGGGGGCCTTGGAAGGTCGCTGGGGTTTGGAGGGCCCTGCGGGTTCTCCCTCCCTGAATGGCCAGCGGCGCCCCTAGTGGCCTGGTGGGTGGCGGGGTGGCATGGTGAGTACGGCGCGGGGGCTCGTGGGTCCCCAATCCCTGGCGTTGCTGCACCAGGCCCCTTGGGATGTTCCCCTTGGGGGCCAACCTAGGGTTAGGGTTGGCCCCCAGGAGGCTGTCAGGCCCGATCTGCTGGCTGTGTGAGGAGCGGTGTTGCGGGCTGAGTTTTGGGCGATGGCGAGTGGGAGCTTGGTCCCCAGCACTTTGGCGCCCTTGGCCTTCGAATGTTGCCATGGCTCATAGTGCCCTGCCCATTCTCCTGCCCTGAATAAGCAGCTGCGACCCTAGCATATCCGTTGGTGGTGGGGCGGCAGGGTGAGTCCCGCACTGTGGCTCCGGGATCCCCAATCCCCAGTGTTGCGGAGCCAGGCCCCTTGGAAGGGGCTCCTTCTGGGCTGACCTAGGGTTAGAGTTAGCCCCCAGGAGGCCAGCAGGCCCAATCCTCTGGCTGGGCAGCGAGAGGTGGGAAGGCCGAGGTAAAGGCGCTGGGAAGCATGAGCATGGGCCCCTGCATTTTGGCGCAGGAGGCTTCAAATGTGGCAGGTTTCTCCAGGGCCCTGACCTTTCTACCACCCTGAATGACCGGCAGCGCCCCTAGCGCCCTGGGTGGCGACAGTGTGGCAGGGTGAGTCCGGCTCTGGGGCTCTGAGTCACCAATCCCGAGCGTTGCAGAGCCAGGCCCCTTGGGTTTCGGTTAGCCCCCAGGAGCCTGGCAGGCACTATCCACTGGCTCCAGCAAGCGGAGGGGCGGGCCGAGGTGAGGGCGCTGGGGAGCAGGAGCTTGGGAGCTTGGGAGCCAACTTTTTTGAGTGGGGGGCCTTCGAAGGTCGCAGGGGAAATGGAAGGCCTTGCCAGTTCTCCCAACTGAATGACCTGTGGCGCCCCTAGTGGCCTGGGTAGCGGCAGGGCGGCAGGTGAGTCCGGCGCTGGGGCTCGGGGGTCTCCAATCCACCGAGTTGCTGCACCAGGCCCCTTGGGAGGGTGCCCTCGGGGGCTGACCTAGGGTTAGGGTCAGACCCCAGGACGCCAGAAGGCTCAATCTGCCAGCTGTGCGGAGAAAGGTGTAGTGTGTCGAGGTGAGGTCTCTGTGGAGCGGGAGCGTGGGCCCAAGCGTTTTGGCGCGGGGGGCCTTCGAATGTCTTCGGGGACTCGGTGGGCCCTACGCATTCTCCTCCCTGAATGACCGGCGGCGCACCTAGCTGCCCTGGTGGCGGCGGGGTGCAGGGTGAGTCAGGCGCTTTGGCTCTGGTATCTCCAATCCCCAGCGTTGCGGTGCCAGGCCCCTTGGGAGCGGCCCCTCGGGTGCCAACCTAGGGTTAGGTTTAGCCCCTAGGAGGCAGGCAGGCCCTATTCACCAGCTGTGTGGATAGCGGAGTGGCGGACTGAGTTGAGGGCGCTGGTGAGTGGGAGCGTGGGCCCGGGCGTTTTGACGCCGGGGGACTTTGAAGGTCACCGTGTCTCTGAGGGCCCTGCCCTTTCTCCCTCCCTGAATAATGGCAGCACCCCAAGACCCTGGGTGGCAGCTGGGCGGCAAGGTGAGTCCGGCGCTGGGGCTCAGGGGTCCCCAATCCCCGGCGTTGTGTCACCAGACCCATTGGGAAGGGCCGCTCGGAGGCCATTCTAGGGTTGCGTTTAGCCCCCAGAAGGCCAGTGGACCCGATCAGCGGCTGTGCAACAAGCGGAGGGTTGCCCCGAGTTGAGGGCGCTGGCAAGCCTGAGCATAACCCCAAGCGTTTTAGTGCGGGAGGCCTTTGAAGGTCAGCGGGGGCTCGGAGGGCCCTGCCATTTCTCCTTCCCTGAATGAATGGCGGCGCCCCTAGCGGCCCGTGTGGGGCGGGGCGGCAGGGTGCATCTGGCGCTTGGGCTTGGGGGTCCCCAATCCCCGGCGTTGCAGCGCCAGGCCCCTTAGGAAGGGAACCTCAGGGGCCGTCCTAGGGTTAGGGTTAGCGCCCAGGAGGCCGGCAGGCCCGATCCGCCAGCTGTGCAAGGAGCAGAGGTATGGGCCGAGTTGAGGGCGATGGGGAGCGAGAGCTTGAGCCCCAGCGTTTTGGCGCACTGGGTCCCGGAATGTTGCCATGGCTTGGAGTGCCTTGCCCCTTCTCCTGCCCTAAATAAACAGCGGCGCCCTAGCGGCTCTGTTGGCGGTGGGGGGGGAGGGTGAGTCCCATGCTGCGGCTCAGGGTCCCCATCCCCAGTGTTGTGACGCCAGGCCCCTGGGATGGACCCCTCGGGGGTCAACCTAGCCTTCGATTTAGCCCCCAGGAGGCTGGCAGGCCCTATTCGTAACCTGTGTGGAGAGTGAAGTGGCAGACCGAGGTGAGGGAGCTGGTGATTGGGAGCATGGGCCTGGGCGTTTTGGCACGGGGGGCCTTCGAAGGTCACTGTATCTTGGAGGGCCCTGCCCGTTCTCCTGCCCTGAATGAACAGCAGCACCCCAAGCCCCCGGGTGGCGGCTGGGCATCAGGATGAGTCAGGTGTGGGGCGGGGCGGCAGCGTGCATCCTGCGCTGGGGCTTGGGGGTCGGCAATCCCCGGCATTGCAGCGCCAGGCCCCTTGGGAAGGGATCCTCAGGGGCCGTCCTAGGGTTAGGGTTAGCGCCCAGGAGGCCGGCAGGCCCAAGTCGCCGGCTGTGCGAGGAGCGGAGGTGCAGACCAAGTTGAGGGTGCTGGTGAACGTGAGCGTGGGCCCAAGCGTTTTGATTCGGGGGACCTTCGAGCATAGGCGGGGGTTCGGAGTGCCCTGCCCCTTCTCCCACCCTGAATGAACAGCGGCGTCCCTAGCGGCCGAGTGGGGAGGGGTGAAAGGGTGCATCCAGCGCTGGGGCTTGGGGGTCCCCAATCCCCGGCGATGCGGCGCCAGGCCCCTTGGGAGAGGCCCCTCGGGAGCAACCTAGGGTTAGGTTTAGCCCCCAGGAGGCTGGCAGGCCCTATTCGCCAGCTGTGTGGAGAGTGGAGTGGCGGACGGAGGTGAGGGCGCTGGTGAGTGGGAGGGTGGGTCTGCCGTTTTTGTGCGGGGGGCCTTCGAAGGTCGCTGTGTCTGGGAGGGCCCTGCCTGTTCTCCCGCCCTGAATGATCGACAACACCCCAAGCCCCTCGGTGGTGGCTGGGCGGCAGCATGAGTCAGGTGCTGAGGTTCGGGGTCCCCAATCCCCGGCGTTGCTGCGCCAAGCCCCTTGGGAGTGGACCTTTGGGGATCGATCTAGGGTTATGCTTAGCCCCCAGGTGGCCGGTGGACCCGATCAGCGGCTGTGCGGCACGTGGAGGGTTGGGACGAGGTGAGGGCACTGGCGAGACTGAACATGAGCCCAAGCTTTTTAGTGCGGGAGGCCTTCGAAGGTCAGCGGGGGTTTGGAAGGCCATGGCAGTTCTCCCACCCTGAATGAATGGTGGCGCCCCTAGTGCCCCGTGTGAGGCGGGGCACCAGGGTGCATCCGGCACTGGATCTTGGGGGTCCCCAATCCCCGGCGTTGTGACGACAGGCCCCTTGGGTAGGGCCCCTCGGGGGCTGATGTATGGTTAGGGTTAGCTCCCAGGAGGCCGGCAGGCCCTGGGCCTTCGAATGTTGCCATGGCTCGAAGGGCCCTGCCCGTTCTCCTGCCCTGAATAACTAGCGGCGCCCTTAGCGTCTCCGTTGGAGGTGGGGCGGCAGGGGGAGTCCCGCGCTGTGGCTCGGGGATCCCCAATCCCCAGCGTTGCGGGGCCAGGCCCCTTGGGAGGGGCTCGTAGGGGGCCGACCTAGGGTTAGAGTTATCACCCAGGAGGCGGCAGGCCCAATCCTCTGGCTGGGCAGCGAGAGGTGCGCGGGCCGAGGTAAAGGCTCTGGCGAGGGGGAGCGTGGGCCCCTGCATTTTGGCGGGAGGCTTCAAATGTCGCCGGTTTCTCCAGGGCCTTGTCCCTACATTCGCCCTGAATGAACGGCGGCGCCCCAGGCGGCCTGGGCGGCGACAGTGCGGCAGGGGAGTCCGGTTCTGGGGCTCTGAGTCACCAATCCCCAGCGTTGCAGAGCCAGGCCCCTTGGGATGTGCCCCACGGGGCCGACCTAGGGTTTTGGTTAGCCCCAGGAGCTTGGCAGGCCCTATCCACTGGCTCTGAATCAAGTGGAGGGGCGGGCCGAGGTGAGGGCACTGGGAGCAAGAGCATGGGAGCCAACGTTTTTGCGCGGGGGGCCTTCGAAGGTCAGCTGGGGCTCGGAGGTCCCTGCCCGTTCTCCTGTCCTGATTGACCGGTGATCCCCTAGCGGCTTGGGTGGCTGAAGGGCAGCAGGGTGAGTCTGGCACTTGGGCACGGGGTCCCCATCCCCAGCATTGCGTCACCAGGTCCCTTGGGAAGGGCCCCTCGGGGGCCGACCTATGGTTAGGGTTAGTCCCCAGGAGCCACGCAGGCCCGATACACCACCTGTGCATCGAGAGGACAGTTGGGCCGAGGTGAGGGTGCTGGTGAACGTGAGCCAGGGCCCAAGGGTTTTGGTTCGGGGCGCCTTCGAAAGTCGACGTGGGTTCTGAGGGCCCTGCCAGTTCTCCCACCCTGAATGAATGGTGGCGCCCCTAGCGGCCCGTGTGGGGCGGGGCGGCAGCGTGCATCCGGCGCTGGGGCTTGGGGGTCCGCAATCTCCGGCATTGCCGCGCTGGGCCCCTTAGGAAGGGATCCTCAGGGGCCGTCCTAGGGTTAGTGTCAGCGCCCAGGAGGCCAGCAGGCCCGAGTCGCCAGCTCTGCAAGGAGCGGAGGTGAGGGCCGAGTTGAGGGTGCTGGTGAACGTGAGCGTGGGCCCAAGCATTTTGATTCCGGGCGCCTTCGAGCATAGGCGGGGGTTCGGAGGGCCCTGCCCGTTCTCCCACCCTGAATGAACGGTGGTGCCCCTAGCAGCCCGGGTGGGGAGGGGCGACAGGGTGCATCCTGTGCTGGGGCTTGGGGGTCCCCAATCTCCGGCGATGGGGCACCAGGCCCCTTGGGAGAGACCCATCCGGGGCAACCTAGGGTAAGGTTTAGCTCCCAGGAGGCCGGCAGGCCCTATTCGCCAGCTGTGTGGAGAGTGGGGTGGCGGACGGAGGTGAGGGCGCTGGTGAGTGGGAGGGTGGGTCTGCCGTTTTTGCGCAGGGGGGCTTCAAAGGTCACCGTGTCTCGGAGGTCCCTGCCCGTTCTCCTGTCCTGATGGACCGGTGGTCCCCTAGCGACTTGGGTGGCTGAAGGGCAGCAGGGTGAGTCTGGCACTTGGGCACGGGGTCCCCATCCCCAGCATTGTGTCACCAGGACCCTTGGGAAGGGCCCCTCGTGGGCCGTCCTAGGGTTAGGGTTAGCGCCCAGGAGGCCGGCAGGCCCGAGTCGCGGGCTGTGCGAGGAGCGGAGGTGAGGGCCGAGTTGAGGGTGCTGGTGAACATGAGCGTGGGCCCAAGTGTTTTGATTCCAGGCGCCTTCGAGCATAGGCGGGGGTTCGGAGGGCCCTGCCTGTTCTCCCACCCTGAATGAATGGCGGCGCCCCTAGCGGCCTGTGAGGGGAAGGGCGACAGGGTGCATCAGGCACTGGGGCTTGGGGGTCCCCAATCCCCGGCGATGCGGCGCCAGGCCCCTTGGGAGAGGCCCCTCGGGAGCAACCTAGGGTTAGGTTTAGCCCCCAGGAGGCCGGCAGGCCCTATTCGCCAGCTGTGTGGAGAGTGCAGTGGCGGACGGAGGTGAGGGCGCTGGTGAGTGGGAGGGTGGGTCTGCCGTTTTTGCACGGGGGGCCTTCGAAGGTCGCCATGTCTGGGAGGGCCCTTCCTGTTCTCCCGCCCTGAATGATCGGCAACACCCAAAGCCCCCGGGTGGCGGCTGGGCGGCAGGGTGAGTCAGGTGCTGAGATTCGGGGTCCCCAATCCCGGCGTTGCTGCGCCAAGCCCCTTGGGAGTGGTCCTTTGGGGATCGATCTAGGGTTATAGTTAGCCCCCAGGAGGCTGGTGGACACGATCAGAGGCTGAGCATTACGCGGAGGGTTGGGACGAGGTGAGGGCACTGGCGAGACTGAGCATGAGCCCAAGCTTTTTAGTGCGGGGGGCTTTCGAAGCTCGGCGGGGCCTCGGAGAGACCTGCCCATTCTCCCGCTCTGAATGACCGGCGGGGCCCCTAGCGGCTCGGCTGGCTGAAGGGGAGCAGGGTGAGTCCAGCACTTGGGCTCCGGGTCCCCATCCCTGGCGTTGTGGCACTAGGCCACTTGGGAAGTGCCCCTTGGGGGCCGACCTATGGTTAGGGTTAGCTCCCAGGAGGCCGGCAGGCCCTGGGCCTTCGAATGTTGCCATGACTTGAATGGCCCTGCCTGTTCCCTGCCCTGAATAACCAGCGGCGCCCTTAGCGGCTCCGTTGGCGGTGGGGCGGCACGGGGAGTCCCGTGCTGCGGCTCGGGGATCCCCAATCCCCAGCGTTGTGGGGCCAGGCCCCTTGGGAGGGGCTCGTAGGGGGCCGACCTAGGGTTAGAGTTAGCACTCAGGAGGCGGCAGGCCCAATCCTCTGGCTGGGCGGCAAGAGGTGCACGGGCCGAGGTAAAGGCTCTGGCGAGCGGGACCCTGGCCCCCTGCATTTTGGCGGGAGGCTTCAAATGTCCCTGGTTTCTCCAGGGCCCTGTCTGTTCTCCCGCCCTGAATGACTGGTGGCGCCCCTAGCGGCCCGGGTGGGGACAGTGCGGCAGGGTGAGTCGGGTTCTGGGGCTCTGAGTCACCAATCCCCAGGGTTGCAGAGCCAGGCCCCTTGGGGCCGACCTAGGGTTTTGGTTAGCCCCAGGAGCTTGGCAGGCCCTATCCACCAGCTCTGAATCAAGCGGAGGGGCGGGCTGAGGTGAGGGCGCTGGGAGCAGGAGCATGGGAGCCAACGTTTTTGCGCGGGGGACCTTCGAAGGTCAGCTGGGGCTCAGAGGTCCCTGCCCGTTCTCCTGTCCTGATTGTCCGGTGGTCCCCTAGTGGCTTGGGTGGCTGAAGGGCAGCAGGGTGATTCTGGCACTTGGGCAGGGGGTCCCCATCCCCAGCGTTGCGTCGCCAGGCACTTGGTAAGGGCCCCTCAGGGGCCGACCTATGGTTAGGGTTAGCCCCCAGCAGCCCAGCAGGCCCAATACACCCCCTGTGCATCGAGCGGAGAGTTGGGCCAAGGTGAGGGTGCTGGTGAACGTGAGCCAGGGCCCAAGGATTTTGGTTCCGGGCGCCTTCGAAGGCCGGCGGGGGTTCGGAGGGCCCTGCCTGTTCTCCCAACCTGAATGAATGGCGGCGCCCCTAGCGGCCTGTGTGGGGCGGGGCGGCAGCGTGCGTCTGGCGCTGGGGCCTGGGGGTCCGCAATCCCTGGCCTTGGGGCGCCAGGCTCCTTAGGAAGGGATCCTCAGGGGCCGTCCTAGGGTTAGGGTTAGCGCCCCGGAGGCCAGCAGGCCCGAGTCGCTGGCTGTGCGAGGAGCGGAGGTGCGGGCCGAGTTGAGGGTGCTGGTGAACATGAGCGTGGGCCCAAGCGTTTTGATTCGGGGTGCCTTGGAGCATAGGCGGGGGTTCGGAGGGCCCTGCCCCTTCTCCCACCTTGAATGAACAGCGGCGCCCCTAGCAGCCCAGGTGGGGAGGGGCAACAGGGTGCATCCGGCGCTGGGGCTTGGGGGTCCCCAATCCCAGGCGATGCGGCGCCAGGCCCCTTGGGAGAGACCCATCCGGGGCAACCTAGGGTAAGGTTTAGCTCCCAGGAGGCCGGCAAGCCCTATTCGCCAGCTGTGTGGAGAGTGCAGTGGCGGACGGAGGTGAGGGCGCTGGTGAGTGGGAGGGTGGGTCTGCCGTTTTTGCACGGGGGGCCTTCGAAGGTCGCCATGTCTGGGAGGGCCCTTCCTGTTCTCCCGCCCTGAATGATCGGCAACACCCAAAGCCCCCGGGTGGCGGCTGGGCGGCAGGGTGAGTCAGGTGCTGAGATTCGGGGTCCCCAATCCCGGCGTTGCTGCGCCAAGCCCCTTGGGAGTGGTCCTTTGGGGATCGATCTAGGGTTATAGTTAGCCCCCAGGAGGCTGGTGGACACGATCAGAGGCTGAGCATTACGCGGAGGGTTGGGACGAGGTGAGGGCACTGGCGAGACTGAGCATGAGCCCAAGCTTTTTAGTGCGGGGGGCTTTCGAAGCTCGGCGGGGCCTCGGAGAGACCTGCCCATTCTCCCGCTCTGAATGACCGGCGGGGCCCCTAGCGGCTCGGCTGGCTGAAGGGGAGCAGGGTGAGTCCAGCACTTGGGCTCCGGGTCCCCATCCCTGGCGTTGTGGCACTAGGCCACTTGGGAAGTGCCCCTTGGGGGCCGACCTATGGTTAGGGTTAGCTCCCAGGAGGCCGGCAGGCCCTGGGCCTTCGAATGTTGCCATGACTTGAATGGCCCTGCCTGTTCCCTGCCCTGAATAACCAGCGGCGCCCTTAGCGGCTCCGTTGGCGGTGGGGCGGCACGGGGAGTCCCGTGCTGCGGCTCGGGGATCCCCAATCCCCAGCGTTGTGGGGCCAGGCCCCTTGGGAGGGGCTCGTAGGGGGCCGACCTAGGGTTAGAGTTAGCACTCAGGAGGCGGCAGGCCCAATCCTCTGGCTGGGCGGCAAGAGGTGCACGGGCCGAGGTAAAGGCTCTGGCGAGCGGGACCCTGGCCCCCTGCATTTTGGCGGGAGGCTTCAAATGTCCCTGGTTTCTCCAGGGCCCTGTCTGTTCTCCCGCCCTGAATGACTGGTGGCGCCCCTAGCGGCCCGGGTGGGGACAGTGCGGCAGGGTGAGTCGGGTTCTGGGGCTCTGAGTCACCAATCCCCAGGGTTGCAGAGCCAGGCCCCTTGGGGCCGACCTAGGGTTTTGGTTAGCCCCAGGAGCTTGGCAGGCCCTATCCACCAGCTCTGAATCAAGCGGAGGGGCGGGCTGAGGTGAGGGCGCTGGGAGCAGGAGCATGGGAGCCAACGTTTTTGCGCGGGGGACCTTCGAAGGTCAGCTGGGGCTCAGAGGTCCCTGCCCGTTCTCCTGTCCTGATTGTCCGGTGGTCCCCTAGTGGCTTGGGTGGCTGAAGGGCAGCAGGGTGATTCTGGCACTTGGGCAGGGGGTCCCCATCCCCAGCGTTGCGTCGCCAGGCACTTGGTAAGGGCCCCTCAGGGGCCGACCTATGGTTAGGGTTAGCCCCCAGCAGCCCAGCAGGCCCAATACACCCCCTGTGCATCGAGCGGAGAGTTGGGCCAAGGTGAGGGTGCTGGTGAACGTGAGCCAGGGCCCAAGGATTTTGGTTCCGGGCGCCTTCGAAGGCCGGCGGGGGTTCGGAGGGCCCTGCCTGTTCTCCCAACCTGAATGAATGGCGGCGCCCCTAGCGGCCTGTGTGGGGCGGGGCGGCAGCGTGCGTCTGGCGCTGGGGCCTGGGGGTCCGCAATCCCTGGCCTTGGGGCGCCAGGCTCCTTAGGAAGGGATCCTCAGGGGCCGTCCTAGGGTTAGGGTTAGCGCCCCGGAGGCCAGCAGGCCCGAGTCGCTGGCTGTGCGAGGAGCGGAGGTGCGGGCCGAGTTGAGGGTGCTGGTGAACATGAGCGTGGGCCCAAGCGTTTTGATTCGGGGTGCCTTGGAGCATAGGCGGGGGTTCGGAGGGCCCTGCCCCTTCTCCCACCTTGAATGAACAGCGGCGCCCCTAGCAGCCCAGGTGGGGAGGGGCAACAGGGTGCATCCGGCGCTGGGGCTTGGGGGTCCCCAATCCCAGGCGATGCGGCGCCAGGCCCCTTGGGAGAGACCCATCCGGGGCAACCTAGGGTAAGGTTTAGCTCCCAGGAGGCCGGCAAGCCCTATTCGCCAGCTGTGTGGAGAGTGCAGTGGCGGACGGAGGTGAGGGCGCTGGTGAGTGGGAGGGTGGGTCTGCCGTTTATGCGTGGGGGGGCCTTCGAAGTTCGCTGTGTCTCGGAGGGCCCTGCCTGTTCTCCCGCCCTGAATGATTGGCAACACCCCAAGCCCCCGGGTGGCGGCTGGGCGGCAGGGTGAGTCAGGTGCTGAGGTTCGGGGTCCCCAATCCCCGGCGTTGCTGCACCAAGCCCCTTGGGAGTGGACCTTTAGGGATCGATCTAGGTTTATGGATAGCACCCAGGAGGCCGGTGGACCCTACCAGCAGCTGTGCGGCACGCAGAGGGTTGGGACGAGGTGAGGGCACTGGCGAGACTGAGCATGAGCCCAAGCTTTTTAGTGCGGGGGGCATTCGAAGGTCGGCGGGGCCTCGGAGGGACCTGCCAGATCTCCCGCTCTGAATGATCGGCGGGGCCCCTAGCGGCTCGGGTTGGCCGAAGGGCAGCAGGGTGAGTCCGGTACTTGGGCTCGGGGTCCCCATCCCCAGCGTTGAGTCGCCAGGGCCCTTGGGAAGGGCCCCTCGAGGGCCGACCTAGGGTTAGGGATAGCCCCCAGGAGGCCGGCACGCCCTATCAGCCAACTGTGAGGAGAGCGGAGGAGTGGGCCGAGGTGAAGGCGCTGGTTAGTGGGAGCATTGGCCCAAGCATTTTGCTGCGGGGGTCCTTCGAAAGTCGCAGGGGACTCGGTGTGCCATGCCTGTTCTCCCGCTCTGAATGACCGGCGGGACCCTAGCTGCTCGGGTGGCTGAAGGGCAGCAGGGTGATTCCGGCACATTTCCTCGGGGTCCCCATCCTCAGCGTTGCTGTGCCAGGCCACTTGGGAAGGGCCTCTCGGGGGCCGACCTACAGTTCGGTTTAGTCCCCAGGAGGCCGGCAGTCCCGATACACCACCTGTGCGTCGAGCGGCGAGTTGGGCCGAGGTGAGGGTGCTGGTGAACATGAGCCTGGGCCCAAGCGTTTTGGTTCGGGGCACCTTCGAAGGTCGGCGTGGGTTCAGAGGGCCCTGGCAGTTCTCCCACCCTGAATGAATGGCGGCGCCCCTAGCGGCCTGTGTGAGGCGGGGTGGCAGGGTGCATCCGGCGCTGGGGCTTGGGGGTCCCCAATCCCCGGCTTTGCAACTCCAGGCCCCTTGCGAGTGGCCCTTCGGGGGCCGACCTACGGTTAGGGATAGCCCCCAGGAGGCCGGCACGCCCTATCAGCCGACTGTGAGGCGAGCGGAGGAGTGGGCCGAGGTGAAGGCGCTGGTGAGCGGGAGCATTGGCCCAAGCATTTTGCTGTGGGGGGGCCTTCGATAGTCGCCCGGGGCTTGGAGTGCCATGCCCATTCTCTCGCTCTGAATGACCGGCGGGACCCTAGCGGCTCGGGTGGCTGAAGGGCAGGAGGGTGAGTCCGGCACTATTCCTCAGTGTCCCTATCCCCAGCGTTGTGGTGCCAGGCCACTCGGGAAGGGCCTCTCGGGGTCCGACCTACAGTTAGGGTTAGTCCCCAGGAGGACAGCAGGCTTGATACACCACATGTGCAGCGAGCGGAGTGGTGGGCCGAGGTGAGGGTGCTGGTGAACATGTGTCTGGGCCGAAGCGTTTTGGTTCGGGGCACCTTCAAAGGTCAGAGGGAGTTAGGAGGGCCCTGCCAGTTCTCCAACACTGAGTGAATGGTGGCGACCCTAGCGGCATGTGTGTTGCGGGGCGGTAGGGTGCATCCGGAGCTGGGTCTCAGGGGTCCCCAGTGCCCGGCTTTGCGGTGCCAGGCCCCTTAGGAAGGGACCCTCAGGGGCCGTCCTAGGGTTAGGGTTGGCACCCAGGAGGCCGGCAGGTCCGATCTGCCGCCTGTGCGATGGGCGGAGGGGCGGTCCGAGGTGAGGGCACTGGGGAGCGGGAGCATGGGCACCAGTGGTTTGGCGTGGGGGGCCTTTGAAGGTCACAGGGGGCTCGGGAGGCCCTGCCACTTCCTTCACCCTGAATCACCGGCGGCGCCCGCAGCGACCTGGGTGGTGACAGTGCAGCAGGGTGAGTCTGGCTCTGGGGTTCTGAGTCTCCAATCCCAAGCATTGCAGAGCCAGGCCCCTTGGGATCTGCCCCACGGGGCCGACCTAGGGTTTTGGTTAGCTCCCAGGAGCCCGGGAGGCACTATCCACCAGCTCTGAATAAAGCAGAGGAGCAGGCCAAGGTGAGGACCCTGGCGAGCAGGAGCGTGGGAGCCAACATTTTGCGCGGGGGGCCTTCGAAGGCCGCAGGGGAAATGGAGGGCCCTGCCAGTTCTCCCACCCTGAATGAACTGAAGCACCCCTAGCGGCCTGAGTGATGGAGGGGCGGTAGGTGAATCTGGCGCTGGGCTCGGGGTCCCCAGTCCACCTCATTGCGCCGCCAGGCCCCTTGGGAGGGGCCCGTCGGGGGCTGACCTATGGTTAGGGTTAGCCGCCAGGACCCCGGCAGGTTCAATCTGCCAGCTGTGCGGCGAATGGAGTGGTGGGTCGAGGTGAGGCCTCTGTCGAGCGGGAGCATGGGCCCAAGCGTTTTGGCGCCAGAGGCCTTCGAATGTCTCCGGGGACTCGCCGTGCCGTGCCCAATCTCCTCCCTGAGTGACTGGCAGCGCCCCCAGCAGACCAGATGGTGGCGGGGTGGCAGGGTCAGTCAGGCACTGTGGCTTGGGTATCCCCAATCCCCAGTGTTGCAGCGCCAGGCCCCTTGGGAGGGCCCCTCGGGGCCAACCTAGGGTTAGGTTTAGCCCCTAGGAGGCCCGCAGGCCCTATTCGCCAGCTGTGTGGAGACTGGAGTGGCAGACCAAGGTGAGGGCGCTGGTGAGCAGGAGCATGGGCCCCGTTGTTTTGGCCTGGGGAGCCTTTGAAGGTCTCTGTGTCTTGGATGGCCCTGCCCATTCTCTGGCCCTGAATGAACGGCACCACCCCAAGCCCCCGCGTGGCAGCTGGGCGGCAGGATGAGTCCAGTGCTGAGGCTTGGGCATCCCCAATCCCCGGTGTTGCGGCGCCAGGCCCCTTGGGAGGGGCTGCTCGGGGTCGATCTAGCGTTTCGGTTAGCCCCCAGAAGGCCAGTGGACCCGATCAGCGGCTGACAACACGCGGAGGGTTGGGCCGAGGTGAGGACGCTGGCTAGCCTGAGCATGAGCCTAAGCGTTTTAGCGCGGGGGGCCTATGAACGTCAGCAGATGCTCGGAGGGCCCTAACCATTCTCCTACACTGATTGACCGGTGGGCCCCTAGTGGCTCGGGTGGCTGAAGGACAGCAGGGTGAGTCCGGCACTTGGGCTCGGTGTCCCCATCCCCAGCGTTGCGACGCCAGGCCCCTTGGGAAGGGACCCTTGGGGGCCGACCTATGGTTAAGGTTAGTCCCCAGGAGACCTGCAGGCCCGATACACCACCTGTGCATCGAGCGGAAAGTTGGGCCGAGTTGAGGGTGCTTGTGAACATGAGCCTGGGTCCAAGCGTTTTGGTTCGGGGCGCCTTCGAAGGTCGGAGGGGTTCGGAGTGCTCTGCCCGTTCCCCCAGCCTGAATGAACGGCTACCCCCCTAGCAGTCTGGGTGCGGAGGGGCGGCAGGGTGCACCCGGCGCTGGGGCTTGGGGGTCCCCAATCCCCGGTGTTGTGACACCAGGCCCCTTGGGAAGGGCTCCTCCTGGGCCGGCCTAGGGTTAGAGTTAGCCCCCAGGATGCCAGCAGGCTCAATCCGCCAGCTGTGTGGCTAATGGAAGGGTGGGTCGATGTGAGGTCTCTGTCGAGCGTGCGCGGGCCGAAGCGTTTTGGCGCCAGGGTCCTTCGAATGTCTCTGGGGACTTGGCGGGCCCTAGCCATTTACCTCCCTGAATGACCGGCGGTGCCTGTAGCGGCCTGGGTGGCAGTGTTGTGGCAGGGTGAGTCTGGCTCTGGGGCTTGGGGTCCCCGATCCCCGGCGTAGCGGCACCAGGACCCTTGGGAGGGGCCCCTGGGGGGCCGACCCTAGGGTTAGGGTTAGCCCCCAGGAGGCCGGCAGGCCCTTTTCGCAACCTGTGTGGAGAGTGAACTGGCAGACCAAGGTGCGGGCGGTGGTGATTGGGAGCGTGGGCCTGGGCGTTTTGGTGTGGGGGGCCTTCGAAGGTCGGCGGGGGTTTGGAGGGCCGTGCCCGTTCTCCCACCCTGAATGACTGGTGCCGCCCCCAGCCGCCCTGGTGGCGGCAGGGTGGCAGCGTGAGTCAGGCGCTGCAGCTCGGGTATCTCCAATCCCCAGCGTTGTGGCACCAGGCCCCTTGGGAGCGGCCCCTCGGGTGCCAACCTACGGTTAGGTTTAGCCCCTAGGAGGCTGGCAGGCCCTATTCATCAGCTGTGTGGATAGCAGAGTGGTGGACCGAGGTGAGGGCACTGGTAAGCGGGAGCATGGGCCCGGGCGTTTTGGTGCGGGGGGCCTTTGAAGGTCACCGTGCCTCGGAGGGCCCTGCCCATTTTCCCTCCCTGAATAATGGCAGCACCCCAAGCCCACGGGTGGAGGCTGGGCCTGGCTCTGGGGCTTGGGGTCCCCGATCCCCAGCGAAGCGGCACCAGGACCCTTGGGAGGGGCCCCTGGGCGGCCGACCTAGGGTTAGGGTTAGCACCCAGGAGGCCTGCAGGCGGGATCCGCCCGCTGTGAGGGGAGCGGAGGGGCAGGCCGAGGTGAGGGCGCTGGAGAGCAAGAGCGTGGGCCCAAGCGTTTTGCCACCTGGGGCGTTCGAATGTCTCCGGGGACTCAGATGGCCTTGCCCATTCTCCTCCCTGAATGACCGGCGGCGTACCTAGCAGCCCAGGTGGCGGCAGGGCAGCATGTGAGTCCGGCGCTGGGGCTCGGGGATCCCCAATCTACCGCGTTGCGGCATCAGGCCCCTTGGTGGGGGCCCCTCGGGGGCTGACATAGGGTTAGGGTTAGCCTCCAGGATGCTGGCAGGCTCAGTCCGCCAGCTGTGTGGCGAATGGAGGGGTGGGTCGAGGTGAGATCTCTGTTGAGTGGGAGCGTGGGGCCAAGCGTTTTGGCACCGGGGTCCTTCGAATGTCTCAGGGGACTCAGTGGGCCCTGACCGTTCTCCTCCCTGAATGACCGGTGGTGCCCCTAGCAGCATAGGTGGCAGCGGGGAGGCACGGTGAGTCAGGCGCTTTGGCTCGGGTATCCCCAATACCCAGTGTTGAGGCGCCAGGCCCCTTGGGAGTGGCCCCTCAGGGGCTAACCTAGGGTTAGGTTTAGCCCTTAGGAGGCCATCAGGCCCTATTCACCAGCTGTGTGGAGAGCGGAGTGGCCGACCGAGGTGAGGGCGCTGGTGAGCGGGATGGTGGGCCTGGCGTTTTGGCACGGGGGGCCTTTGAATGTCACTGTGTCTCGGAGGGCCCTACCCGTTCTCCCGCCCTGAATGAATGGCACCACCCCAAGTCCCCGGGTGGCGCCTGGGTGGCAGGGTGAGTCCAGTGCTGAGGCTCTGGGGTTCCCAATCCCCAGCGTTGTGGGGGCAGGCCCCATGGGAGGGGCTCCTCGTGGGCCTACCTAGGGTTAGAGTTAGCCCCCAGGAGGCTGGCAGGCCCAATCCTCAGGCTGGGCAGGGATAGGTGGGCAGGCCGAAGTAAAGGTGCTGGGGAGCGGGAGCTTGGTCCCTTGCATTTTGGTGCAGGAGGCTTCAAATGTTGCAGGTTTCTCCAAGGCCCTGTCCCTTCTCCAGCCCTGAATGACCGGTGGCGCCCCTAGCGGCCTGGGTGGCAGCGTTGCGGCAGGGTGAGTCTGGCTCTGGGCCTTGGGGTCCCCGATCCCCAGCGTAGTGGTACCAGGACCCTTGGGAGTGGCCCCTGGGGGGCCGACCTAGGGTTAGGGTTAGCCCCCAGGAGGCCGGAAGGCCCCATCTGCCCAATGTGCGGGGAGCGGAGGGGTGGGCCAAGGTGAGGGTGCTGGGGAGCAGGAGCATGGGCTGCGGCATTTTGGTGCAGGGGGCCTTTGAAGGTAACCTGGGGCTCCGAAGGCCCTGCCCCTTCTCTCGCCCTGAATCACCAGCGGCGCCCCTAGCGGGCTGGGTGGCGACAGTGCATCAGGGTGAGTTCGACTCTGGGGCTCTGAGTCACCAATCCCCAGCGTTGCAGAGCCAGGCCCCTTGGGATGTGCCCCACGGGGCCGACCTAGGGTTTCGGTTAGCCCCCAGGAGCCTGGCAGGCCCTATACACCGGCTACGAACCAAGAGGAGGGGCGGGCCGAGGTGAGGGCGCTGGGAGCAGGAGCATGGGAGCCAAGGTTTTTGCGCGGGGGGCCTTCGAAGGTCAGCGGGGTCTCGGAGGGCCCTGTGGGTTCTCCTGCCCTAATTGAGCGGGGGGCCCCTAGCGGCTCGGGTGGCTGAAGGGAAGCAGGGTGAGTCCAGCACTTGGGCTCGGGGTCCCCATCCCCAGTGTTGCGACGCAAGGCCCCCTGGGAAGTCCCCTCGGTGGCCAACCTATGGTTAGGGTTAGCCCACAAGAGGCCGGCAGGCCAGATACACCACCTGTGCATCGAGTGGAGAGTTGGGCCGAGGTGAGGGTGCTGGTGAACATGAGCCTGGGTCCAAGCGTTTTGGTTCGGGGCGCCTTCGAAGGTTGGTGGGGGTTCAGAAGGCCCTGCCCATTCTCCCACCCTGAATGAACGTCGGCGCCCTAGCGGCCCGGGTGGGGAGGGGTGGCAGGGTGCATCCGGCGCTGGGGCTTGGGGGTCCCCAATCCCCGGCGTTGCAGCGCCAGGCCCCTTGGTAAGGGCCCCAAGGGGGCCAACCTAGGTTTAGGTTTAGCCCCGAGGAGGCTGGCAGGCCCTATTCACCAGCTTTTTGGAGACTGGAGTGGAGGACCGAGGTGAGGGCGCTGGTGAGCGGGAGCGTGGGCCTGGGTGTTTTGTCTCGGGGAGGCTTTGAACGTTTCCGTGTCTCGGAGGACCCTGCCCGTTCTCCCGCCCTGAATGAACGGCAGCACCCCAAGACCCGGGTGGCGGCTGGCTGGCAGGGTGAATCCAGTGCTGAGGTTCGGGGTCCCCAATCCCCGGCGTTGCGGCGTCAGACCCCTTGGGAGGGGCCCTTCGGGGGTCGATCTAGGGTTATGGTTACCTCCAGAAGGCCTGTGGACCCGATCAGCGTCTGTGCAACACGCAGAGGGTTGGGCCGAGGTGAGGGTGCTGCCGAGCCTGAGCATGAGCCCAAGTGTTTTATCATGGGGGGCTTTTGAAGTTTGGTGGGGGCTCGGAGGGTCCTGCCCGTTCTCCTTCCCTGATTGACCGGTTGGCCCCTAGCGGCTCGGGTGGCTGAAGGGCAGCAGGGTGAGTCCGGCACTTGGGCTCAGGGTCCCCATTGCCAGCGTTGCGACGCCAGGTCCCTTGGGAAGGGCCCATCGGGGGCTGACCTGTAGTTAGGGTTATCCCCCAGGAGGCCAGCAGGCCCGATACACCACCTGCGCGTCGAGCGGAGGGGCGGGCCGAGGTGGGGGCGCTGGGGAGCAGGAGTGTGGGCCCAAGCGTTTTGGTGTGGGGGGCCTTCAAAAGTCGGCCGTGGCTTGGAGGGCCCTGCCCGTTCTCCTGCCCTGAATAACCGGCGGCGCCCCTAGTGCCCCGGGTTACCGTGGGTCGGCCGTATGAGTCCGGCGCTGGGGCTCAGGGGTCCCCAATCCCAGGCCTTGCAGCTCCAGGCTCGTTGGGAGGGGCCCATCGGGGGCCAACCTAGGTTTAGGGTTAGCCCCCAGGAAGCTGGCAGGCCTGATCCGCTGGCTGTGTAGCGAGCAGAGGGGCAGGCCGAGGTGAGGGCGCTGTTGAGCGGGAGCGTGGGCCCAAGCATTTTGGCGTGGGGGCATTCGAAAATCACCAGGGGTTAAGAGCGCACTTCCCGTTCTACCTTGCTGAAAGCCGGACGGCATACCTAGCGGCTCGGGTTGCGGAGGGGCGGCAGGGTGAGTACAGTGCTGGGGCTCAGGGATCCCTAATCACCGGCATTGCAGCACCAGACCCCTTGGGAGGGGCCCCTCGGGGGCTGACATAGGGTTTGGGTTAGCCTCCTGGAGGCCGGCAGGCCCAATCCACCAGTTGTGCGGCGAATGGAGGGTCAGGCGGAGGTGAGGCCACTGGCGAGTGGGAGCATGGGCCCAGGCGTTTTGGCGTGGGGGTCCTTCAAAAGTCGCCTGAGGCTCAGAGGGCCCTGCACATTCTTCCGCCCTGAATGACCGGCGGCTACCCTAGCGGCCCGGGTAGAGGATGGGCGGTATGGTGAGTCAGGTGCTGGGGCTCGGGGTCCCCAATCCTTGGCGTTGGAGCTCCAGGCCCCTTCAGAAGGGGTCTAGGGGCCGACGGAGCATTACTGTTAGCCTCCAGGAGGCCGGCAGACCCGATCTGCCAGCTGTATGGTGAGCAGAGGGGCGGGCCAAGGTGAGGGCGCTGTTGAGCGGAATCCTGGGCCCAAGAGTTTTGGCGTGGGGGGCATTCAAAAGTCGCCGGGGGCTCAGAGCACCCTTCCCGTTCTACCGCACTCGGGGGTCAATCTAGGGTTACGGTTAGCCCCCAGAAGACCGGTGGACCCGATCAGCGGCTGTGCAATACGTGGAGGGTTGCCCCGAGGTGAGGGCGCTGGCGAGACTGAGCATGATCCCAAGCGTTTTAGGGTGGGGGTCCTTTGAAGGTCAGCAGGAGCTCGGAGGGCCCTAACCGTTCTCCTGCACTGATTGACCAGTGGGCCCCTAGCGGCTCGGGTGGCTGAAGGGCAGCAGGGTGAGTCCGGCACTTGGGCTCGGTGTCACCATCCAGCGTTGCGACACCAGGCACCTTGGGAAGGGACCCTGGGGGGCCGACCTATGGTTAGGGTTAGCCCTCAGGAGTCCGGCAGGCCTGATACACCACCTGTGTGTCGAGCGGAGAGTTGGGCCGAGGTGAGGGTGCTGGTGAACATGAGCCTGAGCCCAAGCGTTTTGGTTTGGGGCAACTTCGAAGGTCGGCGGGGGTTCGGAGGGCCCTGCCAGTTCTCCCACCCTGAATGAATGGCAGCGCCCCTAGCAGCCCGTGTGGGGCGGGGTGGCAGGGTGCATCAGGCACTGGGGCTTGGGGGTCCCCAATCCCTGGCGTTGTGGCACCAGGCCCCTTAGGAAGGGACCCTCAGGGGCCGTCCTAGTGTTAAGGTTAGCGCCCAGGAGGCCGGCAGGCCCAAGTAGCCGGCTCTGCGAGGAGCGGAAGTGTGGGCCGGTTTGAGGGCGATGGAGAGTGGGAGCGTGGTCCCCAGGGTTTTGGCGCCCTGGGCCTTCGAATGTTGTCATGGCTCAGAGGGTCCTGCCCGATCTCCTGCCCTGAGTAACCAGCGGCGCTCCTAGCGGCTCTGTTGGCAGTGGGGCGGCAGGGTGAGTCCTGCACTTTGGGTCGGGGATCCCCAATCCCCGGCGCTGCTGTGCCAGGCTCCTTGGGAGGGGCTCCTCGTGGGCGACCTAGGGTTAGAGTTAGCCCCCAGGAGGCTGGCAAGCCCAATCCTCTGGCTGGGCGGCAAGAGGTGGGCGGGCAGAGGTAAAGGCCCTGCCCAGCGGAAGGGTGGGCCCCTGCATTTTGGCGTGGGAGGCTTCAAATTTCGCTGATTTCTCCAGGGCCCTGTCCGTTCTCCCACCCTGAATGACCGGTGGCGCCCCTAGCGGCCCGGTTGGTGGCAGGGCGGCAGGTGAGTCCGGCGCTGGGGCTCAGAGGTCCCCAATACACCGCGTTGCGGCGCCAGGCCCCTTGTGAGGGGCCCCTCGGGGGATGACCTAGGGTTAGGCTTAGCCCCCAGGACGCGGGCAGGCTCAATCCGCCAGCTGTGCGGAGAATTGAGGGGTGGGTCGAGGTGAGATCTCTGTGGAGCGGGAGCTTGGGCTCAAGGATTTTGGCGCCTGGGGCTTTCGAATGTTTCTGGGGACTCGACGGGCCCTGCCCATTCTCCTCCCTGAGTGAATGGCAGCGCCCCTAGCAGCCTAGGTGGTGGCGGGGCGGCAGGGTGAGTCAGGCACTGTGACTTGGGTATCCCCAATCCCCAGCATTGTGGCGCCAGGCCTCTTGGGAGGGGCCCTTGGGGGCGACCTAGGGATAAGGTTAGTCCCCAGGAAGCCAGCAGGCCCCATCCGCCAGCTCTGCAGTGAGCGGAGGGGTGGGCCGAGGTTAGGGAGCAGGCAAGCAGGTGCTTGGGAGCCAGAGTTTTTGCGCGGGGGTCCTTCGAAGGTCGCAGGGGGATCGGAGGGCCCTGCCAGTTCTCCCTTCCGGAATGACTGGCAACGCCCCTAGCGCCCTGGGTTCTTGCTGGGTGGCAGAGTGAGTTCAGCACTGGGGCTCGGGGGTCCCAAATCCCGAGCATTGCGGTGCCAGGCTCCTTGGGAGGGGCCCCTCGGGGGCCGAACTAGGGTAAGTGTTAGCCCCCAGGAGTCCAGCAGGCCCCTTCCACCAGCTCTGCAGCAGGCGGAGGGGCAGGCCAAGGTGAGGGCAATGGCGAAAGGGAGTGTGGGCCCAAGCGTTTTGGTGCAGGGGGCCTTCAAAAGTCCCGGGGGTTTGGAGGGCCCTGCACGTTCTCTCACCCTGAAAGACTGGCGGCGCCCCTAGCAGCCCGGGTTGCTGGGGGCAGCAGGGTGACTCCGGCGCTGGCCTCGGGGGTCCCCAATCCCCGGCACTGTGGCACCAGGCCCCTTGGGAGGGGCCCCTCGGGGGCCGACCTAGGGTTAGGGTTTGTCCCCAGGAGGCCGGCAAGCCCACGCTAAGTGGTTCTGGCAATGTAACAAAAATGCCATACACTTATCTGTAAGAAATAACAGTGTACAGGAACCCTCTTAGCCCTAACATCATCCTTTGTGAATATGGAAGCCAGCCCCAAAGTGGTTGTGGAAGTCTGACGAATGCGCTAAGCACTTTACTCTGAGTCACCACACTATACAGGGAAAGACCAATGTACATCATCTTTCACGAGTAGGAAGCATTAATGAAAAGGTTCTGAAATTTCGAGGACTCTGACCCATCCTTATTGGTAATAAACCACCGTGTACAGGAAAATACCTTCAACTCTCATCAGCCTCCTCAATCCTGATTCTGATTCAACTTTGGGGGTGTAGGACTAGGGAAATGTCCACACCTTATTGCTAAGAAAGATCGATGACAGGGTAATGCCCTTCAAGTCACATCAGCCTTCCTGAAGACGGCAGCAGGAATCAAGCTGGTTATGTTACCATGAGGTAAGGAAGATGAGCATATAATTGAGAAACAACAGTGGGCAGGACCTCTCTTCCAACGAACATTATCTTTGCTTAATGTTAAATCCCTATGGTAAGTGGTTGTGGGCATTTGTGAGGTCAAAATCTTGAGTGTTTTGTAAAACCTCTTGGCCATACACATATGAGACTAAGGTAGTTGGGGACTCCTAGGAAGTGATTTGTCCACTGTCAAAAATATGAAAAGATAAGAGACAGATGAGGTCTCCTCAGGCATTGTCCTTTATCCTCATCCTCCGTGAGGATGGTCATCTCTGGACAGCTCAGTGGCAGGGTCTCATTCACAGTGGGGGCATCTGTTCCTCACAGACATCAGGCAGGGAAATGGATTTGGTTCTCTGTGCCAGCCCAGCCACAGCTGAGTGTCACAGCACCCTCTCGTGGGCTCATAAGAGTTTCACTGTCACCAGGCAGGTCATTGTATTTGATAAACCACTGTGAGAGTTTGCAATTGCCTTCATCTGCAACCTCCTAGAAGCAAATGCAGGTCTCTGGTACCATGTGAAGTCATGTGAAGGCATTGTGAGAAAGTGTCCTTTTGCTTAAGAAAAACATGGCTGGGGCTCCTGGCTGGCTCAGCCAGTTAAGCATGTGCCTCTGGCTCAGGTTATGATCCCAGGGTTCTGGGATCGAGCCGAGGCTCCCTGCTCAGCAGGAAAGGAGGTAGGGAAATAGCTTAGAAACCACAGAGAATGTGAATAAAGGGGAGTGAAATGGAACTTGGTCTGTGTTTTGCTTTAGGGATTGGAAGTTAGTTTTGTCTCAATTGTGATTGTTCTTGAAACAGAAAACCTGTATTTTTTTTCCTTTAAATTTTTCTAATAATAATTTTTTATTATGATATGTTAGTCACTATACAGTATTTCCTTAGATTTTGATGTAGTGTTCCGTGATTCATTATTTGCATATAACACCCAGTGCTCCATGCAATATGTACCTTCCTTAATACCCATCACTGGACCATCCCAATCCCCCACCCCTCTCCCCTCTGAAGCCCTCAGTTTGTTTCCCAGAGTCCATAGTCTCTCGTGGTTCATTCCCCCTTCTGTTTAGGGTCCATTGTCTAACGAGACAGACAGTGGAAGTTCACCAAATATAAGATCGAAATTTCATTGTTCATTATAGATACCGCCAAGTAGTTCCCAGACATTTCATTCTACTGTAGTAATTCATTATACCTGTGCAGATGCACGTGGAAGACAATTGATGCATGTATAGTGGTAATAAAACACGCCCCTCAGCAGTAGAATAATAGAGGATGCACATGTGTAAAATTATTCGACTACAGCTTCCATGCTTTGCCTTTGGTTCCTTATTATCTATGAAATTGGACAATTTTTGTTCTCTAGGCTTAAAACTCATTGTCAGTATTTAGAGTTTTTCAATGCTGATCTTCTTCTGTATAAGATACCAAAAACCTAAAATATGTATGAACTTTAAAAAACGCTATATTGAAAATTACAGCAGGGAAGTTCCATTTTGTAAATATTGTGTCAATGGATCTCTATTTTGACATCAGTGTTCATTAGAAATGATGACATTTCATATGAGTATAAATATCAATGTGAAAAAGAAAAGGTAGGAAGAACCTTGAATGTTTAAGTAATTGGCGAAATGACAGGTGTGTGTGTGTGTGTGTGTGTGTGTGTGTGTGTGTGTGTGTGTAATTGATTTTCAATGAGTGGTTCAGCTTCTTGTAGGACCTCCGAGAGAGCCCAGGTGAACCTTTCAATGAGTTGGTATCTGTTTTCAGAACATGGGAATCTCTTAGTCCAATAGTCAATCAGGCAAGCTTTGAGGTCTTGAAGAGTTTCAGTCCTCAGCGATGGTGTTGCAGACCCTTGTGAGCAAACCCTAGGGTATGTTCAGAGCCCTCATTAGCTGGTACCAATGTGTGACAATTTCAGACAGCATTTCCCAAAGAAGTACCTCTTGAGTCTCTGTCCTTGTCAGTTCCCTACACTTCCTTACACTAGTTATGTGATCAGTGTTTCAGGATAATCCCCACATGTGATTTTTGCTATTTCCTACTAGTCCTATCTGTTTCTCATCTTCTTTTATGGTAGGGGTTGGGAAGCAACCTGTGTGGCGTAGGAAGGGATGTGGTAGTTGTCTGCCTTCAGAGGACCGAATGATGCCTAGAAATTGTACTGTAGTTTGAGGTCAATTGTCCATCCTCTGAGTGTCAGGAATTCCATCACTTTACTTTGATGCTAGTCTGCTCTTCAAGCAGTCCTCAGAAATAAGGACGCCATCCATCTAGGGAATACTGGTTTGTGTGTATGTTTTCATTTTAGGAAAGGCCTTGCTGTTCCTGAAAATAATACTGTAGAGCACCCTTTCCTGTTCTTATTGGCCATCAGTCAATCTTTTGTGAAGTATTTGTTTATAAATAGACTTTTTATGGTTGATGAGCAGGAATTCTTTATTGACAAGTCTTTGTCAGTGTGTGTATTGCAAATCTTTACTTTCCAGCCTGCGGTTCACTTTTTCACTTTCTTATGGTCATAAGATGAGGAGAAATGTCACATTTTTATGAAGTCCCACTGAATTCTTTTAAATGGTTAGTGCACCCTATGTCCTACCCCAAGATTGACAGGTTCTACGTTTTCTTTCAGAAACTGTCCAATGGGAAACACAATTCATCTCAAATTTATAAATTACATTTTTAATTCTAATAGGGTATTTATAGACTGTTTTGGATTTTCTATGTACACAATTGTATTATCTGTGAATAGTCAAATTATCCCCTCAATTCTTATACTTTTTGTTTTTCTTGCCTTCTAACACTGGTAGATTCTCTGATGCCACGTTGAATAGAGCAGCATTGTTTGAAGATTTTAATATACCTTTCTCAATATCTGACAGAAAAAGCAGACAAATCATTGGTAACAAATGTGACCTAATTGACATATAGGGAACATTCCATAATAAGTGCAGAATACATTATTTTCAAGTGGTCATAGTCTCTTTACCCAAATAGATGATAGGTGGGGCCACGAATCAAGGCTACAAATGTTAAACCCTGATATTAACTAGATTCTGTTCTTAGACCACAGGGGAATTGAGCCACAGTCATAGCGAAAAGAAAACCAGGAAGTCCTTTAATGTTTAAAAATTAAATGGAAGTTTGCTACATATCCTAAAGGCCAGAGAGGGAATCTCAATGGAAATTCTGAACCTTTTCTATGAGGGCTTACACACAATGGCACTTTCTTTGTGAAGAGCATTATAATATCCTAGACAGGTGTTGAGCCTTAAGTCAGAGTTCTGCCTGCCCCAGCCACACCTGGCAGGCTTGGCCTGTGGTCCCCCTCAGCTGTCCTTTCTGGTGGTCCTGAGCTAAGGGGGTCATCATGGCCATAAGGAAATGGGAAGCTCCCCAGTCATAGTGATGGCAGTGCCCCCTCCCCAGCTGCCCTTTCTGGTGGCTCTGAGCTAAGGGGGTCAACATGGCCGTATGGAAATTAGAAGCTCCCCACTCTTAGTGATGACGTTGCTATCGTATCATCCTCACCAGTCCAACAACATGATTTCTGAGTGAAATATGACACAAGAGCGACTTCTTGGCCTTCCTTCAGGTTTGAAAATCATCTGGTGAGTCATCTATTAGGAATATGGATTCAACATGTGTTCTTTCTTCTGGAAAAGAAATAGACCCAATAGCAATTATGGCTTCCTGAGCACCTGTTCTTGAGAGACATCATACTGGCTCTTTGTAGCATTCTGCCTCTTAAACTTCTCAACTAGGGTGTAGATACTTTTAGGCACATGTTCAGGTGGTTAGACAGGGACTCAGATGATATGAGTCACAGAGGATTTTAGTGTCAGAAACCTAAGTGGGATCCCCAAATTGACTCCAAATCCCCTGTTGTTCCATACAGGGTACTATTTCCCTCTTATCTCTGGTCTTCTCGATCTGGAACCTATCAAGTATCAGGATTTTCTTGTCATGTGGAAAACTGGAACGAATTCAGCGGGCCTTTTCACCTCTGCCAATGGTGATCATTAAGATCATTATCTCAGTGGAGGACCTCTGGGTAAGATACTCAAAGATCCTTAGGAATACAGACAGTATAATATTTTCCTGGTATTAAGGTTACTGAAACCAACTATCTCTTTTAGTCGATTCAGGCTCTGGTATGTTCAGAGGGTGCTGTAAAACAGGTCTGAAATAGTATTTAAAAACACTCAGCTCAGCCTCTTCTACAACGTGAGCCAATGCTTATAAACATGGCTAAAATATTCCCTTACCTACAATGACTTCCCAGCCATCGTAGTGTTTATATGGTATGACTGTGACTTACATTAGTCAACATTTGCAGAGAAAGAACTTAGTGCATCCAGGGGGCACTTCATGTTGAAATTAGTTTGTGACAATGAGCTACTGTGTTTTATTCTGCAGTCCAAGGGAATGGTGCCAGACATCTCTAAGGTGTCTAGCAGTTCTACAATTCTGATTTTAAGTGGTCTGTGTGCTTCAGAGATTTGGGCAGGAGAAGGGCAGGAGTTCAGAGACTGTGAACACTTCTGTCACCTGTGCTGACCATGGAGCAGGCCGCCTTCTGTGGACATCATTTTGATTTCTTGGTACTCTTGGGAAACGTGCTTTTGTCTCACATTCCTCCATTTAGGAGTAATTATAATGATGAAAGTAATTTTTATCTTATATCATCTGTGGGCCCTGATCCTGGGCTCCCAGGTAAGCTATCCTTTAACATTTTACCCAGCTCAAAATGACTGGGCAAAACCTGAAAGCATGATCCCTATTTCTGCCCCAAGCACATGTTGTACATCTGCTTCGAGAAGAAAACAATAACCAAAAATGCCAACATAAAGATAAGAGAAAATAAAGAACCTCTTTGGCTCCCATAAGATTAAAGTCATACTGACATGTGCATACTGAAAATGCATGAAAACATTGCATTTCCTAAAGCCCAAGTCTTGGAGGGTCTGATACTCACTGACTATGCCCAGAACCAGGCACACCCCAGCAGGGAGGGCTGGTGCAGAAAGGGAAGGGGCAGGACTCTGAGGGTGGTCTGTAGCTAGAGAGGTCCCTAGAAGGGGCCAGGTTGTGTGGGGGCCCCAGCCCACGAGCCCACCCATGCCTGTGCCTGGTGTTGGGTAGAGGAGGCTCCTCTTGTGCCCCCTGCACTTTCAGGGTTCCAGGGGCTTGAGGACTGGTTGTACAGCATCCAAGGAGCTCAGGCACCACCCTCCCAGACCATTCACCACTTGGGGGTGGAGCTACATCACTGTGGGCTGGCCCAGATTTGCAGTGGGTTGCGGACTTGGGGCAAAGAAGGGGCACTGAGAGAGAGAGAGAGTTGCCCTGTGGAGATCCCTGCTGGTGAGTGAGCAGCATGCACTGGGGTGGGGGTCCGGGGGTAGGGTGCGCCTCAGGTGGGAGGCAGGGTTCTGGAAGGGCACGTGGAGAGGGTTCATTGTGGGGACTCAGGTGAGTTTTCTTTTTCCCTTTAAAGTCTCTTCCGCCCCATGTCCTCAACTGGCCTTATCTCCATACCCGTGAACTCCAGGGCGCCCGCTCCCCTGAGCTTTGGTGGGATGGGTTGCAGAATTTCAGGGTTTCCCCTGTTCCCCTGGAAGAGTGCGGGAAAGGACCTCACACAATCCCCACATTTAGTTCTCTGACACAGTGCAGGTGATGCCTCTTGAGCAGTACCCCGAGTTCAGCAGGGTGTGCCCTGGTCCCCCAGGCACAGGTGTGGCAGTAGCAAGCCCCAGAGCCATCCCCCAACTTCAGCATTATGCCCCCTGTGCCCCCGGGTTAGTGGTAATTGGCTATTAGAATCATGCAGGAAAATCCTCCAGGTGGGGGCCTGGAGGCGTGCGTAAACCAGACCCCACTCTAGTTGCATTGGGAATAGATGAATTGAGGGTTTCATTAGAAGAGTAAGTCTGCTTTCCAGAAAAGGCAAGGTCATTGGTCTGTTGAGAATGAAGATAATTACTGACAAACAACAAGTATGTGTTGCCCCTTGCCCAGAAACCGAAGCAGGTGTGCAGGCTTTAGGTCAGAGGTGCCTTCTTGTCCCCAGCTGACAACACTTCTCTGCTCTGGCTCCAAGACACCCGAGGTTTTGAACGTTAGCATCGAAGTCAGCGAGGCAGCTTGTCACAGGACGCCAGTGTTCAGAGAAAGCACAGGTATGTTTGGCAAAATGTCCTATCTATGTCAGGGCTGGAGGTAAAACCTCTCATTATCCCAAAACCTCCTGGGCTTTTCTCTTTTCTCTAGTTGAACCACAAAGTAAAATTGAAGTAGCTGTCAGGATTCTGGGTTTGGTGCAAGAATTACTTAGTTTCCCTGCAGGTAGAACTTTGCAGGGGATCACAATTTCTCTGTCCATTTATTGCTTACAAATGTATTTTGACCATCTGTTTCCTAGGAACCCTCTTTTATTAGAAAGGGAAGGTGAGATTCACTCTGTGCCTGTTTGTAACATCTAATTTGTTCCTTCATCTAACAGTGTTTATTCAATTGGGCCTAAGATATGGTTGAGTGGCCAGCATCTAGAGTTAGGTGGCTTTTTTTTCATCTGATACAGACTTGGATGATGTCATTTGACAAAGGTGATGTTTCATCATTGATTAGTTTATTCGTCAGAAGAGTTAAAATTACGGTGGAGGGAAAATTGAAAATTATCCAAAGCAGCCTGCTCCTGTTTAAAAGTTGAGCTTGACTTTCTAGTTTTACTAAGTGTATTATCTCGATATTTTGAGGTGCCATATTCTCTCTGTAGTTTCTTTGGTGGTGGAGTCAGAAGGAGAGTCTGGGAATTCTTTTGGATAGTGGCATGCTGGTGGCTTCAAGGGGCTTGGCGTCAGGAGCCTTGGGGTGAAGTCTGCAACTGCTTGCCTGACCCTGGGTGCATCTCACAGAGGTTTTGTTTCCTCTTATGAAATTGCCGGCAGATAATGTTCTGCTTAAAGGGGAACCCTCCCATCCTGTTGGTGGCAATGCAAAGTGGTTCAGCCAGTCTGGGAAACAGTGTGGGGGTTCCTCAAAAAGTTAAACATTGAAAAACCCCATGATTCAGCAATTGCTCTCCTATGTAATTACCCAAAGGATACAGAAATGCAGATTTGAAGGGGGTCCATGCACAATGATGTTTATGGCAGTAATGTCCACAGTAGCCAAACTATGGAGAGAATCCCAAAGTCCATGCACTGATGAATGGATAAAGCAGATGTGGGATACCTATATATAATGGAATATGACCCAGCTTCAAAAAGAATGAAATCTTACCATTTGCAAGGATGTGCATGGACCTAGAGTGTATTAAGCTAAGCAGAATCAGTGAGGAAAGACAAATATCCTATGCTCTCACACTTGTGGAATTTCAGAAAAAAAAAAAAGAGATGAACAGAGTGGAGGGGTGATGAGAGAGGCAAACAAGGAAATAGACTCAACCTTGGAGAACAAACTGAGTGTTGCTGCAGGACAGGGGAGTGGGGGGAAGAGTTAAATGGGTGAGGGGTATTAAGGATGGTACTTGTGATGAGCACCGGGTACTGTATGCAGGTGAGGAATCACTAAATCCTACCCCTGAAGCGAATATTCCATGGCATGTGAACTAACTGGAATTTAAGTAAGAGAAGAAAGGAAAAAGTGTTCTGCTTCATGAAGAGTGAGGTAAAATTGTAGTGATTTGGGCTGTACTATTCTATAGATGAGAGTTGTAAAACACCCTGTTGTAAGATACACTAGTTTCTTATCACATAAGGAGTCCTCAGAAAGCTGCAATGAAAGATTCAGGTCTCAGAGCATGTTCATGTTCCACTGATATGTTACAATTTGCACAGGTAGGAAAGAAGGTGGAGAGAAAGGCAACAGAAGGGGAAAGTAGGTGTGAACCTTTCATTAGTTAGTGTTATAGCTTTCTCATGAAAGCCTTGCGCCAGTGTGATTTTGGAAGAAGAGGGGGAATCCAGGAGCATTGCAGGAGATGGGGGAGTTCCAGGTCTGGGTAAAGCTGACAGGGGTCCCAGATGAGAGCTGAATGCATTCTGCAGCAGGGTATGGGCAGGGTGGGCTCCAAGGGTGGCTGTGGGTCTCCTGGGTGAGAGTTGTGACAGGTGAGGGCTCTGTGCAAGTTCCTGGCTGAGGACAAGTGAGGCACAGGCGGAGAGCTGGCAGAGAACCCTCTTCTGGGCCACCAGCCTCACCCAACACACACAGGCTCATCTTCTGTCCCTGTCACTCCAATTCAGACTTCTCCGAAGGTGAGTGAGAACACATCAAGAGCATTCTTAACAGAAGGGAAAGCATGTGCAAAGGCTCTGGGGCAGGAGAATTCAAGGTATGTCCAGGAGCAGCAAGAAGGCCCTGTGGCCACAGGAGACACCTTAGGACATTACCTCAGAGAGGTGAAAGAAAGGCATTCCAAGGCTATAACCCCATGAGACCCTGTTTCACTGGGCCATCCTGGCTACAGTGTTGAGAACAGATGACAGAGTGTTGAAGACGGCAAGGCACATCAATGACGAAGCTTTTCCAGGAACTCAGGCACTGTGGACCAGACAGGTGGCCTTGGATGGAGTGGTTAGACCTATTCGGGGTCCATTTTGAAGATGGAGCTCACAGGATTTGCTGATCGGTTAGCTATTAGGAGCAGGAGAACGGAGGAGTTGGGGTAACTCCCAGCTGTTGTGGGTTGTCCTGATCGAGGGGAAGGAGAGGGTTTCTGGGGGTAGGATGTAGTCCATGTTCCGCATGCTGAGGAAGGTGCCTTTCCCGGTGGATCTGCTGAGATTTGTGTCTAGGAGAACCTTTTACATCTCCTCCCTCAGTAATGCTCAAGTACAAGTGTCCCCCACTTTTTAAACGTTCACAGTAAGACATTGGGCTTTCTTGAAAGAACTATGTTATTACCCATCTTCAGTAAGAGGAAGAGACCTGAAGAGGATTTCCCTCTTATGAAAAAAGGTGAACAGTGAGAATCACGTTCAGCATCTGCTTTGGGGAGAAGCACAACAGAGGCGGCGTGCACCCCAACCAGCTCCTTCCTCTGGGAACCGCTCTCCGCATCCAGCCACCAGCACTTTGAATGGTGTCTGTGAGCCTCTGCTGTGCTTTATCTTCATTTATGCTGGGCCTCCCTTAGAAACGTGTGTGCTGAGGCCTAAGAAAAGCCAAAGAGAAGGAATTTTGGTGTTTGAGCACACTGTCTAATTGTTCTGTGTAAATTAATGGCCATTCCTTCTTGACACCATTTCTGCTGTGCAAGGTTTCTCAGAAGCCCTGTACTTTCAAAGAGCAGGGAAACCTATACCTCATACTGCGGGGTTAGTTTTAGTCTCCATGCTGGACAGAACATTTCATGACTGTCGGATTTTCTCACTCAAACATTGAGACTTTGACCACCTTTACCCGTTTCTACCACCCCAACCCTGAATCTGGCACCTACCAATCTGCTCTCAGTGTCTATGCGTTCAGTATTTGTTTATTCCTCATGGAATGTACACGAGAGCATCTGGTATTGGTCTTTCTGTGTCTGAGTTACTTGGCATAAGGCCCCCAAGGTCTGTGTTTCCATGTCTGGTTCTTGTGAATAATGCTGCAGTGAACGTGGGAGTGCATCTGTCTTTTTGAGGCAGTATTTTTGTGTTCTCCGAATCAATACTCAGTAGAGCCATTATTGGGTCATGTCGTAGTTGCTTTTATTTTTTCAGGAACCTCCATACCGTTTGTCACAGTGGCTGCACCAATTTCCATTCCCACCAACAGTGCACAGAGTCTCCTCGTCTGCACACCCTTGACCCCACCTGGTGTCTGTCTCTGGGACAATAGGTGTTCCAACAGTTGTGAGGGAATAGCCAATTGTGGGTTTGACTGATGTTTCCCTGACGATATTTAGTGATGTGGAACAACTTTTTCTGTCTGTTGGCACCTGTGTGCCGTCTTTGGAAAGTATCTATTCACATATTCCCCACATTTTTTATACCGTTTTTTGTTTGTTTGTTTGTTTTGATTTGTATGAGTGTTGTGTGTATTTTGGATATTAGCGTCTTCTCACACATATGATTCACAGATATTTTTTTCTTATTGGGTCTGTGGCCTTGTAAGTTTTTGCTGGTTTCTTTTTCCGCGTGGAAGATTTCACTTTGAAGTTGTTCCACTTGTTTATTTTTGCTTTTGTTGCCTTTGCATTTGGTGTCCGATCTGAAGACACTTTGTCAAAACCGATGTCGAGAGACTGAGTACCTGTGTCTTCTTGGAGGTTTATGGATTCAGGTCTTACATTCATATCATTCATCCATTAAAAATTTTGTGTGTGGTGTAAGAAAGTGACCCAGTTATATTCTTCTGCATTTAGTGTCCCCTTTGCCTGTTACCGCTCACTGAAGAGACAGTCCTTCCCTCATGGCATATCTTCTGCTGCTGTGTCGTAAGTTAGGATCATCTACGTGTGGGTAAGTTTCTGAGCTTTCTGTTCTGTTCCACTGACCTGGTGTCTGTGTTTATGCCAGTACCATCCTGTTTTGATGACAACAGCTTTGTAATCTAACTTGAAATCCAGGAGTGTGTTGACTGCACCTTTCTTTCTCCAGGTTCCTTTGGGTATTTGGGGTGTTTTGTGATTCCATACAAGTTTGAGGACTGTTTTCTACTTGCTGGAATAATGCCACTGGAATTCAGTTAGGGATTTCATCACATCTGTCGATTGCTTTGGGTACGATGGACATGTTCACATAATTAACTCTTCCAGTTAAGGAGCATGGCGTATGCTTCCATTTGTTTGTGTTGCCTTCCAAATCTTTGACCCATTCATCCTGCCCCCCTCGACACACATGCTTTTCATTTCTTTTCTGCCATGTGTTGAGTGTACTATGTCTTTCTCATTCTTGGTTACTTTTATTCCTAGATTTTTTTTATGCAATTGTAAATGGCATTGCTTTTTTAATTTCTCTTTACGACAGTGTGTCATCAGTATACAGAAATGAAAGAAGTTGGGTCATCTGGGTGGCCCCATAGGTGAAGCGTCTGCCTTCAGCTCAGGTCATGAACCCAGAGTTCTGGGATCAAGCCCCGTGTTGTGCTCCCCGCTTAGTGAGGGTCTGCTTCTCCCTCTTTCTGACACTCCCACTGCTTGTGCTTTTTCTCTTCCTTTCAAATAAATACATAAAATTTGAAAATAAATAAAGACAACAGGTCTCTGTATATTGACTTTATATCCTGCAGCTTTCTTGAATTTGTTTATTCTTGCAGTTTTTTTTTTTTTTTTTGTGGAATCTTTCGGGATTTCATGTCATTTGCAAATAGTGACAGTTTTCCTGTATGGATTTCATATCTTTCTTTTTTTAAAATGATGTCACCCTACAGTACTTCATTTGTTTTTGATGTAGTGTTCCATGATTCATTGTTTGCATATAACACCTAGTGCTCATTATGACACGTGCCCTCCTTTTTTTTTAAAAGAATTTATTTATTTATTCGACAGATATAGAGACTGCCAGCGAGAGAGGGAACACAAGCAGGGGGAGTGGGAGAGGAAGAAGCAGTCTCACAGCGGAGGAGCCTGTTGTGGGGCTCGATCCCATAACGCCGGGAACACGCCCTGAGCCGAAGGCAGACGCTTAACCGCTGTGCCACCCAGGCGCCCCAACACGTGCCCTCCTTAATACCCATCACCAGGATAACTCATTCCTCTTCCCCTCCCTTTCTGCAACCTTCAGTTTGTTTCCCAGTGTCAGTAGTCTCTCATGGTTCATCTTCCCGTCTCATTCCCACCCCTTCAGTTTTCCCTTCCTTCTTCTAATGTCCTCCATGCTATTCCTTCCGTTCCACATAGGAGTGAAACCATATGATAATTGTCTTTCTCTGCTTGACTTAATTTCACTTAGCATAATCCCCTCCTTGTCCATCCACGTTGGTGCAAATGGGGGGTATTCATCCTTTCTGATGACTGAGTAATATTCCATTGTATAGATGAACCACATCTTCTTTGTCCATTCATCTGCTGAAGGACATCTTGGCTCCTTCCACAGTTTGGCTATTATGGACATTGCTGCTATGAACATTGGGATACAGGTGCCCCTTCTTTTCATTACTCTGTGTCGATGGGGTAAATACCCAGTAGTGCAATTGGTGGGTCATAGGATAGCTCTGTGTTTAACGTCTTGAGGAACCTCCATATTGTTTTCAAAAGTGGCTGTTCCAGCTTGAATTCTCACGAGTAGTGTAAGAGGGCTCCCCTTTCTTCACATCCTCTCTGACTTTTTTTTTATTTCTGTCTTGTTAATTTTTTTTCAAGATTTTATTTATTCATTCCACAGAGATAGAGACATCCAGCGAGAGAGGGAACACAAGCAGGGGAGTGGGAGAGGAACAAGCAGGCTCATAACGGAGGAGCCTGATGTGGGGTTCGATCCCATAATGCCAGGATCACGCCCTTAGCCGAAGGCAGAGGCTTAACCTCTGTGCCACCCAGGTGCCCCCTGCCTTGTTAATTTTAACCATTCTAACTGGTGTAAGGTGGTATCTCATTGTCATTTTGATTTGTATTTGCCTGATGGCAAGTGATGTGGAGCATTTTTTCATGTGTCTGTTGGCCATTTGTATGTCTTCTCTGGAGAAGTATCTCTTTTTGTCTTCTGCCCATTTTTTGGGTGTCGAGTTTGAGGCGTTCTTTATAGATCTTGGATACCAACCCTTTATCTGTAATATCATTTGCAGATATCTTCTTCAATTCCATAGGTTGCCTTTTTGTTTTTTGATCATTTGCTTTGCCGAGCAGAAGCTTTTTATCCTGATGAAGTGCCAATAGTTCATTTTTTGCTTTTATTTCCTTTGCCTTTAGAGACGTGGCTTACAAGATGTTGTTGTGTCCAAGGTTGAAGGGTTCTTTTGATTTTGATATGAGACAGGAATCCATTATCTTTCTTTCCTGATTGTATTCGACTCCTCTGTCTTTCTTGGTGAGTCTAGCTAAGTTTGTCAGTTTTGTTTATCTTTCCAAAAAAGGCTGCTCTCATTTTCATTTTTTTTCTTTTTAGTCTCCGTTGGATTTATTTATGTATTCATTTTTGTTATTTCCTTATTTCTACTAATTTGGGGCTTTCTTATTTTTTTTCTACTTCTTTACCACATAAATCAGGTTGTTTATTGGAGAGCATTTTCATGGATTGATGAAGATCTGATTTTCTATGAATGTCCCCCATAAAGCTACTTTTGCTGCATCCCATAAGTTTTTGTAGGTTGTCTTTTTCATCAATGTCAAGGTACTTCTAAAATTTTTTTGATTTCTTCTTTGACTGTTGGTTGTTCAGTAGCATGTTGTTAAATCTCCACATATTTTTTAAGATTATTTAAGTATCTGACAGAGAGTGAGACAGCGAGAGAGGGAACGCAAGCAGGGGGGTGGGAGAGGGAGAAGCGGGCTTCCCACTGAGCAAGGACCTGATTTGGGGCTAGATCCCAGGATCCAGGGTCAAGACCTGAGCTGAAAGCACATCCTTAACGACAGAGCCACCCAGGCCCCAAAAATCTCCACCTATTTTTGACTGTCCCATTTTTTTCTTGAGACTGATTTCTAATTTCCTATCATTGTGGTTGGACAAGATTTGATGCAGAAGGTGAAGAGAGCACTCAGATGAAAGGTTTGTTTCCTGGAGGGTTTTCTGAGGGCAGACCATGAGTTCAGTGGGGATGGAGGAAGGCTTTGTGAGACGGGGGGTGGGGTTAACACTTGTTAGAATTACTGACTACTACCATGCAGGCTGTGTGCTACTGTTCACACCATAGTCCTGATGGACTTGTACTTCATTAAATATTTTCTAGGAGATATAGGCATAGCCTTCACTTAAAGAAAGGTGTCATGTGGGTTCATGGCATGACCCCAGGTCAGCAACCAGAATGTACGGTATTGTGGGGTATCAGAACCAGGCTTTCTGTGGGAAGTGACAGAAATAAGGTATGGTGAGCTCCATGACCATAGGTGAGGTCCCGAGTGACCCACTGGGTGTTGGGTTCTGTGGATCTGTCTCATCAGGTGCTGTGGAATTCAGGGACACCCTCCTGTCTGTGGATTTGTGTGGAGACAGGTAGACATCACTGTCTGGCCAGGCACGAGGGTCGCACTGGACCACGACCAGAGGTGCAGCGTGCGGGGGAGCCACTGCTTGGTTTCCATGAAAGCTGACCAGGGTCTGTGACCGTGATTCCTAGCAGCTGCAAGGGGAGAGGAGGCCGGGGGTGGTGCACACTTCCTAGACTTGTGGTCAGGACTAGTCTGGACCCCACTGAAGTTAGCCGCACCGGGCACAGAAGGCACCCAGTCAGTGTAGCTCTGGGCACTGCTCCCATGGCACTTTTGGGCCAGGTCCATGCTGCAACCTCCTGCTTTTCATCATCATCTTCAAGGTCATGTGCCTCTGCTCTTGCCCCATGGCCTCCGGGGTATTGTCCGTCCTCCATCTGGCCCTCGTCCCTGGTGCCCTGTGCAGTCCGATGCCAGGGTAGCCTTCTCGAGACAAACATCTGGCCCTGATGGAACACTTCCATGGATCTCGTGTGATGCGAGGATGATGCACTGCCCTGGAAGGGGGCTACAGGTCCCCAATCAGGACAGCCATGTCTCCCTTTTCAGCATGGCCTGCCCTCCCCTCAGTCTTCTTCAGGGAAGCTGTCCCCACTTCCTGAGATGACAGCTCTGAACTTAAAAATGAATGTTATTTTACATATCTCTATGCCTTAGTTCATCCATGGCATGTCTTTCAACCCCGTTAGTGGGTTTTTTTTTAGCAGTTCTGAAGGGCTGTCTGCTCAAGGAGGGGATGACCTGGGTGGGGCAGCTTTCCCTCTCATCTCCCTCAGCATGTCTCTGAGCCCTGGGGCCAGCTGTCCTACTGAGGATTGAGGGACCCAAGCCAGCCCATCCTGAGCCCAGGCTGTGTCAGCTCATAGACTGATGCGTGTCGGAGCGGTGGGCAGCTGGCATGGGCCAGGGGCAGGCAGTGTCTCCTTCTCATTCCTTCCCTCCCTTCCTCCCAGAGGTAGCTCAGAGCAGCCTTCAACCCCTGCATCTCCAGATCCTTTGACCTGTGCCTCCTGTGTTCAGCTGGTGACCTTGGAGTTTCACATGGATTCTACCTCCCGTACCCTCTCCCATAGCAGTTCCTGGATCAGGGGAGGGATCGGACCCTTGTCTGCTTTTGGTCTTCTTCCTGTCCCGCACCAAGCCCACCCACCTTTGCATCTTCCATGTATGTGCTTGGAAGCAAGCCCATCCACAGAGAACCTATTAGTCAAATGGATCCAGGCAATGAACATTGAAGTAGAGATCCAGGATCCATAATAAATCTGCTCTGAAACCTGTCCCAAAGTCTGTGACTCTCTCACACTGAAACAGAAACAATAATAGCTATCTGGACTGTGAAGTGATATGTGTCTCTACTTCCAATCTTGAATGCATAGGTGCTGAGCCTGGACTGAAAAGGACCATGGCTCCCGTGGGCTGGGATCCATGGTAAGAACTCAGTGAAATCTGAATTTTAGGCATTAAGTGAATAATTATTGTAGAGTGAATCCTCCCAAGTAGGGCTTTTGCACATTGCACAGGAAAAGCTTTTTCAAAGAGGTTCCTGAAAGAAAAATCTTTTTTTAAAATTTATTTTAATTCCATTAAAGCTAACATACAGTGTTACATTAGTTTCAGGTGTACAGCAGAGTGATTCAGTATTTCTATATATTACTCAGTGGTCATCAAGAAGTGTCCTCTTAATCCCCTTCATCTATTCCACTCATCCCTCTATCCACCTCCTCTCTTGTAACCATCCGTTTGTTCTCTATTGTTAAGAGTTTGTATTTTGGTGTGTCTCCTTTTTCTCTTTTAGTTATTTATTTTTGTTTGTTTTTTAAATTCCCCATTAGAGTGACATCATATGGGATTTGTCTTTCTCTGACTGACTGATTTTAGTTTGGATAATACTCTCTAGCTCCATCCATGTGTCTGCAAATGGCAAGGTTTCATTCTTTTGCAATCCGAGTAATACTCCATTGTGTGTGTGTATGTGTGTGTGTGTGTGTCTGTGTCTGTGTGTGTGTGTGTGTGTGTGAATACTCACATCTATCATCTCATTTGTCAATTTTTCTACAGACACTTGGGTTGCTTACATATTGTGACATTGTAAATAATGGTGCAAGAAACATAGGGGTGCACGTATCCTTTTTACTTACTGTTTTCCTATTCTTTGGCTTGGAGGGTCCTGCCCATTCCCCCACCCTGAATGACAGGCGGCGCCCCAAGTGGCCCGGGTGGCAGCGGAGGGGCATTTTGAGTACATCGCTGGGGCTTGGGGGTCCCCAATGTCCGGCATCGCGGTGCCAGGCCCTTTGGGAGTGCCCTTCGGGGGCCGACCTAGGGTTAGGGTTAGCCCCCAGGAGGCCTGCAGTCCCAATACGATGGCTGTGGGGCGAGCGGAGGGGTGGGCCGAGGTGAGGGCGCTGGGGAGCAGGATTGTGGGCCCCTGCATTTTGGCGCTGGAGGCTTCAAATATCTCCGGTTTCTCCAGGGCCTTGTCCCTTCTCCCGCCCTGAATGACCGGCGGCGCCCCTAGCGGCCAGGGTGGCAGCGTTGTGGGAGGGTGAGTCTGGCTCTGGGGCTTGGAGTCCCAGATCCCATGCACAGTGGCACCAGGACCCTTGGGAGGGGCCCCTGGGAGGCCGACCTAGGGTTAGGATTAGCCCCAAGGAGACCTTCAGGCCTAATCCGCACACTGTGCGGCGAGCGGAGGTGTGGGCCGAGGAGAGGGCACTGGGGAGCGGGAGCGTGGGCACCAGCGTTATGGTGTGGGGAGCCTGTGAAGGTCACCTGTGGCTCAGATGGCCCTGCCCTTCTCTCGCTCTCTATGACCGACAGCTCCCCTAGTGGCCCGGGTGGGTACAGTGCGGCAGGGTGACTCTGGCTCTGGGGCTCTGAGAAACCAATCCCCAGAATTGCAGAGCCAGGCCTCTTGGGATGTCCCCACAGGGCCGACCTAGGGTTTTGATTAGCTGCCAGGAGCCCAGCAGGCCCTATCCACCGGCTCTGAAGCAAGCGGTGGGGTGGGCCTAGGTGAGGGCGCTGGTGAGCAGGATCCTGGGAGCCAACGTTTTTGCGCGGGGAGCCTTCAAAGGTCAGCGTGGGCTCAGAGGGCCCTGCCCAATCTCCTGTCCTGATTGACCAGCGGGGCCTCTAGTGGCTCGGGTGGCTGAAGGGCAGCAGGGTGAGTCAGGCACATGGGCTCGGGATCCCCATCCCCAGAGTTGCGACGCCAGGCCCCTTGGGAAGGGCCCTCGGGGGCTGATGTATGGTTAGGGTTAGTCTCCAGGAGCACCGCAGGCCCGATACACCACCTGTGCGTCGAGGGGATAGTTGGGGCGAGGTGAGGGTGCTGGTGAACATGAGCCTGGGCCCAAGCGTTTTGGTTTGGTGTGCCTTCGAATGTCTGTAGGGGTTCGGAGGGCCCTCCACTTCTCCTACCCTGAATGAATGGCGGTGCCCCTAGCGGCCCCTGTGGGGCGGGGCGGCAGCGTGCATCCGGCGCTGGGGCCTGGGGGTCCCCAATCCCCGGCGTTGCGGCTCCAGACCCCTTAGGAAGGGAGCTTCAGGGGCTGTCCTAGGGTTAGGGTTAGCGCCCAGGAGGCCGGCAGGCCCCAGTCGCAGGCTGTGCGAGGAGCGGAGGTGTGGGCCAGGTTGAGGGCGATGCCCAGCAGGAGCGTGGTCCCCAGCATTTTGGCGCCCTGGGCCTTCGAATGTTGCCATGGCTCAGAGGGTCCTGCCCTGTCTCCTGCCCTGAATAACGAGCTACGCCCCTAGGGGCTCGGTTGGCAGTGGGGCGGCAGGGTGAGTCCTGCGCTGCGGTTCAGGGATCCCCAATCCCCAGCGTTGCGGGGCCAGGCTTCTTGGGAGGGGCTCCTCGTGGGCCGACCTAGGGTTAGAGTTAGCACCCAGGAGGCCGGCAGGCCCAATCCTCTGGCTGGGAGGGGAGAGGTGGGTGGGAGGAGGTAAAGGCGCTGGTGAGCGGGAGCCTGGGCCTCTGCATTTTGGCACGGGAGGCTTCAAATGTCTCCGGTTTCTCCAGGGCCCTGTCCCTTCTCCCGCCCTGAATGACTGGCGGTGCCCCTAGCGGCCTGGGTGGCAGGGTTGCGGCAGGGTGAGTCTGGCTCTGGGGCTTGGGGTCCCAGATCCCTGGCGTAGCGGCACCAGGACCCTTGGGAGGGGCCCCTGGGGGGCCGACCTAGGGTTAGGGTTAGCCCCCAGGAGGCCGGCAGGCCCTATCTGCCCGCTGTGCGGCGAGTAGAAGGGTGGGCCAAGGTGAGGGCGCTGGGGAGTGTGAGTGTGGGCACCAGCGTTTTGGTGCGGGGAGCCTTTGAAGGTCACCGTGGGCTCAGAAGTCCCTGCGCCTTTTCTCCCCCGAATGACCGGCGGCGCCCCTAGTGGCCCAGGTGGCGATAGTGCAGCAGGGTGAGTCTGGCTCTGGGGCTCTGAGTCACCAATCCCCAGTGTTGCAGAGCCAGGCCACTTGGGATGTGCCCCATGGGGCAGACCTAGGGTTTTGGTTAGCCCCCCGGAGCCCGGCAGGCCCTATCCACCGGCTCTGAATCAAGCGGAGGGGCGGGCCGAGGTGAGGGGCCTAGGAGCAGGAGCATGGGAGCCAACGATTTTGCGCACGGGGCCTTCAAAGGTCAGCACGGGCTCGGAGGTCCCTGCTCGTTCTGCTGTCCTGATTGACCCGTGGTCCCCTAGCGGCTTGGGTGGCTGAAGGGCAGCAGGGTGAGTCCGGCACTTGGGCATGGGGTCCCCATCCCCAGCGTTGCGATGCCAGGCCCCTGGGGAAGGGCCCCTCGGGGTCCGACCTATGGTTAGTGTTAGCCCCCAGGAGCCACGCAGGCCCGATACACCACCTGTGCATCGAGAGGACAGTTGGGCCGAAGTGAGGGTGCTGGTGAACATGAGCCTGGGCCCAAGCGTTTTGGTTCTGGGAGCCTTCGAAGGTCGGCGGGGGTTCGGAGGGCCCTGCCAGTTCTCCCACCCCGAATGAATGGCGGCGCCCCTAGCGGCCCGTGTGGGGCGGGGCGGCAGCGTGCATCCGGCGCTGGGGCCTGGGGGTCCCCAATCCCCGGCGTTGCTGCACCAGGCCCCTTAGGAAGGGAGCTTCAGGGGCTGTCCTAGGGTTAGGGTTAGCGCCCAGGAGGCCGGCAGGCCGGAGTCGTCGGCTGTGCGAGGAGCAGAGGTGCGGGCCAGGTTGAGGGCGATGCCCAGCAGGAGCGTGGTCCCCAGCATTTTGGCGCCCTGGGCCTTCGAATGTTGCCATGGCTCGGAGGGCCTTGCCCTTTCTCCTGCCCTGAATAACCAGCGACGCCCCTAGCGGCTCCATTGGCAGTGGGGCGGCAGGTTGAGTCCCGCACTGCGTCTTGGGGATCCCCAATCCCCAGCATTGCAGGGCCAGTCCCCTTGGGAGGGGCTCCTCGTGGGCCGACCTAGGGTTAGAGTTAGCCCCCATGAGGCCGGCAGGCCCGATCCTCTGGTTGGGCGGCGAGAGGTGGGCGGGCTGTGGTAAAGGCACTGGGGAGTGGGATTGTGGGCCCCTGCCTTTTGGCAAGGGAGGCTTCAAATGTCCCTGGTTTCTCCAGGGCCCTGTCTGTTCTCCCGCCCTGAATGACCAGCGGCGCCCCTAGCGGCCAGGGTGGCAGCGTTGTGGGAGGGTGAGTCTGGCTCTGGGGATCTGAGTCACCAATCCCCAGCATTGCAGAGCCAGGCAGCTTGGGATGCCCCCACAGGGCCGACCTAGGGTTTTGGTTAGCTGCCAGGAGCCCGGCAGGCCCTATCCACCGGCTCTGAAGCAAGCGGAGGGGCGGGCTGAGGTGAGGGCGCTGGCGAGCAGGATCCTGGGAGCAAAGTTTTTGCGCGGGGAGCCTTCAAAGGTCAGCGTGGGCTCGGAAGGCCCTGCCCGATCTCCTGCCCTGATTGACCGGCGGGGCCTCTAGTGGCTCGGGTGGCTGAAGGGCAGCAGGGTGCGTCCGGCACATGGACTCGGGGTCCCCATCCCCAGCGTTGCGACGCCAGGCCCCTTTGGAAGGGCCCCTCGGGGGCCGACCTATGGTTAGGGTTAGCCTCCAGGAGCCCCGCAGGCCCGATACACCACCTGTGCGTCGAGGGGAGAGTTGGGGCGAGGTGAGGGTGCTGGTGAACATGAGCCTGGGCCCAAGCGTTTTGGTTCGGGGCGCCTTCGAAAGTTGGCGGGGATTCGGAGGGCCCTGTCTATCCTCCCACCCTGAATGAATGGCGGTGCCCCTAGCGGCCTGGATGGGGAGTGGCGACAGGTTGCATCCGGCCTGGGGCTTGGGGGTCCCCAATCTCCGGCGTTGTGGCACCAGGCCCCTTGGGAGGGGCCCTTCGGGGGCCAACCTAGGGATAGGTTTAGCCCCTAGGAGGCCAGCAGGCCCTATTCACCAGCTGTGTGGAGAGCAGAGTAGCAGACCTAGGTGAGGGCGCTGGTGAGTGGGAGGGTGGACCTAGGTGTTTTGGTGCAGGGAGACCTTGAAGGTCACTGGGGACTCTGAAGGACCTGCCACTTCTCTCGCCCTGAATGACCAGAGGCGCCCCTAGCTGCCTGGGTGGCGACAGTGTGGTAGGGTGAGTCTGGCTCTCGGGCTCTGAGTCACCAATCCCAAGCATTGCAGAGCCAGACCCCTTGGGATGTGCCCCACGGGGCCGACCTAGGGTTTTAGTTAGCCCCCAGGAGCATGGCAGGCACTATCCACTGGCTCTGCAGCAAACGGAGGGGCGGGCCGAGGTGAGGGCGCTGGGGAGCGGGAGCATGGGCACCAGTGTTCTGGCGCGGGGAACCTTTGAAGGTCACTGGGGACTCAGAAGGCCCTGCCCTTCTCTCACCGTGAATGACCGGTGGCGCCCCTAGAGGCCCAGGTGGCGATAGTGCGGCAGGGTGAGTCCGGCTCTGGGGCTCTGAGTCACCAATCCCCAGCGTTGCGGAGCCAGGCCCCTTGGGATGTGCCCCACGGGGCCGACCTAGGGTTTTCCTTAGAACCAAGAGCCCGGCAGGCCCTTTCCAACGGGTCTGAATGAAGCAGAGAGTTGGGCCGAGGTGAGGGTGGTGGTGAACATGAGCCTGGGCCCAAGCGTTTTGGTTCAGAACGCCTTCAAAGGTCGGCGGGGGTTCGAAGTGCCCTGCAGGTTCTCCCACCCTGAATGAATGGCGGCGCCCCTAGCGGCCCAGGTGGTGAGGGGTGGCAGGGTGAGTCAGGCCCTACAGCTCGGGTATCTCCAATCCCCAGGGATGCGGTGCCAGGCCCTTTGGGTGGGGCCCCTCGGATGACAACTTAGGGTTAGTTTTAGCCCCTAAGAACTCGGCAGGTCCTATTCGCCAGCTGCGTGGAGAGTGGAGCGGCGGACCGAGGTGAGGGCGCTGGTGTTTGGGTGCGAGGGCCCGGGCGTTTTGGCGCGGGGGGGACTCGAAAGTCACCGTGTCTCAGAGGGCCCTGCCCGTTCTCCCGCCCTGAATGAACGGCAGCACCCCAAGCCCCTGGGTGGCGGCTGGGTGGCAGGGTGAGTCAGGTGCTGAGGCTCAGGGTCCCCAATCCCCGGCATTGCGGCGCCAGGCCCCTTGGTAGGGGCCCCTCGGGGGTCGATCTAGGGTTACAGTTAGCCCCCCGGAGGCTGGTGGACCCGATCACCATCTGAGCGGCATGCAGCAGGTTGGGCCGAGGTGAGGGCACTGGCGAGCCTGAGCATGAGCCCAAGCGTTTTAGCGTGGGGGGTCTTCGAAGGTCAGTGGGGGCTCGGAGGGACCTGCCCATTCTCCCACTCTGAATGACCGGCGGGGCCCCTAGTGGCTCAGGTGGCTGAAGGGCAGCAGGGTGAGTCCGGCACTTGGGCTCGGTTGCCCCATCCCCGGCGTTGGGGCACCAGGCCACTTGGGAAGGGCCCCTCGGGGGCCGACCTACAGTTAGGGTTAGCTCCCAGGAGGCTGGCAGGCCCTATACACCACCTGTGCGTGGAGCGGAGAGTTGGGCCGAGGTGAGGTTGCTGGTGAACATGAGCCTGGGCACAAGCATTTTGGTTCTGGGCGCCACTGGGGGTTCGGAGGACTCTGCCAGTTCTCCCACCCAGAATGAATGGTGGCGCCCCTAGCGGCCTGTGTGGGGCGGGGCGGCAGGGTGTACTGGGCGCTGGGGCTTGGGGGTTGCCAATCCCCAGAGTTCCGCCGCAAGGCTCCTTAGGATGGGACCCTCAGGGGCCATCCTAGGGTTAGGGTTAGCGCCCAGGAGGCCGGCAGGCCCGATCCGCCAGCTGTGCGAGGAGTGGAGGTGTGGGCCGAGTTGAGGGGGATGCCGAGCGGGAGTGGGGGCCCCAGCGTTTTGGCGTCCTGGGCCTTCGAATGTTGCCATGTCTCGGAGGGCCCTGCCTATTCTCCTGCCCTGAATAACCAGCGGCACCCCTAGCAGCTCCGTTGGCGGTGGGGCTGCAGGGTGTGTTTGGAGCTGGGGCTCGGGGGTCCCCAATCTCTGTCGTTGCGGTGCCAGGCCCCTTGGGAGGGGCCCCTCGAACGCCGACCTAGATTTAGGGTTATTTCCCAGGGCACCGGCAGGCCCGATCCGCCAGTGTGTGGCAACGGTGGGGTGGGCTGAGGTGAGGGCGCTGGTGAGCGGGAGCGTGGGCCCAAGCGTTTTGGCGTGGGGGGCCTTCAAAAGTTGCCAGGGGACTGGAGGGCCCTGCCCGTTCTCCCGCCCTGAATAACCGGCGGCGCCCCTGGTGCCGCGGGTTGTGGTGGGGTGGCTGGGTGAGTCCGGTGCTGGGGCTCGGAGGCCCCCAATCCCAGGCCTTGCAGCTCCAGGCTCCTTGGGAGGGGCCCACTGGGGGCCAACCTAGGTTTAGGGTTAGACCCCATGAAGCTGGCAGGCCTCATCCACTGGCTGTGCTGCGAGCAGAGCAGCGCGCTGAGGTGAGGGCGCTGGCATACAGAGGCGTGGGCCCAGCCTTTTGGCGTGCGGGGCCTTCGAAAGTCGCTGGGGGCTCGGAAAGCCCTGCCCGTCCTCCCGACCTGAAAGACCGGTGGTGCCCCTAGTGGCCCGGGTTGCGGTGGGGCAGCACGGTAAGTCCGGAGCTGGGGCATGGGGGTCCCCAATACTCTGCGTTGGGGCGCCAGGCCCCTTGGGAAGGGCCCTCGGGGTCCAAACCAGCGTTAGTATTAGCCCTCAGGAGGCCGACAGGCCGATCCGCTAGCTGTGTAGAGAGCAGTGGGGCAGGCCAAGGTGAGGGCACTGTAGAGCGGGAGCATGGGCCCAAGCTATTGGCGTGGGGGCATTCAAAAGTTGCCAGGGGTTCAGAGCGCACTTCCGGTTCTACTGCGCTGAAAGCCCGACGGTGCACCTAGCGGCTCGGGTTGCAGAGGGGCGGCAGAGTGAGTCTGGTGCTGGGGCTCGGGGGTCCCCAATCCCCGGTGTTGCAGCGCCAGGCCCCTTGGGAGGGGCCCCTCGGGTGCGACCTAGTGTTAGGGTTAGCCCCCAGGAGGCCCACAGGCCCGATCCGCCAGCTGTGCGGCGAGCGGAGTGGTTGGCCGAGGTGAGGGCGCTCGCGATTGGGAGCGTGGGCCCAAGCGTTTTGGCACGGAGGGCCTTCGAAGGTCGCTGGTGGCTCTGAGGTCCCCGCACGTTCTCCCGCCCTGAATGAGGACAGCGCTCCTAGCGGGCCGGGTCCTGGCGAGGTGGCAGGGTGTCTTGCACTGGTGCTCGGGGGTCGCCAAGCCCCGGCTTAGCTGTGCCAGGCCCATTGGGAGGGGCCCCTCTTGGGCCGACGTATGGTTTGGGTTAGCTCCCAGGAGGCCTTCAGGCCCAATCAGCCAGCTGTGCGGTGAGCGGAGGGGCGGGCCGAGGTGAGGCTGCTGGCGAGCAGGAGCACGGGCCCAAGGATTTTGGTGCTGGGAGCCTTCAAAGGTCTCTGGGTGCTCTGAGGGCCCTGCCCGTTCTCCTGCCCTGAATGACCAGCGGCGCCCCTATCGGCCAGGGTGGAGGCGGGGCAACACATTGAGTCTGGCGCAGGGGCTCAGGGGTCCCCAATCCCCACGTGCCGCACCAAGCCCCTTGGGAGGGGCCCTCGTGGGCCGAACTATGGTTAGGGTTAACCCCCAGGAGGCCAGCAGGCCCGATCCGCCGGCTGTGCTGCGAGGGGAGGCGTGGGCCGAGGTGAGGGCGCTGGCGAGAAGGAGCATGGGCCTAAGCGTTTTGGGATGGGGGAACTTCGAATGTCACAGGGGGCTTGGAGGGCCCTACACATTCTCCCGCCCTAAATGACCGGTGGCGCCCCTAGCGGCCCGGCCGCCGGCAGAGCGGTAAGGTTAGTCTGGTGCTGGGGTTTGGGGCTCCCCAATCCCCGCATTGCGATGCCAGGCCCCTTGGGAAGGGCCCCTCGGTGGTCGACCTAGGGTTAGGGTTAGCCCCCAGGAGCCACGCAGGCCCGATACACCACCTGTGCATCGAGAGGACAGTTGGGCCGAAGTGAGGGTGCTGGTGAACATGAGCCTGGGTCCAAGCGTTTTGGTTCGGTGCGCCTTCGAAGGTCGGCGGGGGTTCGGAGGGCCCTGCCAGTTCTCCCACCCCGAATGAATGGCGGCGCCCCTAGCGGCCCGTGTGGGGTGGGGCGGCAGCGTGCATCCGGCGCTGGGGATTGGGGGTACCCAATCCCCGGCGTTGCGGTGCCAGGCCCCTTAGGAAGGGACCCTCAGGGGCCGTCCTAGGGTTCTAGTTAACGCCCAAGAGGCCGGCAGGCCCGAGTCGCCGGCTGTGCAAGGAGCGGAGGTGCGGGCCGAGTTGAGGGTGCTGGTGAACATGAGCCTGGGCCCAAGCGTTTTGATTCGGGGCACCTTCAAATGTAGGTGGGGGCTTGGAGGGCCCTACCCGTTCTCCCGCCCTGAATGACCGGCTACACTCCTAGCGGCCTGTGTGGCGGCAGGGCGGCAGGGTGAGTCTGGCGCTGGGGCTCAGGGGTCCACAATTCCCGGTGTTGCGGTGCCAGGGCCCTTGGGAGGGGCCCTTGGGGGTCGATCTAGGGTTAAGGTTAGCCCCCAGCAAGCCGGTGGACCCGATCAGCGGCTGTGCAGCACGCGGAGGGTAGGGCCGAGGTGAGGGCGCTGGCGAGACTGAGCATGAGCCCAAGTGTTTTAGTGCGGGGGGTCTTCGAAGGTCGGTGCGGGTCAGAAGGACCTGCCCGTTCTCCCGCTCTGAATGACCGGCGGGGCCCCTAGAGGCTCCGGGGCCTGAAAGGCAGCAGGTTGAGACCGGCACTTGGGTTGGGGTCCCCATTCCCGGCATTGTGGCGCCAGGCCACTTGGGAAGGGCCCCTCCGTGGCCGACCTACAGTTAGGGTTAGCCCTCAGGAGGCCAGCAGGCCCGATACACCGCCTGTGCATAGAGAGGACAGTTGGGCCTAAGTGAGGGTGCTGGTGAACATGAGCCTGGGCCCAAGCGTTTTGGTTCTGGGCGCCTTCGAAGGTCGGCGGGGGTTCGGAGGGCCCTGCCAGTTCTCCCACCACGAATGAATGGCGGCGCCCCTAGCGGCCCGTGTGGGGCGGGGCGGCAGCGTGCGTCCGGCGCTGGGGCTTGCTGGTAGCCAATCTCCGGCGTTGTGCTGCAAGGCTCCTTAGGAAGGGACCCTCAGGGGTCGTCCTAGGGTTAGGGTTAGCGCCCAGGAGGCTGGCAGGCCCGAGTCGCCGGCTGTGCGAGGAGTGGAGGTGTGGACCGAGTTGAGGGGGATGCGGAGAGGGAGCGTGGGCCTCAGCATTTTGGCGTCCTGGGCCTTTGAATGTTGCCATGTCTCGGAGGGCCCTGCCCATTCTCCTGCCCTGAATAACCAGCGGCGCCCTTAGCGGCTCCATTGCGGTGGGGTTGCAGGGTGAGTCCTGAGCTGCGGCTCGGGGATCCCCAATCCCCAGCATTGTGGGGCCAGGCCCTTTGGGAGGGGCTCCTCCTGGGCCGACCTAGGGTTAGAGTTAGCACCCAGGAGGCCAGCAGGCCCAATCCTCTGGCTGGTTGGCAAGAGGTGGGTGGGCCGAGGTAAAGGCCCTGGGGAGCGGGAGCGTGGGCCCCTGCATTTTGGCGCGGGAGGCTTCAAATGTCGCCAGTTTCTCCAGGGCCCTGTCCCTTCTCCCGCCCTGAATGAGTGGTAGCGCCCCTAGTGGCCTGGGTGGCGGCGTTGCGGCAGCGTGAGTCTGGTTCTGGGTCTTGGAGTCCCTGATCCCTGGCGCATAGGCACAAGAATCCTTGGGAGGGACCCTGGAGGGCCGACCTACAGTTAGGGTTAGCCCCCACAAGGCCGGCAGGGTGGATCCACCCTCTGTGCAGGGAGCGGAGGGGCGGGCCGAGGTGAGGGCGCTGGGGAGCGGGAGCGTGGGCACCAGGGTTTTGGCACGGGGAGCCTTCGAAGGTCGCCAGTGGCTCGGAGGACCCTGTCCGTTCTCGCACCCTGAATGACTGGCGGCGCCCCTAGTGGCCTGAGTGGCAGCAGGGAGGCAGGGTGAGTCTGGCGATGGGGCCTGTGGTCCTAGTCCCAGGCTTGGTGGCCACAGGCCCCTTGGGAGGTGCCCCTCTGGGGCCTGCCTAGCTTTAGGGTTACCCCCAGGAGTCCAGCGGCCTGATCCGCTGGCTGTGTGTCGAGCGGAGGTGCGGGCCGTCATGAATGCGCTGGCGAGCAGGAGCGTGGGCCCAAGTGTTTTGGCGTGGGGGGCCTTCAAAGGTCACCAGAGGCTCAGAGGGCCCTGCCTGTTCTTTCGACCTATGATGACGTTGCCCCTAGCATGCCGGGTCACGGCGGGGTGGCAGGGTGAGTCTGGAGCTAGGGCTCGTGGGTCCCCAATCCCCAGTGTGGCGGCGCCAGGCACTTGGGAGTGGTCCCTCGGGGGCCTACCTAGGGTTAGGGTTAGCCCAAAGGAGGCCGGCAGGCCCGTTCTGCCGGCTGTGCGGTGAGAGGAGTGGTGGTCCAAGGTGAGGGCGCTGGCGAGCGGGAGCGTGGGCCCAAGGGTTTTGGCGCGGGACTCCTTCAAAAGTCGCCGGGGGCTCAGAGATCCATGCCCCTTCTCCCGCCCTGAATGACTGGCGGCGCCCCTAGCAGCCCGGGTGGCGGCGGGGAGGCTGGGTGAGTCTGGCGCTCATGCTCGTGGGTCCCCAATATCTGGCCTTGCAGAGCCAGTACCCTTGGGAAGGGCCCCTCGGGGGCCGACCTAGGTTTAGGGTTAGCCCCCAGGAGCCCAGCAGGCCCGATCCGCCAACTGTGTTGCGAGCGGAGTGGAGGGCTGAGGTGAGCGCGCTGGCGAGCAGGAGCGTGGGCCCAAGCGTTTTGGCGCAGGGGCCTTCGAAGGTCGCCGGGGGCTCAGAGGGCCCTGCCCCTTCCTCTGCCCTGAAGGACCGGCGGCGCCCCTAGCAGCCCGGGTGGCGGCGGGGTGGCAGTGAAAGTCTGGCGCTGGGGCTCGATTGTCCCCAATCCCCAGAGTGATGGCGCCAGTCCCCTTGGGAGGGGCTCCTCAGGGGCTGAATTAGGGTTAGGGTTAGCCCCCAGGAGGCTGGCAGGCCCGATCCACTGGCTGTGTGGTGAGCGGAGGGTGGGGCCCAGGTGAGGGCAATGGTGAACAGGAGCGGGGGCCCAAGCGTTTTGGCGCACGTTGCCTTTGAAGGTCTCAGGGGGCGCGGAGGGCCCTGCAAGTTCTCCCACTCTGAATGAGGACGGCGACCCTAGCAAGCCAGGTCTTCGCAGGGCACCAGGGTGAGTCCGGCACTGGTGCTCGGGGGTTCCCAATCCCCGGCGTGGTGGTGCCAGACCCCTTGGGAGGGGCCCCTCGACAGCCAACCTAGGGTTAGGGTTAGACCCCAGGAGGCCGCCAGGCCCTATCCGCTGGTTGTGCAGCTTGCGGAGGGGCTGGCCGAGGTGAGGGCATTGGTGAGCAGAAGCGTGGGCCAAAGCATTTTGGCGTGGGGGGCCTTCGAATGTCACCGGGGGCTTGGAGGGCCCTGCCCGTTCTCCAACCTAGATGACCGGTGGCGCCCCTAGCGGCCTGGGTGTCGGTGGGGTGGCAGGGTGTGTCCGGCGGTTTGGCTCGGGGGTCCCCAATCACCAGCGTGGCAGTGCCAGGCCCCTTGGAAGGGGCCTCTGGTGAGCTGACCTAGGGAAGGGTTAGCCCCCAGGAGGCCAGCAGACCGGATCTGCCGGCTGTGCGGCGAGCGAGGGGTGGGCTGAGGTGAGCACGCTGGCGACCGGGAGCGTGGGCCCAAGCATTTTGGCACAGGGGGCCTTTGAATGTCACCGGGGGCTCGGAAGGCCCTGCCCGTTCTCCCGCCTTGAAAGACCGGTGGCTCCCCTAGCGGCCGGTGTGGTGGTGGGCCAGCAGGGTGAGTCTGGAGCTGGGGCTCGGGGGTCCCCAATCCCCGGCGTGGCAGCGCCGGGCACTTGGGAGAGTTGTCCCTTGGGTGCCGACCTAGCGTTAGGGTTAGCTCAATGGAGGCCAGCAAGCCCCATCCACCGGCTGTGCGGATTATGGAGTGGCAGGCCAAGGTGAGGGCTCTGGCTAGCTGGAGCATGGGCCCAAGTGTTTTTGCACGGGGGGCCTTCCAAGGTCGCTGGGGGCTCAGAGGTCCCTGCCTGTTCTCCGGCCCTGAATGAGTGTCGGCGCCCCTAGCAGCCCGGGTGGCTGCAGGGCGGCAGGGTGAGTTCGGCGCTGGTGCTTGGGGGTCCCCAAGCAGGGGCATGGCGGTTCCAGGCCCCTTGGGAGGGGCACCTCGGGGGCTGACATAGGGTTTGTGTTAGCCCCCAGGAGGCCGGCAGGCCCGATCTGCCAGCTGTGCGGCGTGCAGAGGGGCAGGCTGAGGTAAAGGTGCTGGAGAGCAGGAGAGTGGGCCCAGGCGTTTTGGCGTGGGGGCCTTCGAAGATCGAGGGTGGCTCGGAAGGCTCTGCACGTTCTCCAGGCGGGAATGACCGGCGGCGCCCCTAGCGGCCCTGGTGGCGGCGGGGCGGCAGGGTGCGTCTGGTGTTGCTGCTCAGGGGTCCCCAATCCCTGGCGTGGCAGTGCCAGGCCCCTTGGGACGGGCCCCTCTGGGGCCGACCTAGGGTTAGGGTTAGCCCCCAGGAGGATTGCAGGCCCGATCCGCCAGCTGTTCAGAGAGTGGAAGGGCTGGCCGACGTGAGGGCGCTGGTGAGTGGTAGCTTGGCCCAAGCGTTTTGGTGCGGGAGGCCTTGGATGTTCGCCAGGGGCTCGGAGGGCCTTGCCAGTTCTCCCACCCTGAATGACCGGCGGCGCCTCTAGCGGCCATGGTGGCAGCAGGGTGCAGGGTGAGTCTGGAGCTGGGGCACAGGGGTTCCCAATCCCCGGTGTGGCGGCTCCAGGCACTTGGGGGGGAACCTCAGGGGCTGACCTAGGGTTAGGGTTAGCTCAAAGGAGGCCGTCAGGCCCGATACACCAGCTGTGCAGTAAGGGGAGTGGCAGGCCGAGGTCAGGGCGCTGGCAAGCAGGAGCGTGGGCCCAAGCGTTTTGGCGAGGGGGCCTTCGAAGTTCGCCGGGGGCTCAGAAGGACCCTGCCCGTTCTCCCGCCCTGAATGACCTGCGGCGCCCCTAGCGGGCCAGGTGACGGCGGGGCTGCAGGGTGTGTTCAGAGTTGGGGCTCGGGGGTCCCCAATCTCTGTTGTTGTGGTGCCAGGCCCCTTGGGAGGGGCCCCTCGGGCGCCGACCTAGAGTTAGGGTTATCCCCCAGGGCACTGGCAGGCCCGATCCGCTGGCTGTGCGGCGACGGTGGTGCGGGCTGAGGTGAGGGCGCTGGTGAGTGGGAGCATGGGCCCAAGCGTTTTGGCGTGGGGGGCCTTCAAAAGTTGCCGGGGGCTCGGAGGGCCCTGCCCATTCTACCGCCCAGAGTAACCAGCTGCGCCCCTGGTGCCCTGGGTTGTGGTGGGGTGGCCGGGTGAGTCCGGTGCTGGGACTCGGGGGTCCCCAATCCCAGGCCTTGCAGCTCCAAGCTCCTTGGGAGGGGCCCATCGGGGGCCAACCTAGGTTTAGGGTTAGCCCCCAGGAAGATGGCAGGCCTCATCCGCTGGCTGTGCTGTGAGCAGAGCAGCGCGCCGAGGTGAGGGCGCTGGCGTATGGGGGCGTGGGCCCAGCCTTTTGGCGCGGGGGGCCTTCGAAAGTCCCTGGGGGCTCGGAAGGCCTTGCCCGTTCTCCCTACCTGAATGACCGGCGATGCCCCTAGTGGCCCGGGTTGCGGTGGGGCGGCATGGTAAGTCCGGCGCTGGGGCGTGGGGGTCCCCAATACTCGGCGTTGGGGCGCCAGGCCCCTTGGGAAGGGCCCTCGGGGTCTGAACCAGCGTTAGTGTTAGCCCCCAAGAGGCCGGCAGACCTGATCCGCCAGCTGTGTAGCGAGCAGTGGGGCAGGCCGAGGTGAGGGCACTGTAGAGCGGGAGCGTGGGCCCAAGCGTTTTGGCGTGGGGGCATTCGAAAGTCACCGGGGGTTCAGAGTGCACTTCCGGTTCTACTGCGCTGAAAGCCCGATGGCGCACCTAGCGGCTCGGGTTGCAGAGGGGCGGCAGGGTGAGTCCAGTGCTGGGGCTCGGGAATCCCCAATCCCTGGCGTTTCGGCACCAGACCCCTTGGGAGGTGCCCCTCGGGCCTGACATAGGGTTTGGGTTAGCCTCCAGGAGGCCAGCAGGCCGGATCTGCCAGCTGTGCAGCGAGTGGATGGTCGGGCAGAGGTGAGGTTGCTGGCGAGCGGGAGCATGGGCCCAAGCGTTTTTGCGTGGGGGGGGTTCAAAGGTCGCCGGGGACTCGGAGGGCCCTGCCCGATCTCCCGCCCTGAATGAGGACGTTGCCCCTAGCGGGCCGGGTCGCAGTGAGGCGGCAGGGTGAGTCAGGCGAGGGGGCTTGGGGGACCCCAATCCCAGGCGTGGTGGCGCCAGGCACCTTGGGAGGGGCCCCTTGGGTGCCGACCTAGGTTTAGGGTTAGCCCCCAGGAGGCCGGCAGGCCCTTTCCGCCAGCTGTGTGACGAGCGGAGGATGGGCCGAGGTGAGGGCACTGGCGAACAGGAGCTTGGGCCCAATAGTTTTGGCGCGGGGGGCCTTCAAAGGTTGCCAGGGGCTCGTAGGGCCCTGCCCGATCTCCCGCCCTGAATGAGGAAGGTGCCCCTAGCGGGCCGGGTCGCAGCGGGGCGGCAGGGTGCGTTCGGCCCTGGTGCTCGGGGGTCCCCAATCCCTGGCGTGGCAGTGCCAGGCCCCTTGGGAGGGGCCCCTCGTGAGCCGACCTGGGGTTAGGGTTAGCCCAAAGGAGGCCGGCAGGCCCCATCCACCGGCTGAGCAGATTACGGAGTGGTGGGCCAAGGTGAGGGCTCTGGCGAGCGGGAGCATGGTCCCAGGTGTTTTGGCACAGGGGCCTTCGAAGTTCGAGGGTGGCTCGGAAGGCTCTGCATGTTCTCCAGCCCCGAATGACCGGCGGCGCCCCTAGCGGCCCGGGTGGCGGCGGAGTGGCAGGGTGCATCTGGTGTTGTGGCTCGGGGGTCCCCAATCCCTGGGTGGCAGTGCCAGACCCCTTGGGACGGTCCCCTCTGAGACCGACCTAGGGTTAGGGTTAGCCCCCAGGAGAATGGCAGGCCCGATCCACCAGCTGTGCAGAGAGTGGAGGGACGGTCCGAAGTGAGGGCGCTGGTGAGTGGTAGCGTTGGCCCAAGCGTTTTGGTGCAGGAGGCCTTGGACATTCGCCGGGGGCTCGGAGGGCCCTGCCCATTTTCACGCCCCATGAGGACATTGCTCCTAGAAGGCTGGGTCGTGGAGGGGCGGCAGGGTGAGCCCGCAACAAGTGCTCACGGGTCCCCAAACCCCGGCATGGCAGCGCCAGGCGCTTGGGAGTGGTCCCTCGGGGGCCGACCTAGGGTAGGGTTAGCCTAAAGGATGCCAGCAGGCCCGATCTGCCGTATGTGCGGTGAGCGGAGGGGCTAGCCGAGGTGACGGCGGTGGCGAACAGGAGCGTGGGCCCAAGCGTTTTGGCGCAGATGGCCTTTGAAGGTCGCCGGGGGCTCGGAGGGCCCTGCCCATTCTCCCGCCCTGAATGACCGGCGCCGCCCCAAGCAGCCCGGGTGGCGGAGGGGTGGTAGGTTGAGTTGGGCCCTGGGGCTCGGGGGTCCCCAATCCCCGACATTGAGGCGCCAAGCCCCGTGGGAGGGGCCCCTCGGGTCCAACCTAGGGTTAGGGTTAGCCCCCAGGAGGCTGGCAGGCACAATCCGCCAGCTGTGTGGCAAGCGGAGGGGCGGGCCGAGGGGCAGGTGCTGGAGAGCGGGAGCATAGTCCTAAGCGTTTTGGCGCGGGGGGCCTTCGAAGTTCGCCAGGGGCTCGGAGGGCCCTACCCGTTCTCCCGCTCTGAATGACCTGTGGCACCCCTAGCGGCCCGGATGACGGCGGGGCAGCAGCGTGAGTTTGGCTCTGGGGCTCGGTGTCCCCAATCCCTGTATTGTGGCACCAGGCCCCTTGGGAGGGGCCCATCGGGGGCCGACCAAGGGTTAGGGTTAGCACCTAGGAGGCAGGCAGGCCCGATCCACCGGCTGTGTGACCAGTGGAGGGGCGGGCCGAGGTGAGGGCGCTGGCGAGCGGGAGCGTGGACCCAAGCATTTTGGTGCGGGGGTCCTTCGAAGGTCGCAGGTGGCTCGGAAGGGCTTGCCCGTTCTGCCACCCTGAATGACCGGCGGCACCCCTAGCAGCCCGGTGGCATCGCGGCGGCTGTGTGAGTCCGGCGCTGGGGCTTGGGGGTCCCAATCCCTGGCGTTGGGCAGCCAGGCCCCTTGGGAGATTCCCTCGGGGGCCGACCTAGGGTTAGGGTTATCCCCCAAGAGCCTGTTAGGCCCAATCTGCCAGCTGTGCAGCGAGCGGAGGGGTGGGCTTAGGTGAGGGCATTGGTGAGCGGGAGCGTGGACCCAAGCATTTTGGCGCAGGTTGCCTTCGAAGATCGCCAGGGGATCGGAGGGCCCTGCCCGTTCTCGCTCCCTGAATGACCGGCGGCGCCCCTAGCGGCCCGGGTGGCGGCGGGGGTGACAGGGTGAGTCCGGCGGTGGGGCCCGGGGGTCCCCAATCCCAGGCATTGCGGTGCCAGGCCCGTTCGGACAGGCCCCTCAGGGGCCCACCTAGGGCATATGGGTAGTCCCCAGGAGGAGGGCAGGCTTCATCCGCCGGCTCTCCGGCAAGCGGAGGGGCGGGCCGAGGTGGGGGCGCTGAGGGGCGGGAGCGTGGGCTCAAGCGTTTTGGATGGGGAGGCCTTCGAATGTCGCCACGGGCTCGGAGGGCCCTGTCCGTTCTCCCACCCTGAATGACCAGTGGCACCCCTAGCGGACTGGGTGTCAGTGGGGCGGCAGGGTGAGTCCGGCGCTGGGGCTCGGGGGTCCCCACTCCCCGGTATTGCGGCGCCAGGCCCGTTGGGAGGGGCAGCTCCGGGCCCGTCCTAGGGTAAGGGTGAGCCCCCAGGAGGCCGGCAGTTCCGATCCAGCAGCTGTGAGGTGAGCGGAGGGGCGGGCCGAGGTAAGGGTGCTGGCGAGCGGGAGCGTGGGCCAAAGGGTTTTGGCGTGGGGTGCATTCGAAAGTCGCTGGGGACTTGGAGGGCCCTGCCCGTTCTCCCGCCCTGAATGACCGGCGGAGCCCCTAGCGGCTCGGGTGGCAGTTGAGCCGCAGGGTGAGTCCGGCGCTGGGGCTCGGGGGTCCGAATCCCTGATGTTGTGGGCCAGGCCCCTTGGGAAGGGCCCCTCAGGGGCCGACCTAGTGTTAGGGTTAGTCCCAAATATGCTGGCAGGCCTGATCCCCTGGCTGCGTGGCGATCAGAGGGGCGGGCCGAGGTGAAGCGTTGGTGAGCGGGAGCGTGGGCCCAAGCGTTTTGGCGCGGGGAGACTTTGAAGTTCGCCAGGGGCTCAGAGGGACCTACCCATTCTCCCGCCCTGAATGACCGGCAGCGCCCCTAGCGGGCCGGGTGGCGGCGGGGCGGCATGGTGTGTTCTGAGCTCGGGTTCGGGGGTTCACAATCCCTGCGTTGCGAGGCCAGGCCCCTTGGGAGGGGCTCCTTGGGGGCCAACCTAGGGTTAGGGTTAGCCCCCTGGAGGCCGGCAGCCCAGATCCTCCATCTGTGCAGCGAGTGGAGGGGCAGGCCGAGCTGAGGGCACAGGCAAGCGTGATCGTGGACCCAAGCGTTTTGGCGCGGGGTGCCTTCGAAGGCCATCCGGGGCTTAGAAGGCCCTGCCTGTTCTCACACCCTGAATGATCAGTGGCGCCGCTAGTGGCCTGGGTGTTGGCGGGGCAGCACAGTGAGTCTGGCGCTGCAGCTCGGGGTTCAGCAATCAGAGACGTGGCGCCAGGCCCCATCGGATGAGCCCCTCGAGGGCCGACCTAGGTTTAGGGTTAGCCCCCAGGGGGCCAGAGGCCCGATCCGCCGGCTGTGCAGCGAGCGGAGGGGCAGGCCGAGGTGTGGGCGCTGGAGAGCGGGAGCGTGTGCCCAAGCGTTTTGGCGTGGGGGGCCTTCAAAGGTGGCCAGGGGCTCGAAAGGCCCTTCCCATTCTTCTGCCCTGAATGACCGGCGGCGCCCCTAGCGGCCCGGGTAGTGGCAGGGCAGCAGGTTGAGTCTAACGCTGGGGCTCTGTAGTCCCAAATCCCCGGCTTTGTGGTGCCAGGCCCCTTGGGAGGGGCCCCTCGGGGGCCGCCCTAGTGATAGTGTTAGCCCACAGGAGGCCGGCAGGCCCGATCAGCCGGCTGTCAGGCGAGCGGAGGGGCAGGCCGAGATGAGGGCGCTGGTGAGAAGGAGCGTGGGCCCAAGCGTTTTGGCATGGGGGGCTTCAAAGGTCGCAGAAGGCTCGGAGGGCCCTGCCCATTCTCCTGCCCTGAATGACGCGCGGCGCCCCTAGCAAACTGGGTGGCCGTGTGGTGGCAAGTTGAGTCTGGTGCAGGGGCTCGGGGGCACCCCATCCCTGGCATTGCGGTACCCGGCCTCTTCGGCGCCACCCTAGGGTTAGGGTTAGCGCACAGGAGGCTGGCAGGCTTGCTCCACCAGCTGTGGGGCGAGTGGAGGGGCAGGCCGAGGTGAGGGCGCTGGAGAGCGGGAGCGTGGGCCAGAGCATTTTGGCTTTGGCTCAGGGTGCCTTCGAAGGTCACAGGTGACTCGGAGGGTCCTGCCCGTTCTGTTGCCCTGAAGGACTGGCGAAGCCCCTAGTGCCCCACGTGGTGGTGGGGCGGCAGGGTGCGTCCGGCACTGGGACTTGGGAGTCCCCAATCCCTGGCATGCGGCGCCAGACCACTTGGGAGGGGCCAATTGAGGGCGACCAAGGGATAGGGTTAGCCCCCAGGAAGCCAGCAGGCCTGATCCGCCAGCTCTGCAGTGAGCTTAGGGGTGGGCCGAGGTTAGGGTGCTGGCGAGCAGGAGAGTGGGAGCCAGAGTTTTTGCATGGGGGGCCTTTGAAGGTCGCAGGCAGATCAGAGGGCCCTGCCCGTTCTCCCTTCCTGAATGACTGGCAACGACCCTAGCGCCCTGGGAGCTTGGGGGTGGCAGAGTGAGTCCAGCACTGGGGCTCGGGGTTCCCAAATCCCCGGCATTGAGGTGCCAGGCTCCTTGGGAGGGGCACCTCAGGGACCGACCTAGGGTAAGTGTTAGCCCCCACGAGTGCAGCAGGCCCGTTCCCCCAGCTCTGCGGCAGGCGTAGGGGCAGGCCGAGGTGAGGGCACTGGCGAGAGGGAGTGTGGACCCAAGCATTTTGGCGCGGGGGGACTTCAAAAGTCGCTGGGGGCTTGGAGGGCCCTGCCCGTTCTCTCGCCCTGAAAGACTGGCGGCCCCCCTAGCAACCCGGGTTGCTGTGGGGTGGCAGGGTGACTCCGGCGCTGGGCTCGGGGATCCCCAATCCCTGGCGTTGTGGTGCCAGGCCCCTTGGGAGAGGCCCCTCGGGGGCCGAACTAGGGTTAGGGTTCATCCCCAGGAGGCCGGCAAGCCCGCGCTAAGTGGTTCTGGCAATGTAACAAAAATGCCATACACTTATCTGTAAGAAATAACAGTGTACAGGAACGCTCTTAGCCCTAACATCATCCTTTCTGAATATGGAAGCCAGCCCCAAGGTGGTCGTGGAAGTCTGACGAAAGGGCTAAGCACTTTTCTCTGAGTCACCACACTATACAGGGAAAGACCAATGTACATCATCTTTCACGAGTAGGAAGCATTAATGAAAAGGTTCTGGAATTTCGAGGACTCTGACCCATCCTTATTGGTAATAAACCACCCTGTACAGGAAAACACCTTCAACTCTCATCAGCCTCCTCAATCCTGATTCCGATTCAACTTTGGGTGTGTAGGACTAGGGAAATGTCCAAATCTTATTGCTAAGAAAGAACGATGTCAGAGTAATGCCCGACAAGTCACATCAGCCTTCCTGAAGACGGCAGCAGGAATCAAGGTGGTTATGTTACCATGAGGTAAGGAAGATGAGCATATAAGTGAGAAACAACAGTGGGCAGGACCTCTCTTCCAACGAACAGTATCTTTGCTTAATGTTGAATCCCTATGGTAAGTGGTTGTGGGCATTTGTGAGGTCAAAATCTTAAGTGTTTTGTAAAACCTCTTGGCCATTCACAGATGATACTAAGGTAGTTGGGGACTCCTAGGCAGTGATTTGTCCACTGTCGAAAATATGAAAAGATAAAAGAGACAGATGAGGTCTCCTCAGGCATTGTCCTTTATCCTCATCCTCCGTGAGGATGGCCATCTCTGGACAGCTCAGTGGCAGGGTCTCATTCACAGTGGGGGCATCTGTTCCTCACAGACATCAGGCAGGGAAATGGATTTGGTTCTCTGTGCCAGCCCAGCCACAGCTGAGTGTCACAGCACCCTCTCGTGGGCTCATAAGGGTTTCACTGTCACCAGGCAGGTCACTGTATTTGATAAACCACTGTAAGAGTTTGCAATTGCCTTCATCTGCAACCTCCTAGAAGCAAATGCAGGTCTCTGGTACCATGTGAAGTCATGTGAAGGCATTGTGAGAAAGTGTCCTTTTGCTTAAGAAAAACATGGAGCTGGGGCTCCTGCCTTGCTCAGCCAGTTAAGCATGTGCCTTTGGCTCAGGTTATGATCCCAGGGTTCTGGGATCGAGCCGAGGCTCCCTGCTCAGCAGGAAAGGAGGTAGGGAAATAGCTTAGAACCCACAGAGAATGTGAATAAAGGGGAGTGAAATGGAACTTGGTCTGTGTTTTGCTTTAGGGATTGGAAGTTAGTTTTTTCTCAATTGTGATTGTTCTTGAAACAGAGAAGCTGTATTGGTTTTTTTTTTACCTTTAATTTTTTTCTAATAATAATTTTTTATTATGATATGTTAGTCACTATACAGTATTTCCTTAGATTTTGATGTAGTGTTCCGTGATTCATTATTTGCATATAACACCCAGTGCTCCATGCAATATGTACCTTCCTTAATACCCATCACTGGACCATCCCAATCCCCCACCCCTCTCCCCTCTGAAGCCCTCAGTTTGTTTCCCAGAGTCCATAGTCGCTCGTGGTTCATTCCCCCTTCTGTTTAGGGTTCATTGTCTAAAGGGACAGACAGTGGAAGTTCACCAAATATAAGATCAAAATTTCATTGTTCATGATAGATGCCGCCAAGTAGTTCCCAGACATTTCATTCTACTGTAGTAATTCATTATACCTGTGCAGGTGCACGTGGAAGACAATTGATGCATGCATAGTGGTAATAAAACACGCCCCTCAGTAGTAGAATAAGAGAGGATGCATATGTGTAAAATTATTCGACTACAGCTTCCATGCTTTCCCTTTGGTTCCTTATTATCTATGAAATTGGACAATTTTTGTTCTCTAGGCTTAAAACTCATTGTCAAGTATTCAGAGTTTTTCAATGCTGATCTTCTCCTGTAAAAGTTACGAAAAATCTAAAATATGTATGATCTTTAAAAAATGCTATATTGAAAATTACAGCAGGGAAGTTTCATTTTGTGAATATTGTGTCAATGGATCTCTTTTTTGACATCAGTGTTCATTAGAAATGATGACATTTCATGTGAGTATAAATATCAATGTGTAAAAGAAAAGGTAGGAAGAACCTTGAATGTTTAAGTAATTGCTGAAATGACAGGTGTGTGTGTGTGTGTGTGTGTGTGTGTGTGTGTGTGTGTAATTTATTTTCAGTGAATGGTTCAGCTTCTTGTAGGGCCTCCGAGAGAGTCCAGGTGAACCTTTCAATGAGTTGGTATCTGTTTTCAGAACATGGGAATCTCTTAGTCCAATAGTCAATCAGGCAAGCTTTGAGGTCTTGAAGTCCTCAGCGATGGTGTTGCAGACCCTTGTGAGCAAACCCTAGGGTATGGTCAGAGCCCTCATTAGCTGGTACCAAGGTGTGACGATTTCAGACAGCATTTCCCAAAGAAGTACCTCTTGAGTCTCTGTCCTTGTCAGTTCCCTACACTTCCTTACACTAGTTATGTGATCAGTGTGTTTCAGGATAATCCCCACATGTGATTTTTGCTATTTCCTACTAGTCCTATCTGTTTCTCATCTTCTTCTTTTATGGTAGGTGTTGGGAAGCAACCTGTGTGGTGTAGGAAGGGGTGTGGTAGTTGTCTGCCTTCAGAGGACCGAATGATGCCTAGAAATTGTACTGTAGTTTGAGGTCAATTATCCATCCTCTGAGTGTCAGGAATTCCATCACTTTACTTTGATGCTAGTCTGTTCTTCAAGCTGTCCTCAGAAATAAGGACGTCATCCATCTAGGGAATACTAGTTTGTGTGTATGTTTTCATTTTAGGAAAGGCCTTGCTCTTCCTTAAAATAATACTGTAGAGCACCCTTTCCTGTTGTTATTGGCCATCAGCCAATCTTTTGTGAAGTATTCGTTTATAAATAGACTTTCTATGGTTGATGAGCAGGAATTCTTTATTGACAAGTCTTTGTCAGTGTGTGTATTGCAAATCTTTACTTCCCAGCCTGCGGTTCACTATTTCATTTTCTTATGGTCATAAGTTAAGGAGAAATGTCACATTTTTATGAAGTCCCACTGAATTCTTTTAAATGGTTAAAGCACCCTATGTCCTACCCCAAGATTGACAGGTTCTACATTTTCTTTCAGAAACTGTCCAATGGGAAGCTACAATCCATCTCAAATTTATAAATTGCATTTTTAATTCTAATAGGGTATTTATAGACTGTTTTGGATTTTCTATGTACACAATTGTATTATCTGTGAATAGTCACATTTATCCCCTCAATTCTTATACTTTTTGTTTCTCTTGCCTTCTAACACTGGTAGATTCTCTGATGCAACGTTGAATAGAGCAGGATTGTTTGAAGATTTTAATATACCTTTCTCAATATCTGAAAGAAAAAGCAGACAAAACATTGGTAACAAATCTGACCTAATTGACATATAGGGAACATTCCATAATAAGTGCAGAATACATTATTTTCAAGTGGTCATAGACTCTTTACCCAAATAGATGATAGGTGGGGCCACGAATGAAGTCTACAAATGTTAAACCCTGAAATTAACTAGATTCTATTCTTAGACCACAGGGGAATTGAGCCACAGTCATAGCGAAAAGAAAATCAAGAAGTCCTTCAATGTTTAAAATTAAATGGAACTTTGCTACATATCCTAAATGTCAAAGAGGGAATCTCAATGGAAATTCTGAACCTTTTCTACATGAGGGCTCACACACAATGGCACTTTCTTTGTGAAGAGCATAATAATAACCTAGACAGGAGTTGAGCCTTAAGTCAGAGTTCTTCCTGCCCCAGCCACACCTGGCAGCCTTGGCCCGTGGTGCCCCTCAGCTCTCCTTTCTGGTGGCCCTGAGCTAAGGGGGTCAACATGGCCATATGGAAATGGGAAGCTCCCCACTCATAGTGATGATGGTGCCCCCTCCCCAGCTGCCCATTCAGGTGGCTCTGAGCTAAGGGGGTCAACATGGCCGTATGGAAATTAGAAGCTTCCCACTCTTAGTGATGACGTTGCTATCGTATCATCCTCACCAGTCCAACAACATGATTTCTGAGTGAACTATGACACAAGAGTGACTTCTTGGCCATGGAGCAGGCAGCCTTTTGTGGGTATCATTTTGATTTCTTGGTACTCTTGTGAAAGGTGCTTTTGTCTCAAATTCCTCCATTTAGGAGTAATTATAATGATGAAAGTAATTTTTATCTTATATCATCTGTGGGCCCTGATCCTGGGCTTCCAGGGAAGCTATCCTTTAACATTTTACCCGGCTCAAAATGACTGGGCAAAAACCTAAAAGCATGGGCCCTATTTCTGCCCCAAGCACATGTTGTACATCTGCTTCAAGGAGAAAACAATAACCAAAAATGACAACATAAAGATAAGAAAAAATAAAGAACCTCTTTGGCTCCCATAAGATTAAGGTCATACTGACATGTACATACTGAAAACATAAGAAAGAATCTGTCACTTTATGGATCTAAGAAGATCCTCACTGTAGTGTGTAACTCTGTATGTAAAACAAAACAGAAAAAAATATATAAGCCTGCCCCAAATGTTCCTTCCCCGGAGCACTCCCTTCTTGGTGAAGATTGTGTCTCCCAGACAGTTGTCCTGACTTGGGTTTGAATAAAGGTTTCTTCCTTTCTCTCTAAAATGTTTTTAAAAGTTCATTCATGCAGTGTCGACAATAACAGTGTTTTCTATTTAAGTGAGAAATAAATGTTCCACTCTAGTTGCATTGGGAATAGACGAATTTAGGGTTTCTTTAGAAGAGTAAGTCTGCTATCCAGAAAAGGCAAGGTCATTGGTCTATTGAGAATGAAGATAATTACTGGTAAACAACAAGTATGTGTTGCCTCTTCGCCCAGAAACCAAAGCAGGTGTGCAGGCTTTAGGTCAGAGGTGCCTTCTTCTCCCCAGCTGACAGCACTTCTTTGCTCTGGCTCCAAGACACCCGAGGTTTGAACGTCAGCATCGGAGTCAGCGAGGCAGCTTGTCACAGGACGCCAGTGTTCAGAGAAAGCACAGGAATGTTTGGCAAAATGTCCTAACTATGTCAGGGCTGGAGGTAAAACCTCTCATTATCCCAAAACCTCCTGGGCTTTTCTCTTTTCTCTAGTTGAGCCACAAAGTAAAATTGAAGTAGCTGTCAGCATTCTGCGTTTGGTGCAAGAATTACTTAGTTTCCCTGCAGGTAGAACTTTGCAGGGGATCACAATTTCTCTGTCCATTTATTGCTTACACATGTATTTTGACCATCTGTTTCCTAGGAACCCTCTTTTATTAGAAAGGGAAGGTGAGATTCACTCTGTGCCTGTTTGTAACATCTAATTTGTTCCTTCATCTAACAGTGTTTATTCAATTGGGTCTAAGATATGGTTGAGTGGCCAGCATCAAGGGTTAGGTGGCTTTTTTTCATCTGATACAGACTTGGATGATGTCATTTGACAAAGGTGATGTTTCATCATTGATTAGTTTATTCATCAGAAGAGTTAAAATTAGGGTGGAGGGAAAATTGAAAATTATCCAAAGCAGCCTGCTCCTGTTTAAAAGTTGAGCTTGACTTTCTAGTTTTACTAAATGTATTATCTCGATATTTTGAGGTGCCATATTCTCTCTGTAGTTTCTTTGGTGGTGGAGTCAGAAGAAGAGTCTGGGAATTCTTTTGGATAGTGGCATGCTGGTGGCTTCAAGGGGCTTGGCGTCAGGAGCCTTGGGGTGAAGTCTGCAACTGCTTGCCTGACCCTGGGTGCATCTCCCAGAGGTTTTGTTTCCTCTTATGAAATTGCTGGCAGATAATGTTCTGCTTAAAGGGGAACCCTCCCATCCTGTTGGTGGCAATGCAAAGTGGTGCAGCCAGTCTGGGAAACAGTGTGGGGGTTCCTCAAAAAGTTAAACATTGAACAATCCCATGATCCAGCAATTGCTCTCCTAGGTATTTACCCAAAGGATACAGAAATGCAGATTCAAAGGGGGAACATGCACCATGATGTTTATAGCAGCAATGTCCACAGTAGCCAATCTATGGAGAGAATCCCAAAGTCCATGCACTGATGAATGGATAAAGCAGACGTGGGATACATATTATATATATATATATATAATGGAATATGACCCAGCTTCAAAAAGAATGAAATCTTACCATTTGCAAGGATGTGGATGGATCTAGAGTATATTAAGCTAAGCAAAATCAGTGAGGAAAGACAAATATCCTATCTCTCACACTTGTGGAATTTCAGAAAGAAAACAGATGAACAGAGTGGAGGGGTGATGAGAGAGGCAAACAAGGAAATAGACTCAACCTTGGAGAACAAACTGAGTGTTGCTGCAGGACAGGAGCATGGGGGGAAGAGTTAAATGGGTGAGGGATATTAAGGAGGGCACTTGTGATGAGCACCGGGTACTGTATGCAGATGAGGAATCACTAAATCCTACCCCTGAAGCGAATATTCCATGGCATGTGAACTAACTGGAATTTAAGTAAAAGAAGAAAGGAAAAAGTGTTCTGCTTCATGAAGAGTGAGATAAAATTGTAGTGATTTGGGCTGTACTATTCTATAGATGAGAGTTGTAAAACACCCTGTTGTAGGATACACTAGTTTCTTATCACATAAGGAGTCCACAGAAAGCTGCAATGAAAGATTCAGATCTCAGAGCATGTTCATGTTCCACTGATATGTTACAATTTGCACAGGTAGGAAAGAAGGTGGAGAGAAAGGCAACAGAAGGGGAAAGTAGGTGTGAACCTTTCATTAGTTAGTGTTATAGCTTTCTCATGAAAGCCTTGCGCCAGTGTGATTTTGGAAGAAACGGTGGAATCCGGGAGCTTTGCAGGAGATAGGGGAGTTCCAGGTCTGGGTAAACTGACAGGGGTCCCAGAGGAGTGTTGAATGCATTCTGCAGCAGGGTGTGGACAGGGTGGGCTCCAGGGGTGGCTGTGGTCTCCTGGGTGAGAGTTGTGACAGGTGAGGGCTCTGTGCAAGTTCCTGGCTGAGGACAAGTGAGGCACAGGCAGAGAGCTGGCAGAGAACCTTCTTCTGGGCCACCAGCCTCACCCAACACACACAGCCTCATCTTCTGTCCCTGTCACTCCAATTCTGACTTCTCCGAAGGTGAGTGAGAATACATCAAGAGCATTCTTAACAGAAGGGAAAGCATGTGCAAAAGCTCTGGGGCAGGAGAATTCCAGTTATTTCCAGGAGCAGCAAGAAGGACCTGTGGCCACAGGAGACAGCTTAGGACATGAGCTTAGAGAGGTGAAAGAGGGTGACAGAAAGCTATTCCAGGGCTATAACCCGATGAGAAGCTGTTTCACTGGGCCATACTGGCTACAGTGTTGAGAACAGATTACAGAGGGTTGAAGATGGCAAAGCAGGTCAACGATGAAGCTTTTCAAGGAACTCAGGCACCGTGGAACGGACAGGTGGCTTTGGATGGAGTGGTTAGACCTCTTCTGGGTCCATTTTGAAGATGGAGCTCACAGGATTTGCTGATGGGTTAGCTATTAGGAGCAGGAGAACAGAGGAATTGGGGTAACTCTCAGGTGTTGTGGGTTGTCCTGATCGAGAGGAAGGAGAGGGTTTCTCAGGGGGTAGGAGGTAGTCGGTGTTCAGCATGCTGAGGAAGGTGCCTTTCCCAGTGGATCTGCTGAGGTTTGTGTCTGGGAGGACCTTTCACATCTCCTCTCTCATCAATGCTCAAGTACAAGTATCCCCCACTTTTTAAACGTTCACAGTAAGACACTGGGCTTTCTTGAAAGAACTACGTTATTACCCAGCTTCAGTAAAAGGAAGAGACCTGAATAGGATTTCAATCTTATGAAAAAAGGTGAACAGTGAGAATCACGTTCAGCATCTGTTCTGGGGAGAAGTACGACCGAGGCGGCGTGCACCCCAACCAGCTCCTTCCTCTGTCAACCGCTCTCTGCTTCCAGCCACTAGCACTTTGAATTGTGTCTGTGAGCCTCTGCTGTGCTTCATCTTCATTTATGCTGGGCCTCCGTTAGAAACTTGTGTGCTGAGGCCTAAGAAAAGCCAAAGAGAAGGAATTTTGGAGTCTGAGCACACTGTCTAATTGTTCGTGTAAATTAATGGTCATTCCTTCTTGACACCATTTCTGCTGTGCAAGGTTTCTCAGAAGCCCTGTACGTTCAAAGAGCAGGGAAACCTATACCCCATGCTGCGGGGTTAGTTTTAGTCTCCATGCCTGACAGACCATTTCATGACTAGGATTTTCTCACTCAAACATTGAGACTTTGACCATCTTCACCCTTTTCTACCACCGCATCCCTGAATCTGGCACCTACCAACCTGCTCTCAGTATCTACGCGTTCAGTATTTGTTTATTCCACATTGAATGTACATGAGAGCATCTGGTATTGGTCTTTCTGTGTCTGAGTTACTTGGCATAAGGCCCCCAAGGTCTGTGTTTCCATGTCTGGTTCTTGTGAATAATGCTGCAGTGAACGTGGGAGTGCATCTGTCTTTTTGAGGCAGCATTTTTGTGTTCTTAAATCAATACTCAGTAGAGCCATTACTGGGTCATGGGGTAGTTGCATTTATTTTTTCAGGAACCTCCATACCATTTGTCACAGTGGCTGCACCAATTTCCATTCCCACCAACAGTGCACAGTGTTTCCTCGTCTGCACACCCTTGACCCCACCTGGTGTCTGTCTCTGGGACAATTGCTATTCCAACAGTTGTGAGAGGATAGCCGATTGTGGGTTTGACTGATGTTTCCCTGACGATGATTAGTGATGTCGAACAACTTTTTCTGTCTGTTGGCACCTGTGTGCCATCTTTGGAAAGTATCTATTCACATATTCCTCCCATTTTTTATATAGTTTTTTTTATTTGTATGAGTGTTGTGTGTATTTTGGATATTAGCCTCTTCTCACACATATGATTCGCAGATATGTTTTTCTTATTGGGTCAGAGGCCTTTTAAGTTTTTGATGGTTTCTTTTGCCGTGTGGAAGATTTCAGTTTGATGTTGTTCCACTTGTTTATTTTTGCTTTTGTTGCCTTTGCATTTGGTGTCCGATCTGAAGACTCTTTGCCAAAACTAATGTCAATAGACTTAGTACCTGTGTCTTCTTGGAGGTTTATGGATTCAGGTCTTATGTTCAAATCATTCATCCATTAAAAATTTTGTGTGTGGTGTAAGAAAGTGACCCAGTTATATTCTTCTGCATTTAGTGTCCCCTTTGCCTGTTACCGCTCACTGAAGAGACAGTCCTTCCCTCATGGCATATCTTCTGCTGCTGTGTGGTAAGTGAGGATCATCTACGTGTGGGTAAGTTTCTGAGCTTTCTGTACTGTTCCACTGACCTGGTGTCTTTGTTTATGCCAGTACCATCCTGTTTTGATGACAATAGCTTTATAATCCAGCTTGAAATCCAGGAGTGTGTTGACTGCACCTCTTTCTCCAGGTTGCTTTGCGGATTTGGTGTCTTTTGTGATTCCATACAAGTTTGAGGACTGTTTTCTATTTCCTCGAATAATGACACAGGAATTCAGATAGGGATTTCATCACATCTGTCGATTGCTTTGGGTACGATGGACATGTTCACATAATTAACTCTTCCAGTTAAGGAGCATGGCGTATGCTTCCATTTGTTTGTGTTCCCTTCCAAATCTTTGACCCATACATTCTGCCCCCCTGGACAAACATATTTTTCATTTCTTTTCTGCCATGTGTTGAGTGTACTATGTCTTTCTCATTCTTGGTTACTTTTATTCCTAGATTTTTTTTTTGATGCAATTTTAAATGGCGTTCCTTTTTTAATTTATCTTTGCGAAAGTGTGTCATCAGTATACAGAAATGCAAGAAGTTGGGTCATCTGGGTGGCTCCATAAGGGAAGCGTCTACCTTCAGCTCAGGTCATGATCCCAGAGTTCTGGGATCGAGCCCCGTGTTGGGCTCCCTGCTTAGCGAGGGTCTGCTTTTCCCTCTTTCTGACACTCCCACTGCTCGTGCTTTTTCTCTTCCTGTCAAATAAATAAATAATATTTGAAAAATAATGACAACAGGTCTCTGCATATTGACTTTATATCCTGCAGCTTGTTTGAATTTTTTTATTCTAACAGTTTTTTTTTTTTTTTTGTGGAATCTTTCGGGATTTTATGTCATTTGCAAATTGTGCCAGTTTTCCTGTATGGATTTCATATCTTCTCTTTTTTTAAAAATTGTTATTCACCCTACAGTACTTCATTTGTTTTCGATGTAGTGTTCCATGATTCATTGTTTGCATATAACACCTAGTGCTCATTATGACAAGTGCCCTCCTTTTTTTTTAAAGAATTTATTTATTTATTCAACAGAGATAGAGACAGCCAGCGAGAGAGGGAACACTAGCAGGGGGAGTGGGAGAGGAAGAAGCAGGCTCACAGCGGAGGAGCCTGTTGTGGGGCTCGATCCCATAATGCCAGGATCACGCCCTGAGCCGAAGGCAGATGCTTAACCACTGTGCCACCCAGGTGCCCCCTGTCTTGTTAATTTTAACCATTCTAACTGGTGTAAGGTGGTATTTCATTGTCGTTTTGATTTGTATTTGCCTGATGGCAAGTGATGTGGAGCATTTTTTCATGTGTCTGTCGGCCATTTGTATGTCTTCTCTGGAGAAGTATCTCTTTGTGTCTTCTGCCCATTTTTTGGGTGTCGAGTTTGAGGAGTTCTTTATAGATCTTGGATACCAGCCCTTTATCTGTAATATCATTTGCAGATATCTTCTTCAATTCCATAGGTTGCCTTTTGTTTTGTTGATTGTTTGCTTTGCCGAGCAGAAGCTTTTTATCCTGATGAAGTGCCAATAATTCATTTTTGCTTTTATTTCCTTTGCCTTTAGAGACGTGGCTTGCAAGAGTTGTTGTGTCCAAAGTCGAAGAGTTCTTTTGATTTTGATATGAGACAGGAATCCATTATCTTTCTTTCCTGATTATATTTGAGTCCTCTGTCTTTCTTGGTGAGTCTAGCTAAGTTTGTCAGTTTGTTTATCTTTCCAAAAAAGGCAGCTCTCATTTTCATTGTTTTTTTTTTTTTTTTGTCTTTTTAGTCTTTGTTGGATTTATTTATGCCTTCCTTTTTGTTATTTCCTTATTTCTACTAATTTGGGGCTTTGTTGGTTGTTTTTTTTTTTCCAATTCATTACCACATAAATCAGGTTGTTTATTGGAGAGCATTCTCATGGATTGATGAACACTTGAATTTCTATGAATGTCCTCCATAAAGCTACTTTTGCTGCATCCCATAAGTTTTTGTAGGTTGTCTTTTTCATCAGCGTCAAGGTACTTCTAATTTTTTTTGATTTCTTCTTTGACTATTGGTTGTTCAGTAGCATGTTGTTAAATCTCCACATATTTTTTAAGATTCTTTAAGTATCTGACAGAGAGTGAGACAGCGAGAGAGGGAACGCAAGCAGCGGGGTGGGAGAGGGTGAAGCGGGCTTCCCACTGAGCAAGGAGCCTGATTCGGGGCTAGATCCCAGGATCCTGGGATCACGACCTGAGCTGAAAGCAGATCCTTAATGACTGAGCCACCCAGGCCCCAAAAATCTCCACCTATTTTTGACAGTCCCATTTTTTTCTTGAGACTGATTTCTAGTTTCATATCATTGTGGTTGGATAAGATTTGAAGCAGAAGGTGAAGAGAGCATTCAGATGAAAGGTTTGTTTCCTGGAGGGTTTTCTGTGGGCAGACCATGAGTTCAGTGGGCAGGAGGAAGGTTTTATGAGATGGGGGGTGGGGATAACCCTTGTTAGAATTACTGACTACTACCATGCAGGCTGTGTGCTACCGTTCACATCATAGTCCTGATGGACTTGTACTTCATTAGAAATATTTTCTAGGAGGTGTAGGCATAGCCTTCACTTAAAGAAAGGTGCCATGTGGGTTCAGCAACCAGGATGTATGGTACTGTGGGGGATCAGAAACAGGCTTTCTGTGGGAAGTGACAGAAATAAGATATGGTGAGCTCCATGACCATAGGTGAGGTCCCGAGTGACCCACTGGGTGTTGGGTTCTGTGGATCTGTCTCATCAGGTGCTGTGGAATTCAGGGACACCCTCCTGTCTGTGGATTTGTGTGGATACAGGTAGACATCAGTGTCTGGCCAGGCACGAAGGTCGCACTGGACCACCACCAGAGATACAGCGTGCGGTGGAGCCACTGCTTGGTTTCCCCGAAAGCTGACCAGGGTCTGTGACTGTGATTCCTAGCAGCTGCAAGGGGAGAGGAGGCCGGGGGTGGTGCACACTTCCTAGAGTTGTGGTCAGGACTAGTCTGGAGCCCACTGAAGTCAGCCACACAAGGCACAGAAGGCACCAAGTCAGTGTAGCTGTGGGCACTGCTCCCTTGGTACTTTCGGGCCAGCTCCATGCTGCCACCTCCTGCTTTTCATCATCATCTTCAAGGTCATGTGCCTCTGCTCTTGCCCCATGGCCTCCGGGGTATTGTCCGTCCTCCATCTGGCCCTCGTCCCTGGTGCCCTGTGCAGTCCGATGCCAGGGTAGCCTTCTTGAGACAAATATCTGGTCCTGATGGAACACTTCCATGGATCTCCTGTGATGCGAGGATGATGCCTTGCCCTGGAAGGGGCCTGCAGGTCCCCAATCAGGACAGCCATGTCTCCCTTTTCAGCATGGCCTGCCCTCCCCTCAGTCTTCTTCAGGGAAGCTCTCCCCACTTCCTGAGCTGACAGCTCTGAACTTAAAAATGAATGTTATTTTACATATCTCTATGCCTTAGTTCATCCATGGCATGTCTTTCAACCCCGTTAGTGGGTTTTTTTCTTTTTTAGCAGTTCTGAAGGGCTGTCTGATCAAGGAGGGGATGACGTGGGTGGGGTAGCTTTCCCTCTCATCTCCCTCAGCATGTCTCTGAGCCCTGGGGCCAGCTATCCCAGTGAGGATTGAGGAACCCGAGCCAACCCATCCTGAGCACAGGCTGTGTCAGCTCATAGACTGATGCGTGTTGGTGGGCAGCTGGCATGGGCCAGGGGCAGGCAGTGTCTCCTTCTCATTCCTTCCCTCCCTTCCTCCCAGAGGTAGCTCAGAGAAGCCTTCAACCCCTGCATCTCCAGATCCCTTGACCTATGCCTCCTGTGTTCAGCTGGTGACCTTGGAGTTTCGCATCGATTCTACCTCCCGTACGCTCTCCCGTATCAGTTCCTGCATCAGGGGAGGGGTCGGACCCTTGTCTGTTTTTGGTCTTCTTCCTGTCCCGCACCAAGCCCACCCACCTTTGCATCTTCCATGTATGTGCTTGGAAGCAAGCCCATCCACAGGGAACCTATTAGCCAAATGGATCCTGGCAATGAACATTGAAGTAGAGATCCAGGATCCATAATAAACCTGCTCTGAAACCTGTCCCAAAGTCTGTGACTCTCTCACACTGAAACAGAAACAATAATAGCTTTCTGGACTGTGAAGTGTCATGTGTCTCTACTTACAATCTTGAATGCATAGGTGCTGAGCCTGGACCGAAAAGGACCATGTCTTCCGTGGGCTGGAATCCACGGGAAGAACTCAGTGAAATCTGAATTTGAGGCATGGAGTGAATAATTATTGTAGAGTGAATCCTCCCAAGTAGGGCTTATGCACATTGCACAGGAAAAGCTTTTTCAAAGAGGTTCCTGAAAGAAAAATCTTTTTTAAAATTTATTTTAATTCCAGTAGAGCTAACATACAGTGTTACATTCGTTTCAGGTGTACAATAGAGTGATTCAGTAATTCTATATATTACTCAGTGGTCATCAAGAAAAGCGTCCTCTTAATCCCCTTCATCTATTTCACTCATCCCTCTATCCACCTCCTCTCTGGTAACCATCCGTTTGTTCTCTATTGTTAAGAGTTTGTATTTTGGTGTGTCTCCTTTTTCTCTTTTAGTTATTTATTTTTGTTTGTTTTTTTAAATTCCCCATTAGAGTGACATCGTATGGGATTTGTCTTTCTCTGACTGACTGATTTTAGTTAGGATAATACTCTCTAGCTCCATCCATGTGTCTGCAAATGGCAAGGTTTCATTCTTTTTCAAGCCGAGTAATACTCCATTGTGTGTGTGTGTGTGTGTGTGTGTGTGTGTGTGTGTGTGAATACACACATCTATCATCTCATTTGTCAATTTTTCTACAGACACTTGGGTTGCTTCCATATTGTGATATTGTGAATAATGGTGCAAGAAACATAGGGGTGCACATATCCTTTTAAGTTACTGTTTTCCTATTCTTTGGGTAAATACGAGTAGTGTGATTGTTGGATCGTAGGGTAGTTCTATATTTAATTTTTTGAGGAACCTTCATACTGTTTTCCACGGTGGCCACCACAGTTTGCATTCCCACCCACAGTTCGCGAGGATTCCCCTTTATCCACATCCTCCCAACATCTGCTCTTTGTTGTGCTTTTGATGTTAGCCATTCTGACAGGTTTGAGGTATTACCTCACTGTCCTTTGGGTTTACATTTTCCTGATGATGGATGATGGTGAACATCTTTTCACGGGACTGTTGGCCATTTGTATTTCTTCTTTGGAGAAATGTCTGTCCATGTCTTCTGCCTATTTTTTAACTGGATTATTTGTTTTTGGGGGGTTGAGTAGAATCACTTGTATATGTTTTGGACACTATCCCTTTATTGCATATGATCTTTGCAAATATCTTCTCCCTTTGAGTAGGTTGTCTTATTATTTTTACGTTTTCATTGTTCTTCTGCCGTGTGGAAACTTTTTATTTTGCTGTATTCCCAATAGTTTATTTTTGTTTTCATTTCCTTTGCCTCAGGAGACAGTCTAGAAAAACGTTGGTATGGTCCATATCAAGAAGTTACTGTCTTCCCTCCTGTAGGATTTTTATGGATTCAGGTCTCATATTGAGGTCTTGAAACTGTTTTGTGTTTGTCTTTATTGTGTAAGAAAGCAGTCTAATTTCATTCTTTTGTGCGTAGCTGTCTAGTTTTCCCAATACCATTTGTTGTAGAGACTGTCCTTTTCCCTTTTGATATCGTTGCTTGCTTTGTGGAAGATTCATGGACCACATAATTGTGGGTTTCTGTCTGAACTTGTATCCTGTTCCTTTGGTTGCTGTGTCTATTTTTGTGCCGTACTGTCTTGTTAGGATGACTGCAGCTTTGTAGTATAACCTGAAATCTGAAATTGTCAGTCCTCCAGCTTTGTTTTTCTTTTCCACATTGCACTGGCTGTTCGGAATCTTTAGTGGTTCCATACAAATGTGTAGGATTGTTTATTCGAGGTCTTTTGTTCTTTAATTTAAATTCAATTAGCCATCTTACAGTACATCATTCGTTTCAGATGTAGTCTTCAATAAATTTTCAGTCATGTGTAACACCCAGTGCTCATTGTATCGTGTGACCTCCTTAATGCTACTCACCCAGTTACCCCCCCCCCCAACTTCTCCTCCAACAATCATCAGTTTCTTGCGATAGTTAAGCGTCCATTATGGGTTTTCTCCCTCTCTGATGACTTCCCATTCTATTTTCCCTTCCTTCCCCTATGGTCTTCTTCCTTGTTTCTGATATTCCACATAGGAGTGAAAGCATATGATCATTGTCTTTCTTTCATTGACTTATTCCACTCAGCATAATACCCTCCAGCTCCACCCAGGTCGGTGTGATGGTATGTATTCATCCTTTCTGATGGCTGAGTAATATTCCATTATATATATGATCTACATCTTCTTTATCCATTCATCTATCCATGGTCATCTGCACTCCTTCCACAGTTTGTCTATTATGGATATTGCTGCTATGAACACTGGTGTGCATGTGTCCCGTCTTCACTACCTCTGTCTCTGGGGGTAAATACCCAGTAGTGCAATTGCTGGGACATCAGTAGCTTTATTTATAACTTCTTGAGGATACTCCATACCATTTTCAAGAGTGGCTGTACCGGACTGCATTCGTACAGGGGTGTAAGAGGGTTCCCGTTTCTCCACATCCTCTCCAACATGTATAGTTTCATGTCTTCTTATTTTTATATATTCGGCCTCGTGTAATATGGCATTTATAGGGGTTTAGATTTGCATTTCCCTGAAGCCAAGTGATATGAAGCATTTATGCATGTATCTTTTGGTCACCAGTACGTCGTCATAAGTGAAGTGACTTCCCATTTTAATCCATCTCAAGACCTAAAGCTGGGTAAGTCTCTGAAGCTGGATGATGCCATTGGTTGGAAGTGTGGAGAATTTCAAAAGATCTCCATGGAGAGAAAGTTTAAAGGTCAGTGTGAAGCTACTAATTGGATCCGGGGAGATCTCTGAAAGTGGGGGTTGCCTGGGATGGGCTGAGGGGGGCCCTCTGATTTTCCTATGAATTCTTGCTGCAGCCCCAAATGGACAGTTTCCTGCTGTGGGGCAGGCTGAGTCCTCTAGTCTTGCAGAGGTGAGCCCAATGCCTAGTGCCTTGGAGGCAGGCAAATGGGGAGGGACACTCAGCAGAGGACCCAGGGTTAGGTTAGGCCTCAAGAGACAGCAGGTCCGAACTGCCCAGTGCTCAGAGAACTCCCAGGCCGAGTGAGATGAGGGCACAAGGGTGGGTGAGTGTGAGCCTTGGGGTTTCATCCGGAAGCGCCCACAAAGGTCGGGGTTCACCAGAAGGGGCTCTCAGGGTGTGCCCCAATTCTCTTGCCCTGAATGCTCTCTTGTTCCCCAGAATGGTGCAGTTTACTGTGGGCTGCAGGCTGAGTCCTACGGTGGGGCTTGGGTTTCCCCAATCCCCCGGAGTGTGGTGCCAGGAATCTAGGGAGGGACCTCTCTGTGGCCAACCTAGGGTAAGGGTTAGGGTCCAGGAGCCCGGCAGGGACAATCTTTAGGCTGTGTGGCGAGCTCTGTGGACGGCTGAGAGGAGGCCATGGGGGAGGGTGAGAATGGGCCTCAGGGTTGGGGAAAGGGGGGCTGCCAATGATGGGGATGGGCTCCAGGGGCCTCCCCAATTTTCGTGCCCTGTAGGCTCCGTAGAACCCCAAGGGGCATGGTTTCCTGTCGGGTGGCAAGCTGAGTCCTGCGGTGGGGCACAGATATCCCAATTCCCCGGGTCTGCGATATAAGGCTCCTGGGGAGACCCCCAAACCCGCAGCCAGCTTAGGGCTAGCGTAAGGCCCCAGGAGCCCCGCAGGCTGGATCTGCTGGCTGTATGGCGAGCTACATGGGCTGAGGTGAGGGTGTGGGGAGGGTGAGCGTGGGCCTCAGGGTTGGGGTGCGGGTGGCCGCTGAAGTTCGCTGGTGGCTCAGGAGGGCCCTCCTGGTTCTCCCGCCCTGAATGCTCTATGGCCTCCCAAGGCACACGGTTTCCTGCGGGGTGGCAGACTGAGTCCTGCTGTGGGGCTCAGGTGTCCCGAATCCCCACAGCTGTGGCTCCAGGCTCCTGGGGAGGGGCCCCTCCACAGATGAACTAGGGTTAGGGTTGGGGCCCAGGAACCCCGCAGGCCAGATCTGCCCACTATGTGGCGAGCTCCGCCGCGGGCTGAGGTGAGGGTGCAGGGTGGGGTGAGCATGGGCTTCAAGGTTGGGTTTAGGGATCGCCGAAGTTCACCAGGGTTCTGGGGGCGCTCCTGGTTCTCCCACCCTGAATGCTCTACAGAATCCCAAGGGGCACGGTTTCCTGCAGGCTGGCAGGCTTTGTCCTGCAGTGGAGGTCAGGTGTCCCCAGTCCCTGGGGCTTTGGCACCGGGCCCCAGGGGAGGGGCCCTACCCAGCCGACCTAGGGTCAGGTCTAGGCCCCAGGAACCCGGCAGGCCTGATCTGCTGGCTCTGCCACGAGCTCAGTGGCAAGCTGAAGGGAAGGCATGGGGCGGGATGAGCGTGGGCCTTAGGGTTGGGGTGTAGGGGGTCGCCGAGGATCGCTGGGGGCTCAGGGGGGCCCTACCAGTTCTCCTGCAGGGGATGCTCTGCGGCGCCCCAAGGGGCATGGTTTCCTGAGGGGTGGCAGGCTGAGTCCCGTGGTGGGGCTCAGGTGTACCCAATCCCCGGGGTTAGGGTACGGATTAGGGTACGGGTTAAGGTTAGGGTATGGGTTACGGTTACGGTATGGGTTAGGGATAGGGTAAGGAGAGGGTACGGGTTAGGGTTGGGTTTAGGGGTTACAGGTTGGAGGTTATGGGTTAGGGTACAGATTAGGGTTTAGGGTACGGGTTAGGGTTTAGGGTTTAGGGTTAGGGTTGGAGTACGGGTTAGGTTTAGGGTACGGGTTAGGGTTAGGGTACGGGTTAGGGTTAGGGTACGGGTTAGGGTACACATTAGGGTACGGTTTAGGGTACGGGTTAGGGTACAGTTTAGGGTAAGTATTGGCCTACCGATTTGGGTACGGTTTAGGGTACGGGTTAGGGTTAGGGTACCAGTTAGGGTTAGGGTACAGTTTAGGGTTATGGTACAGGTTAGGTTACGGTTTAGGTTTAAGCTTAGGGTACGGGTTAGGGAACGGGTTAGGGATAGGGATAGGGTACGATTTAGGGTTAGGTTATGGGTTAGGGTACGGGTTAGGGTACAGGTTAGGGTTAGGTATGGGTTAGGGTCCGGGTTAGGGATAGGGCACGAGTTAGGGTATGGGTTAAGGTTAAGGTAAAGGTACTGGTTAGGGTTAGGGTATGGGTTACAGTTTAGGGTTTAGGGTTACAGTTAGGGTACGGGTTAGGGTTAGGGTACGGGTAGGGTTTGGGTACGGGTTATGGTACGAGTTATGGTATGGGTTAAGGTCAGGGTTTAGGGTTAAGGTTAGGGTACGGGTTAGGGTACTTGTTAGGGTTACGGTTAGGTTTAGGGTATGGTTTAAATTACGGGTTAGGGTACAGTTTACGGTTAAGGTTAGGGTATGGGTTAGGGTACGGGTTAGAGTACGTGTTAGGGTTACGGTTAGGTTTAGGGTACAGGTTAGGGTTAGGTTTAGGGTACGCGTTAGAGTTAGGGTTAGAGTACGGGTTAGGGTACGGGTTAGGGTTAGGTTTAGGGTTAGGTTATGGGTTAGGGGTAGGGTTAGCTGAAGGGGTAGGGTTAGGGGTAGGGTTAGGGGTATGGTAGGTGTCTGGGTAGGGTTAGGGTTTAGGGTTAGGGTTTGGGGTTTGGGGTTAGTGGTTAAGGTTAGGGTTTCATGTTTAGGGTTTCCGGATTAGGGTTAGGGGTTAGGGTTTAGGGTTTAGTGTTAATGTCAGGGTTTAGGGTTTAAGGATTAGGGTTTAGGGTTAGGTTTAGGGTAGGGTTAGGTTTAGGGTAAGGGTTAGGGGTTAGCGTTAGGTTTAGGATTAGCGGTTAAGGTTTGGGTTTAAGGTTAGGCATTAGGGTTTAGGGTTAGGGTTAGACCCCAGTAGGCCAGCAGGACCTATGCCCCGGCTGTGCGGCAAGTGGAGGAGTGGGCCAAGGTGAGGGCGATGGCGAGCGGGAGTATGGTATCCAGCGTTTTGTCACCGGGGGCCTTTGAAAGTCGCTAGAGGCTTGGAGGGCCCTGCCCGTTATCCCGCCCTTAATGACCAGCGGTGCCCCTAGCGGCCCGGGTGTTGGCAGTGTGGCAATGTGAGTCTGGCACTACGGTTTGGGGGTCCCCAATGCCGTGTGTTGCAGCGCCAGGCCCCTTGGGAGGGGCACCTCTGGGGCCCTCCTAGGGTTAGTGTTAGCTCCCAGGAGTCCAGCAGGCATGATCCGCCAGCTGTGTGGTAGCTTAGGACCGGGCCAAGGTGAAGGCGCCGGCAAGGTGGAGCGTGGGCCCAAGCATTTTGGCGCGGGGGGCCTTGGAAGGTCGCCGGGGGATTCAAGGGCCCTGCCGGTCCTCCCGCCCTGAATGGCCAGAGGCGCCCTTAGCCGCCCAGATGGTGGCGGCATGGCATGGTGAGTACGGCGCTGGGGCTCGGGGGTCCCCAATCCCCGGTGTGGCAGCACCAGGCCCCTTGGGAGGGGCCCCTCGGGTGCGACCTAGTGTTAGGGTTAGCCCCCAGGGGGCCGACAGGCCCAATCCCATGGCTGTGTGGAGAGTGGATGGGCGCGCTGAGGTGAGGGGGCTGGCAAGTGGGAGCGTGGGCCCAAACGTTTTGGTGCGGCGGGCCTTCGAATGTCGCCGGGGTCTCGGAGGGCCCTGTCCGTTCTCCTGCCCTGAATGACCGGCGACGCCTCTAGCGTCGCGCGTGGCGGCGGGGCGTCCGGGTGATTCCGGCCCTGGGACTCGGGGTTCCCAAATCCCCGGTGTTGCGGCTCCAGGTCCCTTGGGCGGGTACCTCGGGGGCCGATCTATGGTTAGGGTTAGACCCCAGGTGGCCGGCAGGCCAGATCTGGCAGCTATGCGGCGAGTGGAGGGGCAGGCGGAGGTGAGGCCGCTGGCGAGCGGGAGTATGGGCCCAGGCGTTTTGGCGCGGAGGTCCTTCGGATGTCACCAGGGGCTTGGAGTGCCCTGCCCGTTCTCCCGCCCTGAATGACTGTCAGCTCTCCTAGCGGCCCAGGTGGTGGCAGGTCGGCATGTTGAGTCCAGCCTTGGGGCTCGGGGGTCCCTAATCCCTGGGGTTGCTGCGCCAGGCCCCTTGGGAGGGGCCCCTTGGGTGCCGCCCTAGGGTTAGGGTTAACCCCCAGGACACCAGCAGGCCCTATCTGCTGGCTGTCCAGCGAGCAGAGGGGTGGACCGAGGTGAGCGCCCTGGTGAGTGGGAGCGTGGGCCCAAGCGTTTTGGCACGGGGGCCTTCAAAGGTCGCCGGGGGCTTGGAGGGCCCTGCCAGTTCTGCCCCCCTGAATGACCGGGGGCACCCCTAGCAGCCCGGGTGGTGGCATGGGGGCAGGGTGAGACCGCAGTCGGGGCTCGGCTTCCCCAATCCCCGGCGTTGCGGCGCCAGTCCCCTTGGGAGGGGTCCCTCTGGGGCCCAACTTGGGTTAGGGTTAGCCCCCAGGAGGGCGGCAGGCCCGATCCGCCAGCTCTGTGCCAATTGAAGTGGCGTGCTGAGGTGAGGGTGCTGGCGACCAGGAGCGTCGGCCCAAGCATTTTGGCGCGGATGGCCTTCGTAGTCGCCATAGGCTCGGAGGGCGCTGCTCGTTCTCCTGCCCTGAATGACCGGCAGCGCCCGTAGCGGCCCGGTTGGTGACTGGGTGGCAAGGTGAGTCCGGCACTGGGGAGGGGTCCCCAATCCCCGGCGTGGTGGCGCCGGGCACTTGGGAGTGGTCCCTCGGGGGCCGATCTAGGGTAGGGTTAGCCCAAAGGAGGCCGGCAGGCCCAATTCGCCAGCTGTGCTGCAAGCGGAGTGGTGGGCCAAGGTGAGGGCGCTGGCCATCGGGAGCGTGGGCACAAGCGTTTTGTTACGGGGGGGGCTTCGAAAGTCGCTGGTGGCTCGGAGGCCCCTGCCTGTTCTCCCGCCCTGAATGAGGACGGCGCTAATAGCGGGCAGGGTCACGGCGAGGAGGCAGGGTGAGTCTTGCGCTGGTGCTCGGGGGTCCCCAAGCCCCGGCGTGGCGGTGCCAGGCCCCTTGGGAGGGGCCCCTCAAGGGGCGACGTATGGTTTGGGTTAGCTCCCAGGAGGCCGTCAGGCCCGATCAGCCAGGTGTGCGTCGAGTGGAGGGGCGGGCCGAGGTGAGGCTGCTGGCGAGTGGGAGCATGGGCCCAAGCGTTTTGGCGTGGGGAGCCTTCGAAGGTCTCCGGGTGCTCTGAGGGCCTTGTCCGTTCTCCCGCCCTGAATGACCGGCAGTGCCCCTATAGGCCAGGGTGGAGGAGGGGCGGCACGTTGAGTCTTGCACAGGGGCTCGGTGGTCCCCAATGCCCACTTTGCAGTGCCAAGCCCCTTTGGAGGGGCCCTCGTGGGCCAACATACGGTTAGGTTTAACCCCCAGGAGGCCAGCAGGCCCGATCCGCCAGCTGTGCCGCGAGCGGAGGCACGGGCAGAGGTGAGGGCGCTGGCGAGAAGGAGCATGGGCCTAAGCGTTTTGGGGCGGGGGGCCTTTGAATGTTGCAGGGGGCTCAGAGGGCCCTGCCCGTTCTCCCGCCCTGAATGACCGGCGGCGCCCCTATCGGCCCAGGTGGAGGCGGGGCGGCAGGGTGAGTCTGGCGCTGGGGCTCGGGGGTCCAAAATCACGGGCGTTCCGGCACGAGGCCTGTTGGGAGAGGCCCCTCTGCGGCCAACTAGGGTTAGTGTTAGCCCCCAGGAGGCCTGCAGGTCTGATCCGCTGGCTGTGAGGTGAATGGAGGGGTGAGCCGAGATGAGGTCGCTGGCGAGCGAGAGCGTGCACCCAAGCGTATTGGCTTGGGGGGCCTTCGAGGTCGCCAGGGGCTCGGAGGGCCCTGCCCGTCCTTCCGTCCTGAAAGACCGACGGCGCCCATAGCGGCCCAGGTGGCGATGGGGAGGCGTGGTGAGTCCGACGCTGGGTTTCATGGGTTCTCAATCCCCGGCGTTGCGGTGCAAGGGCACTTAAGAGGGGCCCCTCAGGGGTCGACCTAGGTTTAGGGTTAGCACCCAGGATGCCAGAAGGCCCGATCCGCCTGCTGTGCGGCGAGTGGAAGGGTGGCCCGAGGTGAGGGCGCTTCGAGCGGGAGCGTGGGCCCAAGCATTTTGGCATGGGGGGCCTTCGAAGGTCGCCGAAGACTCAGAGTGCCCTGCCCGTTCTCCCGCCCTGAATGACCGGTGGCGCCCCAAGCAGCCTGGGTGGTGGTGGGGCGCAGGGTGAGTCCGGCACTGGGGCTCGGGGTCCCCAACCCGGCGTTGCGGTCCCAGGCCCCTTGGGAGGGTCCCCTCGTGGGCTGACCTAGGGTTAGTGTTAGTCCCCAGGAGGCTGGCAGGCCCGATCCGCCGACTGTGTGGAGAGCGGAAGCGCTGGCCGAGGTGAGGCCGCTGGTGAGCGGGAGCGTGGGCCCTAGGGTTCTGGCGCGTGCGGCGTTCGAAATTTCCCGGGGGCTCTGAGGGCCCTGCTGGTTCTCCCGCCCTGCATGATCCTCGGTTATCCTAGGGGCCTGGGTGGAAGAGGGGGGGCAGGGTGAGTCCGGTGCTTGGGCTTGGGGGTCCCAAATCCCCAGCGTCGTGGCACCAGCACCTTGGGAGGGGCCCCTCCGGGGCCGACCTAGGGTTAGTGTAAGTCCCCAGGAAGCCGGCAGGCCCGACCCGCCGGCTGTGTGGCGTCCAGAGGGGCAGGCTGAGGTGAGGGCGCTGGCGAGCGGGAGTGTGGGCCCAGGCATTTTGGCACGGGTGCCTTCGAAGGTCACCAGTGGCTCGGAGGCCCCTGCCCGTTCTCTTGCCCTGAATGACCGGCGGCGACCCTAGTGGCTCGGGTGGCCTGGGGGCGGCAAGTTGAGTCCAGCGCTGGGGCTCGTGGGTACCCAATCCACCGCGTTGCGGTGCCAGGCCTCTTGGGAACCGACCTAGGGTTAGGGTTAGCCCCCAGGAGGCTCTCAGGCCGGATCCGCCGGCTGTGTGGAGAGCGGAAGTGCTGGCCGAGCGGAGGCCGCTGGTGAGCCGGAGCGTGGACCCAAGTGTTCTGGCGCAGGCAGCCTTCGAAGGTCGCCAGGGGCTCGGAGGGCCCTGCCCGTTCTCCCGCCCTGAATGTCCGGCTGCACGCCTAGCGGCCCGGGTTGTGGCAGGGCAGCAGGGTAGAGTCTGGCGCTGGGGCTCGGGGGTCCCCAATCCCAGGCGTTGCGGCGATAAGCACCTTGGGATGGCCCCCTCGGTGGCCGACCTAGGGTTAGAGTTTGCCCCCAGGAGGCCAGCAGTCCTGATCCGCCCACTCTGCAAGGAGCAGAGGGGTGGTCCGAGATGAGGGTGCTGGCGAGCAGGTGCTTGAGTCAAGCGTTTTGGTGCCGGGGGCCTTCAGAGGTCGCCGGGGGCTCAGAGGGCCCTGCACGTTCTTCCGCCCTGAATGACTGGTGGCTACCCTAGCAGCCTGGGTAGAGGACGGACAGTAGGGTGAGTCAGGCGCTGGGGTTCAGGGTCCCCAATCCTCGGCGTTGGGGCGCCAGGCCCCTTCGGAAGGGCTCTAGGGGACCGACCAAGCATTACTGTTAGCCCCCAGAAGGCCGGCAGACCTGATCTGCCGGCTGTGTGGCGAGCAGAGGGGCAGGCTGAGGTGAGGGCGCTGTCGAGCGGAAGCATGGGCACAAGCGTTTTGGCGTGGGGGGGAATTCGAAAGTAGTCGGGGGCTCAGAGCGTCCTTCCCCTTTCTACCACACTGAATGCCCGACGGCACACCTAGCGGCCCGGGTTGCAGAGGGGCAGCAGTGTGAGTCCGGCGCTAGGGCTTGGGGGTCCCCAATCCCCGTTGTTGCAGCACCAGGCCCCTTGGGAGGGGCCCCTTGGGTGCGACCTAGTGTTAGGGTTAGCACCCAGGAGGCCGGCAGGCCCGATTTGCCAGCTGTACGGCGAGCGGAGTGTCGGGCGGAGGTGAGGCCACTGGCAAGCAGGAGCCCGGGCCCAGGAGTTTTCGCGGGGGGGGTCCTTCGAAGGTTGCCGAGTGCTCGAAGTGCCGTACACGTTCTTCCGCCCTGAATGACAGGCGGCTACCCTAGCGGCCCAGTTAGAGGAGGGGTGGTAGGGTGAGTCTGGCGCTGGGGCTCGGGGTCCCCAGTCCTCGGCGTTGGGGTGCCAGTCCCCTTCGGAAGGGCTCTAGGGGGCCGACCAAGCATTACTGTTAGCCCACAGGAGGCCGGCAGACCCAATCCACCGGCTGTGCGGCGAGCGGAGGGGCGGACCGAGGTGAGGGCACTGGGGAACGGAAGTGTTGGGTGAAGCGTTTTGCCTGGGGGGGCTTTCGAAGGTCGTTGGGGACTTGGAGGGCCCTGCCTGTTCTCCCGCCCTAAATGACCATAGGGGCCCCTAGCGGCCCCGGTGGCAGTGGAGCAGCAAAGTGAGTCCGGCGCTGCTGCTCGGGGGTCACCAATCCCCAGCGTTGCAGCCCCAGGCCTCTTGGGAGGGCCCCCTCAGGTGCCGACCTAGGGTTAGGGTTACCCCCAGGAGGCCGGGAAGCCCGGTCTGCCGGCTGTGTGGCGAGCGGAGGGGCAGGTTGAGATGAGGGCGTTGGCGAGTGGGAATGTGGGACCAAAGTTTTAGAGGGAGGGTCCTAGAAGGTCGCCAGGGGCTCAGAGGGTCCTGCCCGTTCTCCCTCCCTGAATGACCGACGGTGCCCCTCACAGTACTGGTGGCAGCGGGGCAGCAGGGTGAGTCTGGCACTGGGTCTCGGGGGTCCCCAATGCCCGGCGTTGTGTCGCCAGGACCTTGGGAAGGGCCATTTGGGGGTCGACCTTGGGTTAAGTTAGCCCTCAGGAGGCCCACAGGCCCGATCCGCCAGCTATGCGGCGAGCGGAGGGGTGGTGCAAGGTATGGGCACAGGCGAGCAGGAGCTTGGGCCCAATCGTTTTGGCACGGGGGTCTTCGAAGGTCACCAGGGCCTTGGAGGGCCCTGCCTGTTTTCCCGCCCTGAATGACTGATGGTGCTCCTAGCAACCGGGGTGGCGGCGGGGTGCGACGGTTAGTCCCGCGCTGGGGCTCGGGGTCAGCAATCCCAGCCGTTGTGGCGCCAGGCCCCATCAGAGGGGCCCCTCGGGGGCTGACCTAGGGTTAGGTTTAGCCACCAGAAGCCCGGCGGGCCTGATCCACTGGCTATCCGGTGAGCGGAGGGGCAGGACAAAGTGAGGGCACTGGCATGCGGGAGCCTGGGTTCAAGCGTTTTGGCACGGGGTATCTTTGAAGTTTGCCGGGGGCTCAAAGGGCCCTGCCCGTTTTCCAGCCTTGAATATCCAGCGGCAACCCTAGCGGCCCGGGTGGCGGCGGGGCGGCAGGGTGAGTCCGGCGCTGGGGCACGGGGTTCCCCAATCCCCGGCGTTATGGCGCCAGGCCCCTTGGGAGGGGCCCTTTGAGGACAGAACTAGGGTTAGGGTTAGCCCCCAGTAGGCCAGCAGGCCCTATCCGCCAGCTGTGCGTTGAGCAGAGGGGTGGGCCGAGGTGAGGGCTCTGGAGAGCGGGAGTGAGGGCCCAAGCGTTTTGGCGTGGGGGGACTTCGATGGTTGCCGGGGACTCGGAGGGCCTTGCCCATTCTGTCGCCGTGAATGACCGGCGGCGCCCCTACCAGCCCGGGTGGCAGCGGGGCAGTAGGGTGAGTCTGGCGCTGGGGATCGGGGGTTCCCGATCCCCAGCATTGCTGCGCCAGGCCCCTTGGGAAGGGCCCCTAGTGGGCCAAGCTAGGAATAGGGATAGTCCCCAGGAGGCCGGCAGGCCCGATCCGCTGGCTGTGAGTCTAGCGGAGGGATGGGCCAAGGTGAGGGCGCTGGCGCGTGGGAGCATGGGCCCAAGCGTTTTGGCGCGGGGGGCCTTCGAAAGTTGCCTGGGGCTCAGAGGGCCCTGCCCCTTCTCCCGCCCTGAATGACCGATGGCGCCCCTAGCGGACCGTGTGGCAACGGGGCGGCAGGGTGACTCTGGCGCTGGGGCTCGGGGGTCCACAATCCCCGGCGTTGCGACGCCAGGTGCCTTGGGAGGGGCCCCTCGTGGGCTGACCTATGGTTAGGGTTAGCCCCCAGGAAGCCGGCAGGCCCGATCGGCCAGCTTTGCGGTGAGCGGAGAGCCAGGCCGAGGTGAGGGCGCTGACAAGTGGGAGTGTGGGCACAAGCGTTTTGTTGAGGGGTGCCTTCGAAGGTCGCCCGTGGCTCGGAGGGCCCTGCCTGTTCTCACGCCCTGAATGACCGACGGTGCCGCTAGCGGCCCGTGTGGTGGTGGGGCGGCACGGTGAGTCCGGCTCTGTGGCTCAGGGGTCAGCAATCCCAGGCGTTGTGGCGCCAGGCCCCATTGGACTGGCCCCTCGGGGGACAACCTAGGGTTAGGGTTAGCCCCCAGGAGGCCGGCAGGTCCGATCCACCAGCTGTGCGGCGAGTGGAGGGGCGAGCCGAGTGAGGTCGCTGGTGAGCGGGAGCGTGGGCCGAAGCATTTTGTCGCGGGGGTCCTTCAAAGGTCTCCAGGGGCTCAGAGGGCCCTATCCATTCTCCCGCCCTGAATAACAATCGGCTCCCCTAGCAGCCCGGGTGTGGCGGGGCAGCAGGGTGAGTCCGACGCTGGGGCTCGGGAGTCCTCAATCCCTGGCGTTGCGGCGCCATGCCCCTTGGGATGGGCCCCTAGGGGGCCTACCTAGGGTTAGGGTTAGCCACCAGGAGTCTGGGAGGCCAGATCCGCCAGCTGTGCGGCGAGCGGAGTGGCGGACTGAGGTAAGGGCACAGGTGAGCGGGAGCATGGGCCCAAAGCGTTTTGGTGCGGGGGGCCTTCAAAAGTTGCCGGTGGCTCGGAGGGCCCTGCCCGTTCTCCCTCCCTGAATGACTGGCAGTGCCCCTAGCGGCCCAGGGGGCGGTAGGGCGGGAGGGTGAGTCCGGCGCTGGGGCTCGGGAGTCCCCTATCCCCGGTATTGTGGCAATAGGAACCTGGGATGGGCCCCTCGGGGGCCCACCAAAGGTTAGGGTAACACCCAGGAGGCTGGCAGTCCCGATCCACAAGCTGTGCAGCGAGCGGAGGGGCGGACTGAGGTAAGGGCACAGGTGAGCGGGAGCATGGGCCCAAGCGTTTTGGCGCGGGGGGGGCCTTCGAAGGTCGCCAGGGGCTCGGAGTGATCTGCCCGTACTCCCTCCCTGAATGACCGACGGTGCTCCTAGTGGCCCGGGTGGTGGTGGGGCAACACAGTGAGTCCAGCGCTGGGGTTCGGGGGTCCCCAATACCCGGGGTTGCAGCGCCAGGCCCCTTGGGACGGGCCCCTCGAGGGCCGACCTAGGGTTAGGCTTAGGCCCCAGAAGGTCGGCAGTCCCTATCAGCCGGGTGTGCAGCAAAGGGGTGGGCCGAGGTGAGGGCGCTAGCGAGTGGGAGCGTGTGTCCAAACGTTTTGGCACGGGGGGCCTTCAAAGGTCGCCGGAGGCTCAGAGGGCCCTGCCCGTTCTCCCGCCCTGAATGACCGGCGGCACCCCTAGTGGCCCGGGTAGCAGCGGGGTGACACGGTGAGTCTGGCACTGGGGCTTGGGGGTCCCCAATGCCCTGTGTTGCGGAGCCAGGCCCCTTGGCATATGCCCCTTGGGGGCCAACCTATGGTTAGGGTTAGCCCCTAGGAGTCCGGCAGGCCCAATCCGCCCGCTGTTTGGAGAGCGGAGGGGCGGGCCGAGGTGAGGGCCTGGCGAGCGGCAGCATTGGTCCAAGCGTTTTGGCATGGGGTCCTTCAAAAGTCGCTGGGGGCTCGGAGGGCCCCGCCCGTACTCCCACCCTGAATGACCGGCGGCGCCACTAGCGGCCCGGGTGGCGGCAGGGTGGCACGGTTAGTCCAGCGCTGGGGCTCGGGTGTCAGCAATCCCAGGCGTTGTGGCGCCAGGCCCCATCAGACGGGCCCCTCGAGGGCCGACCTAGGGTTAGGGTTAGCCCACAGGAGGCCTGCAGGCCTCATCAGCCGGTTGTGCGGTGAGCGGAGGGGCGGGCCAAGGTGATGGTGCTGGCGATGGGGAAGTTGGGCCCAAGCGTTTTAGCGAGGGAGGTATTCGAAGGTTGCCTGGGGCTCAGAGGGCCCTGCCCCTTCTCCCTCCTTGAATGACCGGTGGCGCCCCTACCATCCCAGTTGGCGGTGGGGAAGCAGGGAGAGTCTGGCGCTGGGGCTCGGGTGTCCCCAATCCCCGGTGTTGCGGCGCAAGGCTCCTTGGGCGGGGCCCCTCGTGGGCCGACCAAGTGTTAGGGTTAGCCCCCAGGATGCTGACAGGCCTGATCTGCAGCCTGTGCGGCAAGTGGAGGAGTGGGCTAAGATGTGGGTGCTGGGGAGCAGGAGCGTGGGCCCAAGCATTTTCGCAAGTGCGGCCTTCAAATGTCGCCAGGGGCTTGAAGGGCCCTGCCTGTTCTCCCGCACTGAATGACTGGTGGCGCCCCTAGCGGCTCGGGTGGTGTCGGGTCGGCAGGGTGAGTCCGGCGCTGGAGCTTGGGGGTCCCCAATCCCCTGCGTTGCTGCGCCAGGCCCCTTGGGAAGGCCCGCTTGGGGGTCGACCTAGGGTTAGGGTTACCCCCAGGAGGCCAGTAGGCCCGATCTGCCAGCTGTGCGGCGAGCGGAGGGGCGGGCTGAGATGAGGGCACTGGCCAGCGGGGAATGTGGGCCCAAGCATTTTGGCACGAGACGCCTTCAAAGGTCGCCAGGGGCTTGGAGGGCCCTGCCCATTCTCCTGCTCTGAATGACCAACGGCGTCCCTCGTGGCCCGGTTGGCAGCGGGGCGGCAGGGAGAGTGTGGCACTGGGGCTCGGGGTTCCCCAATCCCCGGCTTTGCGGCGCCAGGGCCTTTGGGAGGGGCCCCTTGGGGACGGACCTAGGGTTAGGTTTAGCCCCCAGGAGGCCCGCAGGCCCGATCTGCCGGCTGTGTGGCGAGCGGAGGGGCGGGCCGAGATGAGGGTGCTGGCGAGCGGGAACATGGGCCCAAGCGTTTTGGCGCAAGTGGCCTTCGAAGGTCGCCGGGGGCTAAGGGGGCCTTGCCCGTTTTCCCTCCCTGAATGACCAGCAGCGCCTCTACCAGCCCGGTTGTTGGCGGGGAAGCAAGGTGAGTCCGGTGCTGGGGCTCAGGGGTCCACAATCCCCGGCATTGCAGCACCAGGTGCCTTGGGAGGGGCCCCTCGTGGGCCAATCTAGGGTTAGGGTTAGCCCCCAGGAGGCCGTCAGGCCAGATCGGCCAGCTTTGCGGTGAGTGGAGGGGCGGGCCGAGGTGAGGGCGCTGACAAGCGATAGCGTGGGCGCAAGCGTTTTGATGCGGGGTGCCTTCGAAGGCCGCCCGTGGCTCGGAGGGCCCTGCCTGTTCTCACGCCCTGAATGACCGGCGGTGCAGCTAGGGGCCTGGGTGGCAGTGGGGCGGCACGGTGAGTCCGGCGCTGGGGCTCAGTCGTCCCCAATCCCTTGTGTTGCAGCTCCAGGCCCCTTGGGATGGGCCCCTAGGGGGCCTACCTGGGGTTAGGGTTAGCCCCCAGGAGGCTGGGAGGCCCAATCCGCTGGCTGTGCGGTGAGCGGAGGGGCAGGCCGAGGTAAGGGCGATGGCGAGTGGGAGCGTGGTCCCAAGCGCTTTGGCGCGGGGGGCCTTCGAAAGTCGCTGGGGGCTCAGAGGGCCCTGACGTTCTCCCGCCCTGAATGACCGGTGGTGCCCCTTGTGGCCCAGGTGGCGGTGGGGGGCATGGTGAGTCTGGCGCTGGGGCTCAGGAGTCCCCAATAATCGTCATTGCGGTGCCAGGCCCCTTGGGAGGGACCACTAGGGGGTAGGCCTAGGGTTCGGGTTAGCCCCCAGAAGGCCCGCAGGCCCGATCCGCCAGCTGTGCGGCGAGTGGAGGGGAGGGCCGAGGTAAGGGCACTGGCGAGTGGGAGCGTGGGCCGAAGTGTTTTGTCGTGGGGAGCCTTCAAAGGTCTCCCGGGGCTCAGAGGGCCCTACCCGTTCTCCCGCACTGAATGACCGGTGGCTACCCTAGCGGCCCAGGTGGTGGCGGAGCTGCAGGGTGAGTCCGGTGCTGGGGCTCAGTAGTCCCAAATCCCCGGCGTTGCTGCGCCAGGCCCCTTGGGATGGGCCCCTAGGGGGCCTACCTAGGGTTAGGGTTAGCCCCCAGGAGGCTGGGAGGCCTGATCCGCGGGCTGTACAGCAAGAGGAGGGTCAGGCCGAGGTAAGGGCGATGGCGAGTGGGAGCGTGGTCCCAAGCGCTTTGGCGCAGGGGGCCTTCGAAAGTCACTGGGGGCTTGGAGGGCCCTACCGTTCTCCCGCCCTGAATGACTGGTGGTGCCCCTTGTGGCCCGGGTGGCGGTGGGGGGCATGGTGAGTCCGGCGCTGGGTCTCAGAAGTCCCCAATCCTCCTCGTTGCGGCACCAGGCCCCTTGGGAGGGGCCACTAGGGAGTCGACCTAGGGTTCGGGTTAGCCCCCAGAAGGCCCACAGGCCCGATCCGCCATCTGTGCGGCGAGCTGAGGGGATGGCCGAGGTAAGAGCGCTGGCGAGCAGGAGCGTGGGCCCTAGCGTTTTGGTGTGGGGGGCCTTCGAAGGTCGCTGGAGGCTTGGAGGGCCCTGCCCCTTCTCCCTCCCTGAATGACCAGCGGTGCCCCTAGCGGTCCAGGTGGCGGTAGGGCAGGAGGGTGAGTCGGGCGCTGGGGCTCGGGATTCCCAAATTCCCGGTGTTGGGGCAATAGGAACCTGGGATGGGCCCCTCGGGGGCCCACCAAAGGTTAGGGTAACACCCAGGAGGCTGGCAGTCCCAATCCACTGGCTGTGCTGCGAGCGGAGGGGTGGACCGAGGTGAGGGCATAGGCGAGCAGGAGCATGGGCCCAAGCGTTTTGGCGCGGGGGGCCTTCGAATGTCACCAGGGGCTTGGAGGGATCTGCCTGTGCTCTCTCCATGAATGACCGACAGTGCTCCTAGCGGCCCAGGTGGCGGCGGGGCAACATGGTGAGTCCGGCACTGGGGCTCGGGCATCCCCAATCCCAGGCATTGCGGTGCCAAGCCCCTACGGAGGGGCCCCTCAGGGGCCAACCTAGGGTTATGGATAGCCTCCAGGAGGAGGGCAGGCCTCATCCACCGGCTCTGCACCGAGCGGGGGGCGGGCCGAGGTGAGGGCGCTGAGGAGCGGGAGTGTGGGCTCAAGCGTTTTGGATGGGGGGGCCTTCAAAGGTCGCCATGGGCTCAGAGGGCCCTGCCCGTTCTCCCGCCCTGAATGACCAGCGGCACCCCTAGCGGCCCGGATGGCGGCGGGGCGGCAGGGTGAGTCCAGCGCTGAGGCTCGGGGGTCCCTAATACACAGCGTTGTGGCGACAGGCCCCTTTGGCGGGCCGCTCGCGGGCCGTCCTAGGGTTAGGGTTCGCCCCCAGGAGGCTGGCAGGCTCGTTCCGCCCATGTACGATGAATGGAGGTGTGGGTCGAGGTGAGGTAGCTGGTGAGCAGGAGTGTGGGCCAGAGCATTTGGCTTTGGCTCGGGGTGCCTTCGAAGGTCGCAGGTGGCTCGGAGAGTCCTGCCCGTTCTGTTGCCCTGAAGGACTGGTGACGCCCCTAGCGCCCCCTGTGGCGGTGGGGCGGCAGGGTGCGTCCGGCGCTGTGACTTGGGGGTCCCCAATCCCTGGCATGCGGCGCCAGGCCACTTGGGAGAGGCCCCTCGGGGGTGACTAGGGATTGGGTTAGCCCCCAGGAAGCCAGCAGGCCCGATTGCCAGCTCTGCAGCGAGCGGAGGGGTGGGCCGAGGAAAGGCGCTGGCGAGCAGGAGCGTGGGAGCCAGAGTTTTTGCACGGGGGGCCTTCGAAGGTTGCAGGGGGATAGGAGGGCCCTGCCCGTTCTCACTTCCTGAATGACTGGCAACGCCCCTAGCGCACTGGGTGCTTGCGCGGTGGCAGAGTGAGTCCAGCACTGGGGCTCGGGGTTCCCATATCCCCGGCATTGCGGTGCCAGGCTCCTTGGGAGGGACCTCTCGGGGGCCGACCTAGGGTAAGTGTTAGCCCCCAGGAGACCAGCAGGCCCGTTCCCCCAGCTCTGCGGCAGGCAGAGGGGCAGGCCGAGGTTAAGGTGCTGGCGAGAGGGAGTGTGGGCCCAAGCGTTTTGGCGCGGGGGGCCTTTGAATGTTGCCGGGGCTTGGAGGGCCCTGCCCATTCTCTCACCCTGAATGACTGGCGGCGCCCATAGCAGCCCGGTTGCTGCGGGGCGGCAGGGAGACTCAGGCACTGGCCTCGGCGGTCCCCAATCCCTGGCGTTGTGGTGCCATGCCCCTTGGGAGGGGCCCCTTGGGGGCTGACTAGGGTTAGGGTTCATCCCCAGGAGGACGGCAAGCCCGGCGCTAAGTGGTTCTGGCAATGTAACAAAAATGCCATACACTTATCTGTAAGAAATAACGGTGTACAGGAACCCTCTTAGCCCTAACATCATCCTTTGTGAATATGGAAGCCAGCCCCAAGGTGGTCGAGGAAGTCTGACGAAAGGGCTAAGCACTTTTCTCTGAGTCTCCACACTATACAGGGAAAAACCAAAGTACATCATCTTTCACGAGTAGGAAGCATTAAAGAAAAGGTTCTGGAATTTCGAGGACTCTCACCCATCCTTATTGGTAATAAACCACCGTGTACAGGAAAACACCTTCAACTCTCATCAGCCTCCTCAATCCTGATTCCGATTCAACTTTGGGGGTGTAGGACTAGGGAAATGTCCACATCTTATTGCTAAGAAAGAACGATGTCAGGGTAATGCCCTTCAAGTCACATCAGCCTTCCTGAAGACAGAAGCAGGAATCAAGGTGGTTATGTTACCATGAGGTAAGGAAGATGAGCATATAAGTGAGAAACAACAGTGGGCAGGACCTCTCTTCCAACGAACAGTATCTTTGCTTAATGTTGAATCCCTATGTTAAGTGGTTGTGGCCATTTGTGAGGTGAAAATCTTAAGTGTTTTGTAAAACGTCTTGGTCATTCAAATATGAAACTAAGGTAGTTGGGGACTCCTAGGCAGTGATTTGTACACTGTCAAAAATATGAAAAGATAAGAGACAGATGAGGTCTCCTCAGGCATTGTCCTTTATCCTCATCCTCCGTGAGAATGGTCATCTCTGGACAGCTCAGTGACAGGGTCTCATTCACAGTGGGGGCATCTGTTCCTCACAGACATCAGGCAGGGAAATGGATTTGGTTCTCTGTGCCAGCCCAGCCACAGCTGAGTGTCACAGCACTCTCTCGTGGGCTCATAAGTGTTTCACTGTCACCAGGCAGGTAATTGTATTTGATAAACCACTGTGAGAGTTTGCAATTGCCTTCATCTGCAACCTCCTAGAAGCAAATGCAGGTCTCTGGTACCATGTGAAGTCATGTGAAGGCATTGTGAGAAAGTGTCCTTTTGGTTAAGAAAAACATGGCTGGGGCTCCTGGCTGGCTCAGCCAGTTAAGCATGTGCGTTTGGCTCAGGTTATGATCCCAGGGTTCTGGGATCGAGCCCGGGCTCCCTGCTGAGCAGGAAAGGAGTTAGGGAAATAACTTAGAACCCACAGAGAATGTGAATAAAGGGGAGTGAAATGGAACTTGGTCTGTGTTTTGCTTTAGGGATTGGAAGTTAGTTTTTTCTCAATTGTGATTGTTCTTGAAACAGAAAAGCTGTATTGTTTTTTTTTTACCTTTAATTTTTTTCTACTAATAATTTTTATTATGATATGTTAGTCACTATACAGTATTTCCTTAGTTTTTGATGTAGTGTTCCGTGATTCATTATTTGCATATAACACCCAGTGCTCCATGCAATATGTACCTTCCTTAATACCCATCACTGGCCCATCCCAATCCCCCACCCCTCTCCCCTCTGAAGCCCTCAGTTTGTTTCCCAGAGTCCATAGTCTCTCGTGGTTCATTCCCCCTTCTGTTTAGGGTCCATTGTCTAAAGGGACAGACAGTGGAAGTTCACCAAATATAAGATCGAAATTTCATTGTTCATTATAGATGCCGCCAAGTAGTTCCCAGACATTTCATTCTACTGTAGTAATTCATTATACCTGTGAAGGTGCACGTGGAAGACAATTGATGCATGTATAGTGGTAATAAAACACGCCCCTCAGTAGTAGAATAAGAGAGGATACATATGTGTAAAATTATTCGACTACAGCTTCCATGCTTTGCCTTTGGTTCCTTATTATCTATGAAATTGGACAATTTTTGTTCTCTAGGCTTAAAACTCATTGTCAGTATTCAGAGTTTTTCAATGCTGATCTTCTCCTGTATAAGTTACCAAAATCCTAAAATATGTATGAACTTTAAAAAGCGCTATATTGAAAATTACAGCAGGGAAGTTCCATTTTGTGAATATTGTGTCAATGGATCTCTATTTTGACATCAGTGTTCATTAGAAATGATGACATTTCATATGAGTATAAATATCAATGTGTAAAAGAAAAGGTAGGAAGAACCTTGAATGTTTAAGTAATTGGTGAAATGACAGGGGTGGGTGTGTGTGTGTGTGTGTGTGTGTGTGTGTGTGTGTGTGTGTGCAATTGATTTTCAGTGAATGGTTGAGCTTCTTGTAGGGCCTCCGAGAGAGCCCAGGTGAACCTTTCAATGAGTTGATATCTGTTTTCAGAACATGGGAATCTCTTAGTCCAATAGTCAATCAGGCAAGCTTTGAGGTCTTGAAGAGTTTCAGTCCTCAGCGATGGTGTTGCAGACCCTTGTGAGCAAACCCTAGGGTATGCTCAGAGCCCTCATTAGCTGGTACCAAGGTGTGACGATTTCAGACAGCATTTCCCAAAGAAGTACCTCTTGAGTCTCTGTCCTTGTCAGTTCCCTACACTTCCTTACACTAGTTATGTGATCAGTGTGTTTCAGGATAATCCCCACATGTGATTTTTGCTATTTCCTACTAGTCCTATCTGTTTCTCATCTTCTTCTTTTATGGTAGGGGTTGGGAAGCAACCTGTGTGGTGTAGGAAGGGGTGTGGTAGTTGTCTGCCTTCAGAGGACCGAATGATGCCTAGAAATTGTACTGTAGTTTGAGGTCAATTGTCCATCCTCTGAGTGTCAGGAATTCCATCACTTTACTTTGATGCTAGTCTGTTCTTCAAGCTGTCCTCAGAAATAAGGACGTCATCCATCTAGGGAATACTGGTTTGTGTGTATGTTTTCATTTTAGGAAAGGCCTTGCTCTTCCTGAAAATAATACTGCAGAGCACCCTTTCCTGTTCTTATTGGCCATCAGTCAATCTTTTCTGAAGTATTCGTTTATAAATAGACTCTATGGTTGATGAGCAGGAATTCTTTATGGACAAGTCTTTGTCAGTGTGTGTATTGCAAATCTTTACTTCCCAGCCTGCAGTTCACTTTTTCATTTTCTTATGGTCATAAGATAAGGAGAAATGTCACATTTTTATGAAGTCCCACTGAATTCTTTTAAATGGTTAGTGCACCCTATGTCCTACCCCAAGATTGACAGGTTCTACGTTTTCTTTCAGAAACTGTCCAATGGGAAGCTACAATCCATTTTCTCTGTCCATTTATTGCTTACAAATGTCACATTTTTATGAAGTCCACTGAATTCTTTTAAATGGTTAGTGCACCTTATGTCCTACCCCAAGATTGACAGGTTCTACGTTTTCTTCAGAAACTGTCCAATGGGAAGCTACAATCCAATTTCTCTGCCCATTTATTGCTTACAAATGTATTTTGACCACCTGTTTCCTAGGAAACCTCTTTTATTATTATTATTATTATTATTATTATTATTATTATTATTATTATTATTTTAAATTGCATTTTTAATTCTAATAGGATATTTAAACACTGTTTTTGATTTTCTATGTGCACAATCGTATTATCTGTGAATAGTCACAGTTATCCCCTCAGTTCTTGTCCTTTTTGTTTCTCTTGCCTTAAAACACTGGTAGATTCTCCGATGCCACAATAAATAGAGCAGCATTGTTTGAAGATTTTAATATACCTTTCTCAATATCTGACAGAGAAAGCAGACAAAACATTGGTAACAAATGTGACCTAATTGACATATAGGGAACATTCCGTAATAAGTGCAGAATACATTATTTTCAAGTGGTCATAGACTCTTTACCCAAATAGATGATAGGTGCGGCCATGAATCAAGTCTACAAATGTTAAACCCTGAAATTAACTAGATTCTATTCTTAGACCACAGGGGAATTGAGCCACAGTCATAGCAAAAAGAAAACCAGGAAGTCCTTCAATGTTTAAAAATTAAATGGAACTTTGCTACATATCCTAAAGGTCAGAGAGGGAATCTCAATGGAAATTCTGAACCTTTTCTACATGAGGGCTCACACACAATGGCACTTTCTTTGTGAAGAGCATTATAATAACCTAGACAGGAGTTGAGCCTTAAGTCAGAGTTCTGCCTACCCCAGCCACACCTGGCAGCCTTGGCCTGTGGTCCCCCTCAGCTGTCCTTTCTGGTGGTCCTGAGCTAAGGGGGTCAACATGGCCATATGGAAATGGGAAGCTGCCCACTCATAATGATGACGGTGCCCACTACCCAGCTGCCCTCTCTGGTGGCTTTGAGATAAGGGGGTCAACATGGTCGTATGGAAATTAGAAGCTCCCCACTGTTAGTGATGACGTTGCTATCGTATCATCCTCACCGGTCCAACAACATGATTTCTGAGTGAAATATGACACAAGAGTGACTTCTTGGCCTTCCTTCAGGTTTGAAAATCATCTGGTGAGTCATCTATTCGAAATATGGATTCAACATGTGTACTTTCTTCTGGAAAAGAAATAGACCCAATAGCAATTATGGCTTCCTGAGATCTTGTTCTTGAGAGACATCATACTGGCTCTTTGTAGCATTCTGCCTCTTAAACTTCTCAACTAGGGTGTAGATATTTTTAGGCACATTTTCAGGTGGTTAGACAGGGACTCGGATGATATGAGTCACAGAGGATTTTAGTGTCAGAAACCTAAGTGGGATCCCCAAATTGACTCCAAATCCCTTGTTGTTCCATACAGGGTACTATTTCCCTCTTATCTCTGGTCTTCTCAATCTGGAAACCTATCAAGTATCAGGATTTTCTTGTCATGTGGACAACTGGAACGAATTCAGCGGGCCTTTTCACCTCTGCCAATGGTGATCATTAAGATCATTATCTCAGTGGAGGACCTGTGGGTAAGATACTCAAAGATCCTTAGGAATAGAGACAGTATAATATTTTTCTGGTATTAAAGTTACTGAAACCAACTATCTTTTTTAGTCCATTCAGGCTCTGGTATGTTCAGAGGGTGCTGTAAAACAGGTCTGAAATAGTATTTAAAAACACTCAGCTCAGCCTCTTCTACAAAGTGAGCCAATGCTTATAAATATGGCTAAAATATTCCCTTACCTACGATTACTTCCCAGCCATCATAGTGTTTATATGGTATGACTGTCACTTACATTAGTCAACATTTGCAGAGAAAGAACTTAGTGCATCCAGGGGGCACTTCATGTTGAAATTAGTTTGTGACAATGAGCTATTGTGTTTTATTCTGCAGTCCAAGGGAATGGTGCCAGACATCTCTAAGGTGTCTAGCAGTTCTACAATTCTGATTTTAAGTGGTCTGTGTGCTTCAGAGATTTGGGCAGGAGAAGGACAGGAGTCCAGAGACTGTGAACACTTCTGTTACCTGTGCTGACCATGGAGCAGGTAGCCTTCTGTGGGATTCATTTTGAATTCTTGGTACTATTGTGAAAGGTGCTTTTGTCTCAAATTCCTCCATTTAGTAGTCATTATAATGATGAAAGTAATTTTTATCTTATATCATCTGTGGGCCCTGATCCTGGGCTCCCAGGGAAGCTATCCTTTAACATTTTACCTGGCTCAAATTGATTGGGCAAAACCTCAAAGCATGGGCCCTATTTCTGCCCCAAGCACATGTTGTACATCTGCTTCGAGAAGAAAACAATATCCAAATATGCCAACATAAAGATAAGAAAAAATAAAGAACCTCTTTGGCTCCCATAAGATTAAAGTCATACTGACATGCACATACTGAAAACATAAGAACGAGTCTGTCAATTTCTGGGATCTAAGAAGATCCTCATTGTGGTGTGTAACTCTGTACTTAAAAGAAAACAGAAAAAAATATATAAGCCTGCCCCAAATGTTCCTTCCCTGGAGCACTCCCTTCTTGGTGAAGATTGTGTCTCCCAGGCAGCTGTCCTGACTTGGGTTTGAATAAAGGTCTCTTCTTTTCTCTCTAAAATGTTTTTAAAAGTTCATTCACACAATGTCGACAATAACAGTGTTTTCTATTTAAGTGAGAAATAAATGTTCCACTCTAGTTTTATTGGGAATAGACGAATTGAGGGTTTCTTTAGAAGAGTAAGTCTGCCTTCCAGAAAAGGCAAGGTCATTGGTCTATTGAGAATGAAGATAATTACTGCTAAACAACAAGCATGTGTTGCCCCTTCGCCCAGAAACCGAAGCAGGTGTGCAGGCTTTAGGTCAGAGGTGACTTCTTGTCCCCAGCTGACAACACTTCTCTGCTCTGGCTCCAAGACCCCCGAGGTTTTGAACGTCAGCATCGAAGTCAGCGAGGCAGCTTGTCACAGGACGCCAGTGTTCAGAGAAAGCACAGGTATGTTTGGCAAAATGTCCTATCTATGTCAGGGCTGGAGGTAAAACCTCTCATTATCCCAAAACCTCCTGGGCTTTTCTCTTTTCTCTAGTTGAGCCACAAAGTAAAATTGAAGTAGCTGTCAGCATTCTGGGTTTGGTGCAAGAATTACTTAGTTTCCCTGCAGGTAGAACGTTGCAGGGGATCACAATTTCTCTGTCCATTTATTGCTTACACATGTATTTTGACCATCTGTTTCCTAGGAACCATCTTTTATTAGAAAGCGGAGGTGAGATTCACTCTGTGCCTGTTTGTAACATCTAATTTGTTCCTTCATCTAACAGTGTTTATTCAATTGGGCCTAAGATGTGGTTGAGTGGCCAGCATCTAGAGTTAGGTGGCTTTTTTTCATCTGATACAGACTTGGATGATGTCATTTGACAAAGGTGATGTTTCATCATTGATTAGTTTATTCATCAGAAGAGTTAAAATTAGGGTGGAGGGAAAATTGAAAATTATCCAAAGCGGCCTGTTCCTGTTTAAAAGTTGAGCTTGACTTTCCAGTTTTACTAAATGTATTATCTCGATATTTGGAGGTGCCATATTCTCTCTGTAGTTTCTTTGGTGGTGGAGTCAGAAGGAGAGTCTGGGAATTCTTTTGGATAGTGGCATGCTGGTGGCTTCAAGGGGCTTGGCGTCAGGAGCCTTGGGGTGAAGTCTGCAACTGCTTGCCTGACCCTGGGTGCATCTCACAGAGGTTTTGTTTCCTCTTATGAAATTGCCAGCAGATAATGTTCGGCTTAAAGGGGAACCCTCCCATCCTGTTGGTGGCAATGCAAATGGTGCAGCCAGTCTAGGAAACAGTGTGGGGGTTCCTCAAAAAGTTAAACATTGAACAACCCCATGATCCAGCAATTGCTCTCCTAGGTATTTACCCAAAGGATACAAAAATGCAGATTCAAAGGGGGAACATGCACCATGATGTTTATAGCAGCAATGTCCACAGTAGTCAAACTATGGAGAGAATCCCAAAGTCTATGCACTGATGAATGGATAAAGCAGAAGTGGGATACATATATATAATGGAATATGACCCAGCTTCAAAAGGAATGAAATCTTACCATTTGCAAGGATGTGGATGGACCTAGAGTGTATTAAGCTAAGCAAAATCAGTGAGGAAAGACAAATATCCTATGCTCTCACGCTTGTGGAATTTCAGAAAGAAAACAGATGAACAGAGTGGAGGGGTGATGAGAGAGGCAAACAAGGAAGTAGACTCAACCTTGGAGAACAAACTGAGTGTTGCTGCAGGACAGGGGCATGGGGGCAAGAGTTAAATGGGTGAGGGGTATTAAGGAGGGCACTTGTGATGAGCACCGGGTACTGTATGCAGGTGAGGAATCACTAAATCCTACACCTGAAGCGAATATTCCATGGCATGTGAACTAACTGGAATTTAAGTAAAAGAAGAAAGGAAAAAGTGTTCTGCTTCATGAAGAGTGAGGTAAAATTGTAGTGATTTGGGCTGTACTATTCTATAGATGAGAGATGTGAAACACCCTGTTGTAGGATACACTAGTTTCTTATCACATAAGGAGTCCTCAGAAAGCTGCAATGAAAGATTCAGGTCTCAGAGCATGTTCATGTTCCAATGATATTTTACAGTTTGCACAGGTAGGAAAGAAGGTGGAGAGAGAGACAACAGAAGGGGAAAGCAGGTGTGAACCTTTCATTTGTTAGCATTATAGCTTTCTCATGAAAGCTTTATGTCAGTGTGATTTTGGAAGCAGAGGGGGAATCCGGGAGCTTTGCAGGAGACAGGGGGGAGTTCCAGGTCTGGGTAAAGCTGACAGGGGTCCCAGAGGAGAGCTGAATGCATTCTGCAGCAGGGTGTGTTCAGGGTGGGCTCCAGGGGTGGCTGTGGGTCTCCTGGGTGAGAGTTGTGACAGGTGAGGGCTGTGTGCAAGTTCCTGGCTGAGGACAAGTGAGGCACTGGTTGAGAGCTGGCAGAGAACCTTCTTCAGGGCCGCCATCCTCACCCAACACACAGCCTCATCTTCTGTTCCTGTCACTCCTATTCAGACTTCTCCGAAGTTGAGTGAGAACACATCAAGAGCATTCTTAACAGAAGGGAAAGCATGTGCAAAGGCTCTGGGGCAGGAGAATTTCAGGTATGTCCAGGAGCAGCAAGAAGGACCTGTAGCCACAGGAGACAGCTTAGGACATGACCTCAGAGAGGTGTCAGAAAGCCATTCCAGGGCTATAACCCCATGAGACCCTGTTTCACTGGGCCATCCTGGCTACAGTGTTGAGAACAGATGACAGAGGGTTGAAGATGGCAAGGCAGGTCAATGACGAAACTTTTCCAGGATCTCAGGCACTGTGGACCAGACAGGTGGCCTTGGAAGGAGTGGTTAGACATATTCTGGGTCCATTTTGAAGATGGAGCTCGCAGGATTTGCTGATGGGTTAGCTATTAGGAGCTGGAGAACGGAGGAATTGGGGTAAATCCCATCTGTTGTGGGTTTTCCTGATCGAGGGGAAGGAGAGGTTTTCTCAGGGGGTAGGAGGTAGTCCGTGTTCCGCATGCTGAGGAAAGTGCCTTTCCCGGTGGATCTGCTGAGGTTTGTGTCTGGGAGTACCTTTCACATCTCCTCCCTCAGCAATGCTCAAGTACAAGTATCCCCCACTTTTTAAACGTTCACAGTAAGACACTGGGCTTTCTTGAAAGAACTATGTTATTACCCAGCTTCAGTAAGAGGAAGAGACCTGAAGAGGATTTCCCTCTTATGAAAAAAGGTGAACAGTGAGAATAGCGTTCAGCATCTGTTTTGGGGAGAAGCACGACAGTGGCGGCGTGCACCCCAACCAGGTCCTTCCGCTGGGATCCGCTCTCCGCATCCAGCCACCAGCATTTTGAATGGTGTCTGTGAGCCTCTGCTTCTGCTTTATCTTCATTTATGCTGGGCCTCCGTTAGAAACTTGTGTCCTGAGGCCTAAGAAAAGCCAAAGAGAAGGAATTTTGGAGTCTGAGCACACTGTCTAATTGTTCCGTGTAAATTAATGGCCATTCCTTCTTGACACCATTTCTGCTGTGCAAGGTTTCTCAGAAGCCCTGTACGTTCAAAGAGCAGGGAAACCTATACCCCATGCTGCAGGGTTAGTTTTAGTCTCCATGCTGGACAGAACATTTCATGACTGTCGGATTTTCTCACTCAAACATTGAGACTTTGACCACCTTCACCCGTTTCTAGCACCCCATCTCCGAATCTGGCACCTACCAATCTGCTCTCAGTATCTATGCGTTCAGTATTTGTTTATTCCTCGTGGAATGTACATGAGAGCATCTGGTATTGGTCTTTCTGTGTCTGAGTTACTTGGCATAAGGCCCCCAAGGTCTGTGTTTCCATGTCTGGTTCTTGTGAATAATGCTGCACTGAATGTGGGAGTGCATCTGTCTTTTTGAGGCAGTATTTTTGTGTTCTCCAAATCAATACTCAGTAGAGCCATTACTGGGTCATGTGGTAGTTGTATTTATTTTTTCAGGAACCTCCATACCGTTTGTCACAATGGCTGCACCAATTTCCATTCCCACCAACAGTGCACAGTGTCTCCTTGTCTGCACACCCTTGACCCCACCTGGTGTCTGTCTCTGGGAAAATTGCTGTTCCAACAATTGTGAGGGGATAGCCGATTGTGGGTTTGATGATGTTTCCCTGTCGATATTAAGTGATGTCGAATAACTTTCTCTGTCTGTTGGCACCTGTGTGCCATCTTTGGAAAGTATCTATTCACATATTCTCCCATTTTTTAATACAGATTTTTTTTTGTTTTGATTTGTACGAGTGTTGTGTGTATTTTGGATATTAGCCTCTTCTCACACATATGATTCGCAGATATTTTTTCTTATTGGGTCAGTGGCCTTTTAAGTTTTTGCTGGTTTCTTTTGCCAAGTGGAAGATTTCAGTTTGAAGTTGTTCCACTTGTTTATTTTTGCTTTTGTTTCTTTGCGTTTGGTGTCGGATCTGAAGACTCTTTGCCAAAACCTATGTCGAGAGACTTAGTACCTGTGTCTTCTTGGAGGTTTATGGATTCAGGTCTTATTTTCAAATCATTCATCCATTAAAAATTTTGGTGGTGTAAGAAATTGACCCAGTTATATTCTTCTGCCTTTAGTGTCCAGTTTGCCTGTTACCGCTCACTGTAGACACAGTCCTTCCCTCATGGCATATCTTCTGCTGCTGTGTCATAAGTTAGGATCATCTACGTGTGGGTAAGTTTCTGAGCTTTCTGTTCTGTTCCACTGACCTTGGGTCTGTGTTTATGCCAGTACCATCCTGTTTTGATGACAACATCTTTGTAATCTAGCTTGAAATCCAGGAGTGTGTTGACTGCACCTTTCTTTCTTCAGGTTGCTTTGCGTTTTTGGGGCCTTTTGTGATTCCATACAAGTTTGAGGACTGTTATCTATTTCCTTGAATAATGCCACTGGAATTCAGATAGGGATTTCATCACATCTGTCGATTGCTTTGGGTACGATGGACATGTTCACATAATTAACTCTTCCAGTTAAGGAGCATGGCGTATGCTTCCATTTGTTTGTGTTGCCTTCCAAATCTTTGAACCACACATTCTTCCCCCCTCGACACACATGTTTTTCATTTCTTTTCTGCCATGTGTTGAGTGTACTATGTCTTTCGCATTTTTGGTTACTTTTATTCCTAGATTTTTTTTGATGCAATTGTAAATGGCATTGCTTTTTTAATTTCTCTTTGCGAAAGTGTGTCATCAGTATACAGAAATGCAAGAAGTTGGGTCATCTGGGTGGCCCCATAGGTGACGTGTCTGCCTTCAGCTCAGGTCATGATCCCAGAGTCCTGGATCGAGCCCCATGTTGGGCTCCCCGCTTATCGAGGGTCTGCTTCTCCCTCTTTCCTACACTCCCCCTGCATGTGCTTTTTCTCTTCCTCTCAAATAAATAAATAAAATCTGAAAAAAATAAAGACAACAGGTCTCTGTATATTGACTTTATATCCTGCAGCTTTCTTGCATTTGTTTAAACTAACTGTTTTTTTTTTTTTGTGTGTGTGTGTGTGTGTGTAATCTTTTGGGATTTCATGTCATTTGCAAATAGTGACAGTTTTCCTGTATGGATTTCATATCTTTCTCTTTTTTTAAAATGATGTTAGTCACCCTACAGTACTTCATTTGTTTTTGATGAAGTGTTCCATGATTCATTGTTTGTATATAACACCTAGTGCTCATTATGACACGTGCCCTCCTTAATACCCATCACCAGGATAACCCATTCCCCTACCCCTCCCTTACTGCAACCTTCGGTTTGTTTCCCAGTGTCAACAGTCTCTCATGGTTCCTCTCCCCCTCTCATTCCCCCCCTTCACTTTTCCCTTCCTTCTTCTAATGTCCTCCATGCTATTCCTTCCATTCCACATAGGAGTCAAACCATATGATAATTCTCTTTCTGTGCTTCCCTTAATTTCACTTAGCATAATCCCCTCCTGGTCAATTCACATTGGTGCAAATGGTGGGTATTCATCCTTTCTGATGACTGAGTAATATTCCATTGTATAGATGAACCACATCTTCTTCGTCCATTCATTTGCTGAAGGACATCTTGGCTCCTTCCACAGTTTGGCTATTATGGACATTGTTGCTATGAACGTTGGGATACAGGTGTCCCTTCTTTTCATTACTCTGTGTCTATAGGGTAAATACCCAGTAGTGCAATTGGTGGGTCATAGGATACCTCTGTGTTTAATGTCTTGAGGAAACCCCATATTGTTCAAAAGTGCCTATACCAGCTTGAATTCTCACGAGTAGTGTAAGAGGGCTCCCCTTTCTCCATATCCTCTCTGACTTTTTGTAATTTCCTGTCTTGTTAATTTGTTTTTCAAGATTTTATTTATTTATTCCACAGAGATAGAGATGGCCAGCGAGAGAGGGAACACAAGCAGGGGGAGTGGGAGAGGAAGAAGCAGGCTCATAGCGGAGGAGCCTGATGTGGGGCTCGATCCCGTAATGCCAGGATCACGCCCTTAGCCGAAGACAGACGCTTAACCTCTGTACTACCCAGGTGCCCCCTGTGTTGTTAATTTTAACCATTCTAACTGGTATAAGGTGGTATCTCATTGTCGTTTTGATTTGTATTTGCCTGATGGCAAGTGATGTGGAGCATTTTTTCATGTGTCTGTTGGCCATTTGTATGTCTTCTTTGGAGAAGTATCCCTTTGTGTCTTCTGCCCATTTTTTGGGTGTCGAGTTTGAGGAGTTCTTTATAGATCTTGGATACTAGCCCTTTATCTGTAATATCATTTGCAGATATCTTCTTCGATTCCATAGGTTGACTTTTTGTTTTGTTGATCATTTGCTTTGCCCTGCAGAAGCTTTTTATCTTGGTGAAGTGCCAATAGTTCCTTTTTTGCTTTTATTTCCTTTGCCTTTAGAGACGTGGCTTGCAAGAAGTTGTTGTGTCCAAGTTTGAAGAGTTCTTTTGATTTTGATATGAGACAGGAATCCATTATCTTTCTTTCCTGATTGTATTCGAGTCCTCTGTCTTTTTTGGTGAGTCTAGCTAAGTTTGTCAGTTTTGTTTATCTTTCCAAAAAAGGCAGCTTTCATTTTCATTGTTTTTTTTTTTTGTCTTTTTAGTCTCCGTTGGATTTATTTATGCATTCCTTTTTGTTATTTCCTTATTTCTACTAATTTGGGGCTTTGTTTGTTGTTTTATTTTCTACTTCTTTACCACATAAATCAAGTTGTTTATTGGAGACCATTCTCATGGATTGATGAAGACTTGAGTTTCTATGAATGTCCCCCATAAAGCTACTTTTGCTGCATCCCTTATGTTTTTGTAAGTTGTCTTTTTCATCAGTGTCAAGGTACTTCTAAAATCTTTTTTGATTTCTTCTTTGACTGTTGGTTGTTCAGTAGCTTGTTGTTAAATCTCCACATATTTTTTTTAAGATTATTTAGGTATCTGACAGAGAGTGAGACAGTGAAAGAGGGAATGGAAGCAGGGGGGTGGGAGAGGGAGAAGCGGGCTTCCCGCTGAGCAAGGAGCCTGATTCCAGGCTAAATCCCAGGATCCTGGGATCAGGACCTGAGCTGAAGGCAGATCCTTAACAACTGATCCACCCAAGCCCCCCAATCTCCACCTATTTTTGACTGTCCCATTTTTTTCTTGAGACTGATTTCTAGTTTCATATCATTGTGGTTGGACAAGATTTGAAGCAGAAGGTGAAGAGAGCATTCAGATAAAGGTTTGTTTCCTGAAGGGTTTTCTGAGGGCAGAGCATGAGTTCCGTGGGATGGAGGAAGGTTTTGTGAGACGGGGATGGGGTTAACCCTTGTTAGAATTACTGACTACTACCATGCAGGCTGTGTGCTACTGTTCACACCGTAGTCCTGATGGACTTGTACTTCATTAGAAATATTTTCTAGGAGGTGTAGGCATAGCCTTCTCTTAAAGAAAGGTGCCATGTGGGTTCATGGCATGACCCCAGGTCACCAACCAGGATGTATGGTATTGTGGGTGATCAGAAACAGGCTTTCTGTGGGAAGTGACAGAAATAAGGTATGGTGAGCTCCATGACCATAGGTGAGGTCCCGAGTGACGCACTGGGTGTTGGGTTCTGTGGATCTGTCTCATCATGTTCTGTGGAATTCAGGGACACCCTCCTGTCTGTGGATTTTTGTGGAGACAGGTAGACATCAGTGTCTGGCCAGGCATGAGGGTCGCACTGGCCCACCACCAGAGGTGCAGCGTGCGTGGGAGCCACTGCTTGGTTTCCACGAAAGCTGCCCAGCGTCTGTGACTGTGATTCCTAGCAGCCGCAAGGGGAGAGGAGGCCGGGGGTGGTGCACACTTCCTAGACTTGTGGTCAGGTCTAGTCTGGAGCCCACTGAAGTGAGCCACACCTGGCAAGGAGGCACCCAGTCAGTGTAGCTTTGGGCACTGCTCCCATGGTACTTCGTGCCAGCTCCATGCTGCCACCTCCTGCTTTTCATCATCATCTTCAAGGTCATGTGCCTCTGCTCTTGCCCCATGGCCTCCAGGGTATTGTCCGTCCTCCATCTGGCCCTCGTCCCTGGTGCCCTGTGCAGTCTGATGCCAGGGTAGCCTTCTCGAGACAAACATCTGGCCCTGATGGAACACTTCCATGGATCTCTTGTGATGCGAGGATGATGCCCTGCCCTGGAAGGGGGCTGCAGGTCCCCAATTAGGAGAGCCATGTCTCCCTTTTCAGCATGGCCTGCCCTCCCCTCAGTCTTCTTCAGGGAATCTCTCCCCACTTTCTGAGCGGACAGCTCTGAACTTAAAAATGAATATTATTTTACATATCTCTATGCCTTAGTTCATCCATGGCATGTCTTTCAGCCCCATTAGTGGGGTTTCTTTTTAGCAGTTCTGAAGGGCTGTCTGCTCATGGAGGGGATGACCTGGGTGGGACAGCTTTCCCTCTCATCTCCCTCAGCATGTCTCTGAGCCCTGAGACCAGCTGTCCCACTGAGGATTGAGGGACCCGAGCCAGCCCATCCTGAACCCAGGCTGTGTCAGTTGTGTAGACTGATGTGTGTTGGAGCGGTGGGCAGCCGGCATGGGCCAGGGGCAGGCAGTGTCTCCTTCTCATTCCTTCCCTCCCTTCCTCCCAGAGGTAGCTCAGAGCAGCCTTCAACCCCTGCATCTCCAGATCCCTTGACTTATGCCTTCTGTGTTCAGCTGGTGACCTTGGAGTTTTGCATGGATTCTACCTCCCATACCCTCTCCTGTAGCATTTCCTGGATCAGGGGAGGGGTTGGAACCTTGTCTGTTTTTGATCTTCTTCCTGTCCCGCACCAAGCCCACCCACCGTTGCATCTTCCATGTATGTGCTTGGAAGCAAGCCCATCCACAGGCAACCTATTAGCCAAATGGATCCAGGCAATGAACATTGAAGTAGAGATCCAGGATCCATAATATACCTGCTCTGAAACCTGTCCAAAAGTCTGTGACTCTCTCACACTGAAACAGAAACAATAATAGCTTTCTGGACTGTAAAGTGACATGTGTCTCTACTTCCAATCTTGAATGCATAGGTGCTGAGCCTGGACAGAAAAGGACCATGGCTCCCGTGGCCTGGGATCCACAGTAAGAACTCAGTGAAATCTGAATTCAAGGCATAGAGTGAATAATTATTGTAGAGTGAATCCTCCCAAGTAGGGCTTATGCACAGTGCACAGGGAAAGCTTTTTTAAAGAGGTTCCTGAAAGAAAAATCTTTTTTAAAAATTTATTTTAATTCCAGTAGAGCTAACATACAGTGTTACATTCGTTTCAGGTGTACAATAGAGTGATTCAGTAATTCTATATGTTACTCAGTGGTCATCAAGAAAAGTGTCCTCTTAATCCGCTTCATCTATTTCACTCATCCCTCTATCCACCTCCTCTCTGGTAACCATCCATTTGTTCTCTATTGTTAAGGGTTTGTATTTTCCCATGCCCATACTCAGGCAACCCTGTTTGGGTAGAGTTTCCGTGTCCCCTGCAAGGGTGAATGGGGCTGGGCATGCTCTGGGCCAGTATTTCCAGGCTTTTGTTCCCTGGCGGCTTTCTCTGGTGATCTGCTGTGCCTTTTCTGAGAGTCAGAGCAGCAGAGGCTGAATTGTCACAGAACAGAGGGAATGCGGCCCGTTCTCCACCCTTGTTCTGGCCACTTTAACTCCATTACTGTTGGTGCTGCTCAACCCTGTAGCATCCTGGGATGTGCACCCCACACCTGGTGTCCCTGGCCTCAATTCCGGGGCTACTGCATCTCTGTCCTTTGTGTTTCTAATGCTGCCAGCCACCAGAAGACCTGATCTCTATCTGGAAGCTCCTGGTCTCAGTCTGGATCCCCTGAGCACACTGGGATTCCAGAGTTCCATGAGAAGCCTGGTGGCTCTGGCACCTGGTTCAGGGTCTCAGTCTGCTGTTTCGCAGGTGCCTACCGCAAGTCCGCCAGATCCCCTGTGCAGGTGGCCTGCCAGCCGCCAGCCGCCCCGTGGGCTCCCGGGTCTCCTGGTCTCAGTCTATGCCTGGTGAGCACACCGGGATTCCGGTGTTCCAGGAGAAGCCTGGTGGCGCACGCTCTGGGCTCACCGGTCTCAGTCCACTCTCTCCCGTGTGCCATCCATGAGTCCGCCCGCTCCCTGGTGCAGGTGGTTGCTGCTTCCAGGCGCCAGAACATGGCGGCTCCCCCCCTTCCGTTTATCTTCTGATATCTGTGCCCGGTTTCAAGGCTCCCCGCTTCATACCTCAATACTCAGCGCTGGAGATGTTCATTTGTAGAGGTCCAGATGTATCTTCCTGCCTCTCAGGCTGATTCCGTGGTTGTTTAGGCTGGTCTGGTACCTATCCAGCTCAACTCAGGGGACCTGCTGAAAAAGGGGTCTCCTACTCCTCCGCCATCTTAACTCCTCTCTTGTACCTGAAATAGTATTTAAAAACACTCTGCTCAGCCTCTTCTACAAAGTGAGCCAATGCTTATAAACATGGCTAAAATATTCCCTTACCTACGATGACTTCCCAGCCATCGTAGTTTTTAAATGGTATGACTGTGACTTACATTAGTCAACATTTGCAGAGAAAGAACTTAGTGCATCCAGGGGGCACTTCATGTTGAAATTAGTTTGTGACAACGAGCTACTGTGTTTTCTTCTGCAGTCCAAGGGAATGGTGCCAGACATCTCTAAGGTGTCTAGCAGTTCTACAATTCCGATTTTAAGTGGTCTGTGTGCTTTAGAGATTTGGGCAAGAGAAGGGCAGGAGTCCAGAGACTGTGAACACTTCTGTTACCTGTGCTGACCATGGAGCAGGTAGCCTTCTGTGGGCATCATTTTGATTTCTTGGTACTCTTGTGAAGGTGCTTTTGTCTCAAATTCCTCCATTTAGGAGTAATTATAATGATGAAAGTAATTTTTATCTTATATCATCTGTGGGCCCTGATCCTGGGCTCCCAGGGAAGCTATCCTTTAACATTTTACCCGGCTCAAAATGACTGGGCAAAACCTGAAAGCATGGGCCCTATTTCTGCCCCAAGCACATGTTGTACATCTGCTTCGAGAAGAAAACAATAACCAAAAATGCCAACATAAAGATAAGAAAAAATAAAGAACCTCTTTGGCTCCCATAAGATTAAAGTCATACTGACATGTACATACTGAAAATGCATAAAAACATTGCATTTCCTAAAGTCCAAGCCTTGGAGGGTCTGAGAGACTTGCCCAAAACCAGGCACACCCCAGCAGGGAGGGCTGGTGCAGAAAGGGAAGGGGCAGGACTCTGAGGGTGGTCTGCAGCTAGAGGGGTCCCTGGAAGGGGCCAGGTGTGTGGGGGGACCTCGGCCCACGACCCCACCCATGCCTGTGCTGGGTGTTGGGTCGAGCAGGCGCTTCTTGGGCCCCCTGCACTTTCAGGGTTCCAGGGGCTTGAGGGCGGGTTGCCCAGCATCCAAGGGGCTCAGGCACCACCCTCACCAACCATTCACCGCTTGGGGGTGGAGCTATGTCTCTGTGGGCAGTCCCAGACTTGCAGTGGGTTGCAGACTTGGGGCAAAGAAGGGGCACTGAGAGAGAGAGAGAGTTGCCCTGTGGAGATCCCTGCTGGTGAGTGAGCAGCGTGCACTGGGGTGGGGGTCCGGGGGTAGGGTGCGCCCCAGGTGGGAGGCAGGGTTCTGGAAGGGCATGTGGAGAGGGTTCCTTGTGGGGACTCAGGTGAGTTTTCTTTTTCCCTTTAAAGTCTCTTCTGCCCCATGTCCTCAACTGACTTTATTCCCCATACCCATGAACTCCAGGACACCCACTCACCTGAGCTTTTGTGGGATGGGTTGCAGAATTTCAAGGTTTCCCCTGTTCCCCTGGAAGAGTGCGGGTAAGGACTTCACACAATCCCCACCTTCAGTTCTCTGACACAGTGCAGGTGATGCATCTTGAGCAGTACCCTGAGTTCAGCAGGGTGTGCCCTGGTCCCCAGGCACAGGTGTGGCAGTAGCATGCCCCAGAGCCGTCCCCCAACTTCAGCATTATGCCCCGTGTGCCCCCGGGTTAGTGGTAATTGGCTATTAGAATCATGCAGGAAAATCCTCCAGGTGGGGGCCTGGAGGCGGGCATAAACCAGACCCCACTCTAGTTGCATTGGGAATAGACGAATTGAGGGTTTCTTTAGAAGAGTAAGTCTGCCTTCCAGAAAAGGCAAGGTCATTGGTCTATTGAGAATGAAGATAATTACTGCTAAACAACAAGTATGTGTTGCCCCTTCGCCCAGAAACCGAAGCAGGTGTGCAGGCTTTAGGTCAGAGGTGCCTTCTTCTCCCCAGCTGACGGCACTTCTCTGCTCTGGCTCCAAGACACACGAGGTTTTGAACGTCAGCATCGGAGTCAGCGAGGCAGCTTGTCACAGGACACCAGTGCTCAGAGAAAGCACAGGTATGTTTGGCAAAATGTCCTATCTATGTCAGGGCTGGAGGTAAAACCTCTCTTTATCCCAAAACCTCCTAGGCTTTTCTCTTTTCTCTAGTTGAGCCACAAAGCAAAATTGAAGTAGCTGTCAGCATTCTGGGTTTGGTACAAGAATTACTTAGTTTCCCTGCAGGTAGAACTTTGCAGGGGATCACAATTTCTCTGTCCATTTATTGCTTACAAATGTATTTTGCCCATCTGTTTCCTAGGAACCCTCTTTTATTAGAAATGGAAGGTGAGATTCACTCTGTGCCTGTTTGTAACATCTAATTTGTTCCTTCATCTAACAGTGTTTATTCAATTGGGCCTAAGATATGGTTGAGTGACCAGCATCTAGAGTTAGGTGGCTTATTTTCATCTGATACAGACTTGGATGATGTCATTTGGCAAAGGTGATGTTTCATCATTGATTAGTTTATTCATCAGAAGTGTTAAAATTAGGGTGGAGGGAAAATTCAAAATTATCCAAAGCGGCCTGTTCCTGTTTAAAAGTTGAGCTTGACTTTCTAGTTTTACTAAATGTATTATCTCGATATTTTGAGGTGCCATATTCTCTCTGTAGTTTCTTTGGTGGTGGAGTCAGAAGGAGAGTCTGGGAATTCTTTTGGATAGTGGCATGCTGGTGGCTTCAAGGGGCTTGGCGTCAGGAGCCTTGGGGTGAAGTCTGCAACTGCTTGCCTGACCCTGGGAGCATCTCCCAGAGGTTTTGTTTCCTCTTATGAAATTGCCGGCAGATAATGTTCTGCTTAAAGGGGAACACTCCCATCCTGTTGGTGGCAATGCAAAGTGGTGCAGCCAGTCTGGGAAACAGTGTGGGGGTTCCTCAAAAAGTTAAACATTGAACAATCCCATGATCCAGCAATTGCTCTCCTAGGTATTTACCCAAAGGATACAAAAATGCAGATTCAAAGGGGGTACATGCACCATGATGTTTATAGCAGCAATGTCCACAGTAGCCAAACTATGGAGAGAATCCCAAAGTCTATGCACTGATGAATGGATAAAGCAGAAGTGGGATACATATATATAATGGAATATGACCCAGCTTCAAAAAGAATGAAATCTTACCCTTTGCAAGGATGCGGATGGACCTAGAGTGTATTGAGCTAAGCAAAATCATTGAGGAAAGAGAAATATCCTATGCTCTCATGCTTGTGGAATTTCAGAAAGAAAACAGATGAACAGAGTGGAGGGGTGATGAAAGAGGCAAACAAGGAAATAGACTCAAACTTGGAGAACAAACTGAGTGTTGCTGCAGGACAGGGGCGTGGGGGGAAGAGTTAAATGGGTGAGGGGTATTAAGGAGGGCACTTGTGATGAGCACAGGGTACTGTATGCAGGTGAGGAATCACTAAATCCTACCCCTGAAGTGAATATTCCATGGCATGTGAACTAACTGGAATTTAAGTAAAAGAAGAAAGGAAAAAGTGTTCTGCTTCATGAAGAGTGAGGTAAAATTGTAGTGATTTGGGCTGTACTATTCTATAGATGAGAGATGTGAAACACTCTGTTGTAGGATACACTAGTTTCTTATCACATAAGGAGTCCTCAGAAAGCTGCAATGAAAGATTCAGGTCTCAGAGCATGTTCATGTTCCACTGATATGTTACAGTTTGCACAGGTAGGAAAGAAGGTGGAGAGAGAGGCAACAGAATGGGAAAGCAGGTGCGAAACTTTCAATACTTAGCATTATAGCTTTCTCATGAACGCCTTGCGATTTTGGAAGCAGAGGGGGAATCCGGGAGCTTTGCAGGAGACAGGGGAGTTCCAGGACTGGGTAAAGCTGACAGGGGTCCCAGAGGAGAGCTGAATGCATTCTGCAGCAGGGTGTGGGAAGGGGTGGCTGTGGGTCTCCTGGGTGAGATTTGTGACAGGTGAGGGCTGTGTGCAAGTTCCTGGCTGAGGGCAAGGGAGGCACAGGCGGCGAGCTGGCAGAGAACCTTCTTCTGGGCCACCATCCTCACACAACACACAGCCTCATCTTCTGTTCCTGTCACTCCAATTCAGACTTCTCCAAAGTTGAGTGAGAACACATCAAGAGCATTCTTAACAGAAGGGAAAGCATGTGCGAAGGCTCTGGGGCAGGAGAATTTCAGGTATGTCCAGGAGCAGCAAGAAGGCCCTGTGGCCACAGGAGACACCTTAGGACATGACCTCAGAGAGGTGACAGAAAAAACCATTCCAGGGCTATAACCCCATGAGACCCTGTTTCACTGGGCCATCCTGGCTACAGTGTTGAGAACAGATGACAGAGGGTTGAAGATGGCAAGGCAGGTCAATGACAAAGCTTTTACAGGAACTCAGGCACTGTGGACCAGACAGGTGGCCTTGGATGGAGTGGTTAGACCTCTTCTGGGTCCATTTTGAAGATGGAGCTCACAGGATTTGCTGATGGGTTAGCTATTAGGAGCAGGAGAACGGAGGAGTTGGGGTAACTCCCAGCTGTTGTGGGTTGTCCTGATCGAGGGGAAGGAGAGGGTTTCTGGGGGTATGAGGTAGTCCGTGTTCTGCATGCTGAGGAATGTGCCTTTCCTGGTGGATCTGCTGAGGTTTGTGTCTGGGAGAACCTTTCACATCTCCTCCCTCAGCAATGCTCAAGTACAAGTATTCCCCACTTTTTAAACGTTCACAGTAAGACATTGGGCTTTCTTGAAAGAACTACGTTATTACCCAGCTTCAGTAAGAGGAAGAGACCTGAAGAGGATTTCCCTCTTATGAAAAAAGGTGAACAGTGAGAATCGCGGTCAGCATCTGTTTTGGGGAGAAGCATGACAGAGGCGGCGTGCACCCCAACCAGCTCCTTCCGCTGGGAACCGCTCTCTGCATCCAGCCACCAGCACTTTGAATTGTGTCTGTGAGCCTCTGCTGTGCTTTATCTTCATTTATGCTGGGCCTCCGTCAGAAACTTGTGTGCTGAGGCCTAAGAAAAGCCAAAGAGAAGGAATTTTGGAGTCTGAGGACACTATCTAATTGTTCCGTGTAAATTAATGGCCATTCCTTCTTGACACCATTTCTGCTGTGCAAGGTTTCTCAGAAGCCCTGTACTTTCAAAGAGCAGGGAAACCTATACCCCATGCTGCGGGGTTAGTTTTAGTCTCCATGCTGGACAGAACATTTCATGACTGCCGGATTTTCTCACTCAAACATTGAGACTTTGACCACCTTCACCCGTTTCTAGCACCCCATCTCCGAATCTGGCACCTACCAATCTGCTCTCAGTATCTATGCGTTCAGTATTTGTTTATTCCACATTGAATGTACATGAGAGCATCTGGTATTGGTCTTTCTGTGTCTGAGTTACTTGGCATAAGGCCCCCAAGGTCTGTGTTTCCATGTCTGGTTCTTGTGAATAATGCTGCAGTGAACGTGGGAGTGCATCTGTCTTTTTGAGGCAGTATTTTTGTGTTCTCCAAATCAATACTCAGTAGAGCCATTACTTGTCCATGTGGTAGTTGCATTTATTTTTTCAGGAACCTCCATACCGTTTGTCACAGTGGCTGCACCAATTTCCATTCCCACCAACAGTGCACAGTGTCTCCTCATCTGCACACCCTTGACCCCACCTGGTGTCTGTCTCTGGGACAATTGTTGTTCCAACAGTTGTGAGGGGATAGCCGATTGTGGGTTTGATGATGTTTCCCTGACCATATTAAGTGATGTCTAACAACTTTCTCTGTCTGTTGGCACATGTGTGCCATCTTTGGAAAGTATCTATTCACATATTCCCCCCATTTTTTATACATTTTTTTTGTTTTGATTTGTATGAGTGTTGTGTGTATTTTGGATATTAGCCTCTTCTCACACATATGATTCGCAGATATTTTTTTTCTTATTGGGTCAGTGGCCTTTTTAGTTTTTGCTGGTTTCTTTTGCCGTGTGGAAGATTTCAGTTTGATGTTGTTCCACTTGTTTTTTTTTGCTTTTGTTGCCTTTGCATTTGGTGTCCGATCTGAAGACTCTTTGCCAAAACTAATGTCGAGAGACTTAGTACCTGTGTCTTCTTGGAGGTTTATGGATTCAGGTCTTATGTTCAAATCATTCATCCATTAAAAATTTTGTGTGTGGTGTAAGAAAGTGACCCAGTTATATTCTTCTGCATTTAGTGTCCAGTTTGCCTGTTACCGCTCACTGAAGAGACAGTCCTTCCCTCATGGTGTATCTTCTGCTGCTGTGTCGTAAGTTAGGATCATCTACGTGTGGGTAAGTTTGTGAGCTTTCTGTTCTGTTCCACTGACCTGGTGTCTGTGTTTATGCCAGTTCCATCCTGTTTTGATGACAACAGCTTTGTAATCTAGCTTGAAATCCAGGAGTGTGTTGACTGCACCTTTCTTTCTCCATGTTACTTTGGGTATTTGGGGTCTTTTGTGATTCCATACAAGTTTGAGGACTGTTATCTATTTCCTCGAATAGTGCCGCTAGAATTCAGATAGGGATTTCATCACATCTGTCGATTGCTTTGGGTACGATGTACATGTTCACATAATTAACTCTTCCAGTTAAGGAACATGGCGTAAGTTTCCATTTGTTTGTGTTGCCTTCCAAATCTTTGACCCATACATCCTGCGCCCCTTGACACACGTGTTTTTCATTTCCTTTCTGCCATGTGTTGAGTGTACTGTCTTTCTCATTTTTGGTTACTTTTATTCCTAGATTTTTTTTGATGCAATTGTAAATGGCATTGCTTTTTTAATTTATCTTTGCGAAAGTGTGTCATCAGTATACAGAAATGCAAGAAGTTGGGTCATCTGGGTGGCCCCATAGGTGAAGCGTCTGCCTTCAGCTCAGGTCATGAACCCAGAGATCTGGGATCGAGCCCCCTGTTGGGCTCCCCGCTTATCGACGGTCTGCTTCTCCCTCTTTCTGTCACTCCCCCTGCTCGTACTTTTTCTCTTCCTATCAAATAAATAAATAAAATCTGAAAAAAAAAGACAACAGGTCTCTGTATATTGACTTTATATCCTGTAGCTTTCTTGAATTTGTTTATTCTAACAGATTTTTTGTGTGTGTGTGGAATCTTTCGGGATTTCATGTCCTTTGCAAATATTGATAGTATTCCTGTAAGGATTTCATATCTTTCTCTTTTTTTAAAATGATGTTAGTCACCCTACAGTACTTCATTTGTTTTTGATGTAGTGTTCCATGATTCATTGTTTGCATATAACACCTAGTGCTCATTATGACACGTGCCCTCCTTTTTTTTTAAAGAATTTACTTATTTATTCGACAGATATAGAGACTGCCAGCGAGAGAGGGAACACAAGCAGGGGGAGTGGGAGAGGAAGAAGCAGGCTCACAGCGGAGGAGCCTGTTGTGGGGCTCGATCCCATAACGCCGGGATCACGCCCTGAGCTGAAGGCAGACGCTTAACCGCTGTGCCACCCAGGCGCCCCAACACGTGCCCTCCTTAATACCCATCACCAGGATTACCCATTCCCCTTCCTCTCTCTTTCTTCAACCTTCAGTTTGTTTCCCAGTGTTAGTAGTCTCTCATGGTTCATCTCCCCCTCTCATTCCCCCCTTCACTTTTCCCTTCCTACTCCTAATGTCCTCCATGCTATTCCTTCCATTCCACATAGGAGTCAAAGCATATGATAATTGTCTTTCTCTGCTTGACTTAATTTCACTTAGCATAATCCCCTCCTGATCCATCCACGTTGGTGCAAATGGTGGGTATTCATCCTTTCTGATGACTGAGTAATAGTCCATTGTATAGATGAACCACATCTTCTTTGTCCATTCATCTGCTGAAGGACATCTTGGCTCCTTCCACAGTTTGGATATTATGGACACTGCTGCTATGAACATTGGGATACAGGTGCCCCTTCTTTTCATTACTCTGTGTCTATGGGGTAAATACCCATTAGTGCAATTGGTGGGTCGTAGGATAGCTCTGTGTTTAACGTATTGAGGAACCTCCATATTGGTTTCAAAAGTGGCTGTACCAGCTTGAATTCTCACGAGTAGTGTAGGAGGGCTCCCCTTTCTTCACATCCTCTCTGACTTTTTTTTTATTTCTGTCTTATTAATTTTTTTTCAAGATTTTATTGATTTATTCTACAGAGATAGAGATGGCCAGCGAGAGAGGGAACACAAGCAGGGGGAGTGGGAGAGGAAGAAGCAGACTCATGACGGAGGAGCCTGATGTGGGACTCGATCCCATAAGGCCAGGATCACGCCCTGAGCCGAAGCAGACGCTTAACCAATGTGAGACCCAGGTGCCCCCTGCCTTGTTAATTTTAACCATTCTAACTGGTGTAAGGTGGTATCTCATTGTAGTTTTGATTTGTATTTGCCTGATGGCAATTGATGTGGAGCATTTTTTCATGTGTCGGCCATTTGTATGTCTTCTCTGGAGAAGTATCTCTTTGTGTCTTCTGCCCATTTTTTGGGTGTCGAGTTTGAGGAGTTCTTTATAGATCTTGGATACCAGCCCTTTATCTGTAAAATCATTTGCAGATATCTTCTTCAATTCCATAGGTTGCCTTTTTGTTTTTTGATCATTTGCTTTTCCAAGCAGAAGCTTTTTATCCTGATGAAGTGCCCATAGTTCATTTTTGCTTTTATTTCTTTGCCTTTAGAGACGTGGCTTGCAAGAAGTTGTTGTGTTCAAAGTTGAAGAGTTCTTTTGATTTTGATATGAGACAGGAATCCATTATCTTATTTTCCTGATTGTATTCGAGTCCTCTGTCTTTCTTGGTGAGTCTAGCTAAGTTTCTCAGTTTTGTTTATCGTTCCAAAAAAGGCTGCTCTCATTTTCATTGTTTTTTTTTTTTGTCTGTTTAGTCTCCGTTGGATTTATTTATGCATTCCTTTTTGTTATTTCCTTATTTCTACTAATTTGGGGCTTTGTTTGTTGTTTTATTTTCTACTTCTTTACCACATAAATCAGGTTGTTTATTGGAGAGCATTCTCATGGATTGATGAACACTTGAATTTCTATGAATGTCCCCCATAAAGTTACTTTTGCTGCATCCCATAAGTTTTTGTAGGTTGTCTTTTTATCAGTGTCAAGGTACTTCTAAAAAATTTTTGATTTCTTCTTTGACTGTTGGTTGTTCAGTAGCTTGTTGTTAAATCTCCACATATTTTTTTAAGATTATATAGGTATCTGACAGAGAGTGAGACAGCAAGAGAGGGAACACAAGCTGGGTGGTGGGAGAGGGAGAAGCAGGCTTCCGAATGAGCAACGAGCCTGATTTGGAGCTAGATCCCAGAATCCTGGGATCAAGACCCGAGCTGAAAGGAGATCCTTAATGACTGAGCCACCCAGGCCCCAAAAATCTCCACCTATTTTTGACTGTCCCATTTTTTTCTTGAGACTGATTTCTAGTTTCATATCATTGTGGATGGACAAGATTTGAAGCAGAAGGTGAAGAGAGCATTCAGATGAAAGGTTTGTTTCCTGGAGGGTTTTCTGAGGGCAGACCATGAGTTCAGTGGGGACGGAGGAAGGTTTTGTGAGACGGGGGTGGGGTTAACCCTTGTTAGAATTACTGACTACTACCATGCAGGCTGTGTGCTACCGTTCACACTGTAGTCCTGATGGATGTGTACTTCATTAGAAATATTTTCTAGGAGGTGTAGGCATAGCCTTCACTTAAAAAAAGATGGCATGTGGGTTCATGGCATGACCCCAGGTCACCAACCAGGATGTATGGTATTGTGGGTGATCAGAAACAGGCTTTCTGTGGGAAGTGACAGAAATAAGGTATGGTGAGCTCCATGACCATAGGTGAGGTCCCGAGTGACGCACTGGGTGTTGGGTTCTGTGGATCTGTCTCATCATGTTCTGTGGAATTCAGGGACACCCTCCTGTCTGTGGATTTGTGTGGAGACAGGTAGACATCAGTGTCTGGCCAGGCACGAGGGTCGTACTGGCCCACCACCAGAGGTGCAGCGTGTGGGGGAGCCACTGCTTGGTTTCCACGAAAGCTGACCAGGGTCTGTGACCGTGATTCCTAGCAGCCGCAAGGGGAGAGGAGGCCGGGGGTGGTGCACACTTCCTAGACTTGTGGTCAGGACTAGTCTGGATCCCACTGAAGTCACCCACACTGGGCACAGAAGGTACCCAGTCAGTGTAGCTGTGGGCACTGCTCCCATGGTACTTTTGGGCCAGCTCCATGCTGCCACCTCCTGCTTTTCATCATCATCTTCAAGGTCATGTGCCTCTGCTCTTGCCCCATGGCCTCCGGGGTATTGTCCGTCCTCCATCTGGTCCTCGTCCCTGGTGCCCTGTGCAGTCCGATGCCAGGGTAGCCTTCTCGAGACAAACATCTGGCCCTGATGGAACACTTCCATGGATCTCGGGTGATGCGAGGATGATGCCCTGCCCTGGAAGGGGGCTGCAGGTCCCCAATCAGGACAGCCATGTCTCCCTTTTCAGCATGGCCTGCCCTCCCCTCAGTCTTCTTCAGGGAAGCTCTCCCCACTTCCTGAGATGACAGCTCTGAACTTAAAAATGAATGTTATTTTACATATCTCTATGCCTTAGTTCATCCATGGCATGTCTTTCAACCCCGTTAGTGGGGTTTTTTTAGCAGTTCTGAAGGGCTGTCTGCTCAAGGAGGGGACGACCTGGGTGGGGCAGCTTTCCCTCTCATCTCCCTCAGCATGTCTCTGAGCCCTGAGGCCAGCTGTCCCACTGAAGATTGAGGGACTAGAGCCAGCCCATCCTGAGCACAGGCTGTGTCAGCTCATAGACTGATGCGTGTTGGAGCGGTGGGCAGCTGGCATGGGTCAGGGGCAGGCAGTGTCTCCTTCTCATTCCTTCCCTCCCTTCCTCCCAGAGGTAGCTCAGAGCAGCCTTCAACCCCTGCATCTCCAGATCCCTTGACCTGTGCCTCCTGTGTTCAGCTGGTGACCTTGGAGTTTCGCATGGATTCTACCTCCCGTACCCTCTCCCATAGCAGTTCCTGGATCAGGGGAGGGTCGGACCCTTGTCTGTTTTTGGTCTTCTTCCTTTCCCACACCAAGCCCACCCACCTTTGCATCTTCCATGTATGTGCTTGGAAGCAAGCCCATCCACAGGGAACCTATTAGCCAAATGGATCCAGGCAATGAACATTGAAGTAGAGATCCAGGATCCATAATAAACCTGCTCTGAAACCTGTCCCAAAGTCTGTGACTCTCTCACACTGAAACAGAAACAATAATAGCTTTCTGGACTGTGAAGTGATATGTCTTTCTACTTCCAATCTTGAATGCAAAGGTGCTGAGCCTGGACTGAAAAGGACCATGGCTCGCGTGGGCTGGGATCCACGGGAAGAACTCAGTGAAATCTGAATTTGAGGCATGGAGTGAATAATTATTGTAGAGTGAATCCTCCCAAGTAGGGCTTATGCACATTGCACAGGAAAAGCTTTTTCAAAGAGCTTCCTGAAAGAAAAATCTTTTTTTAAAATTTAGTTTAATTCCACTAGAGCTAACATACAATGTTACATTAGTTTCAGGTATACAATAGAGTGATTCAGTAATTCTACATATTACTCAGTGGTCATCAAGAAAAGTGTCCTCTTAATCCCCTTCATCTATTTCACTCATCCCTCTATCCACCTCCTCTCTGGTAACCTTCCGTTTGTTCTCTATTGTTAAGAGTTTGTATTTTGGTGTGTCTCCTTTTTCTCTTTTAGTTATTTATTTTTGTTTATTTCTTAAATTCCCCATTAGAGTGACATCGTATGGCATTTGTCTTTCTCTGACTGACTGATTTTAGTTAGGATAATACTCTCTAGCTCCATCCATATGGCTGCAAATGGCAAGGTTTCATTCTTTTTCAAGCCGAGTAGTACTCCATTGTGTGTGTGTGTGTGTGTGTGTGTGTGTGTGTGTGTGTGTGAATACACACATCTATCATCTCATTTGTCAATTTTTCTACAGACACTTGGGTTGCTTCCATATTGTGATATTGTAAATAATGGTGCAAGAAATATAGGGGTGCACATATCCTTTTACGTTACTGTTTTCCTATTCTTTGGGTAAATATGAGTAGTGTGAATGTTGGATCGTAGGGTAGTTCTATATTTAATTTTTTGAGGAACCTTCATACTGTTTTCCATGGTGGCCACCGCAGTTTGCATTCCCACCCACAGTTCACGAGGATTCCCCTTTATCCACATCCTCCCAACAGCTGCTCTTTGTTGTGCTTTTGATGTTAGCCATTCTGACAGGTTTGAGGTATTACCTCATTGTCCTTTGGATTTACATTTTCCTGATGATGGGTGATGTTGAACATCTTTTCACGGGACTGTTGGCCATTTGTATTTCTTCTTTGGAGAAATGTCTGTCCATGTCTTCTGCCTATTTTTTAACTGGATTATTTGTTTTTTGGGGGTTGAGTAGTATCAGTTGTATATGTTTTGGACACTATCCCTTTATTGCATATGATCTTTGCAAATATCTTCTTCCTTTGAGTAGGTTGTCTTATTATTTTTACGTTTTCATTGTTCTTCTGCTGTGTGGAAACTTTTTATTTTGCTGTATTCCCAATAGTTTATTTTTGCTTTCATTTCCTTTGCCTCAGGACACAGTCTAGAAAAACGTTGGTATGGTCCATGTCAAGAAGTTACTGTCTTCCCTCCTGTAGGATTTTTATGGATTCAGGTCTCATATTGAGGTCTTGAAACTGTTTTGTGTTTGTCTTTATTGTGTAAGAAAGCAGTCTAATTTCATTCTTTTGTGCGTAGCTGTCTAGTTTTCCCAACACCATTTGTTGTAGAGACTGTCCTTTTCCCTTTTGATATCGTTGCTTGCTTTGTGGAAGATTCATGGACCACATAATTGTGGGTTTCTGTCTGAACTTGTATCCTGTTCCTTTGGTCGCTGTGTCTATTTTTGTGCCGTACTGTCTTGTTAGGATGACTGCAGCTTTGTAGTATAACCTGAAATCTGAAATTGTGAGTCCTCCACCTTTGTTTTTCTTTTCCACATTGCACTGGCTGTTCGGAATCTTTAGTGGTTCCATACAAATGTTTAGGATTGTTTATTCGAGGTCTTTTGTTCTTTAATTTAAATTCAATTAGCCAACTTACAGTACATCATTCGTTTCAGATGTAGTCTTCAATAAATTTTCAGTCTTGTGTATCACCCAGTGCTCATTGTATCGTGTGACCTCCTTAATGCTACTCACCCAGTTACCCCCCCCCAACTTCTCCTCCAACAATCATCAGTTTCTTGCGATAGTTAAGAGTCCATCATGGGTTTTCTCCCTCTCTGATGACTTCCCATTCTATTTTCCCTTCCTTCCCCTATGGTCACCTTCCTTGTTTCTGATATTCCACATAGGAGTGAAAGCATATGATCATTGTCTTTCTTTCATTGACTTATTCCACTCAGCATAATACCCTCCAGCTCCACCCAGGTCGGTGTGATGGTAAGTATTCATCCTATCTGATGGCTGAGTAATATCCCATTATATATATGATCCACATCTTCTTTATCCATTCATCTATCCATGGTCATCTGCACTCCTTCCACAGCTTCTCTATTATGGATATTGTTGCTATGAACACTGGTGTGCATGTGTCCTGTCTTCACTACCTCTGTCTCTGGGGGTAAATACCCAGTAGTGCAATTGCTGGGACATAGGGTAGCTTTATTTATAACTTCTTGAGGAAATTCTGTACCATTTTCAAGAGTGGCTGTACCAGACTGCATTCGTACAGGGGTGTAAGAGGGTTCCCGTTTCTCCATATCCTCTCCAACATATATAGTTTCATGTCTTCTTATTTTTAGATATTCGGCCTCGTGTGATATGGCATCTATAGGGGTTTACATTTGTATTTCCCTGAAGCCAAGTGATATGAAGCATTTATGCATGTATCTTTTGATCACCAGTACATCGTTATCAGTGAAATGACTTCCCATTTTAATCTATCTCAAGACCTAAAGCTGGGGAAGGCACTGAAGCTGGATGATACCATTGGTTGGAAGTGTGGAGAATTTCAAAAGATCTCCGTGGAGAGCAAGTTTAAAGGTCAGTGTGAAGCTACTAATTGGATCCGGGGAGATCTCTGAAAGTGGGGGTTGCCTGGGATGGGCTGAGGGGGGCCCTCCGATTTTCCTATGAATCCTTGCTGCAGCCCCAAATGGACAGTTTCCTGCTGTGGGGCAGGCTGAGTCCTCTAGTCGTGCAGAGGTGAGCCCAATGCCTGGCGCCTTGGAGGCAGGCAAACGGGGAGGGACCCTCAGCAGAAGACCCAGGGTTAGGTTAGGCCTCAAGAGACAGCAGGTCCGAACTGCCCAGTGCTCAGAGAACTCCCAGGCTGAGTGAGATGAGGGCACAAGGGCGGGTGAGTGTGAGCCTTGGGGTTTCATCTGGAAGGGCCCACAAAAGTCGGGGTTCACCAGAAGGGGCTCTCAGGGGGTGCCCCAATTCTCTTGCCCTGAATGCTCTGTTGTGCCCCCAAACGGTACAGTTTCCTGTGGGCTGCAGGCTGAGTCCTACAGTGGGGCTTGGGTTTCCCCAATCCCCCGGAGTGGGGTGCCAGGGCCCTGGGGAGGGGCCCCTCTGTGGCCAACCTAGGGTAAGGGTTAGGGTCCAGGAGCCCGGCAGGGACTATCTGCAAGCTGTGCGGCGAGCTCTGTGGAGGGCTGAGAGGAGGCCATGGGGGAGGGTGAGCGTGGGCCTCAGGGTTGGGGTTGGGAGGCTGCCAAAGGATGGGGATGGGCTCCGGGGGCCTCCCCAAGTTCTCGTGCCCTGTAGGCTCCGTAGAGCCCCAAGGGGCACGGTTTCCTGTCGGGTGGCAAGCTGAGTCCTGCAGTGGGGCACAGGTATCCCAATTCCCCCAGGCTGCGGTGTAAGGCTCCTGGGGAGGCCCCCACACCCACAGCCGACCTAGGGCTAGGTTTAGGCCCAGGAGCCCTGCAGGCCCGATCTGCTGGCTGTATGGCTAGTTACACGGGCTGAGGTGAGGGTGTGGGGGAGGGTGAGCGTGGGCCTCAGGGTTGGGGTGCGGGAGGCCACCGAAGTTCGCTGGTGTCTCAGGAAGGCCCTACTGGTTCTCCTGCCCTGAATGCTCTATGGCCTCCCAGGGTGCACGGTTTCCTGCGGGGTGGCAGACTGAGTCCTGCTGTGGGGCTCAGGTGTCCCGAATCCCCGCGGCTGCAGCTCCAGGCTCCTGGGGAGGGGCCCCTCCACAGATGAACTAGGGTTAGGGTTGGGGCCCAGGAACCCCGCAGGCCAGATCTGCCCAGTATATGGCGAGCTCCGCCGCGGCCTGAGGTGAGGGTGCGGGATGGGGTGAGCATGGGCTTCAATGGTGGGTTTAGGGATCGCCGAAGTTCGCCGGGGGCTCTGGGGGCCCTCCTGGTTCTCCCGCCCTGAATGCTCTACAGCCTCCCAAGGGGCACGGTTTCCTGCGGGCTGGCAGGCTTTGTCCTGCAGTGGGGCTCAGGTGTCCCCAGTCCCTGGTGCTGCGGCACTGGGCCCCAGGGGAGGGGCCCTACCCAGCGGACCTAGGGTCAGGTCTAGGCCTCAGGAACCTGGCAGGCCTGATCTGCCGGCTCTGCGTCGAGGTCGGTGGCAAGCTGAAGGGAAGGCGTGGGGCGGGATGAGCATGGGCCTCAGGGTTGGGGTGTAGGGGGCTGCCGAGGATCACTGGTGGCTCAGGGGGGCCCTACCAGTTCTTCTGCACAGGATGCTCTGCAGCGCCCCAAGGGGCATGGTTTCCTGAGGGGTGGCAGGCTTAGTCCCGTGGTGGGGCTCAGGTGTACCCAATCCCCAGGGTTAGGGTACGGATTAGGGTATGGGTTAAGGTTAGGGTATGGGTTACGGTTAGGGTATGGGTGAGGGTAGGGGTTAGGGTTAGGGTAAGGAGAGGGTACGGGTTAGGGTTGGGTTTAGGGGTTACAGGTTAGAGGTTATGGGTTAGGGTACAGATTAGGGTTTAGGGTACGGGTTAGGGTTTAGGGTTTGGGTTTACGGTTAGGGTTTGGGTTGGAGTACGGGTTAGGTTTAGGGTACGGGTCAGGGTTAGGGTATGGGTTAGTCTACGCATTAGGGTACGGTTTAGGGTACGGGTTAGGGTACGGTTTAGGGTAAGTGTTTGCGTACGGATTTGGGTACGGCTTAGGGTACGGGTTATGGTTAGGGTACGGGTTAGGGAACGGGTTAGGGATAGGGATTGGGTACGGTTTAGGGTTAGGGTATGGGTTAGGGTAAGGGTTAGGGTACAGTTTAGGGTTAGGTATGGGTTAGGCTATGGGTTAGGGTCCGGGTTAGAGATAGGGTACGGGTTAGGGTATGGGTTAGGGTACGGGTTAGGGTATGGGTTAACGTTAAGGTAAGGGTATGGGTTAAGATTAAGGTAAGGGTACTGGTTAGGGTTAGGGTACAGGTAGGGTTAGGGTACGGGTCATGATACGAGTTAGGATATGGGTTAGGGTCAGGGTTTAGGGTTTAGTGTTAAAGTAAGGGTATGGGTTAGGGTACTTGTTAGGGTTACGGTTAGGTTTAGGGTACGGTTTAAATTACGGGCTAGGGTATAGTTTAGGGTTAGGGTTAGGGTACGGGTTAGAGTACGTGTTAGGGTTTCGGTTAGGGTTAGGGTATAGGTTAGGGTTAGGGTTAGGGTACGGGTTAGGGTTAGGTTTAGGTTTAGGTTACGATTTAGGGGTAGGGTTAGCTGAAGGGGTAGGGTTAGGGGTAGGGTTAGGGGTATGGTAGGGGTCGGGGTTGGGTTAGGGTTTAGGGTTAGGTTTTGGGGTTAGTGGTTAAGGTTAGGGTTTAGTGTTTAGGGTTTCGGGATTAGGGTTAGGGGTTAGGGTTTAGGGTTTAGTGTTAATGTTAGGGTTTAGGGTTTAAGGATTAGGGTTTAGGGTTAGGTTTAGGGTAGGGTTGGGGTTAGGGTAAGTGTTAGGGGTTAGGGTTAGGATTAGGGGTTAAGGTTTAGGGTTTAAGGTTAGGGCTTAGGGTTTAGGGTTAGGGTTAGACCCCAGTAGGCCAGCAGGACCGATGCGCCGGCTGTGCGGCGAGTGGAGGAGTGGGACGATTGAGGGTGCTGGCGAGCTGGAGTATGGTATCCCGCGTTTTGGCGCAGGGGACCTTTGAACACCACTACTGGCTCGGAGGGCCCTGCCCATTCTCCCGCCCTGAATGACCGGCGGCGCCCCTAGAGGCCTGGGTCGTGGCGGGGTGGCAGTGTGAGTCTGGCACTGCGGTTTGGGGGTCCCCAATGCCATGCGTTGCAGCGCAAGGGCCCTTGGGAGGGGCCCCTGGGGCCATCCTAGGGTTACTGTTAGCACCCAGGAGTCTGGTAGACATGATCCGCCAGCTGTGCAGTAGCGGAGGGCCAGGCCAAGGTGAGGGCGCTGGCGAGCTGGGGCGTGGGCCCATGCAGTTTGGCACGGGGGCCTTGGAAGGTCGCCTGGGGATTGGATGGCCCTGCCGGTTCTCCCGCCCTGAATGGCCAGAGGCGCCCCTAGCGACCCGGGTCGTGGCGGGGCAGCACGGTGAGTATGGCGCTGGGGCTCGGGGGTCCCCAGTCCCTGGCGTTGCTGCGCCAGGCCCCTTGGGAGGTTCCCCTTGGGGGCCAACCTAAGGTTAGGGTTAGCCCCCAGGGGGCTGGAGGCCCGATCCGCTGGCTGTTTGGTGAGCAGAGGGGCGGGTCGAGGTGAGGGCGCTGGTGAGCGGGAGCATCGGCCCAAGCATTTTGGTGTGTGGGCCCTTAGATGTTCACCGGGACTCGGAGGGCCCTGCCCATTCTCCCGCCCTGAATGACCGGTGGCGCCCCTAGTGGCCTGCGTGCCAGCGGGGTGGCAGGGTGAGTCCGGCGCTGGGGCTTGGGGGTCATCAATCCCCAGTGTTGCGGGACAGGCCCCTTGGGAGGGGCCCCTCAGGGGCCAACCTAGGGTTAGGGTTAGCCCCCAGGAGGCCGGCAGGCCCCATACGCCAGCTGTGCAGCGAGCGGAGGGGCGGGCCGAGCTGAGTGCCCTGGCGAGCTGGAAGGTGGTACCCAAAGTTTTGGCACCAGGGGCCCTCGAATGTCGCCGGGGACTCGGAGGGCCCTGCCCGTTCTCCCGCCCTGAATGAGTGGCGGCTCCCCTAGCAACCCGAGTGGTGGCGGGGCTGCAGGGTGGGTCTGGTGCTGAGGCTCGGGGGTCCCCAATGCCAGGCGTTGCGGCACCAGGCCCCTTGGGCGGGGCCCCTTGGGGGCCGAACTAGGGTAAATGTTAGCTCCTGGAGGCCGGCAGGCACGATCCACAGTCTGGGGCGAATGGAGGTGTGGTCGAAGATCAGGGCGCTGGCGAGCAAGAGAGTGGGCCCCAGCGTTTTGGCGCTGGGGGCCTTCAAAGGTCACCGGGGCAGGGAGGGCCCTGCCCGTTCTCCCGCCCTGAATGATTGGCGGTACCCTAGCGGCCCGGGTGTGGGCGGGGCGGAACGGTGAGTCCAGCGTTGCGACTCGGGGGTCTCCAATCCCTGGCGTTCCGCGGCAGTCCCTTTGGGAGGGGCACCTTGGGGGCCGACCTAGGGTTAGGGTTATCCCCCAGGAGGCCAGCAGGCTCAATCCACCGGCTCTGTGGTGAATGGGGGGGTGGACCAAGGTGAGGTCGCTGGCGAACGGAAGCGTGGGCCCCAACATTTTGGCTCGGTGGGCTTTCAAATGTCGCAGGGGGCTCGGAGGGCCCTGCTCCTTCTCCCGCCATGAACGACCGGCGACACCCCTAGCTCCCCGGGTGGCAGCGGGGTGGCAGGGTCAGTCCTGCACTGGTGCTTGGGTTTCCCAATCCCCAGCGTTGCGGCGCCAGGCCCCTTGGGAGGGGCCCCTCTGGGACTGTCCTAGGGTTAGGTTAACCGCCAGGAGGCCAGCAGTCCGGATCCGCAGGCTGTGCAGTGAGCGGAGGAGAGATTGACCGTGGTAGGGCGCAGTTGAGCAGTAGCATGGTACCCAGTGTTTTGGCGTGGGGGGCCTTCTTATTTCACCGGAGGCTCGGAGGGCCCTGCCGGTTATCCCGCCCTGAATGCCCGGAGTCGCTCCTAGAGGCCCGCGTGGCGGCGGGGCGGCAGGGTGGCCCAGCGCTGGGGCTTGCGGGTCCCCAATCCCTGCCGTTGTGGCACCAAGCCTCTTGGGAGGGGCCACTCTGGGGCCCATCTAGGGTTACCATTAGCCCTGAGGAGCCCGGGAGGCCAGATCCGCCAGCTGTGTGGCTAGGGGGGGGCGGGCTGAGGTGAGAGCACTGTAGAGCGGGAGCATGGGCTTCAGCGTGTTGGCGCGGGGGACCTATAAATGTCGCTGGGGGCTCGGAGGGCCCTGCCCGTTCCCCCACCCTGAATGACCGGTGGCGCCCCAAGTGGCCCGGGTGGCGGCGGAGGGGCAGGTTGAGTACATCATTGGGGCTTGGGGGTCCTCAATCTCCAGCATCGTGGCGCCAGGCCCTTTGGGAGTGCCCTTCCGGGGCCGACCTGGGGTAAGGGTTAGCCCCCAGGAGGCCGGCAGGCCCAATAAGAGGGCTGTGGGGCGAGCGGAGGAGTGGGCTGAGGTGAGGGCGATGGGGAGCAAGATTGTGGGCCCCTGCATTTTGGCACTGGAGGCTTCAAATATCTCCGGTTCCTCCAGGGCCCTGTCCCTTCTCCCGCCCTGAATGACCGGCGGCGTCCCTAGCGGCCCGGGTGGCAGCATTGTGGGAGGGTGAGTCTGGCTTTGGGGCTTGGGGTTCAAGATCCCTGGCATAGTGGCACCAAAACCCTAGGGAGGGGCCCCTGGGGGGCCGACCTAGGGTTAGGGTTAGCCCCCAGGAGACCGTCAGGCCCAACCGCACACTGTGCGGCGAGCTGAGGTGCGGCCCGAGGTGAAGGCGCTGGGGAGCGGGAGCGTGGGCACCAGCGTTTTGGCTCAGGGAGCCTTTGAAGGTCACCGGGGACTCAGAAGGCCCTGCCCTTCTCTCGCCCTCTATGACCCGCGGCGCCCCTAGCGGCCCAGGTGGGGACAGTGCGGCAGGGTGAGTCTGGCTCTGGGGCTCTGAGTCACCAATCCCCAGCATTGCAGAGCCAGGCCGCTTGGGATGTCCCCTCAGGGCCGACCTAGGGTTTTGGTTAGCTGCCAGGAGCCCGGCAGGCCCTATCCACCGGCTCTGAAGGAAGCGGTGGGGTGGGCCTAGGTGAGGGCGCTGGCGAGCAGGATCCTGGGAGCCAACGTTTTTGCGCGGGGAGCCTTCAAAGGTCAGCGTGGGCTCGGAGGGCCCTGCCCGATCTCTTGCCCTGATTGACCGGCGGGGCCTCTAGCGGCTCGGGTGGCTGAAGGGCAGCAGGGTGAGTGCGGCACATGAGCTCGGGGTCCCCATCCCCAGCGTTGCGACGCCAGGCCCCTTGGGAAGTGCCCCTCGGTGGCCGACCTATGGTTAGGGTTACCCTCCAGGAGCCCCGCAGGCCCGATACACCACCTGTGCGTCGAGCGGAGAGTTGGGCCGAGGTGAGGGTGCTGGTGAACATGAGCCCGGGCCCAAGCGTTTTGGTTCGGTGCGCCTTTGAAGGTCGGCGGGGGTTCGAAAGGCCCTACCCATTCTCCCACCCTGAATGAATGGCGGCGCCCCTAGCGGCCTGTGTGGGTTGGGGTGGCAGCGTGCATCCGGCGCTGGGGCTTGGGGGCCCCCAATCCCTGGCGTTGTGGCGCCAGGCCCCTTAGGAAGGTTCCTTCAGGGGCTGTCCTAGGGTTAGGGTGAGTTCCCAGGAGGCCGGCAGGCCCGAGTCGCTGGCTCTGCGAAGAGCGGAGGTGCGGGCCGAGTTGAGGGTGATGCAGAGCGGGAGCGTGGTCCCCAGCGTTTTGGCGCCCTGGGCCTTCGACTGTTGCCATGGCTCAAAGGGCCCTGCCCGTTCTCCTGCCCTGAAGAACCAGCGGCGCCCTTAGCAGCTCCCTTGGCGGTGGAGCGGCAGGGTGAGTCCATGCTGCGGCTCGTGGATCCCCAATCCCCAGCGTTGTGGGGCCAGGCTTCTTGGGAGGGGCTCCTCTTGGGCGGACCTAGGTTTAGAGTTAGCACCCAGAGGGCAGCAGGCCCAATCCTCTGGCTGGGCGGCAAGAGGTGGGCGGCCCGAGGTAAAGGCGCTGGCGATCGGGAGCGTGGGCCCCTGCATTTTGGCGCAGGAGGCTTCAAATATTGCCGGTTTCTCCAGGGCCCTGTCCCTTCTCCTGCCCTGAATGACGGGCGGCGCCACTAGCAGCCCGGGTGGCGACGTGGCGGCAGGGTGAGTCTGGCTCTGGGTCTTGGGGTCCCTGATCCCCAGTGTAGCGGCACCAGGACCCTTGGGAGGGGCCCCTGGGTGGCTGACCTAGGGTTAGGGTTAGCCCCCAGGAGGCCGGCAGGTGGGATCCGGACACTGTCCGTGGAGCGGAGGGCGGGGCCGAGGTGAGGGCGTTGGGGAGCGGGAGCGTGGGCACCAGCGTTTTGGCACGGGGAGCCTTTGAAGGCCACCGGGGGCTCGGAAGGCCCTGCCCCTTCTCTTGCCCTGAATGACCCGCAGTGCTCCTAGCGGCCTGGGTGGCGGCGTTTCCGTAGGGTGAGTGTGGCTCTGGGGCTTGAGGTTCTCGATCCCCGGCGAAGCGGCACCCGGACCCTTGGGAGGTGACCCTGGGTGGCCGACCTAGGGTTAGGGTTAGCACCCAGGAGGCCGGCATGCGGGATCCGCCCGCTGTGCGTGGAGCGGAGGGGCGGGCCGAGGTGAGGGCGCTGGCGAGCAAGAGCCTGGGCCCAAGCGTTTTGGCACCGGGGGCCTTCGAATGTCTCCGGGGACTCGGCGGGCCCTGCCCATTCTCCTCCCTGAATGACCGGCGGCGCCCCTAGCAGCCCAGGTGGCGGCGGGGCGGCATGTAAGTCCGGGCATAGGGCTCGGGGGTCCCCAGTCCACCGCGTTGCGGCGCCAGGCCCTTTGGAGGGGCCCCTCGGAGGCTGACCTAGGGTTAGGGTTAGCCCCTAGGATGCCTGCAGGCCCTATTCGCCAGCCATGTGGAGAATGGTGTGGCGGACCGAGGTGAGGGCACTGGTGAGCGGGAGCGTGGGCCCGGGTGTTTTGGCGCGGGGTGCCTTTGAAGGTCGCCGTGTCTTGGAGGGCCCTGCCCGTGCTCCCGCCCTGAATGAACGGCACCACCCCAAGCCCCCGGGTGGCGGCTGGGTGGTAGGGTGAGTCTGTGCTGAGGCTCGGGGGTCCCCAATCCCCAGCGTTGCGGCGCCAGATCCATTGGGAGGGGCCCCTCGGGGGTCGATCTAGGGTTCCGGTTAGCCCCCAGGAGGCCGGTGGACCCGATCAGCGGCTGTGCGGCACACGGAGGGTTGGGCCGAGGTGAGGGCGCTAGCGAGACTGAGCCTGAGCCCAAGCGTTTTAGTGCGGGGGGCCTTCGAAGGTCAGTGGGGGCTCGGAGGGACCTGCCCGTTCTCCCGCTCTGAATGACCGGCGGGGCCCCTAGAGGCTCCGGTGCCTGAAGGGCAGCAGGGTGAGACCGGCACTTGGGTTGGTGTCCCCATTCCCGGCGTTGTGGCGCCAGGCCACTTGGGAAGGGCCCCTCCGTGGCCAACCTACAGTTAGGGTTAGCCCCCAGGAGGCCAGCAGGCCCGATACACCGCCTGTGCGTCGAGCGGAGAGTTGGGCCGAGGTGAGGGTGCTGGTGAACATGAGCCCGGGCCCAAGCGTTTTGGTTCGGGGCGCCTTCGAAGGTCGGCGGGGGTTCGAAGGGCCCTGCCCGTTCTCCCACCCTGAATGAATGGCGGCGCCCCTAGCGGCACGTGTGGGCAGGGCGGCAGGGTGCATCCAGCGCTGGGGCTTGGGGGTTCCCAATCCGTGGCGTTGCGGCACCAGGCCCTTAGGAAGCGACCCTCGGGGCCGTCCTAGGGTTAGGGTTAGCGCCCAGGAGGCCGGTAGGCCCGATCCGCCGGCTGTGCAAGGAGTGGAGATGCAGGCGGAGTTGAGGGTGATGGCGAGCTGGAGCTGGGCCCCAGCGTTTTGGCGTCCTGGGCCTTTGAATGTTGCCATGGCTCGGAGGGCCCTGCCCTTTCTCCTGCCCTGAAGAACCAGCAACGCCCCTAGCGGCTCCGTTGGCAGTGGGGCGGCAGGGTGAATCCCAGGCTGCGGCTCGGGGATCCCCAATCCCCGGCGTTGTGGTGCCAGGCCACTTGGGAGGGGCTCCTCGTGGGCCGACCCAGGGTTAGAGTTAGCCCCCATAAGGCCGGCAGGCCAGATCCTCTGGCTGGGCGGTGAGAGGTGGGCGGGCCGAGGTAAAGGCGCTGGGGTGCGGGATTGTGGGCCCCTGCATTGTGGGGTGGGAGGCTTCAAATGTCGCAGGTTTCTCCAGGGCCCTGTCAGTTCTCCCGCCCTGAATGACCGGCGGCGCCCCTCGCGGCCCGGGTGGCAGCGTTGTGCGAGGGTGAGTCTGGCTTTGGGGCTTGGGGTTCCAGATCCCTGGCGTAGTGGCACCAAAACCCTAGGGAGGGGCCCCTGGGGGGCCGACCTAGGGTTAGGGTTAGCCCCCAGGAGACCGTCTGGCCCAACCGCACACTGTGCAGCGAGCTGAGGTGCGGCCCGAGGTGAAGGCGCTGGGGAGCGGGAGCGTGGGCACCAGCGTTTTGGCTCAGGGAGCCTTTGAAGGTCACCGGGGACTCAGAAGGCCCTGCCCTTCTCTCGCCCTCTATGACCCGCGGCGCCCCTAGCGGCCCAGGTGGGGACAGTGCGGCAGGGTGAGTCTGGCTCTGGGGCTCTGAGTCACCAATCCCCAGCATTGCAGAGCCAGGCCGCTTGGGATGTCCCCTCAGGGCCGACCTAGGGTTTTGGTTAGCTGCCAGGAGCCCGGCAGGCCCTATCCACCGGCTCTGAAGGAAGCGGTGGGGTGGGCCTAGGTGAGGGCGCTGGCGAGCAGGATCCTGGGAGCCAACGTTTTTGCGCGGGGAGCCTTCAAAGGTCAGCGTGGGCTCGGAGGGCCCTGCCCGATCTCTTGCCCTGATTGACCGGCGGGGCCTCTAGCGGCTCGGGTGGCTGAAGGGCAGCAGGGTGAGTGCGGCACATGAGCTCGGGGTCCCCATCCCCAGCGTTGCGACGCCAGGCCCCTTGGGAAGTGCCCCTCGGTGGCCGACCTATGGTTAGGGTTACCCTCCAGGAGCCCCGCAGGCCCGATACACCACCTGTGCGTCGAGCGGAGAGTTGGGCCGAGGTGAGGGTGCTGGTGAACATGAGCCTGGGCCCAAGCGTTTTGGTTCGGTGCGCCTTCGAAGGTCGGCAGGGGTTCGGAGGGCCCTGCCAGTTCTCCCACCCTGAATGAATGGCGGCGCCCCTAGCGGCCTGTGTGGGTTGGGGTGGCAGCGTGCATCCGGCGCTGGGGCCTGGGGGCCCCCAATCCCTGGCGTTGCGGCGCCAGGCCCCTTAGGAAGGGACCTTCAGGGGCTGTCCTAGGGTTAGGGTGAGCTCCCAGGAGGCTGGCAGGCCCGAGTCGCTGGCTCTGCGAAGAGCGGAGGTGCGGGCCGAGTTGAGGGTGATGCAGAGCGGGAGCGTGGTCCCCAGCGTTTTGGCGCCCTGGGCCTTTGACTGTTGCCATGGCTCAAAGGGCCCTGCCCGTTCTCCTGCCCTGAAGAACCAGAGGCGCCCTTAGCAGCTCCCTTGGCGGTGGAGCGGCAGGGTGAGTCCATGCTGCGGCTCGTGGATCCCCAATCCCCAGCGTTGTCGGGCCAGGCTTCTTGGGAGGGGGTCCTCTTGGGCGAACCTAGGTTTAGAGCTAGCACCCAGGAGGCCAGCAGGCCCAATCCTCTGCCTGGGCGGCGAGAGGTGGGCGGCCCGAGGTAAAGGCGCTGGCGATCGGGAGCGTGGGCCCCTGCATTTTGGCGCAGGAGGCTTCAAATATCGCCGGTTTCTCCAGGGCCCTGTCCCTTCTCCCGCCATGAATGACGGGCGGCGCCACTAGCGTCCCGGGTGGCGACGTGGCGGCAGGGTGAGTCTGGCTCTGGGTCTTGGGGTCCCTGATCCCCAGTGTAGCGGCACCAGGACCCTTGAGAGGGGCCCCTGGGTGGCTGACCTAGGGTTAGGGTTAGCCCCCAGGAGGCCGGCAGGTGGGATCCGGCCACTGTCCAGGGAGCGGAGGGCAGGGCCGAGGTGAGGGCGTTGGGGAGCGGGAGCGTGGGCACCAGCGTTTTGGCACGGGGAGCCTTTGAAGGCCACCGGGGGCTCGGAAGGCCCTGCCCCTTCTCTCGCCCTGAATGACCCGCAGTGCTCCTAGCGGCCTGGGTGGCGGCGTTGCGGTAGGGTGAGTGTGGCTCTGGGGCTTGAGGTTCCTGATCCCCGGCAAAGCGGCACCAGGACCCTTGGGAGGGGCCCCTGGGTGGCCGACCTAGGGTTAGGGTTAGCACCCGGGAGGCCGGCAGGCGGGATACGCCCGCTGTGCGTGGAGCGGAGGGGCGGGCCTAGGTGAGGGCGCTGGCGAGCAAGAGCCTGGGCCCAAGCGTTTTGGCACCGGGGGCCTTCGAATGTCTCCGGGGACTCGGCGGGCCCTGCCCATTCTCCTCCCTGAATGACCGGCGGCGCCCCTAGCAGCCCAGGTGGCGGCGGGGCGGCATGTAAGTCCGCGCATAGGGCTCGGGGGTCCCCAGTCCACCGCGTTGCGGCGCCAGGCCCCTTAGGAAGAGACCCTCAGGGCCATCCTAGGGTTAGGGTTAGCGCCCAGGAGGCCGGCAGGCCCGATCCGCCGGCTGTGCGAGGAGCGGAGGTGCGGGCCGAGTTGAGGGTGCTGGTGAACGTGAGCGTGGGCCCAAGCATTTTGATTCGGGGCGCCTTGGAGCATGGGCGGGGGTTCGGAGGGCCCTGCCCTTTCTCCCACCCTGAATGAACAGCGGCGCCCCCAGCAGCCCGGGTGGGGAGGGGCGACAGGGTGCATCATTTGCTGGGGCTTGGGGGTCCCCAATCCCCGGCGATGGGGCGCCAGGCCCCTTGGGAGAGGCCCCTCGGGGGTAACCTAGGGTTAGGTTTAGCCCCCAGGAGGCCGGCAGGCCCTATTCGCCAGCTGTGTGGAGAGTGGGGTGGCGGACGGAGGTGAGGGTGCTGGTGAGTGGGAGGGTGGGTCTGCCGTTTTTGCGCGGGGGGGGGGCTTCGAAGGTCACCGTGTCTCGGAGGTCCCTGCCCGTTCTCCTGTCCTGATGGACCGGTGGTCCCCTAGCGACTTGGGTGGCTGAAGGGCAGCAGGGTGAGTCTGGCACTTGGGCACGGGGTCCCCATCCCCAGCATTGTGTCACCAGGACCCTTGGGAAGGGCCCCTCGGGGGCCGTCCTAGGGTTAGGGTTAGCGCCCAGGAGGCCGGCAGGCCCGAGTCGCCGGCTGTGCGAGGAGCGGAGGTGCGGGCCGAGTTGAGGGTGCTGGTGAACATGAGCGTGGGCCCAAGTGTTTTGATTCGGGGCGACTTCGAGCATAGGCGGGGGTTCGGATGGCCGTGCCCCTTCTCCCACCCTGAATGAATGGCAGCGCCCCTGCAGCCCGTGAGGGGAGAGGCGACAGGGTGCATCAGGCACTGGGGCTTGGGGGTCCCCAATCCCCAGTGATGCCTTGCCAGGCCCCTTGGGAGAGGCCGCTCGGGGGCAACCTAGGGTTAGGTTTAGCCCCCAGGAGGCCGGCAGGCCCTATTCCCAGCTGTGTGGAGAGTGGAGTGGTGGATGGAGGTGAGGGCGCTGGTGAGTGGGAGGGTGGGTCTGCCGTTTTTGCACGGGGGGGCCTCCGGAGGTCACCATGTCTCGGAGGGCCCTGCCTGTTCTCCCGCCCTGAATGATCGGCAACACCCAAAGCCCCCGGGTGGCGGCTGGGCGGCAGGGTGAGTCAGGTGCTGAGGTTCGGGGTCCCCAATCCCGGCGTTGCTGCGCCAAGGCCCTTGGGAGTGGTCCTTTGGGGATCGATCTAGGGATATAGTTAGCCCCCAGGAGGCAGGTGGACACGATCAGAGGCTGAGCGTTATGCGGAGGGTTGGGATGAGGTGAGGGCACTGGCGAGACTGAGCATGAGCCCACGCTTTTTAGTGCGGGGGCTTTCGAAGCTCAGCGGGGCCTCGGAGAGACCTGCCCATTCTCCCGCTCTGAATGACCGGCGGGGCCCCTAGCGGCTCGGGTGGCTGAAGGGGAGCAGGGTGAGTCCAGCACTTGGGCTCGGGGTCCCCATCCCCGGCGTTGTGGCGCTAGGCCACTTGGGAAGTGCCCCTCGGGGGCCGACCTATGGTTAGGGTTAGCTCCCAGGAGGCCGGCAGGCCCTGGGCCTTCGAATGTTGCCATGGCTTGAAGGGCCCTGCCTGTTCTCCTGCCCTGAATAACCAGCGGCGCCCTTAGCGGCTCCTTTGGCGGTGGGGCGGCACGGGGAGTCCCGCGCTGCGGCTCGGGGATCCCCAATCCCCAGCATTGCGAGGCCAGGCCCCTTGGGAGGGGCTCGTAGGGGGCCGACCTAGGGTTAGAGTTAGCACTCAGGAGGCGGCAGGCCCAATCCTCTGGCTGGGCAGCGAGAGGTGCGCGGGCCAAGGTAACGGCTCTGGGAGCGGGAGCGTGGGCCCCTATATTTTGCCGGGAGGCTTCAAAAGTCCCTGGTTTCTCCAGGGCCCTGTCAGTTCTCCTGCCCTGAATGACCGGCGGCGCCCCATCGGTCTGGGTGGCGACAGTGGGGCAGGGTGAGTCGGGTTCTGGGGCTCTGAGTCACCAATCCCCAGCGTTGCAGAGCCAGGCCCCTTGGGATGTGCCCCACGGGGCCGACCTGGGGTTTTGGTTAGCCCCAGGAGCTTGGCAGGCCCTATCCACCGGCTCTGAATCAAGTGGAGGGGCGGGCCGAGGTGAGGGCGCTGGGAGCAGGAGCATGGGAGTCAAGGTTTTTGCGCGGGGGGCCTTCAAAAGTCAGCGGGGGCTTGGAGGGCCCTGCCCCTTCTCCTGTCCTGATTGACCGGTGGTCCCCTAGCGGCTTGGGTGGCTGAAGGGCAGCAGGGTGAGTCCGGCACTTGGGCACGGGGTCCCCCTCCCCAGCATTGAGTCGCCAGGACCCTTGGGAAGGGCCCCTCGGGGGCCAACCTATGGTTAGGGTTGGCCCCCAGGAGCCCCGCAGGCTCGATACACCACCTGTGCATCGAGCGGAGAGTTGGGCCAAGGAGAGGGTGCTGGTGAACGTGAGCCAGGGCCCAAGGGTTTTGGTTCCGGGCGCCTTCGAAGGTCGGCGGGGGTTCGGAGGGCCCTGCCCTTTCTCCCAACCTGAATGAATGGCGGCGCCCCTAGCGGCCCGTGTGGGGCGGGGCTTCAGCGTGCGTCTGGCACCTGGACTTGGGGGTCCACAATCCCTGGCATTGCAGCGCCAGGCCCCTTAGGAAGGGATCCTCAGGGGCCGTCCTAGGGTTAGGGTTAGCTCCCAGGAGGCCAGCAGGCCCTAGTCGCCAGCTGTGTGAGGAGCAGAGGTGCGGGCCGAGTTGAGGGTGCTGGTGAACGTGAGCGTGGGCCCAAGCGTTTTGATTCGGGGCGCCTTGGACCATAGGCGGGGGTTCGGAGGGCCCTGCCCCTTCTCCCACCCTGAATGAACGGCGGCGCCCCTAGCGGCCCGAGTGGGGAGGGGCAACAGGGTGCATCCGGCGCTGGGGCTTGGGGGTCCCCAATCCCCGGGGATGTTGCGCCAGGCCCCTTGGGAGAGGCCCCTGGGGGGCAACCTAATGTACGGTTTAGCTCCCAGGAGGCCGGCAGGCCCTATTCGCCAGCTGTGTGGAGAGTGCAGTGGCGGAAGGAGGTGAGGGCGCTGCTGAGTGGAAGGGTGGGTCTGCCGTTTTTGCGCTGGGGGGCCTTCGAAGGTCGCCGTGTCTCCGAGGGCCCTGCCTGTTCTCCCGCCCTGAATGATCGGCAGCACCCCAAGCCCCCAGGTGGTGGCTGGGCGGCAGGGTGAGTCAGGTGCTGAGGTTCGGGGTCCCCAATCCCCGGCATTGCTGCGCCAAGCCCCTTGGGAGTGGACCTTTGGGGATCGATCTAGGGTTATGGTTAGCCCCCAGGAGGTCAGTGGACCCAATCAGCGGCTGTGCGGCACGCGGAGGGTTGGGACAAGGTGAGGGCACTGGCGAGACTGAGCATGAGCCCCAGCTTTTTAGTGTGGGGGACCATCGAAGGTCGGCGGGGCCGCAGAGGGACCTGCCCGTTCTCCCACTCTGAATGACCGGCGGGGCCCCTAGCGGCTCGGGTGGCTGAAGGGCAGGAGGGTGAGTCCAGCACTTGGGCTCGGGGTCCCCATCCCCGGCGTTGTGGCGCCAGGCCACTTGGGAAGGGCCCCTTGGGGGGCCGACCTACCCTTAGGGTCAACTCCAGGCGGCCGGCAGGCCCGATACACCACCTGTGTGTCGAGCGGAGAGTTGGGCCGAGGTGAGGGTGCTGGTGAACATGAGCCTGGGCCCAAGCGTTTCGGTTCAGGGCGCCTTCGAAGGTCGGTGGGGGTTCGGAGGGCCCTGGCAGTTCTCCCACCCTGAATGAATGGCGGCGCATCCAGCCGCCCGTGTGAGGCGGGGCGCCAGGGTGCATCCGGCACTGGGTCTTGGGTTCCCCAATCCCCGGCGTTGCAATGCCAGGCCCCTTGGGAAGGGCCCCTCGGGGGCCGACCTATGGTTAGGGTTAGCTCCCAGGAGGCCGGCAGGCCCTGGGCCTTCGAATGTTGCCATGGCTCGAAGGGCCCTGCCTGTTCTCCTGCCCTGAATAACCAGTGGCGCCCTTAGCGGCTCCGTTGGCAGTGGGGCGGCAGGGGGAGTCCTGCGCTGTGGCTCGGGGATCCCCAATCCGCAGCGTTGCGGGGCCAGGCCCCTTGGGAGGGGCTCGTAGGGGGCCGACCTAGGGTTAGAGTTAGCACCCAGGAGGCGGCAGGCCCAATCCTCTGGCTGGGCGGCGAGAGGTGCGCGGGCGGAGGTAAAGGCTCTGGCGAGCCGGAGCCTGGGCCCCTGCATTTTGGTGGGAGGCTTCAAAAGTCGCTGGTTTCTCCAGAGCCCTGTCCGTTCTCCCGCCCTGAATGACCGGTGGCGCCCCTAGCGGCCCGGGTGGGGACAGTGCGGCAGGGTGAGTCGGGTTCTGGGGCTCTGAGTCACCAATCCCCAGCGTTGCAGAGCCTGGCCCCTTGGGATGTGCCCCACGGGGCCGACCTAGGGTTTTGGTTAGCCCCAGGAGCTTGGCAGGCCCTATCCACCGGCTCCGAATCAAGCGGAGGGGCGGGCTGAGGTGAGGGCGCTGGGAGCAAGAGCATGAGAGCCAACGTTTTTCGCGGGGGGCCTTCGAAGGTCAGCGGGGGCTCGGAGGTCCCTGCCCGTTCTCCTGTCCTGATTGACCGGTGGTCCCCTAGCGGCTTGGGTGGCTGAAGGGCAGCAGGGTGAGTCCGGCACTTGGGCATGGGGTCCCCATCCCCAGCGTTGCGTCACCAGGTCCCTTGGGAAGGGCCCCTCGGGGGCAGACCTATGGTTAGGGTTAGTCCCCAGGAGCCACGCAGGCCCGATACACCACCTGTGCATCGAGAGGACAGTTGGGCCGAGGTGAGGGTGCTGGTGAACGTGAGCCAGGGCCCAAGGGTTTTGGATCGGGGCGCCTTCGATTGTCGACGGGGGTTCTGAGGGCCCTGCCAGTTCTCCCACCCTGAATGAATGGCGGCGCCCCTAGTGGCCTGTGTGGGGCGGGGCGGCAGCGTGCATCCGGCACTGGGGTTGGGGGTCCGCAATCTCTGGAGTTGCTGAACCGGGTCCCTTAGGAAGGGATCCTCAGGGGCCGTCCTAGGGTTAGGGTTAGCTCCCAGGAGGCCAGCAGGCCCTAGTCGCCAGCTGTGTGACGAGTAGAGGTGCGGGCCGAGTTGAGGGTGCTGGTGAACGTGAGCGTGGGCCCAAGCGTTTTGATTCGGGGCGCCTTGGAGCATAGGCGGGGGTTCGAGGGCCCTGCCCCTTCTCCCACCCTGAATGAACGGCGGCGCCCCTAGCGGCCCGAGTGGGGAGGGGCAACAGGATGCATCCGGCGCTCGGGCTTGGGGGTCCCCAATCCCCGGCGATGCGGCGCCAGGCCCCTTGGGAGAGGCCCCTCGGGGGAACCTAGGGTACGGTTTAGCTCCCAGGAGGCCGGCAGGCCCTATTCGCCAGCTGTGTGGAGAGTGCAGTGGCGGACGGAGGTGAGGGCGCTGCTGAGTGGAAGGGTGGGTCTGCCGTTTTTGCGCTGGGGGCCCTTCGAAGGTCGCCGTGTCTCCAAGGGCCCTGCCTGTTCTCCCGCCCTGAATGATCGGCAGCACCCCAAGCCCCCGGGTGGTGGCTGGGCGGCAGGGTGAGTCAGGTGCTGAGGTTCGGGGTCCCCAATCCCCGGCATTGCTGCACCAAGCCCCTTGGGAGTGGACCTTTGGGGATCGATCTAGGGTTATGGTTAGCCCCCAGGAGGTCAGTGGACCCAATCAGTGGCTGTGTGGCACGCGGAGGGTTGGGACGAGGTGAGGGCACTGGCGAGACTGAGCATGAGCCCAAGCTTTTTAGTGCGGGGGGCCGTCGATGGTCGGCAGGGCTGCAGAGGGACCTGCCCGTTCTCCCACTCTGAATGACCGGCGGGGCCCCTAGCGGCTCGGGTGGCTGAAGGGCAGGAGGGTGAGTCCAGCACTTGGGCTCGGGGTCCCCATCCCCGGCGTTGTGGCGCCAGGCCACTTGGGAAGGGCCCCTCGGGGGGCCGACCTACCCTTAGGGTTAACCCCAGGCGGCCGGCAGGCCCGATACACCACCTGTGCGTCGAGCGGAGAGTTGGGCCGAGGTGAGGGTGCTGGTGAACATGAGCCTGGGCCCAAGCGTTTCGGTTCAGGGCGCCTTCGAAGGTCGGTGGGGGTTCGGAGGGCCCTGGCAGTTCTCCCACCCTGAATGAATGGCGGCGCCCCTAGCGGCCCGTGTGAGGCGGGCCCCAGGGTGCATCCGGCACTGGGTCTTGGGGGTCCCCAATCCCCGGCGTTGCGATGCCAGGCCCCTTGGGAAGGGCCCCTCGGGGGCCGACCTATGGTTAGGGTTAGCTCCCAGGAGGCCGGCAGGCCCTGGGCCTTCGAATGTTGCCATGGCTCGAAGGGCCCTGCCTGTTCTCCTGCCCTGAATAACCAGTGGCGCCCTTAGCGGCTCCGTTGGCAGTGGGGCGGCAGGGGGAGTCCTGCGCTGTGGCTCGGGGATCCCCAATCCGCAGCGTTGCGGGGCCAGGCCCCTTGGGAGGGGCTCGTAGGGGGCCGACCTAGGGTTAGAGTTAGCACTCAGGAGGCGGCAGGCCCAATCCTCTGGCTGGGCGGCGAGAGATGCGCGGGCCAAGGTAAAGGCTCTGGCGAGCCGGAGCCTGGGCCCCTGCATTTTGGTGGGAGGCTTCAAAAGTCGCTGGTTTCTCCAGGGCCCTGTCCATTCTCCCGCCCTGAATGACCGGTGGCGCCCCTAGCGGCCCGGGTGGGGACAGTGCGGCAGGGTGAGTCGGGTTCTGGGGCTCTGAGTCACCAATCCCCAGCATTGCAGAGCCAGGCCCCTTGGGATGTGCCCCACGGGGCCGACCTAGGGTTTTGGTTAGCCCCAGGAGCTTGGCAGGCCCTATCCACCGGCTCTGAATCAAGTGGAGGGGCGGGCCGAGGTGAGGGCGCTGGGAGCAGGAGCATGGGAGCCAAGGTTTTTGCGCGGGGCGCCTTCAAAAGTCAGCGGGGGATTGGAGGTCCCTGCCCCTTCTCCTGTCCTGATTGACCGGTGGTCCTCTAGCGGCTTGGGTGGCTGAAGGGCAGCAGGGTGAGTCCGGCACTTGGGCACGGGTCCCCCTCCGCAGCATTGAGTCGCCAGGACCCTTGGGAAGGGCCCCTCGGGGGCCAACCTATGGTTAGGGTTGGCCCCCAGGAGCCCCGCAGGCTCGATACACCACCTGTGCATCGAGCGGAGATTTGGGCCAAGGAGAGGGTGCTGGTGAACGTGAGCCAGGGCCCAAGGGTTTTGGTTCCGGGCGCCTTCGAAGGTCGGCGGGGGTTCGGAGGGCCCTGCCCTTTCTCCCAACCTGAATGAATGGCGGCGCCCCTAGCGGCCCGTGTGGGGCGGGGCGGCAGCGTGCGTCAGGCGCTGGGACTTGGGGGTCCACAATCTCAGGCCTTGCAGCTCCAGGCTCCTTGGGAGGGGCCCATTGGGGGCCGACCTAGGTTTAGGGTTAGCCCCCAGGAACCTGGCAGGCCTCATTCGCTGGCTGTGCTGTGAGCAGAGCAGCGCGCCGAGGTGAGGGCGCTGGCGTACGGGGGTGTGGGCAAAGCCTTTTGGCGCGGGGGGGGCTTTCGAAAGTCCCTGGGGGCTCGGAAGGCCTTGCCCGTTCTCCCAACCTGAATGACCGGCGATGCCCCTAGTGGCCCGGGTTGCGGTGGGGCGGCATGGTAAGTCCAGCGCTGGGGCACGGGGGTCCCCAATACTCGGCGTTGGGGCGCCAGGCCCCTTGGGAAGGGCCCTGGGGGTCCGAACCAGCGTTAGTGTTAGCCCCCAAGAGGCCGGCAGACCTGATCCGCCAGCTGTGTAGCGAGCAGTGGGGCAGGCCGAGGTGAGGGCACTGTAGAGCGGGAGCGTGGGCCCAAGCGTTTTGGCGTGGGGGCATTCGAAAGTCACCGGGGGTTCAGAGCGCACTTCCGGTTCTACTGCGCTGAAAGCCCGACGGTGCACCTAGTGGCTCGGGTTGCAGAGGGGCGGCAGGGTGAGTCCAGTGCTGGGGCTTGGGAATCCCCAATCCCTGGCGTTTCGGCACCAGACCCCTTGGGAAGGGCCCCTCGGGCCTGACTTAGGGTTTGGGTTAGCCTCCAGGAGGCCAGCAGGCTGGATCTGCCAGCTGTGCAGCGAGTGGATGGTCGGGCGGAGGTGAGATTGCTGGCGAGCGGGAGCGTGGGCCCAAGCGTTTTGGCGTGGGGGGGGTTCAAAGGTCGCCGGGGACTCGGAGGGCCCTGCCCGATCTCCCGCCCTGAATGAGGACGTTGCCCCTAGCGGGCTGGGTCGCAGTGAGGCGGTAGGGTGAGTCCGGCGCTGGGGCTCGGGAGTCCCCAATCCCCGGCATGGCGGTGCCAGGCCCCTTGGGAGGGGCCCCTTGGGTGCCGACCTAGGCTTAGAGTTATCCCCCCGGAGGCCAGCAGCCCCGATCTGCCCGCTGTATGGCGAGTGATGTGGCGGGCTGGAGTGAGGGTTCTGGCGAGCGGGAGCGTGGGCCTGAGTGTTTTCGCACGGGGGCCTTCGAAGGTCGCCATTGGCTCGGAGGGCCCTGCCCGTTCTCCTGCCCTTAATGACTGGCGGGGACCCTAGTGGCCCGGGTGGCAGCGGGGCGGGAGGGTGAGTCTGGCAATGGGGCTCGGGGGACACGAAACCCCGGCGTTGTGGCGCCAGGCACCTTGGGAGAGGCCCCTCGGGGGCTGACTTAGGTTTAGGGTTAGCCCCCAGGAGGCCGGCAGGCCCGATCCGCTGGCTGTGCGGCGAGTGGAGGGGCGGGCCGAGGTGAGGGCGTTGGCGAGTGGGAGCATGGGCCCAAGTATTTTGGCAAGGGTGGCCTTCGAAGGTCGCCGGGGGCTCGGAGGGCCCTGCCCGTTCTCCCGCCCTGAATGACTGGCAGCGCCCCTAACGGCCCGGGTGGAGGCAGGGCGGTAGGGCGGCTCCAGAGCTGGGGATCTGGGGTCCCCAATCCCCGGCGTGGTGGCGCCAGGCCCATTGGGAGGGGCCCCTCGGGGGCTGATGTAGGGTTTGGGTTAGCCCCCAGGAAGCTGGCAGGCCCGATCCGCCACATGTGCGGTGTGCGGAGGGGCTGGCCTAGGTGAGGGCGCTGGCGAGCTGGACCGTGGGCCCAAGCGTTTTGGTGCGGGGGGCTTCAAATGTCGCCCGGGGCTCTGAGGGCCCTGCCCGTTCTCCCACCTGAATGAGGACAGCGCCCCGAGTGTGCCAGGTCACGGCGCGGTGGCAGGGTGAGACTGCCGCCGGGGCTCGGGGGTCCCCGAGCCCCAGCATGGCAGAGCCAGGCCCCTTGGGAGGGGCCCCTCGGGCACCGACGTAGGGTTTGTGTTAGCTCCAGGAGGCCGGCAGGACCTATCCGTAGGCTGTACTGCGAGCCGAAGGACGGGTCGACGTGAATGCACTGGCGAGTGGGAGCGTGGGCCCAAGCGTTTTGGCGAGAGGGTTTCGAAGATTGCCGGGGGCACGGAGAGCCCTGCCTGTTCTAACGCCCTGAATGAACGGCGGCGCCCCTAGCGGCCCGGGTGGCGGCGGGGTGGCAGGGTGAGTCAGGCGAGGGGGCTTGGGGGACCCCAATCCCAGGCGTGGTGATGCCAGGCACCTTGGGAGGGGCCCCTTGGGGGCCAAGCTAGGTTTAGGGTTAGCCCCCAGGAGGCCGGCAGGCCCTTTCCGCCAGCTGTGTGACGAGCGGAGGATGGGCCGAGGTGAGGGCACTGGCGAACGGGAGCTTGGGCCCAATCCTTTTGGCACGAGGGGCCTTCGAAGGTTGCCGGGGGCTCGGAGGGCCCTGCCCGATATCCCGCCCTGAATGAGGAAGGCGCCCCTAGCGGGCCGGGTCGCAGTGGGGAGGCAGGGTGAGTTCGGCCCTGGTGCTCGGGGGTCCCCAATCCCTGGCGTGGCAGCACCAGGCCCCTTGGGAGGGGCCCCTCGTGAGCCGACCTAGGGTTAGGGTTAGCCCAAAGGAGGACGGCAGGCCCCATCCACCGGCTGAGCGGATTACGGAGTGGTGGCCAAGGTGAGGGCTCTGGCGAGCGGGAGCATGGTCCTAGGCGTTTTGGCACAGGGGCCTTCGAAGTTCGAGGGTGGCTCGGAAGGCTCTGCATGTTCTCCAGCCCGGAATGACCGGCGGCGCCCCTAGCGGCCCGGGTGGCGGCGGAGTGGCAGGGTGCATCTGGTGTTGTGGCTCGGGGGTCCCCAAACCCCGGCGTGGCAGTGCCAGACCCCTTGGGACGGTCCCCTCTGAGACCGACCTAGGGTTCGGGTTAGCCCCCAGGAGAATGGCAGGCCCGATCCGCCAGCTGTGCAGAGAGTGGAGGGACGGGCCGAAGTGAGGGCGCTGGTGAGTGGTAGCGTTGGCCCAAGCGTTTTGGTGCAGGAGGCCTTGGACATTCGCCGGGGGCTCGGAGGGCCCTGCCCATTCTCCCGACCCATGAGGACATTGCTCCTAGCAGGCTGGGTCGTGGAGGGGCAGCAGGGTGAGCCCGCAGCAAGTGCTCGCGGGTCCCCAATCCCCGGCATGGCGGCGCCAGGCACTTGGGAGTGGTCCCTCGGGGGCCGACCTAGGGTAGAGTTAGCCTAAAGGATGCCAGCAGGCCCGATCTGCCGTATGTGCGGTGAGCGGAGGGGCTAGCCGAGGTGACGGCGGTGGCGAACAGGAGCGTAGGCCCAAGCGTTTTGGCGCAGATGGCCTTTGAAGGTCGCCCAGGGCTCGGAGGGCCCTGCCCATTCTCCCGCCCTGAATGACCGGCGCCGCCCCAAGCAGCCCGGGTGGCGGAGGGGCGGTAGGTTGAGTTGGGCCCTGGGGCTCGGGGGTCCCCAATCCCCGACATTGAGGCGCCAAGCCCCGTGGGAGGGGCCCCTCGGGTCCGACCTAGGGTTAGGGTTAGCCCCCAGGAGGCTGGCAGGCACAATCCGCCAGCTGTGTGGCAAGCGGAGGGGCGGGCCGAGGGGCAGGCGCTGGAGAGTGGGAGCATAGTCCCAAGCGTTTTGGCGCGGGGGGCCTTCGAAGTTTGCCAGGGGCTCGGAGGGCCCTACCCGTTCTCCCGCTCTGAATGAGCTGTGGCACCCCTAGTGGCCCGGAGGATGGCGGGGCAGCAGCGTGAGTTTGGCTCTGGGGCTCCGTGTCCCCAATCCCTGTATTGTGGCACCAGGCCCCTTGGGAGGGGCCCATCGGGGGTCGACCAAGAGTTAAGGTTAGCACCCAGGAGGCCGGCAGGCCCGATCCACCGGGTGTGTGACGAGTGGAGGGGCGGGCCGAGGTGAGGGCGCTGGCGAGCGGGAGCGTGGACCCAAGCGTTTTGGTGCGGGGGTCCTTTGAAGGTCGCAGGTGGCTCGGAAGGGCTTGCCCGTTCTGCCACCCTGAATGACCAGCGGCACCCCTAGCAGCCCGGTGGCGTCGCGGCGGCCGTGTGAGTCCGGCGCTGGGACTTGGGGGTCCCAATCCCTGGCGTTGGGCAGCCAGGCCCCTTGGGAGTTTCCCTCGGGGGTCGACCTAGGGTTAGGGTTATCCCCCAAGAGCCTGTTAGGCCCGATCTGCCAGCTGTGCAGCGAGCGGAGGGGTGGGCTGAGGTGAGGGCGTTGGTGAGCGAGAGCGTGGACCCAAGCATTTTGGCGCAGGTTGCCTTCGAAGATCACCAGGGGATCGGAGGGCCCTGCCCGTTCTCGCTCCCTGAATGACCGGCGGTGCCCCTAGCAGCCCGGGTGGCGGCGGGGTGACACGGTGAGTCCGGCGGTGGGGCTCGGGGGTCCCCAATCCCAGGCATTGCGGTGCCAGGCCCCTTTGGACAGGCCCCTCAGGGGCCCACCTAGGGCATATTGGTAGCCCCCAGGAGGAGGGCAGGCTTCATCCGCCAGCTCTCCGGCAAGCGGAGGGGCGGGCCGAGGTGAGGGCGCTGAGGGGCGGGAGCGTGGGCTCAAGCGTTTTGGATGGGGAGGCCTTCGAATGTCGCCGCGGGCTCGGAGGGCCCTGTCCGTTCTCCCGCCCTGAATGACCAGTGGCACCCCTAGCGGACCGGGTGTCAGTGGGGCGGCAGGGTGAGTCCGGCGCTGGGGCTCGGGGGTCCCCAATCCCCGGCGTTGCGGCGCCAGGCCCGTTGGGAGGGGCAGCTCCGGGCCCGTCCTAGGGTAAGGGTGAGCCCCCAGGAGGCCGGCAGTTCTGATCCAGCAGCTGTGAGGTGAGCGGAGGGGCGGGCCGAGGTAATGGTGCTGGGGAGCGGGAGCATGGGCCAAAGGGTTTTGGCGCGGGGTGCATTCGAAAGTCGCTGGGTACTTGGAGGGCCCTGCCCGTTCTCCCACCCTGAATGACCGGCGGAGCCCCTAGCAGCTCGGGTGGCAGTTGAGCCGCAGGGTGAGTCCGGCGCTGGGGCTCGGGGGTCTGAATCCCTGACGTTGTGGGCCAGGCCCCTTGGGAAGGGCCCCTTGGGGGCCGACATAGTGTTAGGGTTAGCCCCAAATATGCTGGCAGGCCTGATCCCCTGGCTGCGTGGCGATCGGAGGGGTGGGCCGAAGTGAAGCGTTGGTGAGCGGGAGCGTGGGCCCAAGCGTTTTGGCGCGGGGAGCCTTTGAAGTTCGCCGGGGGCTCGGAGGGACCTACCCATTCTCCCGCCTTGAATGACCGGCGGCGCCCCTAGTGGGCCGGGTGGCGGCGGGGCGGCTCGGTGTGTTCGGAGCTCGGGTTCAGGGGTTCGCAATCCCTGCGTTGCGAGGCCAGGCCCCTTGGGAGGGGCTCCTTGGGGGCCAACCTAGGGTTAGGGTTAGCCCCCTGGAGGCCGGCAGCCCCAATCCGCCATCTGTGCAGCGAGTGGAGGGGCAGGCCGAGCTGAGGGCACAGGCAAGCGTGATCGTGGGCCCAAGCGGTTTGGCGCGGGGTGCCTTCGAAGGTCATCCGGGGCTTAGAAGGCCCTGCCTGTTCTCACACCCTGAATGATCAGTGGCGCCGCTAGAGGCCTGGGTGTTGGCGGGGCGGCAAGGTGAGTCTGGTGCTGCGGCTCGGGGGTCAGCAATCAGACACGTTGTGGCGCCAGGCCCCATCGTACGAGCCCCTCCGGGGCCAACCTAGGGTTAGGGTTAGCCCCCAGGAGGCCGGCAGGCCCGATCCGCCAGGTGTGGGGCGAGGGGAAGGGCGGGCCAGAGTGAGGGCACTGGCAAATGGGACCGTGGGCCCAAGCATTTTGGCACGGGGCTCCTTCGAATGTCATCGTGGGCTAGGAGAGCCCCGCTTGTTCTCCCGCTCTGAATGACCGGCGGTGCCCCTAGCGGTCCGGGTGGTGGCGGGACAGCAAGGTGAGTCCTGGCTGGGGCTCGGGGGTCCCAATCTCCGGCTTTGCCATGCCAGACCCCTTGGGAGGGGCCCCTCGGGAGCCGACCTAGGGTTAGTGTCAGCACCCAGGAGGCCAGCAGGCCCGATCCGCCAGTTGTGCGGCGAGCGGAGGGGCGCAGAGGTGAAGGCGCTGGCGAGCCGGAGCGTGGGCCCAAGCGTTTTGGCTTGGTGGGCCTTCGAAGGATGACAGGGACTCGGAGGGCCCTGTCCCTTCTCCCGCACTGAATATCCTGTGGCGCCCCTAGCAGCCGGGTGGCGGCGGGGCGGCAGGATGAGTCCAGCGCTGGGGCTCGGGGGTTCGCAATCCCCGGTGTTGCGCCGCCAGGCTCCTTGGAATGGACCACTCGGGGGCTGACCTAGGGTTAGGGTTAGCCCCCAGGAAGCCGGCAGGCCCGATCTGCCAGCTGTGCGGCGAGCAGAGGGGCGGGCCGAAGTGAGGGCACTGACTAGCGGGAGCGTGGGCCCAAGCGTTTTGGCGCGGGGGGCCTTCGAAGGTCTCTGGTGGCTCGGAGGGCCCTTCACGTTCCTCCGCCCTGAATGACCGGTGGCGCCCCTACTGGCCCGGGTGGCGGCGGGGTGGCAGGTTGAGTCCAACGCTGGGGCTCTGGGGTCCCCAATCCCCGGTGTTGTGGCGCCAGGCCCCTTGGGAGGTGCCCCTCCGGGGCCGACCTAGGCTTAGGGTTAACCCCCAGGAGGCTGGTAGGCCCGATCCGCCAGCTGTGTGGCGAACGGAGGGACGGGCCGATGTGAGGGCGCTGGAGAGAGTGAGCCCGGGCCCAAGCGTTTTGGTGCAGGGGACCTTCGAAAGTTGCCAGGGGCTCGGAGGGCCCTGCCCGTTCTCCCGCCCTGAGTGACCAGTGGCGCCCATAGTGGCCCGGGTGGCGGCGGTCCGGCAGGGTGAGTCTGACACTGGGGCTCAGGGGTCCCCAATCCCCGGCGTTGCGGCTCTAGGCCCCTTGGGAGGGGCTCCTCGGGAGCTGACCTAGGATTAGGATTAGCCCCCAGGAGGCCGGCAGGCCTGATCCGCCAGTTGTGTGGCGAGTGGAGGGACGGGCCGAGGTGAGGGCGCTGGGGAGCGGGAGTGTGGGCTGAAACATTTTGGCGGAGGTACCTTTGAAGGTCGCCTGGGGCTTGGAGGGCCCTGCCCGTTCTCATGCCCTGAATGACCGGCGGCGCCGCTAGCGGCCCGGGTGTTGGTGGGGCAGCACAGTGAGTCCAGCGCTGCAGCTCGGGGTTCAGCAATCAGAGACGTGGCGCCAGGCCCCATCGGATGAGCCCCTCGAGGGCCGACCTAGGTTTAGGGTTAGCCCCCAGGGGGCCAGAGGCCCGATCCGCCGGCTGTGCAGCGAGCGGAGGGGCAGGCCGAGGTGTGGGCGCTGGAGAGCGGGAGCGTGTGCCCAAGCGTTTTGGCGTGGGGGTCCTTCAAAGGTGGCCGGGGGCTCGAAAGTCCCTTCCCATTCTTCCACCCTGAATGAGCGGCGGCGCCCCTAGCGGCCCGGGTAGTGGCAGGGCGGCAGGTTGAGTCTAACGCTGGGGCTCTGTGGTCCCAAATCCCCGGCTTTGCGGCGCCAGGCCCCTTGGGAGGGGCCCCTCGGGGGCCGCCCTAGTGATAGTGTTAGCCCACAGGAGGCCGGCAGGCCCGATCCGCCGGCTGTCAGGGGAGTGGAGGGGCAGGCCGAGATGAGGGCGCTGGCGAGAAGGAGCGTGGGCCCAAGCGTTTTGGCATGGGGGGCTTCAAAGGTCACAGAAGGCTCGGAGGGCCCTGCCCATTCTCCTGCCCTGAATGACGCGCGGCGCCCCTAGCGGACTGGGTGGCTGGGTGGTGGCAAGTTGAGTCCGGCACAGGGGCTCGGGGGCACCCCATCCCTGGCGTTGCGGTACCCGGCCTCTTCGGCGCAGACCTAGGGTTAGGGTTAGTGCACAGGAGGCTGGCAGGCTTGATCCACCAGCTGTGGGGCGAGTGGAGGGGCAGGCCGAGGTGAGGGCGCTGGAGAGCGGGAGCGTGGGCCAGAGCATTTTGGTTTTGGCTCGGGGTGCCTTCAAAGGTCACAGGTGACTCGGAGGGTCCTGCCCGTTCTGTTGCCCTGAAGGACTGGCGACGCCCCTAGTGCCCCACGTGGTGGTGGGGTGGCAGGGTGCGTCCGGCACTGGGACTTGGGGGTCCACAATCCCTGGCATGTGGCACCAGGCCACTTGGGAGGGGCCATTTGAGGGCGACCAAGGGATAGGGTTAGCCCCCAGGAAGCCAGCAGGCCTGATCCGCCAGCTCTGCAGCGAGCTTAGGGGTGGGCCGAGGTTAGGGTGCTGGCGAGCAGGAGGGTGGGAGCCAGAGTTTTTGCATGGGGGGCCTTTGAAGGTCGCAGGCAGATCGGAGGGCCCTGCCCGTTCTCACTTCCTGAATGACTGGCAACGACCCTAGCGCCCTGCGAGCTTGGGGGTGGCAGAGTGAGTACAGCACTGGGGCTGGGGGTCCCAAATCCCCGGCATTGAGGTGCCAGGCTCCTTGGGAGGGGCACCTCAGGGGCCGACCTAGGGTAAGTGTTAGCCCCCAGGAGTGCAGCAGGCCTGTTCCCCCAGCTCTGCGGCAGGCGTAGGGGCAGGCCGAGGTGAGGGCACTGGCGAGAGGGAGTGTGGACCCAAGCATTTTGGTGCGGGGGGACTTCAAAAGTCGCCGGGGGCTTGGAGGGCCCTGCCCCTTCTCTCGCCCTGAAAGACTGGCGGCCCCCCTAGCAACCCGGGTTGCTGCGGGGCGGCAGGGTGACTCCGGCGCTGGGCTCGGGGATCCCCAATCCCCGGCGTTGTGGTGCCAGGCCCCTTGGGAGAGGCCCATCGGGGGCCGACCTAGGGTTAGGGTTCGTCCCCAGGAGGCCGAAAGCCCGCGCTAAGTGGTTCTCTCAATGTAACAAAAATGCCATACACTTATCTGTAAGAAATAACAGTGTACAGGAACCCTCTTAGCCCTAATATCATCCTTTCTGAATATGGAAGCCAGCCCCAAGGTGGTCGTGGAAGTCTGACGAAAGGGCTAAGCACTTTTCTCTGAGTCACCACACTATACAGGGAAAGACCAATGTACATCATCTTTCATGAGCAGGAAGCATTAATGAAAAGGTTCTGGAATTTCGAGGACTCTGACCCATCCTTATTGGTAATAAACCACCCTGTACAGGAAAACACCTTCAACTCTCATCAGCCTCCTCAATCCTGATTCCGATTCAACTTTGGGTGTGTAGGACTAGGGAAATGTCCACATCTTATTGCTAAGAAAAACGATGTCAGAGTAATGCCCTACAAGTCACATCAGCCTTCCTGAACACGGCAGCAGGAATCAACGTGGTTATGTTACCATGAGGTAAGGAAGATGAGCATATAAGTGAGAAACAACAGTGGGCAGGACCTCTCTTCCAATGAACAGTATCTTTGCTTAATGTTGAATCCCTATGGTAAGTGGTTGTAGGCATTTGTGAGGTCAAAATCTGAAGTGTTTTGTAAAACCTCTTGGCCATTCACAGATGAGACTAAGGTAGTTGGGGACTCCTAGGCAGTGATTTGTCCACTGTCGAAAATATGAAAAGATAAAAGAGACAGATGAGGTCTCCTCAGGCATTGTCCTTTATCCTCATCCTCCGTGAGGATGGCCATCTCTGGACAGCTCAGTGACAGGGTCTCATTCACAGTGGGGGCATCTGTTCCTCACAGACATCAGGCAGGGAAATGGATTTGGTTCTCTGTGCCAGCCCAGCCACAGCTGAGTGTCACAGCACCCTCTCGTGGGCTCATAAGTGTTTCACTGTCACCAGGGAGGTCACTGTATTTGATAAACCACTGTAAGAGATTGCAATTGCCTTCATCTGCAACCTCCTAGAAGCAAATGCAGGTCTCTGGTACCATGTGAAGTCATGTGAAGGCATTGTGAGAAAGTGTCCTTTTGCTTAAGAAAAACATGGAGCTGGGGCTCCTGGCTGGCTCAGCCAGTTAAGCATGTGCCTTTGGCTCAGGTTATGATCCCAGGGTTTTGGGATCGAGTCGAGGCTCCCTGCTCAGCAGGAAAGGAGGTAGGGAAATAGCTTAGAACCCACAGAGAATGTGAATAAAGGGGAGTGAAATGGAACTTGGTCTGTGTTTTGCTTTAGGGATTGGAAGTTAGTTTTTTCTCAATTGTGATTGTTCTTGAAACAGAAAAGCTGTATTGTTTTTTTTTTACCTTTAATTTTTTCTAATAATAATTTTTTATTATGATATGTTAGTCACTATAGAGTATTTCCTTAGTTTTTGATGTAGTGTTCCGTGATTAATTATTTGCATATAACACCTAGTGCTCCATGCAATATGTACCTTCCTTAATACCCATCACTGGCCCATCCCAATCCCCCACCCCTCTCCCCTCTGAAGCCCTCAGTTTGTTTCCCAGAGTCCATAGTCGCTCGTGGTTCATTCCCCCTTCTGTTTAGGGTCCATTGTCTAAAGGGACAGACAGTGGAAGTTCACCAAATATAAGATCGAAATTTCATTGTTCATTATAGATGCCGCCAAGTAGTTCCCAGACATTTCATTCTACTGTAGTAATTCATTATACCTGTGCAGGTGCACGTGGAAGACAATTGATGCATGCATAGTGGTAATAAAACACGCCCCTCAGTAGTAGAATAAGAGAGGATACATATGTGTAAAATTATTCGACTACAGCTTCCATGCTTTCCCTTTGGTTCCTTATTATCTATGAAATCGGACAATTTTTGTTCTCTAGGCTTAAAACTCATTGTCAAGTATTCAGAGTTTTTCAATGCTGATCTTCTCCTGTAAAAGTTACCAAAAATCTAAAATATGTATGATCTTTAAAAAATGCTATATTGAAAATTACAGTAGGGAAGTTCCATTTTGTGAATATTGTGTCAATGGATCTCTATTTTGACATCAGTGTTCATTAGAAATGATGACATTTCATGTGAGTATAAATATCAATGTGAAAAAGAAAAGGTAGGAAGAACCTTGAATGTTTAAGTAATTGGTGAAATGCCAGATGTGTGTGTGTGTGTGTGTGTGTGTGTGTGTGTGTGTGTGTGTGTGTAATTGATTTTCAGTGAATGGTTCAGCTTCTTGTAGGGCCTCCGAGAGAGCCCAGGTGAACCTTTCAATGAGTTGGTATCTGTTTTCAGAACATGGGAATCTCTTAGTCCAATAGTCAATCAGGCAAGCTTTGAGGTCTTGAAGTCCTCAGCGATGGTGTTGCAGACCCTTGTGAGCAAACCCTAGGGTATGGTCAGAGCCCTCATTAGCTGGTATCGAGGTGTGACGATTTCAGACAGCATTTCCCAAAGAAGTACTTCTTGAGTCTCTGTCCTTGTCAGTTCCCTACACTTCCTTACACTAGTTATGTGATCAGTGTGTTTCAGGATAATCCCCACATGTGAGTTTTGCTATTTCCTACTAGTCCTATCTGTTTCTCATCTTCTTCTTTTATGGTAGGGGTTGGGAAGCAACCTGTGTGGTGTAGGAAGGGGTGTGGTAGTTGTCTGCCTTCAGAGGACCGAATGATGCCTAGAAATTGTACTGTAGTTTGAGGTCAATTGTCCATCCTCTGAGTGTCAGGAATTGCATCACTTTACTTTGATGCTAGTCTGTTCTTCAAGCTGTCCTCAGAAATAAGGACATCATACATCTAGGGAATACTGGTTTGTGTGTATGTTTTCATTTTAGGAAAGGCCTTGCTGTTCCTGAAAATAATACTGCAGAGCATCCTTTCCTGTTCTTATTGGCCATCAGTCAATCTTTTCTGAAGTATTTGTTTATAAATAGACTTTTTATGGTTGATGAGCAGGAATTCTTTATTGACAAGTCTTTGTCAGTGTGTGTATTGCAAATCTTTACTTCCCAGCCTGCGGTTCACTTTTTCATTTTCATATGGTCATAAGATAAGGAGAAATGTCACATTTTTATGAAGTCCCACTGAATTCTTTTAAATGGTTAGTGCACCCTATGTCCTACCCCAAGATTGACAGGTTCTACGTTTTCTTTCAGAAACTGTCCAATGGGAAGCACATTCCATCTCAAATTTATAAATTGCATTTTGAATTTAATAGGGTATTTATAGACTGGTTTGGATTTTCTATGTACACAATCGTATTATCTGTTAATAGTCACAATTATCCCCTCAATTCTTATACTTTTTGTTTTTCTTGCCTTCTAACACTGGTAAATTCTCCAATGCAACGTTGAGTAGAGCCGCATTGTTTGAAGATTTTAATATACCTTTCTCAATATCTGACAGAAAAAGCAGTCAAAACATTGGTAACAAATGTGACCTAATTGACATATAGGGAACATTCCATAATAAGTGCAGAATACATTATTTTCAAGTGGTCATAGACTCTTTACCCAAATAGATGATAGGTGGGGCCACGAATCAAGGCTACAAATATTAAACCCTGAAATTAACTAGATTCTATTCTTAGACCACAGGGGAATTGAGCCACAGTCTTAGCGAAAAGAAAACCAAGAAGTCCTTCAAAGTTTAAAATTAAATGGAACTTTGCTACATATCCTAAAGGTCAGAGAGGGAATCTCAATGGAAATTCTGAACCTTTTCTACATGAGGGCTCACACACAATGATACTTTCTTTGTGAAGAGCATTATAATAACCTAGACAGGAGTTGAGCCTTAAGTCAGAGTTCTGCCTGCCCCAGCCACACCTGGCAGCCTTGGCCTATGGTCCCCCTCAGCTGTCCTTTCTTGTGGCCCTGAGCTAATGGGGTCAACATGGCCATATGGAAATGGGAAGCTCCCCACTCATAGTGATGACGGTGCCCCCTCCCCAGCTGCCCTTTCTGGTGGATCTGAGCTAAGGGGGTCAACATGGCCGTATGGAAATTAGAAGCTCCCCACTCTTAGTGATGACGTTGCTATCGTATCATCCTCACCAGTCCAGCAACATGATTTCTGAGTGAACTATGACACAATAGTGACTTCTTGGCCTTCCTTCAGGTTTGAAAATCATCTGGTGAGTCATCTATTCGAAATATGGATTCAACATGTGTTCTTTCTTCTGGAATAGAAATAGACCCAATAGCAATTATGGCTTCCTGAGCACCTGTTCTTGAGAGACATCATACTGGCTCTTTGTAGCATTCTGCCTCTTAAACTTCAAACTAGGGTGTAGATATTTTTAGGCACATTTTCAGGTGGTTAGAAAGGGACTCAGATGATATGAGTCACAGAGGATTTTAGTGTCAGAAACCTAAGTGGGATCCCCAAATTGACTCCAAATCCCTTGTTGTTCCATACAGGGTACTATTTCCCTCTTATCTCTGGTCTTCTCGATCTGGAAACCTATCAAGTATCAGGATTTTCTTGTCATGTGGACAACTGGAATGAATTCAGCGGGCCTTTTCACATCTGCCCATGGTGATCATTAAGATCATTATCTCAGTGGAGGACCTCTGGGTAAGATACTCAAAGATCCTAAGGAATACAGACAGTATAATATTTTTCTGGTATTAAAATCACTGAAACCAACTATCTTTTTTAGTCCATTCAGGCTCTGGTATGTTCAGAGGGTGCTGTAAAACAGGTCTGATAGTGTTTAAAAACACTCAGCTCAGCCTCTTCTACAACGTGAGCCAATGCTTATAAACATGGCTAAAATATTGCCTTACCTACGACGACTTCCCAGCCATCGTAGTGTTTATATGGTATGACTGTGACTTACATTAGTCAACATTTGCAGAGAAAGAACTTAGGGCATCCAGGGGGCACTTCATGTTGAAATAATTTTGTGACAACGAGCTACTGTGTTTTATTCTGCAGTCCAAGGGAATGGTGCCAGACATCTCTAAGGTGTCTAGCAGTTAAACAATTCTGATTTTAAGTGGTCTGTGTGCTTCAGAGCTTTGGGCAGGAGAAGGGCAGGAGTCCAGAGACTGTGAACACTTCTGTTACCTGTACTGACTATGGAGCAGGCAGCCTTTCGTGGGTATCATTTTGATTTCTTGGTACTCTTGTGAAAGGTGCTTTTGTCTCAAATTCCTCCATTTAGGAGTAATTATAATGATAAAAGAAATTTTTATCTTATATCATCTGTGGGCCCTGATCCTGGGCTCCCAGGGAAGCTATCCTTTAACATTTTACCAGCTCAAAATGACTGGGCAAAAACCTCAAAGCATGGGCCCTATTTCTGCCCCAAGCACATGTTGTACATCTGCTTCCAGGAGAAAACAATAACCAAAAAATGCCAACATAAAGATAAGAAAAAATAAAGAACATCTTTGGCTCCCATAAGATTAAGGTCATACTGACATGTACATACTGAAAACATAAGAAAGAATCTGTCACTTTCTGGATCTAAGAAGGTCCTCATTGTAGTGTGTAACTCTGTATGTAAAACAAAACAGAACAAAATATATAAGCCTGCCCCAAATGTTCCTTCCCCGGAGCACTCCCTTCTTGGTGAAGATTGTGTCTCCCAGACAGTTGTCCTGACTTGGGTTTGAATAAAGGTCTCTTCCTTACTCTCTAAAATGTTTTTAAAAGTTCATTCATGCAATGTCGACAATAATAGTGTTTTCTATTTAAGTGAGAAATAAATGTTCCACTCTAGTTGCATTGGGAATAGACGAATTGAGGGTTTATTTAGAAAAGTCAGCTTTCCAGAAAAGGCAAGGTCATTGGTCTATTGAGAATGAAGATAATTACTGCTAAACAACAAGTATGTGTTGCCCCTTCACCCAGAAACCGAAGCAGGTGTGCAGGCTTTAGGTCAGAGCTGCCTTCTTCTCCCCAGCTGACAGCACTTCTTTGCTCTGGCTCCAAGACACCCGAGGTTTTGAACGTCAGCATCGGAGTCAGCGAGGCAGCTTGTCACAGGACGCCAGTGTTCAGAGAAAGCTCAGGTATGTTTGGCAAAATGTCCTAACTATGTCAGGGCTGGAGGTAAAACCTCTCATTATCCCAAAACCTCCTGGCCTTTTCTCTTTTCTCTAGTTGAGCCACAAAGTAAAAGTGAAGTAGCTGTCCGCATTCTGGGTTTGGTGCAAGAATTACTTAGTTTCCCTGCTGGTAGAACTTTTCAGGGGATCACAATTTCTCTGTCCATTTATTGCTTACACATGTATTTTAACCATCTGTTTCCTAAGAACCCTCTTTTACTAGAAAGGGAAGGTGAGATTCACTCTGTGCCTGTTTGTAACATCTAATTTGTTCCTTCATCTAACAGTGTTTATTCAATTGGGCCTAAGATATGGTTGAGTGGCCAGCATCTAGGGTTAGGTGGCTTTTTTTCATCTGATACAGACTTGGATGATGTCATTTGACAAAGATGATGTTTCATCATTGATTAGTTTATTCATCAGAAGAGTTAAAATTAGGGTGGAGGGAAAATTCAAAATATTCCAAAGCAGCCTGTTCCTGTTTAAAAGTTGAGCTTGACTTTCTAGTTTTACTAAATGTATTATCTCGATATTTTGAGGTGCCATATTCTCTCTGTAGTTTCTTTGGTGGTGGAGTCAGAAGGAGAGTCTGGGAATAATTTTGGATAGTGGCATGCTGGTGACTTCAAGGGGCTTAGCGTCAGGAGCCTTGGGGTGAATTCTGCAACTGCTTGCCTGACCCTGGGTGCATCTCCCAGAGGTTTTGTTTCCTCTTATGAAATTGCCAGCAGATAATGTTCTGCTTAAAGGGGAACCATCCCATCCTGTTGGTGGCAATGCAAAGTGGTGCAGCCAGTCTGGGAAACAGTGTGGGGTTTCCTCAAAAAGTTAAACATTGAACAACCACATGATCCAGCAATTGCTCTCCTAGGTATTTACCCAAAGGATACAAAAATGCAGATTAAAAGGGGGAACATGCACCATGATGTTTATAGCACCAATGATCACAGTAGCCAAACTATGGAGAGAATCCCAAAGTCCATGCACTGATGAATGGATAAAGCAGATGTGGGATACATATATATATAATGGAATATGACCCAGCTTCAAAAAGAATGAAATCTTACCATTTGCAAGGATGTGGGTGGATCTAGAGTGTATTAAGCTAAGCAAAATCAGTGAGGAAAGACAAATACCCTATGTCTCACACATGTGAAATTTCAGAAAGAAAATAGATGAACAGAGTTGAGGGATGATGAGAGAGGCATACAAGGAAATAGACTCAACCTTGCAGAACAAACTGAGTGTTGCTGCAGGACAGGGGCATGGGGGGAAGAGTTAAATGGGTGAGGGGTATTAAAGAGGGCACTTGTGATGAGCACCGGGTACTGTATGCAGATGAGGAATCACTAAATCCTACCCCTGAAGCGAATATTCCATGGCATGTGAACTAACTGGAATTTAAGTAAGAGAAGAAAGGAAAAAGTGTTCTGCTTCATGAAGAGTGAGGTAAAATTGTAGTGATTTGGGCTGTACTATTCTATAGAGGATAGATGTAAAACACCCTGTTGTAGGATACACTAGTTGCTTATCACATAAGGAGTCCTCAGAAAGCTGCAATGAAAGATTCAGATCTCAGAGCATGTTCATGTTCCACTGATATGTTACAATTTGCACAGGTAGGAAAGAAGGTGGAGAGAAAGGCAACAGAAAGAGAAAGTAGGTGTGAACCTTTCATTAGTTAGCGTTATAGCTTTCTCATGAAAGCCTTGCGCCAGTGTGATTTTGGAAGCAGAGGGGGAATCCGGGAGCTTTGCAGGAGACAGGGGAGTTCCAGGTCTGGGTAAACTGACAGGGGTCCCAGAGGAGTGTTGAATGCATTCTGCAGCAGGGTGTGGACAGGGTGGGCTCCAGGGGTGGCTGTGGGTCTCCTGGGTGAGAGTTGTGACAGGTGAGGGCTGTGTGCAAGTTCCTGGCTGAGGACAAGTGAGGCACAGGTGGAGAGCTGGCAGAGAACCTTCTTCTGGACCACCAGCCTCACCCAACACACACAGCCTCATCTTCTGTCCCTGTCACTCCAATTCAGACTTCTCCGAAGTTGAGTGAGAACACATCAAGAGCATTCTGCACAGAAGGGAAAGCATGTTTAAAACCTCTGGGGCAGGAGAATTCCAGTTATTTCCAGGAGCAGCAAGAAGGACCTGTGGCCACAGGAGACAGCTTAGGACATGAGCTTAGAGAGGTGAAAGAGGGTGACAGAAAGCTATTCCAGGGCTATAACCCGATGAGAAGCTGTTTCACTGGGCCATACTGGCTACAGTGTTGAGAACAGATTACAGAGGGTTGAAGATGGCAAAGCAGGTCAATGATGAAGCTTTTCCAGGAACTCAGGCAGCGTGGACCGGACAGGTGGCTTTGGATGGAGTGGTTAGACCTCTTCTGGGTCCATTTTGAAGATGGAGCTCACAGGATTTGCTGATGGGTTACCTATTAGGAGCAGGAGAACAGAGGAATTGGGGTAACTCTCAGGTGTTGTGGGTTGTCCTGATCGAGAGGAAGGAGAGGGTTTCTCGGGGGTAGGAGGTAGTTGGTGTTCTGCATGCTGAGGAAGGTGCCTTTCCCGGTGGATCTGCTGAGGTTTGTGTCTGGGAGGTCCTTTCACATCTCTTCCCTCAGCAATGCTCAAGTACAAGTATCCCCCACTTTTTAAACGTTCACAGTAAGACACTGGGCTTTCTTGAAAGAACTACGTTATTACCCAGCTTCAGTAAGAGGAAGAGACCTGAAGAGGATTTCCCTCTTATGAAAAAAGGTGAACAGTGAGAATCACAGTCAGCATCTGTTCTGGGGAGAAGCACGACAGAGGCGGCGTGCACCCCATCCAGCTCCTTCCTCTGGGAACCGCTCTCTGCTTCCAGCCACTAGCACTTTGAATTGTGTCTGTGAGCCTCTGCTGTGCTTCATCTTCATTTATGCTGGGCCTCCGTTAGAAACTTGTGTGCTGAGGCCTAAGAAAAGCCAAAGAGAAGGAATTTTGGAGTCTGAGCACACTGTCTAATTGTTCGTGTAAATTAATGGTCATTCCTTCTTGACACCATTTCTGCTGTGCAAGGTTTCTCAGAAGCCCTGTACTTTCAAAGAGCAGGGAAACCTATACCCTATGCTGCGGGGTTAGTTTTAGTCTCCATGCCTGACAAAACATTTCATGACTAGGATTTTCTCACTCAAACATTGAGACTTTGACCATCCTCTCCGGTTTCTACCACCCTATCCCTGAATCTGGCACCTACCAACCTGCTCTCAGTATCTATGCGTTCAGTATTTGTTTATTCCACGTGGAATGTACATGAGAGCATCTGGTATTGGTCTTTCTGTGTCTGAGTTACTTGGCATAAGGCCCCCAAGGTCTGTGTTTCCATGTCTGGTTCTTGTGAATAATGCTGCAGTCAACGTGGGAGTGCATCTGTCTTTTTGAGGCAGCATTTTTGTGTTCTTCAAATCAATACTCAGTAGAGCCATTACTGGGTCATGGGGTAGTTGTATTTATTTTTTCAGGAACCTCCATACCATTTGTCACAGTGGCTGCACCAATTTCCATTCCCACCAACAGTGCACAGTGTTTCCTCGTCTGCACACCCTTGACCCCACCTGGTGTCTGTCTCTGGGACAATTGCTGTTCCAACAGTTGTGAGAGGATAGCCGATTGTTGGTTTGACTGATGTTTCCCTGACGATGATTAGTGATGTCGAACAACTTTTTCTGTCTGTTGGCACCTATGTGCCATCTTTGGAAAGTATCTATTCACATATTCCTCCCATTTTTTATATAGTTTTTTTTTTATTTGTATGAGTGTTGTGTGTATTTTGTATATTAGCCTCTTCTCACACATATGATTCGCAGATATTTTTTTCTTATTGGGTCAGTGGCCTTTTAAGTTTTTGATGGTTTCTTTTGCCGTGTGGAAGATTTCAGTTTGATGTTGTTCCACTTGTTTATTTTTGCTTTTGTTGCCTTTGCATTTGGTGTCCGATCTGAAGACTCTTTGCCAAAACCAACGTCGAGAGACTTAGTACCTGTGTCTTCTTGGAGGTTTATGGATTCGGGTCTTATGTTCAAATCATTCATCCATTAAAAATTTTGTGTGTGGTGTAAGAAAGTGACCCAGTTATATTCTTCTGAATTTAGTGTCCTGTTTGCCTGTTACCACTCAATGAAGAGACAGTCCTTCCCTCATGGCATATCTTCTGCTGCTGTGTCGTAAGTTAGTATCATCTATGTGTGGGTAAGTTTCTGAGCTTTCTGTACTGTTCCACTGACCTGGTGTCTTTGTTTATGCCAGTACCATCCTGTTTTGATGACAACAGCTTTATAATCCAGCTTGAAATCCAGGAGTGTGTTGACTGCACCTCTTTCTCCAGGTTGCTTTGCGGATTTGGTGTCTTTTGTGATTCCATACAAGTTTGAGGACTGTTTTCTACTTGCTCGAATAATGACACTGGAATTCAGATAGGTATTTCATCACATCTGTCGATTGCTTTGGGTACGATGGACATGTTCACATAATTAACTCTTCCAGTTAAGGAGCATGGCGTATGCTACCATTTGTTTGTGTTGCCTTCCAAATCTGTGACCCATACATTCTGCCCCCCTGGACACACATATTTTTCATTTCTTTTCTGCCATGTGTTGAGTGTACTATGTCTTTCTCATTCTTGGTTACTTTTATTCCTAGATTTTTTATGGAATTGTAAATGGCGTTGCTTTTTTAATTTCTCTTTGCAAAAGTGTGTCATCAGTATACAGAAATGCAAGAAGTTGGTTCATCTGGGTGGCTCCATAAGTGTAGCGTCTACCTTCAGCTCAGGTCATGATCCCAGAGTTCTGGGATCGAGCCCCGTTTTGGGCTCCCTGCTTAGCGAGGGTCTGCTTTTCCCTCTTTCTGACACTCTCACTGCTCGTGCTTTTTCTCTTCCTGTCAAATAAATAAATAATATTTGAAAAAATAATGACAGGGGCGCCTGGGTGGCACAGCGGTTAAGCGTCTACCTTCGGCTCAGGGCGTGATCCCGGTGTTATGGGATCGAGCCCCACATCAGGCTCTTCCGCTCTGAGCCTGCTTCTTCCTCTCCCACTCCCCCTGCTTGTGTTCCCTCTCTCACTGGCTGTCTCTATCTCTGTCGAATAAATAAAATAAAATCTTAAAAAAAAAAAAAGAAAAAGAAAAAATAATGACAACAGGTCTCTGCATATTGACTTTATAGCCTGCAGCTTGTTTGAATTTTTTTATTCTAACAGTTTTTTTTTTTTTGGTGGAATCTTTCGGGATTTCATGTCATTTGCAAATTGTGACAGTTTTCCTGTATGGATTTCATATCTTTCTCTTTTTTTTTAAATTGTTATTCACCCTACAGTACTTCATTTGTTTTCGATGTAGTGTTCCATGATTCATTGTTTGCATATAACACCTAGTGCTCATTATGACAAGTGCCCTCCTTTTTTTTTTAAAGAATTTATTTATTTATTCAACAGAGATAGAGACAGCCAGCGAGAGAGGGAACACAAGCAGGGGGAGTGGGAGAGGAAGAAGGAGGCTCACAGCGGAGGAGCCTGTTGTGGGGCTCGATCCCATAACGCCAGGATCTCGCCCTGAGCCGAAGGCAGACGCTTAACCGCTGTGCCACCCAGGTGCCCCCTGCCTTGTTAATTTTAACCATTCTAACTGGTGTCAGGTGGTATTTCATTGTCGTTTTGATTTGTATTTGCCTGATGGGAAGTGATTTGGAGCATTTTTTCATGTGTCTGTTGGCCATTTGTATGTCTTCTCTGGAGAAGTATCTCTTTGTGTCTTCTGCCCATTTTTTGGGTGTCGAGTTTGAGGAGTTCTTTATAGATCTTGGATACCAGCCCTTTATCTGTAATATCATTTGCAGATATCTTCTTCAATTCCATAGGTTGCCTTTTGTTTTGTTAATTGTTTGCTTTGCCGAGCAGAAGCTTTTTATCCTGATGAAGTGCCAATAGTTCATTTTTGCTTTTATTTCCTTTGCCTTTAGAGACGTGGCTTGCAAGAAGCTGTTGTGTCCAAAGTTGAAGAGTTCTTTTGCTTTTGATATGAGACAGGAATCCATTATCTTTCCTTCCTGATTGTATTTGAGTCCTCTGTCTTTCTTGGTGAGTCTAGCTAAGTTTGTCAGTTTGTTTATCTTTCCAAAAAAGGCAGCTCTCGTTTTCATTGTTTTTTTTTTTTTTTGTCTTTTTAGTCTTTGTTGGATTTATTTATGCCTTCCTTTTTGTTATTTCCTTATTTCTACTAATTTGGGGCTTTGTTGGTTGTTTTTTTTTTTTCCAATTCTTTACGACATAAATCAGGTTGTTTATTGGAGAGCATTCTCATGGATTGATGAACACTTGAATTTCTATGAATGTCCTCCATAAAGCCACTTTTGCTGCATCCCATAAGTTTTTCTAGGTTGTCTTTTTCATCAGTGTCAAGGTACTTCTAAAATTTTTTTGATTTCTTCTTTGACTGTTGGTTGTTCAGTAGCATGTTGTTAAATCTCCACATATTTTTTAAGATTCTTTAAGTATCTGACAGAGAGTGAGACAGCGAGAGAGGGAACGCAAGCAGGGGGGTGGGAGAGGGAGAAGCGGGCTTCCCACTGAGCAAGGAGCCTGATTCGGGGCTAGATCCCAGGATCCTGGGATCACGACCTGAGCTGAAAGCAGATCCTTAACGACTGAGCCACCCAGGCCCCAAAAATCTCCACCTATTTTTGACTGTCCCATTTTTTTCTTGAGACTGATTTCTAGTTTCATATCATTGTGGTTGGACAAGATTTGAAGCAGAAGGTGAAGAGAGCATTCAGATGAAAGGTTTGTTTCCTGGAGGGTTTTCTGAGGGCAGACCATGAGTTCAGTGGGCAGGAGGAAGGTTTTATGAGATGGGGGGTGGGATAACCCTTGTTAGAATTACTGACTACTACCATGCAGGCTGTGTGCTACCGTTCACACCATAGTCCTGATGATCTTGTACTTCATTAGAAATATTTTCTAGGGGGTGTAGGCATAGCCTTCACTTAAAGAAAGGTGCCATGTGGGTTCATGGCATGACCCCAGGTCAGCAACCAGGATGTATGGTACTGTGGGGGATCAGAAACAGGCTTTCTGTGGGAAGTGACAGAAATAAGATATGGTGAGCTCCATGACCATAGGTGAGGTCCCGAGTGACCCACTGGGTGTTGGGTTCCGTGGATCTGTTTCATCAGGTGCTGTGGAATTCAGGGACACCCTCCTGTCTGTGGATTTGTGTGGAGACAGGTAGACATCAGTGTCTGGCCAGACACGAAGGTCACACTGGACCACCACCAGAGGTACAGCGTGCGGTGGAGCCACTGCTTGGTTTCCCCGAAAGCTGACCAGGGTCTGTGACCGTGATTCCTAGCAGCTGCAAGGGGAGAGGAGGCCGGGGGTGGTGCACACTTCCTAGAGTTGTGGTCAGGACTAGTCTGGAGCCCACTGAAGTCAGCCACACAAGGCACAGAAGGCACCAAGTCAGTGTAGCTGTGGGCACTGCTCCCTTGGTACTTTCGGGCCAGCTCCATGCTGCCACCTCCTGCTTTTCATCATCATCTTCAAGGTCATGTGCCTCTGCTCTTGCCCCATGGCCTCCGGGGTATTGTCCGTCCTCCATCTGGCCCTTGTCCCTGGTGCCCTGTGCAGTCCGATGCCAGGGTAGCCTTCTTGAGACAAATATCTGGCCCTGATGGAACACTTCCATGGATCTTGTGTGATGCGAGGATGATGCCCTGCCCTGGAAGGGGGCTGCAGGTCCCCAATCAGGACAGCCATGTCTCCCTTTTCAGCATGGCCTGCCCTCCCCTCAGTCTTCTTCAGGGAAGCTCTCCCCACTTCCTGAGCTGACAGCTCTGTACTCAAAAATGAATGTTATTTTACATATCTCTATGCCTTAGTTCATCCATGGCATGTCTTTCAATCCCGTTAGTGGGTTTTTTTTTCTTTTTTAGCAGTTCTGAAGGGCTGTCTGATCAAGGAGGGGATGACCTGGGTGGGGTAGCTTTCCCTCTCATCTCCCTCAGCATGTCTCTGAGCCCTGGGGCCAGCTATCCCAGTGAGGATTGAGGAACCCGAGCCAGCCCATCCTGAGCCCAGGCTGTGTCAGCTCATAGACTGATGCGTGTTGGTGGGCAGCTGGCATGGGCCAGGGGCAGGCAGTGTCTCCTTCTCATTCCTTCCCTCCCTTCCTCCCAGAGGTAGCTCAGAGCAGCCTTCAACCCCTGCATCTCCAGATCCCTTGACCTATGCTTCCTGTGTTCAGCTGGTGACCTTGGAGTTTCGCATGGATTCTACCTCCCGTACCCTCTCCCGTAGCAGTTCCTGCATCAGGGGAGGGGTCGGACCCTTGTCTGTTTTTGGTCTTCTTCCTGTCCCGCACCAAGCCCACCCACCTTTGCATCTTCCATGTATGTGCTTGGAAGCAAGCCCATCCACAGGGAACCTATTAGCCAAATGGATCCAGGCAATGAACATTGAAGTAGAGATCCAGGATCCATAATAAACCTGCTCTGAAACCTGTCCCAAAGTCTGTGACTCTCTCACACTGAAACAGAAACAATAATAGCTTTCTGGACTGTGAAGTGTCATGTGTCTCTACTTCCAATCTTGAATGCATAGGTGCTGAGCCTGGACTGAAAAGGACCATGTCTTCCGTGGGCTGGATTCCACGGCAAGAACTCAGTGAAATCTGAATTTGAGGCATGGAGTGAATAATTATTGTAGAGTGAATCCTCCCAAGTAGGGCTTATGCACATTGCACAGGAAAAGCTTTTTCAAAGAGGTTCCTGAAAGAAAAATCTTTTTTAAAATTTATTTTAATTCCAGTAGAGCTAACATACAGTGTTACATTCGTTTCAGGTGTACAATAGAGTGATTCAGTAATTCTATATATTACTCAGTGGTCATCAAGAAAAGCGTCCTCTTAATCCCCTTCATCTATTTCACTCATCCCTCTATCCACCTCCTCTCTGGTAACCATCTGTTTGTTCTCTATTGTTAAGAGTTTGTATTTTGGTGTGTCTCCTTTTTCTCTTTTAGTTATTTATTTTTGTTTGTTTTTTAAATTCCCCATTAGAGTGACATCGTATGGGATTTTTCTTTCTCTGACTGACTGATTTTAGTTAGGATAATACTCTCTAGCTCCATCCATGTGTCTGCAAATGGCAAGGTTTCATTCTTTTTCAAGCCGAGTAATACTCCATTGTGTGTGTGTGTGTGTATGTGTGTGTGTGTGTGTGTGTGTGTGTGTGTGAATACACACATCTATCATCTCATTTGTCAATTTTTCTACAGACACTTGGGTTGCTTCCATATTGTGATATTGTAAATAATGGTGCAAGAAACATAGGGGTGCACATATCCTTTTAAGTTACTGTTTTCCTATTCTTTGGGTAAATACGAGTAGTGTGATTGTTGGATCGTAGGGTAGTTCTATATTTAATTTTTTGAGGAACCTTCATACTGTTTTCCACGGTGGCCACCACAGTTTGCATTCCCACCCACAGTTCGCGAGGATTCCCCTTTATCCACATCCTTCCAACACCTGCTCTTTGTTGTGCTTTTGATGTTAGCCATTCTGACAGGTTTGAGGTATTACCTCATTGTACTTTGGGTTTACATTTTCCTGATGATGAATGATGGTGAACATTTTTTCACGGGACTGTTGGCCATTTGTATTTCTTCTTTGGAGAAATGTCTGTCCATGTCTTCTGCCTATTTTTTTTTTAAGATTTTATTTATTTATTCATTCAACAGAGATAGAGACAGCCAGCGAGAGAGGGAACACAAGCAGGGGGAGTGGGAGAGGAAGAAGCAGGCTCATAGCGGAGGAGCCTGATGTGGGGCTCGATCCCAGAACGCCGGGATCACGCCCTGAGCCGAAGGCAAACGCTCAACCGCTGTGCCACCCAGGCGCCCCTCTTCTGCCTATTTTTTAACTGGATTATTTGTTTTTGGGGGGTTGAGTAGAATCACTTGTATATGTTTTGGACACTATCCCTTTATTGCATATGATCTTTGCAAATATCTTCTCCCTTTGAGTAGGTTGTCTTATTATTTTTACGTTTTCATTGTTCTTCTGCTGTGTGGAAACTTTTTATTTTGCTGTATTCCCAATAGCTTATTTTTGCTTTCATTTCCTTTGCCTCTGGACACAGTCTAGAAAAACGTTGGTATGGTCCATGTCAAGAAGTTACTGTCTTCCCTCCTGTAGGATTTTTATGGATTCAGGTCTCATATTGAGGTCTTGAAACTGTTTTGTGTTTGTCTTTATTGTGTAAGAAAGCAGTCTAATTTCATTCTTTTGTGCGTAGCTGTCTAGTTTTCCCAACACCATTTGTTGTAGAGACTGTCCTTTTCCCTTTTGATATCGTTGCTTGCTTTGTGGAAGATTCACGGACCACATAATTGTGGGTTTCTGTCTGAACTTGTATCCTGTTCCTTTTGTCGCTGTGTCTATTTTTGTGCCGTACTGTCTTGTTAGGATGACTGCAGCTTTGTAGTATAACCTGAAATCTGAAATTGTGAGTCCTCCACCTTTGTTTTTCTTTTCCACATTGCACTGGCTGTTTGGAATCTTTAGTGGTTCCATAAAAATATTTAGGATTGTTTATTCGAGGTCTTTTATTCTTTAATTTAAATTCAATTAGCCAACTTACACTATATCATTCGTTTCAGATGTAGTCTTCAATAAATTTTCAGTCTTGTGTAACACCCAGTGTTCATTGTATCGTGTGACCTCCTTAATGCTACTCACCCAGTTACCCCCCCCCAAATTCTCCTCCAACAATCATCAGTTTCTTGCGATAGTAAGAGTCCATCATGGGTTTTCTCCCTCTCTGATGACTTCCCATTCTATTTTCCCTTCCTTCCCCTATGGTCTTCTTCCTTGTTTCTGATATTCCACATAGGAGTGAAAGCATATGATCATTGTCTTTCTTTCATTGACTTATTCCACTCAGCATAATACCCTCCAGCTCCACCCAGGTCGGTGTGATGGTAAGTATTCATCCTTTCTGATGGCTGAGTAATATTCCATTATATATATGATCTACATCTTCTTTATCCATTCATCTATCCATGGTCATCTGCACTCCTTCCACAGTTTGTCTATTATGGATATTGCTGCTATGAACACTGGGGTGCATGTGTCCCGTCTTCACTACCTCTGTCTCTGGGGGTAAATACGCAGTAGTGCAATTGCTGGGACATCGGTAGCTTTATTTATAACTTCTTGAGGATACACCGTACCATTTTCAAGAGTGGCTGTACCGGACTGCATTCGTACAGGGGTGTAAGAGGGTTCCCGTTTCTCCACATCCTCTCCAACATGTATAGTTTCATGTCTTCTTATTTTTAGATATTCGGCCTCGTGTAATATGGCATTTATAGGGGTTTAGATTTGCATTTCCCTGAAGCCAAGTGATATGAAGCATTTATGCATGTATCTTTTGGTCACCAGTACGTCGTCATCAGTGAAGTGACTTCACATTTTAATCCATCTCAAGACCTAAAGCTGGGTAAGTCTCTGAAGCTGGATGATGCCATCGGTTGGAAGTGTGGAGAATTTCAAAAGATCTCCGTGGAGAGCAAGTTTAAAGGTCAGTGTGAAGCTACTAATTGGATCTGGGGAGATCTCTGAAAGTGGGTGTTGCCTGGGATGGGCTGAGGGGGGCCCTCCGATTTTCCTATGAATTCTTGCTGCAGCCCCAAATGGACAGTTTCCTGCTGTGGGGCAGGCTGAGTCCTCTAGTCGTGCAGAGGTGAGCCCAATGCCTGGTGCCTTGGAGGCAGGCAAATGGGGAGGGACACTCAGCAGAGGACCCAGGGTTAGGTTAGGCCTCAAGAGACAGCAGGTCTGAACTGCCCAGTGCTCAGAGAACTCCAGGCCGAGTGAGATGAGGGCACAAGGGCGGGTGAGTGTTAGCCTTGGGGTTTCATCCGGAAGCGCCCACAAAGGTCGGGGTTCACCAGAAGTGGCTCTCAGGGTGTGCCCCAATTCTCTTGCCCTGAATGCTCTCTTGTTCCCCAAAATGGTGCAGTTTACTGTGGACTGCAGGCTGAGTCCTACGGTGGGGCTTGGGTGTCCCCAATCCCCCGGAGTGTGGTGCCAGGAATCTAGGGAGGGATCCCTCTGTGGCCAACCTAGGGTAAGGGTTAGGGTCCAGGAGCCCGGCAGGGACAATCTTTAGGCTGTGCGGTGAGCTGTGTGGACGGCTGAGAGGAGGCCATGGGGGAGGGTGAGAATGGGCCTCAGGGTTGGGGAACGGGGGGTGCCAAAGGATGGGGATGGGCTCCGGGGGCCTCCCCAAGTTCTTGTGCCCTGTAGGCTCCGTAGAGCCCCAAGGGGCATGGTTTCCTGTCGGGTGGCAAGCTGAGTCCTGCGGTGGGGCACAGATATCCCAATTCCCCGGGTCTGCGGTATAAGGCTCCTGGGGAGACCCCCAAACCCGCGGCCGGCTTAGGGCTAGGGTTAGGCCCCAGGAGCCCCGCAGGCTGGATCTGCAGGCTGTATGACGAGCTACACGGGCTGAGGTGAGGGTGTGGGGAGGGTGAGCGTGGGACTCAGAGTTGGGGTGCGGGTGGCCGCTGAAGTTCACTGGTGGCTCAGGAGGGCCCTCCTGGTTCTCCCGCCCTGAATTCGCTATGGCCTCCCAAGGCACACGGTTTCCTGCGGGGTGGCAGAGTGAGTCCTGCTGTGGGGCTCAGGTGTCCCGAATCCCCGTGGCTGCGGCTCCAGGCTCCTGGGGAGGGGCCCCTCCACAGATGAACTAGGGTTAGGGTTGGGGCCCAGGAACCCCGCAGGCCAGATCTGCCCAGTATGTGGCGAGCTCCGCCGCGGGCTGAGGTGAGGGTGTGGGGTGGGGTGAGCTTGGGCTTCAAGGTTGGGTTTAGGGATCGCCGAAGTTCACCGGGGACTCTGGGGGCCCTCCTGGTTTTCCCGCCCTGAATGCTCTACAGCCTCTCAAGGGGCACGGTTTCCTGCGGGCTGGCAGGCTTTGTCCTGCAGTGGAGCTAAGGTGTCTAAAGTCCCTGGGGCTGCGGCACCGGGCCCCAGGGGAGGGGCCTTACCCAGCCGACCTAGGGCAGGTCTAGGCCCCAGGAACCCGGCAGGCCTGATCTGCCGGCTCTGCCACGAGCTCAGTGGCAAGCTGAAGGGAAGGCCTGGGGCGGGATGAGCGTGGGCCTCAGGGTTGGGGTGTAGGGGGTCGCCGAGGATCGCTGGGGGCTCAGGGGGGCCCTACCAGTTCTCCTGCAGGGGATGCTCTGAGGCGCCCCAAGGGGCATGGTTTCCTGAGGGGTGGCAGGCTGAGTCCTGTGGTGGGGCTCAGGTGTACCCAATCCCCGGGGTTAGGGTACGGATTAGGGTACGGGTTAAGGTTAGGGTATGGGTTATGGTTAGGGTATGGGTGAGGGTAGGGGTTAGGGATAGGGTAAGGAGAGGGTACGGGTTAGGGTTGGGTTTAGGGGTTACAGGTTGGAGGTTATGGGTTAGGGTACAGATTAGGGTTTAGGGTACGGGTTAGGGTTTAGGGTTTGGGTTTAGGGTTAGGGTTGTAGTACGGGTTAGGTTTAGGGTACGGGTTAGGGTTAGGGTACGGGTTAGGGTACGCATTAGCGTACGGTTTAGGGTACGGGTTAGGGTACAGTTTAGGGTAAGTATTGGCCTACCAATTTGGGTACAGTTTAAGGTACGGGTTAGGGTTAGGGTACCGGTTAGGGTTAGGGTACAGTTTAGGGTTATGGTACAGGTTAGGTTACGGTTTAGGTTTAGGGTTAGGGTACAGGTTAGGGAACAGGTTAGCTATAGGGATAGGGTACGATTTAGGGTTAGGTTATGGGTTAGGGTACGGGTTAGGGTACAGGTTAGGGGTAGGTATGGGTTAGGGTCCGGGTTAGGGATAGGGCACGGGTTAGGGTATGGGTTATGGTACGGGTTAGGGTATGGGTTAAGGTTAAGGTAAAGGTACTGGTTAGGGTTAGGGTACGGGTTACGGTTTAGGGTTTAGGGTTACAGTTAGGGTACGGGTTAGTGTTAGGGTACAGGTAGGGTTTGGGTACGGGTTATGGTACGAGTTAGTGTATGGGTTAAGGTCAGGGTTTAGGGTTAAGGTTAGGGTACGGGTTAGGGTACTTGTTAGGGTTACAGTTAGGTTTAGGGTATGGTTTAAGTTACGGGTTAGGGTACAGTTTACGGTTAAGGTTAGGGTACGGGTTAGGGTACGGGTTAGAGTACGTGTTAGGGTTACGGTTAGGGTTAGGGTACAGGTTAGGATTAGGTTTAGGGTACGGGTTAGAGTTAGGGTTAGAGTACGGGTTAGGGTTTGGGTTAGGGTTAGGTTTAGGGTTAGGTTATGGGTTAGGGGTAGGGTTAGCTGAAGGGGTAGGGTTAGGGGTAGGGTTAGGGGTATGGTAGGGGTCGGGGTAGGGTTAGGGTTTACGGTTATGGTTTGGGGTTTGGGGTTAGTGGTTAAGGTTAGGGTTTCATGTTTAGGGTTTCCGGATTAGGGTTAGGGGTTAGGGTTTAGGGTTTAGTGTTAATGTCAGGGTTTAGGGTTTAAGGATTAGGGTTTAGGGTTAGGTTTAGGGTAGGGTTAGGGTTAGGGTAAGGGTTAGGGGTTAGCGTTAGGGTTAGGATTAGGGGTTAAGGTTAGGGTTTAAGGTTAGGCATTAGGGTTTAGGGTTAGGGCTAGACCCCAGTATGCCAGCAGGACCTATGCCCCGGCTGTGCGGCAAGCGGAGGAGTGGGCCAAGGTGAGGGCGATGGCGAGCAGGAGTATGATATCCAGCGTTTTGTCGCTGGGGGCCTTTGAAAGTCGGTAGAGGCTTGGAGGGCCCTGCCCGTTATCCCACCCTGAATGACCAGCGGTGCCCCTAGCGGCCCGGGTGGTGGCAGTGTGGCAGTGTGAGTCTGGCACTGCGGTTTGGGGGTCCCCAATGCCGTGTGTTGCAGCGCCAGGCCCCTTGGGAGGGGCACCTCTGGGGCCCTCCTAGGGTTAGTGTTAGCTCCCAGGAGTCCAGCAGGCATGATCCGCCAGCTGTGTGGTAGCATAGGACCGGGCCAAGGTGAAGGCACCGGCAAGCTGGAGCGTGGGCCCAAGCATTTTGGCGCGGGGGGCCTTGGAAGGTCGCCGGGGGATTCAAGGGCCCTGCCAGTCCTCCCGCCCTGAATGGCCAGAGGCGCCCTTAGCCGCCCAGGTGGTGGCGGCATGGCACGGTGAGTACGGCACTGGGGCTCGGGGGCCCCAATCCCTGGAGTTGCTGCACCAGGCCCCTTTGGAGGTTACTCTCAGGGGCAAACCTAGGGTTAGGGTTAGCCCCCAGGAGGCTTGCAGGCCCGATCCACTGGCTGTGCGGCAAGTGGAGGGGTGGGCCGAGGTGAGGGTGCTGGTGAGCGGGAGCATGGGCCCAAGCATTTTGGCGCATGGGGCCTTAGAAGTTCACTGGGACTCAGAGGGCCCTGCCCGTTCTCCCAGCCTGAATGACCGGCGGTGCCCCTAGCAGCCCGGGTGGCAGCAGGTCCGCAAAGTGAGTCCTGGCTGGGGCTCGGGGGTCACCAATCCCTGGTGCTGCGGCACCAGGCCCCTTGGGAAGGGCCCCTCGGAGGCCGCCCTAGGGGTAGTGTTAGCCCCCAGGAGGCCGGCAGGCCCGATCCGCCAGTTGTGTGGTGAGCGGAAGGGCGGGCTGAGGTGAGGGCGCTGGCGAGCGGGAGCCTGGGCCCAAGCCTTTTGGCACGGTGGGCCTTCGAATGACAACGGGACTTGGAGGACCCTGCCCATTCTCCCGCACTGAATGTCTTGCGGCGCCCCTAGCGGCCCGTGTGGTGGCTGGGCGGCAGGCTGAGTCCAGCGCTGGGGGTCAGGGGTTCCCAATCCCGGGCATTGCGTGGCCAGGCCCCTTGGGAGGGGCCCCTCGGGGGCTGACCTAGGGTTAGGGTTAGCCCACTGGAGTCTGGGAGACCCGATTCGCCGGCTGTGTGTGAGCAGAGGGGCGGGCTGAGGTAAGGGCTCTGGCGAATGGGACAGTAGGCCCAAGCGTTTTGGCGCGGGGGGCCTTTGAAGGTCTCTGGGGGCTTGGAGGGCCCTACACGTTCTCCCGCCCTGAAAGACCGGCCGCGCCCATAGCGGCCCGGGTGCCGGTGGGGCAGCAGTGTGAGTCTGGTGCTGGGGCTCGGGGATCCCCAATCCCCACGTTGTGCCGCCAGGCCACTTGGGAGGGTCTCCTCGGGGACCTCCCAAGGTGAGGGTTTCCCCAGGAGGCCGGGAGGCCCGATCCGCCTGCTGTGCAGCGAGTGGAGGGGCAGGCTGAGTTGTGGGCGCTGGCGAGCGGGAGCGTGGGCCCAAGCATTTTGGCGTGGGGGGCCTTCGATGGTCGCCGGGGGATCGAAAGCCCCTGCCCATTCTCCCGCCCTGAATGACCGGCAGCATGCCTAGTGGCCCGGGTTGCGGCAGGACAGCAGGGTAGAGTCTGGTGCTGGGGCTCGGGGGTCCCCAATCCCAAGTGTTGCGGCGATAGGCACCTTGGGATGGGCCCCTCTGTGGCCAAACTAGGGTTAGAGTTTGCCCTCCAGGAGGCCGGCAGTCCGGATCCGCCCACTCTGCAATGAGCGGAGGGGTGGGCCAAGATGAGGGCGCTGGCGAGCAGGAGCGTGGGCCCAAGCGTTTTGGTGCGGGGGGCCTTCGAAGGTTGCCGGGGGCTCGGAGGGCCCTGCACGTTCTTCCACCCTGAATGACAGGCGGCTACCCAAGCGGCCCGGGTAGAGGACAGGCGGTAGGGTGAGTCGGGCACTGGGGCTCGGTGTCCCCAATCCTCGGCGTTGGGGCGCCAAGCCCCTTCGGAAGGGCTCTAGGGGACCGACCAAGCGTTACTGTTAGCCCCCAGAAGGCCAGAAGACCCGATCTGCTGGCTGTGTGGCGAGCGGAGGGGCAGGTTGAGATGAGGGCGTTGGCGAGTGGGAATGTGGGACCAAAGTTTTAGAGCAAGGGTCCTAGAAGGTCGCCAGGGGCTCAGAGCGTCCTGCCCGTTCTCCCTCCCTGAATGACCGACGGCGCCCCTCGCAGCACTGGTGGCAGTGGGGCGGCAGGGTGAGTCTGGCACTGGGTCTCGGGGGTCCCCAATGCCCGGCGTTGCGGCGCCAGGACCTTGGGAAGGGCCATTTGGGGGTCGACCTTGGGTTAAGTTAGCCCCCAGGAGGCCCACAGGCCCGATCCGCCAGCTATGCGGCGAGCGGAGGGGTGGTCCGAGGTAAGGGCACAGGCGAGCAGGAGCTTGGGCCCAATCGTTTTGGCACGGGGGTCTTCGAAGGTCACCAGGGCCTTGGAGGGCCCTGCCTGTTTTCCCGCCCTGAATGACTGATGGTGCTCCTAGCAAACCAGGTGGCGGCGGGGTGGCACGGTTAGTCCCGCGCTGGGGCTCGGGGTCAGCAATCCCAGCCGTTGTGGCGCCAGGCCCCATCGGAGGGGCCCCTCGGGGGCTGACCTAGGGTTAGGTTTAGCCACCAGAAGGCCGGCGGGCCTGATCCACTGGCTATCCGGTGAGCGGAGGGGCAGGACAAAGTGAGGGCGCTGGCATGCGGGAGCCTGGGTTCAAGCGTTTTGGCGCGGGGTAACTTTGAAGGTCGCCGGGGGCTCAAAGGGCCCTGCCCGTTTTCCAGCCTTGAATATCCGGCGGCAACCCTAGCGGCCCGGGTGGCGGCGGGGTGGCAGGGTGAGTCCAGCGCTGGGGCACGGGGTTCCCCAATCCCCGGCGCTATGGCGCCAGGCCCCTTGGGAGGGGCCCTTTGAGGACAGAACTAGGGTTAGGGTTAGCCCCCGGTAGGCCGGCAGGCCCTATCCGCCAGCTGTGTGTCGAGCAGAGGGGTGGGCCGAGGTGAGGGCTCTGGAGAGCGGGAGCGAGGGCCCAAGGGTTTTGGCGTGGGGGGACTTCGATGGTTGCCGGGGACTCGGAGGGCCTTGCCCATTCTGTCGCCGTGAATGACCGGCGGCGCCCCTACCAGCCCGGGTGGCAGCGGGGCAGTAGGGTGAGTCTGGCGCTGGGGATCGGGGGTTCCCGATCCCCAGCATTGCTGCGCCAGGCCCCTTGGGATGGGCCCCTAGTGGGCCAAACTAGGAATAGGGATAGTCCCCAGGAGGCCGGCAGGCCCGATCCGCTGGCTGTGAGTCTAGCGGAGGGATGGGCCAAGGTGAGGGCGCTGGCGTGTGGGAGCATGGGCCCAAGCGTTTTGGCGCGGGGGGCCTTCGAAAGTTGCCTGGGGCTCAGAGGGCCCTGCCCCTTCTCCCGCCCTGAATGACCGATGGCGCCCCTAGCGGACCGTGTGGCAACGGGGCGGCAGGGTGACTCTGGCGCTGGGGCTCGGGGGTCCACAATCCCCGGCGTTGCGACGCCAGGTGCCTTGGGAGGGGCCCCTCGTGGGCTGACCTATGGTTAGGGTTAGCCCCCAGGAAGCCGGCAGGCCCGATCGGCCAGCTTTGCGGTGAGCGGAGGGGCAGGCCGAGCTGAGGGCGCTGACAAGTGGGAGTGTGGGCACAAGCGTTTTGTTGAGGGGTGCCTTCGAAGGTCGCCCGTGGCTCGGAGGGCCCTGCCTGTTCTCACGCCCTGAATGACCGACGGTGCCGCTAGCGGCCCGTGTGGTGGTGGGGCGGCACGGTGAGTCCGGCTCTGTGGCTCAGGGGTCAGCAATCCCAGGCGTTGTGGCGCCAGGCCCCATTGGACTGGCCCCTCGGGGGACAACCTAGGGTTAGGGTTAGCCCCCAGGAGGCCGGCAGGTCCGATCCACCAGCTGTGCGGCGAGTGGAGGGGCGAGCCGAGTGAGGTCGCTGGTGAGTGGGAGCGTGGGCCGAAGCATTTTGTCGCGGGGGTCCTTCAAAGGTCTCCAGGGGCTCAGAGGGCCCTATCCATTCTCCTGCCCTGAATAACAATCGGCTCCCCTAGCGGCCCGGGTGTGGCGGGGCAGCAGGGTGAGTCCGACGCTGGGGCTCGGGAGTCCTCAATCCCTGGCGTTGCGGCGCCATGCCCCTTGGGATGGGCCCCTAGGGGGCCTACCTAGGGTTAGGGTTAGCCACCAGGAGTCTGGGAGGCCCGATCCGCCAGCTGTGCGGCGAGCGGAGTGGCGGACTGAGGTAAGGGCACAGGTGAGCGGGAGCATGGGCCCAAAGCGTTTTGGTGCGGGGGGCCTTCAAAAGTCGCCGGTGGCTCGGAGGGCCCTGCCCGTTCTCCCTCCCTGAATGACTGGCAGTGCCCCTAGCGGCCCAGGGGGCGGTAGGGCGGGAGGGTGAGTCCGGCGCTGGGGCTCGGGAGTCCACTATCCCCGGTATTGTGGCAATAGGAACCTGGGATGGGCCCCTCGGGGGCCCACCAAAGGTTAGGGTAACACCCAGGAGGCTGGCAGTCCCGATCCACAAGCTGTGCAGCGAGTGGAGGGGCGGACCGAGGTAAGGGCACAGGTGAGCGGGAGCATGGGCCCAAGCGTTTTGGCGCGGGGGGGGCCTTCGAAGGTCGCCAGGGGCTCGGAGTGATCTGCCCGTACTCCCTCCCTGAATGACCGACGGTGCTCCTAGTGGCCCGGGTGGTGGCGGGGCAACACAGTGAGTCCAGCGCTGGGGTTCGGGGGTCCCCAATACCCGGGGTTGCAGCGCCAGGCCCCTTGGGACGGGCCCCTCGAGGGCCGACCTAGGATTAGGCTTAGGCCCCAGGAGGTCGGCAGTCCCTATCAGCCGGGTGTGCAGCAAAGGGGTGGGCCGAGGTGAGGGCGCTAGCGAGTGGGAGCGTGTGTCCAAACGTTTTGGCGCGGGGGGCCTTCAAAGGTCGCCGGAGGCTCAGAGGGCCCTGCCCGTTCTCCCGCCCTGAATGACCGGCGGCACCCCTAGTGGCCCGGGTAGCAGCAGGGTGACACGGTGAGTCCGGCACTGGGGCTTGGGGGTCCCCAATGCCCTGTGTTGCGGAGCCAGGCCCCTTGGGATATGCCCCTTGGGGGCCGACCTATGGTTAGGGTTAGCCCCTAGGAGTCCGGCAGGCCCAATCCGCCCGCTGTTTGGAGAGTGGAGGGGCGGGCCGAGGTGAGGGCCTGGGGAGCGGCAGCATTGGTCCAAGCGTTTTGGCATGGGGTCCTTCAAAAGTCGCTGGGGGCTCGGAGGGCCCCGCCCGTACTCCCACCCTGAATGACCGGCGGCGCCACTAGCGGCCCGCGTGGCGGCAGGGTGGCACGGTTAGTCCAGCGCTGGGGCTCGGGTGTCAGCAATCCCAGGCGTTGTGGCGCCAGGCCCCATCAGACGGGCCCCTCGAGGGCCGACCTAGGGTTAGGGTTAGCCCACAGGAGGCCTGCAGGCCTCATCAGCCGGTTGTGCGGTGAGCGGAGGGGCGGGCCAAGGTGATGGTGCTGGCGATGGGGAAGTTGGGCCCAAGCGTTTTAGCGAGGGAGGTATTCGAAGGTTGCCTGGGGCTCAGAGGGCCCTGCCCCTTCTCCCTCCTTGAATGACCGGTGGCGCCCCTACCATCCCAGTTGGCGGTGGGGAAGCAGGGAGAGTCTGGCGCTGGGGCTCGGGTGTCCCCAATCCCCGGTGTTGCGGCGCAAGGCTCCTTGGGCGGGGCCCCTCGTGGGCCGACCAAGTGTTAGGGTTAGCCCCCAGGATGCTGACAGGCCTGATCTGCAGCCTGTGCGGCAAGTGGAGGAGTGGGCTAAGATGTGGGTGCTGGGGAGCAGGAGCGTGGGCCCAAGCATTTTCGCAAGTGCGGCCTTCAAATGTCGCCAGGGGCTTGAAGGGCCCTGCCTGTTCTCCCGCACTGAATGACTGGTGGCGCCCCTAGCGGCTCGGGTGGTGTCGGGTCAGCAGGGTGAGTCCGGCGCTGGAGCTCGGGGGTCCCCAATCCCCTGCGTTGCTGCGCCAGGCCCCTTGGGAAGGCCCGCTTGGGGGTCGACCTAGGGTTAGGGTTACCCCCAGGAGGCCAGTAGGCCCGATCTGCCAGCTGTGCGGCGAGCGGAGGGGCGGGCTGAGATGAGGGCACTGGCCAGCGGGGAATGTGGGCCCAAGCATTTTGGCACGAGACGCCTTCAAAGGTCGCCAGGGGCTTGGAGGGCCCTGCCCATTCTCCTGCTCTGAATGACCAACGGCGTCCCTCGTGGCCCGGTTGGCAGCGGGGCGGCAGGGAGAGTGTGGCACTGGGGCTCGGGGTTCCCCAATCCCTGGCTTTGCGGCGCCAGGGCCTTTGGGAGGGGCCCCTTGGGGACGGACCTAGGGTTAGGTTTAGCCCCCAGGAGGCCCGCAGGCCCGATCTGCCGGCTGTGTGGCGAGCGGAGGGGCGGGCCGAGATGAGGGTGCTGGCGAGCGGGAACATGGGCCCAAGCGTTTTGGCGCGAGTGGCCTTCGAAGGTCGCCGGGGGCTAAGGGGGCCTTGCCCGTTTTCCCTCCCTGAATGACCAGCAGCGCCTCTACCAGCCCGGTTGTTGGCGGGGAAGCAAGGTGAGTCCGGTGCTGGGGCTCAGGGGTCCACAATCCCCGGCATTGCAGCACCAGGTGCCTTGGGAGGGGCCCCTCGTGGGCCAATCTAGGGTTAGGGTTAGCCCCCAGGAGGCCGTCAGGCCAGATCGGCCAGCTTTGCGGTGAGTGGAGGGGCGGGCCGAGGTGAGGGCGCTGACAAGCGATAGCGTGGGCGCAAGCGTTTTGATGCGGGGTGCCTTCGAAGGCCGCCCGTGGCTCGGAGGGCCCTGCCTGTTCTCACGCCCTGAATGACCGGCGGTGCAGCTAGGGGCCTGGGTGGCAGTGGGGCGGCACGGTGAGTCCGGCGCTGGGGCCCAGTCGTCCCCAATCCCTTGTGTTGCGGCTCCAGGCCCCTTGGGATGGGCCCCTAGGGGGCCTACCTGGGGTTAGGGTTAGCCCCCAGGAGGCTGGGAGGCCCAATCCGCTGGCTGTGCGGTGAGCGGAGGGGCAGGCCGAGGTAAGGGCGATGGCGAGTGGGAGCGTGGTCCCAAGCGCTTTGGCGCGGGGGGCCTTCGAAAGTCGCTGGGGGCTCAGAGGGCCCTGACGTTCTCCCGCCCTGAATGACCGGTGGTGCCCCTTGTGGCCCAGGTGGCGGTGGGGGGCATGGTGAGTCTGGCGCTGGGGCTCAGGAGTCCCCAATAATCGTCATTGCGGTGCCAGGCCCCTTGGGAGGGACCACTAGGGGGTAGGCCTAGGGTTCGGGTTAGCCCCCAGAAGGCCCGCAGGCCCGATCCGCCAGCTGTGCGGCGAGTGGAGGGGAGGGCCGAGGTAAGGGCACTGGCGAGTGGGAGCGTGGGCCGAAGTGTTTTGTCGTGGGGAGCCTTCAAAGGTCTCCCGGGGCTCAGAGGGCCCTACCCGTTCTCCCGCACTGAATGACCGGTGGCTACCCTAGCGGCCCAGGTGGTGGCGGAGCTGCAGGGTGAGTCCGGTGCTGGGGCTCAGTAGTCCCAAATCCCCGGCGTTGCTGCGCCAGGCCCCTTGGGATGGGCCCCTAGGGGGCCTACCTAGGGTTAGGGTTAGCCCCCAGGAGGCTGGGAGGCCTGATCCGCGGGCTGTACAGCAAGAGGAGGGTCAGGCCGAGGTAAGGGCGATGGCGAGTGGGAGCGTGGTCCCAAGCGCTTTGGCGCAGGGGGCCTTCGAAAGTCACTGGGGGCTTGGAGGGCCCTACCGTTCTCCCGCCCTGAATGACTGGTGGTGCCCCTTGTGGCCCGGGTGGCGGTGGGGGGCATGGTGAGTCCGGCGCTGGGTCTCAGAAGTCCCCAATCCTCCTCGTTGCGGCACCAGGCCCCTTGGGAGGGGCCACTAGGGAGTCGACCTAGGGTTCGGGTTAGCCCCCAGAAGGCCCACAGGCCCGATCCGCCATCTGTGCGGCGAGCTGAGGGGATGGCCGAGGTAAGAGCGCTGGCGAGCAGGAGCGTGGGCCCTAGCGTTTTGGTGTGGGGGGCCTTCGAAGGTCGCTGGAGGCTTGGAGGGCCCTGCCCCTTCTCCCTCCCTGAATGACCAGCAGTGCCCCTAGCGGTCCAGGTGGCGGTAGGGCAGGAGGGTGAGTCGGGCGCTGGGGCTCGGGATTCCCAAATTCCCGGTGTTGGGGCAATAGGAACCTGGGATGGGCCCCTCGGGGGCCCACCAAAGGTTAGGGTAACACCCAGGAGGCTGGCAGTCCCAATCCACTGGCTGTGCTGCGAGCGGAGGGGTGGACCGAGGTGAGGGCATAGGCGAGCAGGAGCATGGGCCCAAGCGTTTTGGCGCGGGGGGCCTTCGAATGTCACCAGGGGCTTGGAGGGATCTGCCTGTGCTCTCTCCATGAATGACCGACAGTGCTCCTAGCGGCCCAGGTGGCGGCGGGGCAACATGGTGAGTCCGGCACTGGGGCTCAGGCATCCCCAATCCCAGGCATTGCGGTGCCAAGCCCCTACGGAGGGGCCCCTCAGGGGCCAACCTAGGGTTATGGATAGCCTCCAGGAGGAGGGCAGGCCTCATCCACCGGCTCTGCACCGAGCGGGGGGCGGGCCGAGGTGAGGGCGCTGAGGAGCGGGAGTGTGGGCTCAAGCGTTTTGGATGGGGGGGCCTTCAAAGGTCGCCATGGGCTCAGAGGGCCCTGCCCGTTCTCCCGCCCTGAATGACCAGCGGCACCCCTAGCGGCCCGGATGGCGGCGGGGCGGCAGGGTGAGTCCAGCGCTGAGGCTCGGGGGTCCCTAATACACAGCGTTGTGGCGACAGGCCCCTTTGGCGGGCCGCTCGCGGGCCGTCCTAGGGTTAGGGTTCGCCCCCAGGAGGCTGGCAGGCTCGTTCCGCCCATGTACGATGAATGGAGGTGTGGGTCGAGGTGAGGTAGCTGGTGAGCAGGAGTGTGGGCCAGAGCATTTGGCTTTGGCTCGGGGTGCCTTCGAAGGTCGCAGGTGGCTCGGAGAGTCCTGCCCGTTCTGTTGCCCTGAAGGACTGGCGACGCACCTAGCGCCCCCTGTGGCGGTGGGGCGGCAGGGTGCGTCCGGCGCTGTGACTTGGGGGTCCCCAATCCCTGGCATGCGGCGCCAGGCCACTTGGGAGAGGCCCCTCGGGGGTGACTAGGGATTGGGTTAGCCCCCAGGAAGCCAGCAGGCCCGATTGCCAGCTCTGCAGCGAGCGGAGGGGTGGGCCGAGGTAAGGGCGCTGGCGAGCAGGAGCGTGGGAGCCAGAGTTTTTGCACGGGGGGCCTTCGAAGGTTGCAGGGGGATAGGAGGGCCCTGCCCGTTCTCACTTCCTGAATGACTGGCAACGCCCCTAGCGCACTGGGTGCTTGCGCGGTGGCAGAGTGAGTCCAGCACTGGGGCTCGGGGTTCCCATATCCCCGGCATTGCGGTGCCAGGCTCCTTGGGAGGGACCTCTCGGGGGCCGACCTAGGGTAATTGTTAGCCCCCAGGAGACCAGCAGGCCCGTTCCCCCAGCTCTGCGGCAGGCAGAGGGGCAGGCCGAGGTTAAGGTGCTGGCGAGAGGGAGTGTGGGCCCAAGCGTTTTGGCGCGGGGGGCCTTTGAATGTTGCCGGGGCTTGGAGGGCCCTGCCCATTCTCTCACCCTGAATGACTGGCGGCGCCCATAGCAGCCCGGTTGCTGCGGGGCGGCAGGGAGACTCAGGCACTGGCCTCGGCGGTCCCCAATCCCTGGTGTTGTGGTGCCAGGCCCCTTGGGAGGGGCCCCTTGGGGGCTGACTAGGGTTAGGGTTCATCCCCAGGAGGACGGCAAGCCCGGCGCTAAGTGGTTCTGGCAATGTAACAAAAATGCCATACACTTATCTGTAAGAAATAACGGTGTACAGGAACCCTCTTAGCCCTAACATCATCCTTTGTGAATATGGAAGCCAGCCCCAAGGTGGTCGAGGAAGTCTGACGAAAGGGCTAAGCACTTTTCTCTGAGTCTCCACACTATACAGGGAAAAACCAAAGTACATCATCTTTCACGAGTAGGAAGCATTAATGAAAAGGTTCTGGAATTTCGAGGACTCTGACCCATCCTTATTGGTAATAAACCACCGTGTACAGGAAAACACCTTCAACTCTCATCAGCCTCCTCAATCCTGATTCCGATTCAACTTTGGGGGTGTAGGACTAGGGAAATGTCCACATCTTATTGCTAAGAAAGAACGATGTCAGGGTAATGCCCTTCAAGTCACATCAGCCTTCCTGAAGACAGAAGCAGGAATCAAGGTGGTTATGTTACCATGAGGTAAGGAAGATGAGCATATAAGTGAGAAACAACAGTGGGCAGGACCTCTCTTCCAACGAACAGTATCTTTGCTTAATGTTGAATCCCTATGTTAAGTGGTTGTGGCCATTTGTGAGGTGAAAATCTTAAGTGTTTTGTAAAACGTCTTGGTCATTCAAATATGAAACTAAGGTAGTTGGGGACTCCTAGGCAGTGATTTGTACACTGTCAAAAATATGAAAAGATAAGAGACAGATGAGGTCTCCTCAGGCATTGTCCTTTATCCTCATCCTCCGTGAGAATGGTCATCTCTGGACAGCTCAGTGACAGGGTCTCATTCACAGTGGGGGCATCTGTTCCTCACAGACATCAGGCAGGGAAATGGATTTGGTTCTCTGTGCCAGCCCAGCCACAGCTGAGTGTCACAGCACTCTCTCGTGGGCTCATAAGTGTTTCACTGTCACCAGGCAGGTAATTGTATTTGATAAACCACTGTGAGAGTTTGCAATTGCCTTCATCTGCAACCTCCTAGAAGCAAATGCAGGTCTCTGGTACCATGTGAAGTCATGTGAAGGCATTGTGAGAAAGTGTCCTTTTGGTTAAGAAAAACATGGCTGGGGCTCCTGGCTGGCTCAGCTAGTTAAGCATGTGCGTTTGGCTCAGGTTATGATCCCAGGGTTCTGGGATCGAGCCCGGGCTCCCTGCTGAGCAGGAAAGGAGGTAGGGAAATAACTTAGAACCCACAGAGAATGTGAATAAAGGGGAGTGAAATGGAACTTGGTCTGTGTTTTGCTTTAGGGATTGGAAGTTAGTTTTTTCTCAATTGTGATTGTTCTTGAAACAGAAAAGCTGTATTGTTTTTTTTTTACCTTTAATTTTTTTCTACTAATAATTTTTATTATGATATGTTAGTCACTATACAGTATTTCCTTAGTTTTTGATGTAGTGTTCCGTGATTCATTATTTGCATATAACACCCAGTGCTCCATGCAATATGTACCTTCCTTAATACCCATCACTGGCCCATCCCAATCCCCCACCCCTCTCCCCTCTGAAGCCCTCAGTTTGTTTCCCAGAGTCCATAGTCTCTCGTGGTTCATTCCCCCTTCTGTTTAGGGTCCATTGTCTAAAGGGACAGACAGTGGAAGTTCACCAAATATAAGATCGAAATTTCATTGTTCATTATAGATGCCGCCAAGTAGTTCCCAGACATTTCATTCTACTGTAGTAATTCATTATACCTGTGAAGGTGCACGTGGAAGACAATTGATGCATGTATAGTGGTAATAAAACACGCCCCTCAGTAGTAGAATAAGAGAGGATACATATGTGTAAAATTATTCGACTACAGCTTCCATGCTTTGCCTTTGGTTCCTTATTATCTATGAAATTGGACAATTTTTGTTCTCTAGGCTTAAAACTCATTGTCAGTATTCAGAGTTTTTCAATGCTGATCTTCTCCTGTATAAGTTACCAAAATCCTAAAATATGTATGAACTTTAAAAAGCGCTATATTGAAAATTACAGCAGGGAAGTTCCATTTTGTGAATATTGTGTCAATGGATCTCTATTTTGACATCAGTGTTCATTAGAAATGATGACATTTCATATGAGTATAAATATCAATGTGTAAAAGAAAAGGTAGGAAGAACCTTGAATGTTTAAGTAATTGGTGAAATGACAGGGGTGGGTGTGTGTGTGTGTGTGTGTGTGTGTGTGCAATTGATTTTCAGTGAATGGTTGAGCTTCTTGTAGGGCCTCCGAGAGAGCCCAGGTGAACCTTTCAATGAGTTGATATCTGTTTTCAGAACATGGGAATCTCTTAGTCCAATAGTCAATCAGGCAAGCTTTGAGGTCTTGAAGAGTTTCAGTCCTCAGCGATGGTGTTGCAGACCCTTGTGAGCAAACCCTAGGGTATGCTCAGAGCCCTCATTAGCTGGTACCAAGGTGTGACGATTTCAGACAGCATTTCCCAAAGAAGTACCTCTTGAGTCTCTGTCCTTGTCAGTTCCCTACACTTCCTTACACTAGTTATGTGATCAGTGTGTTTCAGGATAATCCCCACATGTGATTTTTGCTATTTCCTACTAGTCCTATCTGTTTCTCATCTTCTTCTTTTATGGTAGGGGTTGGGAAGCAACCTGTGTGGTGTAGGAAGGGGTGTGGTAGTTGTCTGCCTTCAGAGGACCGAATGATGCCTAGAAATTGTACTGTATTTTGAGGTCAATTGTCCATCCTCTGAGTGTCAGGAATTGCATCACTTTACTTTGATGCTAGTCTGTTCTTCAAGCTGTCCTCAGAAATAAGGACGTCATCCATCTAGGGAATACTGGTTTGTGTGTATGTTTTCATTTTAGGAAAGGCCTTGCTCTTCCTGAAAATAATACTGCAGAGCACCCTTTCCTGTTCTTATTGGCCATCAGTCAATCTTTTCTGAAGTATTCGTTTATAAATAGACTCTATGGTTGATGAGCAGGAATTCTTTATGGACAAGTCTTTGTCAGTGTGTGTATTGCAAATCTTTACTTCCCAGCCTGCAGTTCACTTTTTCATTTTCTTATGGTCATAAGATAAGGAGAAATGTCACATTTTTATGAAGTCCCACTGAATTCTTTTAAATGGTTAGTGCACCCTATGTCCTACCCCAAGATTGACAGGTTCTACGTTTTCTTTCAGAAACTGTCCAATGGGAAGCTACAATCCATTTTCTCTGTCCATTTATTGCTTACAAATGTCACATTTTTATGAAGTCCACTGAATTCTTTTAAATGGTTAGTGCACCTTATGTCCTACCCCAAGATTGACAGGTTCTACGTTTTCTTCAGAAACTGTCCAATGGGAAGATACAATCCAATTTCTCTGCCCATTTATTGCTAACAAATGTATTTTGACCATCTGTTTCCTAGGAAACCTCTTTTATTTTTATTATTATTATTATTATTATTATTATTATTATTATTATTATTATTTTAAATTGCATTTTTAATTTTAATAGGATATTTAAACACTGTTTTTGATTTTCTATGTGCACAATTGTATTATCTGTGAATAGTCACAGTTATCCCTTCAGTTCTTGTCCTTTTTGTTTCTCTTGCCTTAAAACACTGGTAGATTCTCCGATGCCACAATAAATAGAGCAGCATTGTTTGAAGATTTTAATATACCTTTCTCAATATCTGACAGAAAAAGCAGACAAAACATTGGTAACAAATGTGACCTAATTGACATATAGGGAACATTCCATAATAAGTGCAGAATACATTATTTTCAAGTGGTCATAGACTCTTTACCCAAATAGATGATAGGTGCGGCCATGAATCAAGTCTACAAATGTTAAACCCTGAAATTAACTAGATTCTATTCTTAGACCACAGGGGAATTGAGCCACAGTCATAGCAAAAAGAAAACCAGGAAGTCCTTCAATGTTTAAAAATTAAATGGAACTTTGCTACATATCCTAAAGGTCAGAGAGGGAATCTCAATGGAAATTCTGAACCTTTTCTACATGAAGGCTCACACACAATGGCACTTTCTTTGTGAAGAGCATTATAATAACCTAGACAGGAGTTGAGCCTTAAGTCAGAGTTCTGCCTACCCCAGCCACACCTGGCAGCCTTGGCCTGTGGTCCCCCTCAGCTGTCCTTTCTGGTGGTCCTGAGCTAAGGGGGTCAACATGGCCATATGGAAATGGGAAGCTGCCCACTCATAATGATGACGGTGCCCACTACCCAGCTGCCCTCTCTGGTGGCTTTGAGCTAAGGGGGTCAACATGGTCGTATGGAAATTAGAAGCTCCCCACTGTTAGTGATGACGTTGCTATCGTATCATCCTCACCGGTCCAACAACATGATTTCTGAGTGAAATATGACACAAGAGTGACTTCTTGGCCTTCCTTCAGGTTTGAAAATCATCTGGTGAGTCATCTATTCGAAATATGGATTCAACATGTGTACTTTCTTCTGGAAAAGAAATAGACCCAATAGCAATTATGGCTTCCTGAGATCTTGTTCTTGAGAGACATCATACTGGCTCTTTGTAGCATTCTGCCTCTTAAACTTCTCAACTACGGTGTAGATATTTTTAGGCACATTTTCAGGTGGTTAGACAGGGACTCGGATGATATGAGTCACAGAGGATTTTAGTGTCAGAAACCTAAGTGGGATCCCCAAATTGACTCCAAATCCCTTGTTGTTCCATACAGGGTACTATTTCCCTCTTATCTCTGGTCTTCTCAATCTGGAAACCTATCAAGTATCAGGATTTTCTTGTCATGTGGACAACTGGAACGAATTCAGCGGGCCTTTTCACCTCTGCCAATGGTGATCATTAAGATCATTATCTCAGTGGAGGACCTGTGGGTAAGATACTCAAAGATCCTTAGGAATAGAGACAGTATAATATTTTTCTGGTATTAAAGTTACTGAAACCAACTATCTTTTTTAGTCCATTCAGGCTCTGGTATGTTCAGAGGGTGCTGTAAAACAGGTCTGAAATAGTATTTAAAAACACTCAGCTCAGCCTCTTCTACAAAGTGAGCCAATGCTTATAAATATGGCTAAAATATTCCCTTACCTACGATTACTTCCCAGCCATCATAGTGTTTATATGGTATGACTGTCACTTACATTAGTCAACATTTGCAGAGAAAGAACTTAGTGCATCCAGGGGGCACTTCATGTTGAAATTAGTTTGTGACAATGAGCTATTGTGTTTTATTCTGCAGTCTAAGGGAATGGTGCCAGACATCTCTAAGGTGTCTAGCAGTTCTACAATTCTGATTTTAAGTGGTCTGTGTGCTTCAGAGATTTGGGCAGGAGAAGGACAGGAGTCCAGAGACTGTGAACACTTCTGTTACCTGTGCTGACCATGGAGCAGGTAGCCTTCTGTGGGATTCATTTTGAATTCTTGGTACTATTTGAAAGGTGCTTTTGTCTCAAATTCCTCCATTTAGTAGTCATTATAATGATGAAAGTAATTTTTATCTTATATCATCTGTGGGCCCTGATCCTGGGCTCCCAGGGAAGCTATCCTTTAACATTTTACCTGGCTCAAATTGATTGGGCAAAACCTCAAAGCATGGGCCCTATTTCTGCCCCAAGCACATGTTGTACATCTGCTTCGAGAAGAAAACAATATCCAAATATGCCAACATAAAGATAAGAAAAAATAAAGAACCTCTTTGGCTCCCATAAGATTAAAGTCATACTGACATGTACATACTGAAAACATAAGAACGAGTCTGTCAATTTCTGGAATCTAAGAAGATCCTCATTGTGGTGTGTAACTCTGTACTTAAAAGAAAACAGAAAAAAATATATAAGCCTGCCCCAAATGTTCCTTCCCTGGAGCACTCCCTTCTTGGTGAAGATTGTGTCTCCCAGGCAGCTGTCCTGACTTGGGTTTGAATAAAGGTCTCTTCCTTTCTCTCTAAAATGTTTTTAAAAGTTCATTCACACAATGTCGACAATAACAGTGTTTTCTATTTAAGTGAGAAATAAATGTTCCACTCTAGTTTTATTGGGAATAGACGAATTGAGGGTTTCTTTAGAAGAGTAAGTCTGCCTTCCAGAAAAGGCAAGGTCATTGGTCTATTGAGAATGAAGATAATTACTGCTAAACAACAAGCATGTGTTGCCCCTTCGCCCAGAAACCGAAGCAGGTGTGCAGGCTTTAGGTCAGAGGTGACTTCTTGTCCCCAGCTGACAACACTTCTCTGCTCTGGCTCCAAGACCCCCGAGGTTTTGAACGTCAGCATCGAAGTCAGCGAGGCAGCTTGTCACAGGACGCCAGTGTTCAGAGAAAGCACAGGTATGTTTGGCAAAATGTCCTATCTATGTCAGGGCTGGAGGTAAAACCTCTCATTATCCCAAAACCTCCTGGCCTTTTCTCTTTTCTCTAGTTGAGCCACAAAGTAAAATTGAAGTAGCTGTCAGCATTCTGGGTTTGGTGCAAGAATTACTTAGTTTCCCTGCAGGTAGAACTTTGCAGGGGATCACAATTTCTCTGTCCATTTATTGCTTACACATGTATTTTGACCATCTGTTTCCTAGGAACCCTCTTTAATTAGAAAGGGAAGGTGAGATTCACTCTGTGCCTGTTTGTAACATCTAATTTGTTCCTTCATCTAACAGTGTTTATTCAATTGGGCCTACGATATGGTTGAGTGGCCAGCATCTAGAGTTAGGTGGCCTTTTTTCATCTGATACAGACTTGGATGATGTCATTTGACAAAGGTGATGTTTCATCATTGATTAGTTTATTCACCAGAAGAGTTAAAATTAGGGTGGAGGGAAAATTGAAAATTATCCAAAGCGGCCTGTTCCTGTTTAAAAGTTGAGCTTGACTTTCCAGTTTTACTAAATGTATTATCTCGATATTTGGAGTTGCCATATTCTCTCTGTAGTTTCTTTGGTGGTGGAGTCAGAAGGAGAGTCTGGGAATTCTTTTGGATAGTGGCATGCTGGTGGCTTCAAGGGGCTTGGCGTCAGGAGCCTTGGGGTGAAGTCTGCAACTGCTTGCCTGACCCTGGGTGCATCTCACAGAGGTTTTGTTTCATCTTATGAAATTGCCAGCAGATAATGTTCGGCTTAAAGGGGAACCCTCCCATCCTGTTGGTGGCAATGCAAATGGTGCAGCCAGTCTAGGAAACAGTGTGGGGGTTCCTCAAAAAGTTAAACATTGAACAACCACATGATCCAGCAATTGCTCTCCTAGGTATTTACCCAAAGGATACAAAAATGCAGATTCAAAGGGGGAACATGCACCATGATGTTTATAGCAGCAATGTCCACAGTAGCCAAACTATGGAGAGAATCCCAAAGTCTATGCACTGATGAATGGATAAAGCAGAAGTGGGATACATATATATAATGGAATATGACCCAGCTTCAAAAGGAATGAAATCTTACCATTTGCAAGGATGTGGATGGACCTAGAGTGTATTAAGCTAAGCAAAATCAGTGAGGAAAGACAAATATCCTATGCTCTCACGCTTGTGGAATTTCAGAAAGAAAACAGATGAACAGAGTGGAGGGGTGATGAGAGAGGCAAACAAGGAAATAGACTCAACCTTGGAGAACAAACTGAGTGTTGCTGCAGGACAGGGGCATGGGGGCAAGAGTTAAATGGGTGAGGGGTATTAAGGAGGGCACTTGTGATGAGCACCGGGTACTGTATGCAGGTGAGGAATCACTAAATCCTACACCTGAAGCGAATATTCCATGGCATGTGAACTAACTGGAATTTAAGTAAAAGAGGAAAGGAAAAAGTGTTCTGCTTCATGAAGAGTGAGGTAAAATTGTAGTGATTTGTCTGTACTATTCTATAGAGGATAGATGTAAAACACCCTGTTGTAGGATACACTAGTTTCTTATCACATAAGGAGTCCTCAGAAAGCTTCAATGAAAGATTGAGGTCTCAGAGCATGTTCATGTTCCAATGATATTTTACAGTTTGCACAGGTAGGAAAGAAGGTGGAGAGAGAGGCAACAGAAGGGGAAAGCAGGTGTGAACCTTTCATTTGTTAGCATTATAGCTTTCTCATGAAAGCCTTGCGCCAGTGTGATTTTGGAAGGGGGAATCCGGGAGCTTTGCAGGGACAGGGGAGTTCCAGGTCTGGGTAAAGCTGACAGGGGTCCCAGAGGAGAGCTGAATGCATTCTGCAGCAGGGTGTGGGCAGGGTGGGCTCCAGGGGTGGCTGTGGGTCTCCTGGGTGAGTGTTGTGACAGGTGAGGGCTGTGTGCAAGTTCCTGGCTGAGGACAAGGGAGGCACAGGCTGAGAGCTGGCAGAGAACCTTCTTCTGGGCCACCATCCTCACCCAACACACAGCCTCATCTTCTGTTCCTGTCACTCCAATTCAGACTTCTCCGAAGTTGAGTGAGAACACATCAAGAGCATTCTTAACAGAAGGGAAAGCATGTGCAAAGGCTCTGGGGCAGGAGAATTTCAGGTATGTCCAGGACCAGCAAGAAGGCCCTGTAGCCACAGGAGACAACTTAGGACATGACCTCAGAGAGGTGTCAGAAAGCCATTCCAGGGCTATAACCCCATGAGACCCTGTTTCACTGGGCCATCCTGGCTACAGTGTTGAGAACAGATGACAGAGGGTTGAAGATGGCAAGGAAGGTCAATGACGAAACTTTTCCAGGATCTCAGGCACTGTGGACCAGACAGGTGCCCTTGGATGGAGTGGTTAGACATATCTGGGTCCATTTTGAAGATGGAGCTCGCAGGATTTGCTGATTGGTTAGCTATTAGGAGCTGGAGAACGGAGGAATTGGAGTAAATCCCAGCTGTTGTGGGTTTTCCTGATCGAGGGGAAGGAGAGGTTTTCTCAGGGGGTAGGAGGTAGTCCGTGTTCCGCATGCTGAGGAATGTGCCTTTCCTCGTGGATCTGCTGAGGTTTGTGTCTGGGAGGACCTTTCACATCTCCTCCCTCAGCAATGCTCAAGTACATGTATCCCCCACTTTTTAAATGTTCACAGTAAGACACTGGGCTTTCTTGAAAGAACTATGTTATTACCCAGCTTCAGTAAGAGGAAGAGACCTGAAGAGGATTTCCCTCTTATGAAAAAAGGTGAACAGTGAGAATAGCGTTCAGCATCTGTTTTGGGGAGAAGCACGACAGAGGCGGCGTGCACCCCAACCAGGTCCTTCCTCTGGGAACCGCTCTCCGCATCCAGCCACCAGCATTTTGAACGGTGTCTGTGAGCCTCTGCTTCTGCTTTATCTTCATTTATGCTGGGCCTCCGTTAGAAACTTGTGTCCTGAGGCCTAAGAAAAGCCAAAGAGAGGAATTTTGGAGTCTGAGCACACTGTCTAATTGTTCCGTGTAAATTAATGGCCATTCCTTCTTGACACCATTTCTGCTGTGCAAGGTTTCTCAGAAGCCATGTACTTTCAAAGAGCAGGGAAACCTATACCCCATGCTGTGGGGTTCGTTTTAGTCTCCATGCTGGACAGAACATTTCATGACTGTCGGATTTTCTCACTCAAACATTGAGACTTTGACCACTTTCACCCGTTTCTACCACCCCATCCCCAAATCTGGCACCTACCAATCTGCTCTCAGTATCTATGCGTTCAGTATTTGTTTATTCCACATTGAATGTACATGAGAGCATCTGGTATTGGTCTTTCTGTGTCTGAGTTACTTGGCATAAGGCCCCCAAGGTCTGTGTTTCCATGTCTGGTTCTTGTGAATAATGCTGCACTGAATGTGGGAGTGCATCTGTCTTTTTGAGGCAGTATTTTTGTATTCTCCAAATCAATACTCTGTAGAGCCATTATTGTGTCATATGGTAGTTGTATTTATTTTTTCAGGAACCTCCATACCGTTTGTCACAATGGCTGCACCAATTTCCATTCCCACCAACAGTGCACAGTGTCTCCTCGTCTGCACACCCTTGACACCACCTGGTGTCTGTCTCTGGGAAAATTGCTGTTCCAACAATTGTGAGGGGATAGCCGATTGTGGTTTTGATGATGTTTCCTTGACGATATAAGTGATGTCGAATAACTTTCTCTGTCTGTTGGCACCTGTGTGCCATCTCTGGAAAGTATCTATTCACATATTCTCCCATTTTTTAATACAGATTTTTTTTGTTTTGATTTGTACGAGTGATGTGTGTATTTTGGATATTAGCCTCTTCTCACACATATGATTCGCAGATATTTTTTCTTATTGGGTCAGTGGCCTTTTAAGTTTTTGCTGGTTTCTTTTGCCAAGTGAAAGATTTCAGTTTGAAGTTGTTCCACTTGTTTATTTTTGCTTTTGTTGCTTTGCGTTTGGTGTCGGATCTGAAGACTCTTTGCCAAAACCTATGTTGAGAGACTTAGTACCTGTGTCTTCTTGGAGGTTTATGGATTCAGGTCTTATGTTCAAATCATTCATCCCTTAAAAATTTTGGTGGTGTAAGAAATTGACCCAGTTATATTCTTCTGCATTTAGTGTCCAGTTTGCCTGTTACCGCTCACTGTAGACACAGTCCTTCCCTCATGGCATATTTTCTGCTGCTGTGTCGTAAGTTAGGATCATCTACGTGTGGGTAAGTTTCTGAGCTTTCTGTTCTGTTCCACTGACCTTGGGTCTGTGTTTATGCCAGTACCATCCTGTTTTGATAACATCTTTGTAATCTAGCTTGAAATCCAGGAGTGTGTTGACTGCACCTTTCTTTCTTCAGGTTGCTTTGCGTATTTGGGGCCTTTTGTGATTCCATACAAGTTTGAGGACTGTTATCTATTTCCTTGAATAATGCCACTGGAATTCAGATAGGGATTTCATCACATCTGTCGATTGCTTTGGGTATGATGGACATGTTCACATAATTAACTCTTCCAGTTAAGGAGCATGGCGTATGCTTCCATTTGTTTGTGTTGCCTTCCAAATCTTTGAACCACACATTCTGCCCCCCTCGACACACATGTTTTTCATTTCTTTTCTGCCATGTGTTGAGTGTACTATGTCTTTCGCATTTTTGGTTACTTTTATTCCTAGATTTTTTTTGATGCAATTGTAAATGGCATTGCTTTTTTAATTTCTCTTTTAATTTCTCTTTGTGTCATCAGTATACAGAAATGCAAGAAGTTGGGTCATCTGGGTGGCCCCATAGGTGAAGCGTCTGCCTTCAGGTCAGGTCATGATCCCAGAGTTCTGGGATTGAGCCCCGTGTAGGGCTCCCCGCTTAGCGAGGGTCTGCTTCTCCCTCTTTCTGACACTACCCCTGCATGTGCTTTTTCTCTTCCTCTCAAATAAATAAATAAAATCTGAAAAAAAGTAAAGACAACAGGTCTCTGTATATTGACTTTATATCCTGCAGCTTTCTTGAATTTGTTTAAATTAACAGTTTTTTTTTTTTGTGGAATTTTCGGGATTTCATGTCATTTGCAAATAGTGACAGTTTTCCTGTATGGATTTCATATCGTTCTCTTTTTTTAAAATGATGTTAGTCACCCTACAGTACTTCATTTGTTTTTGATGAAGTGTTCCATGATTCATTGCTTGCATATAACCCCTAGTGCTCATTATGACACGTGCCCTCCTTAATACCCATCACCAGGATAACCCATTCCCCTACCCTCCCTTTCTGCAACCTTCAGTTTGTTTCCCAGTGTCAATAGTCTCTCATGGTTCATCTCCCCCTCTCATTCCCCCCCTTCACTTTTCCCTTCCTTCTTCTAATGTTCCATGCTATTCCTTCCATTCCACATCGGAGTCAAACCATATGATAATTGTCTTTCTCTGCTTGACTTAATTTCACTTAGCATAATCCCCTCCTGGTCCATCCACATTGGTGCAAATGGGGGGTATTCATCCTTTCTGATGACTGAGTAATATTCCATTGTATAGATGAACCACATCTTCTTCGTCCATTCATTTGCTGAAGGACATCTTGGCTCCTTCCACAGTTTGGCTATTATGGACATTGTTGCTATGAACATTGGGATACAGGTGCCCCTTCTTTTCATTACTCTGTGTCTATAGGGTAAATACCCAGTAGTGCAATTGGTGGGTCATAGGATAGCTCTGTGTTTAATGTCTTGAGGAACCTCCATATTGTTCAAAAGTGGCTGTACCAGCTTGAATTCTCACAAGTAGTGTAAGAGGGCTCCCCTTTCTTCACATACTCTCTGACTTTTTGTAATTTCCTGTCTTGTTAATTTGTTTTTCAAGATTTTATTTATTTATTCCACAGAGATAGAGATGGCCAGCGAGAGAGGGAACACAAGCAGGGGGAGTGGGAGAGGAAGAAGCAGGCTCATAGCAGAGGAGCCTGATGTGGGGCTCGATCCCGTAATGCCAGGATCACACCCTTAGCCGAAGACAGACGCTTAACCTCTGTACTACCCAGGTGCCCCCTGCCTTGTTAATTTTAACCATTCTAACTGGTATAAGGTGGTATCTCATTGTCGTTTTGATTTGTATTTGCCTGATGGCAAGTGATGTGGAGCATTTTTTCATGTGTCTGTTGGCCATTTGTATGTCTTCTTTGGAGAAGTATCTCTTTGTGTCTTCTGCCCATTTTTGGGTGTTGAGTTTGAGGAGTTCTTTATAGATCTTGGATACTAGCCCTTTATCTGTAATATCATTTGCAGATATCTTCTTCGATTCCATAGGTTGACTTTTTGTTTTGTTGATCGTTTGCTTTGCCCTGCAGAAGCTTTTTATCTTGGTGAAGTGCCAATAGTTCCTTTTTTGCTTTTATTTCCTTTGCCTTTAGAGACGTGGCTTGCAAGAAGTTGTTGTGTCCAAGTTTAAAGAGTTCTTTTGATTTTGATATGATACAGGAATCCATTATCTTTCTTTCCTGATTGTATTCGAGTCCTCTGTCTTTCTTGGTGAGTCTAGCTAAGTTTGTCAGTTTTGTTTATCTTTCCAAAAAAGGCAGCTCTCACTTTCATTTTTTTTTGTCTTTTTAGTCTCTGTCAGATTTATTTATGCATTCCTTTTTGTTATTTCCTTATTTCTACTAATTTGGGGCTTTGTTTGTTGTTTTATTTTCTACTTCTTTACCACATAAATCAAGTTGTTTATTGGAGACCATTCTCATGGATTGATGAAGACTTGAGTTTCTATGAATGTCCCCCATAAAGCTACTTTTGCTGCATCCCTTATGTTTTTGTAAGTTCCCTTTTTCCTCAGTGTCAAGGTACTTCTAAAATCTTTTTTGATTTCTTCTTTGACTGTTGGTTGTTCAGTAGCTTGTTGTTAAATCTCCACATATTTTTTTAAGATTATTTAGGTATCTGACAGAGAGTGAGACAGTGAAAGAGGGAATGGAAGCAGGGGGGTGGGAGAGGGAGAAGCGGGCTTCCCGCTGAGCAAGGAGCCTGATTCCAGGCTAAAACCCAGGATCCTGGCAGATCCTTAACAACTGATCCACCCAGGCCCCCCAATCTCCACCTATTTTTGACTGTCCCATTTTTTTCTTGAGACTGATTTCTAGTTTCATATCATTGTGGTTGGACAAGATTTGAAGCAGAAGGTGAAGAGAGCATTCAGATAAAGGTTTGTTTCCTGGAGGGTTTTCTGAGGGCAGAGCATGAGTTCCGTGGGACGGAGGAAGGTTTTGTGAGATGGGGGTGGGGTTAACCCTTGTTAGAATTACTGACTACTACCATGCAGGCTGTGTGCTACTGTTCACACCGTAGTCCTGATGGACTTGTACTTCATTAGAAATATTTTCTAGGAGGTGTAGGCATAGCCTTCACTTAAAGAAAGGTGCCATGTGGGTTCATGGCATGACCCCAGGTCAGCAACCAGGATGTATGGTATTGTGGGGGATCAGAAACAGGCTTTCTGTGGGAAGTGACAGAAATAAGGTATGGTGAGCTCCATGACCATAGGTGAGGTCCCGAGTGACCCACTGGGTGTTGGGTTCTGTGGATCTGTCTCATCAGGTGCTGTGGAATTCAGGGACACACTCCTGTCTGTGGATTTGTGTGGAGACAGGTAGACATCAGTGTCTGGCCAGGCATGAGGGTCGCACTGGACCACCACCAGAGGTGCAGCGTGCGGGGGAGCCACTGCTTGGTTTCCACGAAAGCTGCCCAGCGTCTGTGACTGTGATTCCTAGCAGCCGCAAGGGGAGAGGAGGCCTGGGGTGGTGCACACTTCCTAGACTTGTGGTCAGGTCTAGTCTGGAGCCCACTGAAGTCAGCCACACCTGGCCAGGAGGCACCCAGTCAGTGTAGCTTTGGGCACTGCTCCCATGGTACTTCGTGCCAGCTCCATGCTGCCACCTCCTGCTTTTCATCATCATCTTCAAGGTCATGTGCCTCTGCTCTTGCCCCATGGCCTCCGGGGTATTGTCCGTCCTCCATCTGGCCCTCGTCCCTGGTGCCCTGTGCAGTCTGATGCCAGGGTACCCTTCTCGAGACAAACATCTGGCCCTGATGGAACACTTCCATGGATCTCGTGTGATGCAAGGATGATGCCCTGCCCTGGAAGGGGGCTGCAGGTCCCCAATCAGGAGAGCCATGTCTCCCTTTTCAGCATGGCCTGCCCTCCCCTCAGTCTTCTTCAGGGAAGCTCTCCCAACTTTCTGAGCGGACAGCTCTGAACTTAAAAATGAATATTATTTTACATATCTCTATGCCTTAGTTCATCCATGGCATGTCTTTCAACCCCGTTAGTGGGTTTTTTTTTTTTTTTAGCATTTCTGAAGGGCTGTCTGCTCATGGAGGGGATGACCTGGGTGGGGCAGCTTTCCCTCTCATCTCCCTCAGCATGTCTCTGAGCCCTGAGGCCAGCTGTCCCACTGAGGATTGAGGGACCCGAGCCAGCCCATCCTGAGCCCAGGCTGTGTCAGTTGTGTAGACTGATGTGTGTTGGAGTGGTGGGCAGCTGGCATGGGCCAGGGGCAGGCAGTGTCTCCTCATTCCTTCCCTCCCTTCCTCCCAGAGGTAGCTCAGAGCAGCCTTCAACCCCTGCATCTCCAGATATCTTGACTTATGCCTTCTGTATTCAGCTGGTGACCTTGGAGTTTTGCATGGATTCTACCTCCCGTACCCTCTCCTGTAGCAGTTCCTGGATCAGGGGAGGGGTTGGACCCTTGTCTGTTTTTGATCTTCTTCCTGTCCCGCACCAAGCCCACCCACCGTTGCATCTTCCATGTATGTGCTTGGAAGCAAGCCCATCCACAGGGAACCTATTAGCCAAATGGATCCAGGCAATGAATATTGAAGTAGAGATCCAGGATCCATAATAAACCTGCTCTGAAACCTGTCCAAAAGTCTGTGACTCTCTCACACTGAAACAGAAACAATAATAGCTTTCTGGACTGTGAAGTGACATGTGTCTCTACTTCCAATCTTGAATGCATAGGTGCTGAACCTGGACAGAAAAGGACCATGGCTCCCGTGGGCTGGGATCCACAGTAAGAACTCAGTGAAATCTGAATTCGAGGCATAGAGTAAATAATTATTGTAGAGTGAATCCTCCCAAGTAGGGCTTATGCACAGTGCACAGGAAAAGCTTTTTCAAAGAGGTTCCTGAAAGAAAAATCTTTTTAAAAAATTTATTTTAATTCCAGTAGAGCTAACATACAGTGTTACATTCGTTTCAGGTGTACAATAGAGTGATTCAGTAATTCTATATATTACTCAGTGGTCATCAAGAAAAGTGTCCTCTTAATCCGCTTCATCTATTTCACTCATCCCTCTATCCACCTCCTCTCTGGTAACCATCCATTTGTTCTCTATTGTTAAGAGTTTGTATTTTCCCATGCCCATACTCAGGCAACCCTGTTTGGGTAGAGTTTCCGTGTCCCCTGCAAGGGTGAATGGGGGTGGGCACGCTCTGGGCCAGTATTTCCAGGCTTTTGTTCCCTGGCGGCTTTCTCTGGTGATCTGCTGTGCCTCTTCTGAGAGTCAGAGCAGCAGAGGCTGAATTGTCACAGAACAGAGGGAATGCAGCCCATTCTCCACCCTTGTTCTGGCCACTTTAACTCCATTACTGTTGGTGCTGCTCAACCCTGTAGCATCCTGGGATGTGCGCCCCACATCTGGTGTCCCTGGCCTCAATTCCGGGGCTACTGCATCTCTGTCCTTTGTGTTTCTAATGCTGCCAGCCGCCAGACGACCTGATCTCTCTCTGGAAGCTCCTGGTCTCAGTCTGGATCCCCTGAGCACACCGGGATTCCAGAATTCCATGAGAAGCCTGGTGGCTCCGGCACCTGGTTCAGGGTCTCAGTCTGCTGTTTCGCAGGTGCCTACTGCAAGTCCGCCAAATCCCCTGTGCAGGTGGCCTGCCAGCCGCCAGCCGCCCCGTGGGCTCCCGGGTCTCCTGGTCTCAGTCTATGCCTGGTGAGCACACCGGGATTCCGGTGTTCCAGGAGAAGCCTGGTGGCGCACGCTCTGGGCTCACCGGTCTCAGTCCACTCTCTCCTGTGTGCCATCCATGAGTCTGCCCGCTCCCTGGTGCAGGTGGTTGCTGCTTCCGGGCACCAGAACATGGCGGCTCCCCCCCCCCTTCCGTTTATCTTCTGATATCTGTGCCCGGTTTCAAGGCTCCCCGCTTCATACCTCAATACTCAGCGCTGGAGATGTTCATTTGTAGAGATCCAGATGTATCTTCCTGCCTCTCAGGCTGATTCCGTGGTTGTTTAGGCTGGTCTGGTACCTATCCAGCTCAACTCAGGGGACCTGCTGAAAAAGGGGTCTCCTACTCCTCCACCATCTTAACTCCTCTCTTGTACCTGAAATAGTATTTAAAAACACTCTGCTCAGCCTCTTCTACAAAGTGAGCCAATGCTTATAAACATGGCTAAAATATTCCCTTACCTACGATGACTTCCCAGCCATTGTAGTTTTTAAATGGTATGACTGTGACTTACATTAGTCAACATTTGCAGAGAAAGAACTTAGGGCATCCAGGGGGCACTTCATGTTGAAATTAGTTTGTGACAACGAGCTACTGTGTTTTATTCTGCAGTCCAAGGGAATGGTGCCAGACATCTCTAAGGTGTCTAGCAGTTCTACAATTCTGATTTTAAGTGTTCTGTGTGCTTTAGAGATTTGGGCAAGAGAAGGGCAGGAGTCCAGAGACTGTGAACACTTCTGTTACCTGTGCTGACCATGGAGCAGGTAGCCTTCTGTGGGCATCATTTTGATTTCTTGGTACTCTTGTGAAGGTGCTTTTGTCTCAAATTCCTCCATTTAGGAGTAATTATAATGATAAAAGTAATTTTTATCTTATATCATCTGTGGGCCCTGATCCTGCGATCCCAGGGAAGCTATCCTTTAACATTTTACCCGGCTCAAAATGACTGGGCAAAACCTGAAAGCATGGGCCCTATTTCTGCCCCAAGCACATGTTGTACATCTGCTTCGAGAAGAAAACAATAACCAAAAATGCCAACATAAAGATAAGAAAAAATAAAGAACCTCTTTGGCTCCCATAAGATTAAAGTCATACTGACATGTACATACTGAAAATGCATAAAAACATTGCATTTCCTAAAGCCCAAGCCTTGGAGGGTCTGAGAGCCTTGCCCAGAACCAGGCACACCCCAGCAGGGAGGGCTGGTGCAGAAAGGGAAGGGGCAGGACTCTGACGGTGGTCTGCAGCTAGAGGGGTCCCTGGAAGGGACCAGGTGTGTGGGGGGACCCTGGCCCACGACCCCACCCATGCCTGTGCCGGGTGTTGGGTCGAGCAGGCGCCTCTTGGGCCCCCTGCACTTTCAGGGTTCCAGGGGCTTGAGGGCAGGTTGCCCAGCATCCAAGGGGCTCAGGCACCACCCTCCCCAACCATTCACCGCTTGGGGGTGGAGGTATGTCTCTGTGGGCAGTCCCAGATTCACAGTAGGTTGCAGACTTAGGGCAAAGAAGGGGCACTGAGAGAGAGAGAGAGTTGCCCTGTGGAGATCCCTGCTGGTGAGTGAGCAGCGAGCACTGGGGTGGGGGTCCGGGGGTAGGGTGCGCCCCAGGTGGGAGGCAGGGTTCTGGAAGGGCATGTGGAGAGGGTTCATTGTGGGGACTCAGGTGAGTTTTCTTTTTCCCTTTAAAGTCTCTTCTGCCCCATGTCCTCAACTGACCTTATTCCCCATACCCGTGAACTCCAGGACACCCACTCACCTGAGCTTTTGTGGGATGGGTTGCAGAATTTCAAGGTTTCCCGGGAAGAGTGCGGGTAAGGACTTCACACAATCCCCACCTTCAGTTCTCTGACACAGTGCAGGTGATGCATCTTGAGCAGTACCCTGAGTTCAGCAGGGTGTGCCCTGGTCCCCAGGCACAGGTGTGGCAGTAGCATGCCCCAGAGCCGTCCCCCAACTTCAGCATTATGCCCCGTGTGCCCCCGGGTTAGTGGTAATTGGCTATTAGAATCATGCAGGAAAATCCTCCAGGTGGGGGCCTGGAGGCGGGCATAAACCAGACCCCACTCTAGTTGCATTGGGAATAGACGAATTGAGGGTTTCTTTAGAAGAGTAAGTCTGCCTTCCAGAAAAGGCAAGGTCATTGGTCTATGGAGAATGAAGATAATTACTGATAAACAACAAGTATGTGTTGCCCCTTCACCCAGAAACTGAAGCAGGTGTGCAGGCTTTAGGTCAGAGGTGCCTTCTTCTCCCCAGCTGACAGCACTTCTCTGCTCTGGCTCCTAGACACCCGAGGTTTTGAACGTCAGCATCGGAGTCAGCAAGGCAGCTTGTCACAGGACACCAGTGCTCAGAGAAAGCATAGCTTTGCTTGGCAAAATGTCCTATCTATGTCAGGGCTGGAGGTAAAACCACTCTTTATCCCAAAACCTCCTAGGCTTTTCTCTTTTCTCTAGTTGAGCCACAAAGTAAAATTGAAGTAGCTGTCAGCATTCTGGGTTTGGTACAAGAATTACTTAGTTTCCCTGCAGGTAGAACTTTGCAGGGGATCACAATTTCTCTGTCCATTTATTGCTTACAAATGTATTTTGCCCATCTGTTTCCTAGCAACCCTCTTTTGTTAGAAAAGGAAGGTGAGATTCACTCTGTGCCTGTTTGTAACATCTAATTTGTTCCTTCATCTAACAGTGTTTATTCAATTGAGCCTAAGATATAGTTGAGTGACCAGCATCTAGAGTTAGGTGGCTTATTTTCATCTGATACAGACTTGGATGATGTCATTTGACAACGGTGATGTTTCATCATGGATTAGTTTATTCATCAGAAGAGTTAAAATTAGGGTGGAGGGAAAATTCAAAATTATCCAAACTGGCCTGTTCCTTTTTAAAAGTTGAGCTTGACTTTCCAGTTTTACTAAATGTATTATCTCGATATTTTGAGGTGCCATATTCTCTCTGTAGTTTCTTTGGTGGTGGAGTCAGAAGGAGAGTCTGGGAATTCTTTTGGATAGTGGCATGCTAGTGGCTTCAAGGGGCTTGGCGTCAGGAGCCTTGGGGTGAAGTCTGCAACTGCTTGCCTGACCCTGGGTGCATCTCCCAGAGGTTTTGTTTCCTCTTATGAAATTGCCGGCAGATAATGTTCTGCTTAAAGGGGAACACTCCCATCCTGTTGGTGGCAATGCAAATGGTGCAGCCAGTCTGGGAAACAGTGTGGAGGTTCCTCAAAAAGTTAAACATTGAACAACCCCATGATCCAGCAATTGCTCTCCTAGGTATTTACCCAAAGGATACAAAAATGCAGATTCAAAGGGGGTACATGCACCATGATGTTTATAGCAGCAATGTCCACAGTAGCCAAACTATGGAGAGAATCCCAAAGTCCATGCACTGATGAATGGATAAAGCAGAAGTGGGATGCATATATATAATGGAATATGACCCAGCTTCAAAAAGAATGAAATCTTACCATTTGCAAGGATGCAGATGGACCTAGAGTGTATTGAGCTAAGCAAAATCATTGAGGAAAGAGAAATATCCTATGCTCTCATGCTTGTGGAATTTCAGAAAGAAAACAGATGAACAGAGTGGAGGGGTGATGAGAGAGGCAAACAAGGAAATAGACTCAACCTTGGAGAACAAACTGAGTGTTGCTGCAGGACAGGGGCGTGGGGGGAAGAGTTAAATGGGTGGGGGGTATTAAGGAGGGCACTTGTGATGAGCACCGGGTACTATATGCAAGTGAGGAATCACTAAATCCTACCCCTGAAGCGAATATTCCATGGCATGTGAACTAACTGGAATTTAAGTAAAAGAAGAAAGGAAAAAGTGTTCTGCTTCATGAAGAGTGAGGTAAAATTGTAGTGATTTGGGCTGTACTATTCTATAGATGAGAGTTGTAAAACACCCTGTTGTAGGATACACTAGTTTCTTATCACATAAGGAGTCCTCAGAAAGCCGCAATGAAAGATTCAGGTCTCCGAGCATGTTCATGTTCCACTGATATGTTACAGTTTGCACAGGTAGGAAAGAAGGTGGAGAGAGAGGCAACAGAATGGGAAAGCAGGTGCGAAACTTTCAATAATTAGCATTATAGCTTTCTCATGAAAGCCTTGCGATTTTGGAAGCAGAGGTGGAATCCGGGAGCTTTGCAGGAGACAGGGGAGTTCCAGGTCTGGGTAAAGCTGACAGGGGTCCCAGAGGAGAGCTGAATGCATTCTGCAGCAGGGTTTGGGCAGGGGTGGCTGTGGGTCTCCTGGGTGAGAGTTGTGACAGGTTAGGGCTGTGTGCAAGTTCCTGGCTGAGGGCAAGGGAGGCACAGGCTGTGAGCTGGCAGAGAACATTCTTCTGGGCTACCATCCTCACACAACACACAGCCTCATCTTCTGTTCCTGTCACTCCAACTCAGACTTCTCCGAAGGTGAGTGAGAACACATCAAGAGCATTCTTACCAGAAGGGAAAGCATGTGCAAAGGCTCTGGGGCAGGAGAATTTCAGGTATGTCCAGGAGCAGCAAGAAGGCCCTGTGGCCACAGGAGACAGCTTAGGACATGGCCTCACAGAGGTGACAGAAAGCCATTCCAGGGCTATAACCCCATGAGACCCTGTTTCACTGGGCCATCCTGGCTACAGTGTTGAGAACAGATGACAGAGGGTTGAAGATGGCAAGGCAGGTCAATGACGAAGCTTTTCCAGGAACTCAGGCACTGTGGACCAGACAGGTGGCCTTGGATGGACTGGTTAGACCTATTCTGGGTCCATTTTGTTTTTTTTTTTTTGTTTCTTTTTTTTTAATTAATAATGATTTTTTATTATATTATGTTAGTCACCATACAGTACATCCCCGGTTTTCGATGTAAGGCTTGATGATTCATTAGTTGTGCATAACACCCAGTGCACCATGCAATATGTGCCCTCCTTACTACCCATCACCGGTCTATCCCATTCCCCCACCCCCCTCCCCTCTGTAGCCCTCAGTTTGTTTCTCATAGTCCATAGTCTTTCATGTTTCATTCCCCCTTCTGATTACCCCCCCTTTCTTTATCCCTTTCTTCCCCTACTGATCATTCTAGTTCTTATGTTCCATAGATGAGAGAAATCATATGATAGTTGTCTTTCTCTGCTTGACTTATTTCACTAAGCATTATCTCCTCCAGTGCCGTCCATGTTGTAGCAAATGTTGAGAACTCATTCTTTCTGATTGCTGAGTAATATTCCATTGTATATATGGACCACAACTTCTTAATCCAGTCATCTGTTGCAGGGCATCTCGGCTCCTTCCACGATTTAGCTATTGTGGACATTGCTGCTATGAACATTGGGGTGCATATGGCCCTTCTCTTCACTATGTCTGTATCTTTGGGGTAAACACCCAGTAGTGCAATGGCTGGATCATAGGGTAGCTCAATTTTTAACTTTTTAAGGGACCTCCACACTGTTTTCCAGAGTGGCTGTACCAACTTGCATTCCCACCAACAATGTAGGAGGGATCCCCTTTCTCCACATCCTCTCCAACAATTGTTGTTTCTTGCCTTGTCAATTTTTGCCATTCTAACTGGCGTAAGGTGGTATCTCAGTGTGGTTTTGATTTGAATTTCCTTGATGGCTAATGATTTTGAACATTTTTTCATGTGTCTGTTAGCCATTTGTATGTCTTCATTGGAAAAGTGTCTGTTCATATCTTCTGCCCATTTTTTGATTTGTTTATTTGTTTCTCGTGTATTGAGTTTGAGAAGTTCTTTGTAGATCTTGGATACCAGTCCTTTATCTGTAGTGTCATTTGCAAATATCTTCTCCCATTCCGTGGGCTGCCTCTTAGTTTTTCTGACTGTTTCCTTGGCTGTGCAGAAACTTTTAATCTTGATGAAGTCCCATAAATTCATTTTATCTTTTGTTTCTCTTGCCTTTGGGGATGTGTCATGAAAAAGGTTGCTTTGGCTGATGTCGTAGAGGTTGCTGCCTATGTTCTCCTCTAGAATTTTGATGGATTCCTGTCTCACATCGAGGTCTTTCATCCATTTGGAGTTTATTTTTGTGTATGGTGTGAGATAGTGGTCAAGTTTCATTCTCTTGCATGTAGCTGTCCAATTTTCCCAGCACCATTTATTGAAGAGACTGTCTTTTTCCCACCGGATGTTTTTTCCTGCTTTATCAAATATTAGTTGCCCAAAGAGCTGAGGGTCCATTTCTGGGCTCTCTATTCTGTTCCATTGGTCTATGTGTCTGTTTTTGTGCCAGTACCATGCTGTCTTTGTGATCACAGCTTTGTAGTACAGCTCGAAATCCGGCATTGTGATGCCCCCAGCTTTGTTTTTCCTTTTCAACAGTTCCTTGGAGATTCGGGGTCTTTTCTGGTTCCATACAAATTTAAGGACTATTTGTTCCAGTTCTTTGAAAAACGTTCTCGGTATTTTGATCGGGATAGCATTGAAAGTGTAGATTGCTCTGGGTAGCATGGACATTTTAACTATGTTAATTCTTCCGATCCATGAGCATGGAATATCTTTCCATCTTTTTATGTCTTCCTCAATGTCTTTTAAGAGTGATTTATAGTTTCTAGAATAAAGGTCCTTTACGTCTCTGGTTAAGTTAATTCCAAGGTAACGTATGGTTTTTGGTGCTATTGTAAATGGGATGGATTCCCTGATTTCTCTTTCTTCGTTCTCGTTATTCGTGTACAGAAATGCAACTGATTTCTGAGCATTGATTTTGTATCCCGCCACGTTACCGAATTGCTCTATAACTTCTAATAGTTTGGGAGTGGCTTCTTTTGGGTTTTCCATATAGAGTATCATGTCGTCTGCGAAGAGAGACATTTTGACTTCTTCTTTGCCGATTTGAATACCTTTGATCCCTTTTTGTTGTCTGATTGCTGTTGCAAGGACTTCTAGTACTATGTTGAATAATAGTGGCGAGAGTGGGCATCCTTGTCGTGTTCCTGATCTTAAGGGAAAGGCTTCCAGCTTTTCCCCATTGAGAATAATATTTGCAGTAGGCTTTTCATAGATGGCTTTTATGAGATTGAGAAATGTACCTTCTATTCCTACACTCTGAAGGGTTTTAATCAGGAAAGGATGCTGTATTTTGTCAAATGCTTTTTCGGCATCGATTGAGAGGATCATATGGTTCTTGAGTCTTTTCTTGTTGATATGATGTATCACACCGATTGATTTGCGAATATTGAACCACGCTTGCATCCCAGGTATGAATCCCACTTGATCGTGGTGGATAATCCTTTTAATGAACTGTTGGATTCTATTAGCAAGTATCTTGTTGAGGATTTTGGCATCCATATTCATTAGGGAAATCGGTCTGTAATTCTCCTTTTTGAGGGGGTCTTTGCCTGGTTTGGGGATCAAGGTAATATTGGCCTCATAGAATGAGTTTGGTAGCTTTCCTTCTGTTTCTATTTTTTGAAATAGCTTTAGGAGAATAGGTATTATTTCTTCTTTGAATGTTTGGTAGAATTCCCCAGGAAAACCGTCCGGGCCTGGAGTTTTGTTATTTGGAAGGTTGTTTATCACTGACTCAATTTCTTCATAATTAATTGGCCTGTTTAAGAAATCAATTTCTTCCTTTTTCAATCTTGGTAGTTTATAGGTTTCCAGGAAGGATTCCATCTCTTCCAGATTGCTTAGTTTATTGGCATATAGCTGTTGATAAAAATTTCTAATAATCCTTCCAATTTCAATGGTGTTCGTCGTGACCTCTCCTTTTTCATTCATAATTTTAATAATCTGTGTCCTTTCTCTTTTCTTTTGGATAAGTCTTGCCAGTGGTCTGTCAATTTTATTGATTCTCTCCAAGAACCAGCTTCTAGTCCTGTTGATCTGCTCTACTGTACTTCTGGTTTCTGCTTGATTGATTTCAGCTTTAATTTTGGTCAACTGCTTCCTTGTGCGTGGATTAGGCCTGTCCCTCTGTTGCTGTTCCAGCTTCTTGAGGTGAGAATATAAAAACTGCATTTTAGATTTTTCTATTCTTTTGAGTGAGGCTTGGATGGCTATGTATTTCCCCCTTAGGACTGCCTTTGCAGTATCCCATAGGTTTTGGACTGTTGTATTTTCATTCTCATTGGTCTCCATAAATTGTTTAATTTGATTTTTGATTTCCTGGTTTATCGAGTCATTCCTGAGCAGGATGGTTCTTAGTCTCCAAGTGTTTGAGTTTCTTCCAAATTTTTCCTTGTGGTTGAGTTCCAATTTCAGAGCATTGTGGTCTGAGAATATGCAGGGGATAATTTCAATCTTTTGGTATCGGCTGAGACCTGTTTTGTGTCCCAGAACATGGTCTATTCTTGAAAATGTTCCATGGGCATTAGAATAGAATGAGTATTCTTTGGTTCTGGGGTGTAGTGTTCTATATATATCTAAGAGGTCCAACTCGTCGAGTATGGCATTCAAAGCCTTTGATTCTTTGCTTAGTTTTTGCCAGGGTGTTCTATTTCTGAGAGTGGAGTGTTGAGGTCCCCTACTATTAATGTATTTTTATCTATATGTCTCTTTATTCTGGTTAAGAGTTGGCTTGTGTATCTTGCTGCTCCCCTGTTGGGGGCATATATATTTATAATTGTCATATCCACTTGTTGAATACTTCCTTTAAGAATAATATAGTGCCCTTCTGCATCTCTAACTATAGTCTGTAGTTTAAAATCCAATTTATCTGATATGAGAATTGCTACCCCAGCTTTCTTTTGAGGTCCATTTGCGTGAAAGATGGTACTCCATCCCCTTACTCTCAGTCTGAATGCATCTTTGGGTTCGAAATGAGTCTCTTGTAGACAGCAAATGGATGGGTCATTTCTTTTTATCCAATCTGCAACCCTGTGGCGTTTGAAACCAGAATTCAAACCATTAATGTTCAGGCTGAGTACTGAGAGATATGCTTTTAATTCTGCCATGTTGTCAGTAAAGTCTTTGTATTGGCTGTGACTTTCTGTTTTGTATCACTCTTGGGGCCTTTTTACTTTTATAGAACCCCCCGTAATACCTCCTGTAGGGCTGGTTTCGTGGTTACGAAATTGGCTAGTGACTGTCGATTCTGAAATGTCTTTATTTCTCCATCAATTCTGAATGACAGCCTTGCTGGATAAAGGATCCTTGGCTGCATATTTTTCTCTGAAAGAGCTTTAAAAATGCTCCCCCAACCCTTTCTCTCATTCCAGGTCTGTGTAGACAGGTCTGATGTAATTCTGATGCCTTTGCCTTGGTACGTGAGAAATTTCTTTGCCCTGGCCGCTTTCAATACTGTTTCCTTGGATCTCATATTTGCGAATTGCACTATGACGTGACGTGGTGTAGGTCTGTCATGGTTGAGCTTGGGAGGGGTCCTCTCTGCCTCTTGGACACAAATTTTTGTTTCCCTCGCTAGATTAGGGAAGTTTTCAGCTACAATTTGTTCAAATATCTCTTCTAGACCTCTGTTTTTCTCCACCCCCTCGGGGATGCCGATGATTCTAACATTGGATCGTTTCGTTGAGTCAGTAATCTCCCGTAGCCAACATTCGTGGGCGTGGATTTTTTTAAGACCATCTTCTATTTTTATTTTTTCCTCTATTAACCCATCCTCCAATTCACTAACCCTTTCCTCCGCTTCCGTGACCCTGGCCGTCAGAGCCTCTAGTTTTGCCTGCATTTGGCTCATAGAATTTTTAATTTCTGTCAAATTCGCTCTCATTTCCGCCCTTAGGGATTCTATATTCTCAGTAATATTTTCCTGAATACTTTTTTCAAGTCTACTCATTATCTTGACCATTGTTACTCTGAATTCCATTTCTGATAATTTGGTTACATCCATATCCGTTACTTCTGTGGCAGAGGCCACTGACTCACTGTCTTTTCTTTGCTGGGGGGGGCTTCTCCTTCTTGTCATTCTGATGAAGAGAGGTTGCGGGGTTTCCAGAGCCCAAAATTATTGACTGGGTCCCAGGCCGTGCCTCTTGTTTTACAGGGATCTTAGAGATGTGGGCTTCTTCTTTAAAGATTTTATTTATTTACTTATCTGAGAGAGGGAGACTGACAGTCAGCAAGAATGGAACAGAAGCAGGGGAGTGAGAGAGGAAGAAGCAGGCTCCCAGCGGAGGAGCCCGATGAGGGACTCCTTTCCGGAACGCCGGGATCACGCCCTAAGCCGAAGACAGGCGCTCAATGACGGCGCCACCCAGGCGCCTCCTGTTGTGGGCTTCTTGATTTTTCAGCCTGCCTTCTGTGTTCTGGGGGAGGGGCCTGCCGCGCCAATACTCAGGCAACCCTGTTTGGTTAGAGTCTCTGTGTCCCCTGCGAGGGAGGATGGGGATGGGCACTCTCTGAGCCGGTATTTCCAGGCTTTTGTTCTCTGGCGGCTTTCCCTGGCGGCCGGCTATGCCTCTTCTGAGGGTCAGAGCAGCAGAGGCTGCATTGTCGCAGAACAGAGGGATTGCGGCCCGTTCTCCACTGATGTTCTGGCCACTTTAACTCTGTTACTGTTGGTGCTGCTCAACCCTGCGGCATCCCGGGATGTGCGCACCAACTCCGCGACCCTGCCCTCACTTCCAGGGCCAGCGCGTCTCTGTCCTTTGTGTTTCTAATGCCGCCAGCCACTGGCCGCCCCTTCTCTGTCCTTTGTGTTTCTAATGCCGCCAGCCACCGGCCGCCCCGCGCGCTCCCGGGTCTCCCGGTCTCAGTCTATGCCCAGTGAGCACACCTCGATTCCGGAGTTCCGTGAGAAGCCTGGTGGCGCGCGCACCCGGTTCAGGGTCTCAGCCTGCTGTTTCGTGGGTGCCGACCGCGAGTCCGCCCGCTCCCCCGTGCAGGTGGCCCGCCAGCCGCCAGCCGCCCCGCGCGCGCTCCGGGAGTTCCCGGTCTCAGTCTGGATCCCGTGAGCACACCGGGATTCCGGAGTTCCGGGAGATGCCTGGTGGCGCGCGCGTTCACGGCTCACCGGTCTCAGTCCGCTCTCTTGCGGGTGCCCTCTGTGTGTCCGCCCGCTCCCCCCGTGCAGGTGGCTGCCGCTTCCCGGCGCCCAAACGCGGCGGCTCCCTCCCCCTTCCGTTTATCTTCCGATATCCGTGCACGGTTTACAGCTCCCCTCTTCGTACCTCAATACTCAGCGCTGGAGATGTTCATTTGTAGAGATCCAGATGCATCATCCTGTGTCTCAGGCTGATTCCGTGGTTATTTAGGCTGGTCTGGTACCTATCCAGCTCGACTCAGGGGACCGGCTGAAAAAGGGGTCCCCTACTCCTCCGCCATCTTAACTCCTCCCTCCTATTCTGGGTCCATTTTGAAGATGGAGCTCACAGGATTTGCTGATGCGTTAGCTATTAGGAGCAGGAGAACGGAGGAGTTGGGGTAACTCCCAGCTGTTGTGGGTTGTCCTGATTGAGGGGAAGGAGAGGGTTTCTGGGTGTAGGAGGTAGTCCGTGTTCCGCATGCTGAGGAATGTGCCTTTCCTCGTGGATCTGCTGAGGTTTGTGTCTGGGAGAACCTTTCACATCTCCTCCCTCAGCAATGCTCAAGTACAAGTATTCCCCACTTTTTAAACGTTCACAGTAAGACATTGGGCTTTCTTGAAAGAACAACGTTATTACCCAGCTTCAGTAAGAAGAAGAGACCTGAAGAGGATTTCCCTCTTATGAAAAAAGGTGAACAGTGAGAATAGCGTTCAGCATCTGTTTTGGGGAGAAGCACGACAGAGGCGGCGTGCACCCCAACCAGCTCCTTCCGCTGGGAACCGCTCTCTGCATCCAGCCACCAGCACTTTGAATTGTGTCTGTGAGCCTCTGCTGTGCTTTATCTTCATTTATGCTGGTCCTCCGTCAGAAACTTGTGTCCTGAGGCCTAAGAAAAGCCAAAGAGAAGGAATTTTGGAGCCTGAGGACACTATCTAATTGTTCCGTGTAAATTAATGGCCATTCCTTCTTGACACCATTTCTGCTGTGCAAGTTTTCTCAGAATCCATGTACTTTCAAAGAGCAGGGAAACCTATACCCCATGCTGCGGGGTTAGTTTTAGTCTCCATGCTGGACAGAACATTTCATGACTGTCGGATTTTCTCACTCAAACATTGAGACTTTGACCACCTTCACCCACCACCCCATCTCCGAATCTGGCACCTACCAATCTGCTCTCAGTATCTATGCGTTCAGTATTTGTTTATTCCACATTGAATGTACATGAGAGCATCTGGTATTGGTCTTTCTGTGTCTGAGTTACTTGGCATAAGGCCCCCAAGGTCTGTGTTTCCATGTCTGGTTCTTGTGAATAATGCTGCAGTGAACGTGGGAGTGCATCTGTCTTTTTGAGGCAGTATTTTTGTGTTCTCCAAATCAATACTCAGTAGAGCCATTACTTGTCCAGGTGGTAGTTGCATTTATTTTTTCAGGAACCTCCATACCGTTTGTCACAGTGGCTGCACCAATTTCCATTCCCACCAACAGTGCACAGTGTCTCCTCATCTGCACACCCTTGACCCCACCTGGTGTCTGTCTCTGGGACAATTGCTGTTCCAACAGTTGTGAGGGGATAGCCGATTGTGGGTTTGATGATGTTTCCCTGAGGATATTAATTGATGTCGAACAACTTTCTCTGTCTGTTGGCACCTATGTGCCATCTTTAGAAAGTATCTATTCACATACTCCCCCCATTTTTTATACAGTTTTTTTTTTTATTTGTATGAGTGTTGTGTGTATTTTGGATATTAGCCTCTTCTCACACATATGATTCGCAGATATTTTTTTCTTATTATGTCAGTGACCTTTTTAGTTTTTGCTGGTTTCTTTTGCCGTGTGGAAGATTTCAGTTTGAAGTTGTTCCACTTGTTTATTTTTGCTTTTGTTGCCTTTGCATTTGGTGTCCGATCTGAAGACTCTTTGCCAAAACCAATGTCGAGAGACTTAGTACCTGTGTCTTCTTGGAGGTTTATGGATTCAGGTCTTATGTTCAAATCGTTCATCCATTAAAAATTTTGTGTGTGGTGTAAGAAAGTGACCCAGTTATATTCTTCTGCATTTAGTGTCCAGTTTGCCTGTTACCGCTCACTGAAGAGACAGTCCTTCCCTCATGGCATATCTTCTGCTGCTGTGTTGTAAGTCAGGATCATCTACGTGTGGGTAAGTTTCTGAGCTTTCTGTTCTGTTCCACTGACCTTGGGTCTGTGTTTATGCCAGTACCATCCTGTTTTGATGACAACAGCTTTGTAATCTAGCTTAAAATCCAGGAGTGTGTTGACTGCACCTTTCTTTCTCCAGGTTACTTTGGGTATTTGGGGTCTTTTGTGATTCCATACAAGTTTGAGGACTGTTTTCTATTTCCTCAAATAATGCCACTAGAATTCAGATAGGGATTTCATCACATCTGTCGATTGCTTTGGGTACGATGTACATGTTCACATAATTAACTCTTCCAGTTAAGGAGCATGGCATAAGTTTCCATTTGTTTGTGTTGCCTTCCAAATCTTTGACCCATACATCCTGCCCGCCTTGACACACGTGTTTTTCATTTCCTTTCTGCCATGTGTTGAGTGTACTGTCTTTCTCATTTTTGGTTACTTTTATTCCTAGATTTTTTTTTTTTGATGCAATGGTAAATGGCATTGCTTTTTTAATTTCTCTTTGCGAAAGTGTGTCATCAGTATACAGAAATGCAAGAAGTTGGGTCATCTGGGTGGCCCCATAGGTGAAGCGTCTGCCTTCAGCTCAGGTCATGAACCCAGAGTTCTAGGATGGAGCCCCGTGTTGGGCTCCCTGCTTAGCAAGGGTCTGCTTCTCCCTCTTTCTGTCACTCCCCCTGCTCGTACTTTTTCTCTTCCTATCAAATAAATAAATAAAATCTGAAAAAAAAGACAACAGGTCTCTGTATATTGACTTTATATCCTGCAGCTTTCTTGAATTTGTTTATTCTAACAGATTTTTTGTGTGTGTGTGGAATCTTTCGGGATTTCATGTCCTTTGCAAATATTGACAGTATTCCTGTATGGATTTCATATCTTTCTCTTTTTTAAAAATGATGTTAGTCACCCTACAGTACTTCATTTGTTTTTGATGTAGTGTTCCATGATTCATTGTTTGCATATAACACCTAGTGCTCATTATGACACGTGCCCTCCTTTTTTTTTAAAGAATTTACTTATTTATTCGACAGATATAGAGACAGCCAGCGAGAGAGGGAACACAGGCAGGGGGAGTGGGAGAGGAAGAAGCAGGCTCACAGCAGAGGAGCCTGTTGTGGGGCTCGATCCCATAACGCCGGCATCACGCCCTGAGCTGAAGGCAGACGCTTAACCGCTGTGCCACCCAGGCGCCCCAACAGGTGCCCTCCTTAATACCCATCACCAGGATTACCCATTCCTCTTCCCCTCCCTTTCTGCAACCTTCAGTTTGTTTCCCAGTGTTAGTAGTCTCTCATGGTTCATCTCCCACTCTCATTCCCCCCCTTCACTTTTCCCTTCCTTCTCCTAATGTCCTCCATGCTATTCCTTCCGTTCCACATAGGAGTCAAACCATATGATAATTGTCTTTCTCTGCTTGACTTAATTTCACTTAGCATAATCCCCTCCTGATCCATCCACGTTGGTGCAAATGGGGGGTATTCATCCTTTCTGATGACTGAGTAATAGTCCATTGTATAGATGAACCACATCTTCTTTGTCCATTCATCTGCTGAAGGACATCTTGGCTCCTTCCACAGTTTGGCTATTATGGACATTGCTGCTATGAACATTGGGATACAGGTGCCCTTCTTTTCATTACTCTGTGTCTATGGGGTAAATACCTGGTAGTGCAATTGGTGGGTCGTAGGATAGCTCTGTGTTTAACGTCTTGAGGAACCTCCATATTGGTTTCAAAAGTGGCTGTACCAGCTTGAATTCTCACGAGTAGTGTAAGAGGGTTCCCCTTTCTTCAGATCCTTTCTGACTTTTTTAAATTTCTGTCTTGTTAATTTTTTTCCAAGATTTTATTGATTTATTCCACAGAGATAGAGACAGCCAGCGAGAGAGGGAACACAAGCAGGGGGAGTGGGAGAGGAAGAAGCAGGCTCATAGCGGAGGAGCCTGATGTGGGGCTCGATCCCATAAGGCCAGGATCACGCCCTGAGCTGAAGGCAGACGCTTAACCGCTGTGACACCCAGGTGCCCCCTGCCTTTTTAATTGTAACCATTCTAACTGGTGTAAGGTGGTATCTCATTGTCGTTTTGATTTGTATTTGCCTGATGGCAAGTGATGTGGAGCATTTTTTCATGTGTCTGTTGGCCATTTGTATGTCTTCTCTGGACAAGTATCTCTTTGTGTCTTCTGCCCATTTTTTGGGTGTCGAGTTTGAGGAGTTCTTTATAGATCTTGGATACCAGCCCTTTATCTGTAAAATCATTTGCAGATATCTTCTTCAATTCCATAGGTTGCCTTTTTGTTTTTTGATCATTTGCTTTGCCGAGCAGAAGCTTTTTATCCTGATGAAGTGCCAATAGTTCATTTTTGCATTTATTTCCTTTGCCTTTAGAGACGTGGCTTGCAAGAAGTTGTTGTGTTCAAGGTTGAAGAGTTCTTTTGATTTTGATATGAGACAGGAATCCATTATCTTATTTTCCTGATTGTATTCGAGTTCTCTGTCTTTCTTGGTGAGTCTAGCTAAGTTTGTCAGTTTTGTTTATCGTTCCAAAAAAGGCCGCTCTCATTTTCATTGTTTTTTTTTTTTTTGTCTTTTTAGTCTCCGTTGGATTTATTTATGCATTCCTTTTTGTTATTTCCTTATTTCTACCAATTTGGGGCTTTGTTTGTTGTTTTATTTTCTACTTCTTTACCACATAAATCAGGTTGTTTATTGGAGAGCATTCTTATGGATTGATGAAGACTTGAATTTCTATGAATGTCCCCCATAAAGTTACTTTTGCTGCATCCCATAAGTTTTTGTAGGTTGTCTTTTTCATCAGTGTCAAGGTACTTCTAAAAATTTTTTGATTTCTTCTTTGACTGTTGGTTGTTCAGTAGCATGTTGTTAAATCTCCACATATTTTTTAAAGATTCTTTAAGTATCTCACAGAGAGTGAGAGAGCAAGAGAGGGAACGCAAGCTGGGTGGTGGGAGAGGGAGAAGCAGGCTTCCGGATGAGCAACGAGCCTGATTTGGAGCTAGATCCCAGAATCCTGGAATCAAGACCCGAGCTGAAAGGAGATCCTTAATGACTGAGCCACCCAGGCCCCAACAATCTCCACCTATTTTTGACTGTCCCATTTTTTTCTTGGGACTGATTTCTAGTTTCATATCATTGTGGTTGGACAAGATTTGAAGCAGAAGGTGAAGAGAGCATTCAGATGAAAGGTTTGTTTCCTGGAGGGTTTTCTGAGGGCAGACCATGAGTTCAGTGGGGATGGAGGAAGGTTTTGTGAGACGGGGGTTGGGGTTAACCCTTGTTAGAATTACTGACTACTACCATGCAGGCTGTGTGCTACCGTTCACATCGTAGTCCTGATGGACTTGTACTTCATTAGAAACATTTTCTAGGAGGTGAAGGCATAGCCTTCACTTAAAGAAAGATGGCATATGGGTTCATGGCATGACCCCAGGTCACCAACCAGGATGTATGGTATTGTGGTTGATCAGAAACAGGCTTTCTGTGGGAAGTGACAGAAATAAGGTATGGTGAGCTCCATGACCATAGGTGAGGTCCCGAGTGACACACTGGGTGTTGGGTTCTGTGGATCTGTCTCATCAGGTGCTGTGGAATTCAGGGACACCCTCCTGTCTGTGGATTTGTGTGGAGACAGGTAGACATCAGTGTCTGGCCAGGCACGAGGGTCGCACTGGACCACCATCAGAGGTGCAGCGTGCGGGGGAGCCACTGCTTGGTTTCCACGAAAGCTGACCAGGGTCTGTGACCGTGATTCCTAGCAGCTGCAAGGGGAGAGGAGGCTGGGGGTGGAGCACACTTCCTAGACTTGTGGTCAGGACTAGTCTGGAGCCCACTGAAGTCAGCCACACCGGGCACAGAAGGTACCCAGTCAGTGTAGCTGTGGGCACTGCTCCCATGGTACTTTCGGGCCAGCTCCATGCTGCCACCTCCTGCTTTTCATCATCATCTTCAAGGTCATGTGCCTCTGCTCTTGCCCCATGGCCTCCGGGGTATTGTCCATCCTCCATCTGGCCCTCGTCCCTGGTGCCCTGTGCAGTCCGATGCCAGGGTAGCCTTCTCGAGACAAACATCTGGTCCTGATGGAACACTTCCATGGATCTCGTGTGATGCGAGGATGATGCCCTGCCCTGAAAGGGGGCTGCAGGTCCCCAATCAGGAGAGCCATGTCTCCCTTTTCAGCATGGCCTGCCCTCCCCTCAGTCTTCTTCAGGGAAGCTCTCCCCACTTCCTGAGACAACAGCTCTGAACTTAAAAATGAATGTTATTTTACATATCTCTATGCCTTAGTTCATCCATGGCATGTCTTTCAACCCCGTTAGTGGGGTTTTTTTAGCAGTTCTGAAGGGCTGTCTGCTCAAGGAGGGGACGACCTGGGTGGGGCAGCTTTCCCTCTCATCTCCCTCAGCATGTCTCTGAGCCCTGGGGCCAGCTGTCCCACTGAGGATTGAGGAACCCGAGGCAGCCCATCCTGAGCCCAGGCTGTGTCAGCTCATAGACTGATGCGTGTCGGAGCGGTGGGCAGCTGGCATGGGTCAGGGGCAGGCAGTGTCTCCCCATTCCTTCCCTCCCTTCCTCCCAGAGGTAGCTCAGAGCAGCCTTCAACCCCTGCATCTCCAGATCCCTTGACCCGTGCCTCCTGTGTTCAGCTGGTGACCTTGGAGTTTCGCATGGATTCTACCTCCCGTACCCTCTCCCATAGCAGTTCCTGGATCAGGGGAGTGTCGGACCCTTGTCTGTTTTTGGTCTTCTTCCTGTCCCACACCAAGCCCACCCACCTTTGCATCTTCCATGTATGTGCTTGGAAGCAAGCCCATCCACAGGGAACCTATTAGCCAAATGGATCCAGGCAATGAACATTGAAGTAGAGATCCAGGATCCATAATAAACCTGCTCTGAAACCTGTCCCAAAGTCTGTGACTCTCTCACACTGAAACAGAAACAATAATAGCTTTCTGGACTGTGAAGTGATATGTCTTTCTTCTTCCAATCTTGAATGCATAGGTGCTGAGCCTGGACTTAAAAGGACCATGGCTCCCGTGGGCTGGGATCCATGGTAAGAACTCAGTGAAATCTGAATTTTAGGCATGAAGTGAATAATTATTGTAGAGTGAATCCTCCCAGGTAGGGCTTTTGCACATTGCACAGGAAAAGCTTTTTCAAAGAGGTTTCTGAAAAAAAAAATCTTTTTTAAAAATTTATTTTAATTCCATTAGAACTAACATACAGTGTTACATTCATTTCAGGTGTACAACAGAGTGATTCAGTAATTCTACATATTACTCAGTGGTCATCAAGAAAAGTGTCCTCTTAATCCCCTTCATCTATTTCACTCATCCCTCTATCCACCTCCTCTCTGGTAACCTTCCGTTTGTTCTCTATTGTTAAGAGTTTGTATTTTGGTGTGTCTCCTTTTTCTCTTTTAGTTCTTTATTTTTGTTTGTTTCTTAAATTCCCCATTAGAGTGACATCGTATGGGATTTGTCTTTCACTGACTGACTGATTTTAGTTAGGATAATACTCTCTAGCTCCATCTATATGGCTGCAAATGGCAAGGTTTCATTCTTTTTCAAGCCGAGTAATACTCCATTGTGTGTGTGTGTGTGTGTGTGTGTGTGTGTGTGTGTGTGTGTGTGTGTGTGTGTGAATACACACATCTATCATCTCATTTGTCAATTTTTCTACAGACACTTGGGTTGCTTGATATTGTGATATTGTAAATAATGGTGCAAGAAATATAGGGGTGCACGTATCCTTTTACGTTACTGTTTTCCTATTCTTTGGATAAATACGAGTAGTGTGATTGTTGGATCGTAGGGTAGTTCTATATTTAATTTTTTGAGGAACCTTCATACTGTTTTCCACGGTGGCCACCACAGCTTGCATCCAACCCACAGTTCACGAGGATTCCCCTTTATCCACATCCTCCCAACACCTGCTCTTTGCTGTGCTTTTGATGTTAGCCATTCTGACAGGTTTGAGGTATTACCTCATTGTCCTTTGGGTTTACATTTTCCTGATGATGGGTGATGTTGAACATCTTTTCACGGGACTGTTGGCCATTTGTATTTCTTCTTTGGAGAAATGTCTGTCCATGTCTTCTGCCTATTTTTAAACTGGATTATTTGTTTTTTGGGGGTTGAGTAGTATCAGTTGTATATGTTTTGGACACTATCCCTTTATTGCATATGATCTTTGCAAATATCTTCTCCCTTTGAGTAGGTTGTCTTATTATTTTTACGTTTTCATTGTTCTTCTGCCGTGTGGAAACTTTTTATTTTGCTGTATTCCCAATAGTTTATTTTTGCTTTCATTTCCTTTGCCTCAGGACACAGTCTAGAAAAACGTTGGTATGGTCCATGTCAAGAAGTTACTGTCTTCCCTCCTGTAGGATTTTTATGGATTCAGGTCTCATATTGAGGTCTTGAAACTGTTTTGTGTTTGTCTTTATTGTGTAAGAAAGCAGTCTAATTTCATTCTTTTGTGCGTAGCTGTCTAGTTTTCCCAACACCATTTGTTGTAGAGACTGTCCTTTTCCCTTTTGATATCGTTGCTTGCTTTGTGGAAGATTCATGGACCACATAATTGTGGGTTTCTGTCTGAACTTGTATCCTGTTCCTTTGGTCGCTGTGTCTATTTTTGTGCCGTACTGTCTTGTTAGGATGACTGCAGCTTTGTAGTATAACCTGAAATCTGAAATTGTGAGTCCTCCAGCTTTGTTTTTCTTTTCCACATTGCACTGTCTGTTCGGAATCTTTAGTGGTTCCATACAAATATTTAGGATTGTTTATTCGAGGTCTTTTGTTCTTTAATTTAAATTCAGTTAGCCAACTTACAGTACATCATTCGTTTCAGATGTAGTCTTCAATAAATTTTCTGTCGTGTGTATCACCCAGTGCTCATTGTATCGTGTGACCTCCTTAATGCTACTCACCCAGTTACCCCCCCCCCCAACTTCTCCTCCAACAATCATCAGTTTCTTGCGATAGTTAAGAGTCCATCATGGGTTTTCCCCCTCTCTGATGACTTCCCATTCTATTTTCCCTTCCTTCCCCTATGGTCTTCTTCCTTGTTTCTGATATTCCACATAGGAGTGAAAGCCTATGATCATTGTCTTTCTTTCATTGACTTATTCCACTCAGCATAATACCCTCCAGCTCCACCCAGGTCGGTGTGATGGTAAGTATTCATCCTATCTGATGGCTGAGTAATATCCCATTATATATATGATCCACATCTTCTTTATCCATTCATCTATCCATGGTCATCTGCACTCCTTCCGCAGCTTGTCTATTATGGATATTGCTGCTATGAACACTGGTGTGCATGTGTCCCGTCTTCACTACCTCTGTCTCTAGGGGTAAATACCCAGTAGTGCAATTGCTGGGACATAGGGTAGCTTTATTTATAACTTCTTGAGGAAATTCTGTACCATTTTCAAGAGTGGCTGTACCGGACTGCATTCGTACAGGGGTGTAAGAGGGTTCCCGTTTCTCCATATCCTCTCCAAAATGTATAGTTTCATGTCTTCTTATTTTTAGATATTCGGCCTCGTGTGATATGGCATCTATAGGGGTTTAGATTTGTATTTCCCTGAAGCCAAGTGATATGAAGCATTTATGCATGAATCTTTTGATCACCAGTACGTCGTTATCAGTGAAATGACTTCCCATTTTAATCTATCTCAAGACCTAAAGCTGGGGAAGGCACTGAAGCTGGATGATGCCATTGGTTGGAAGTGTGGAGAATTTCAAAAGATCTCCGTGGAGAGCAAGTTTAAAGGTCAGTGTGAAGCTACTAATTGGATCCGGGGAGATCTCTGAAAGTGGGGGTTGCCTGGGATGGGCTGATGGGGGCCCTCCGATTTTCCTATGAATCCTTGCTGCAGCCCCAAATGGACAGTTTCCTGCTGTGGGGCAGGCTGAGTCCTCTAGTCTTGCAGAGGTGAGCCCAATGCCTTGTGCCTTGGAGGCAGGCAAACGGGGAGGGACCCTCAGCAGAAGACCCAGGGTTAGGTTAGGCCTCAAGAGACAGCAGGTCCGAACTGCCCAGTACTCAGAGAACTCCCAGGCTGAGTGAGATGAGGGCACAAGGGCGGGTGAGTGTGAGCCTTGGGGTTTCATCTGGAAGGGCCCACAAAGGTCGGGGTTCACCAGAAGGGGCTCTCAGGGGGTGCCCCAATTCTCTTGCCCTGAATGCTCTGTTGTGCCCCCAAATGGTACAGTTTTCTGTGGGCTGCAGGCTGAGTCCTACAGTGGGGCTTGGGTGTCTCCAATCCCCCGGAGTGGGGTGCCAGGGCCCTGGGGAGGGGCCCCTCTGTGGCCAACCTAGGGTAAGGGTTAGGGTCCAGGAGCCCGGCAGGGACTATATGCAAGCTGTGCGGCGAGCTCTGTGGAGGGCTGAGAGGAGGCCATGGGGGAGGGTGAGCATGGGCCTCAGGGTTGGGACATGGGGGGCTGCCAAAGGATGGGGATGGGCTCCAGGGGCCTCCCCAAGTTCTCGTGCCCTGTAGGCTCCGTAGAGCCCCAAGGGGCACGGTTTCCTGTCAGGTGGCAAGCTGAGTCCTGCAGTGGGGCACAGGTATCCCAATTCCCCTGGGCTGCGGTGTAAGGCTCCTGGGGAGGCCCCCACACCCACAGCCAACCTAGGGCTAGGTTTAGGCCCAGGAGCCCCGCAGGCCCGATCTGCTGGCTGTATGGCTAGTTACACGGGCTGAGGTGAGGGTGTGGGGAGGGTGAGCGTGGGCCTCACAGTTGGGGTTGGGAGGCCACCGAAGTTCGCTGGTGTCTCAGGAAGGCCCTACTGGTTCTCCTGCCCTGAATGCTCTATGGCCTCCCAGGGTGCACGGTTTCCTGCGGGGTGGCAGTCTGAGTCCTGCTGTGGGGCTCAGGTGTCCCGAATCCCCGTGGCTGCGGCTCCAGGCTCCTGGGGAGGGGCCCCTCCACAGATGAACTAAGGTTAGGGTTGGGGCCCAGGAACCCCGCAGGCCAGATCTGCCCAGTATGTGGCGAGCTCCGCCGCGGCCTGAGGTGAGGGTGCGGGATGGGGTGAGCATGGGCTTCAAGGGTGGGTTTAGGGATCACCGAAGTTCACCGGGGGCTCTGGGGGCCCTCCTGGTTCTCCCGCCCTGAATGCTCTACAGCCTCCCAAGGGGCACGGTTTCCTGCGGGCTGGCAGGCTTTGTCCTGCAGTGGGGCTCAGGTGTCCCCAGTCCCTGGGGCTGCGGCACCGGGCCCCAGGGGAGGGGCCCTACCCAGCGGACCTAGGGTCAGGTCTAGGCCTCAGGAACCCGGCAGGCCTGATCTGCCGGCTCTGCGTCGAGCTCGGTGGCAAGCTGAAGGAAAGGCGTGGGGCGGGATGAGCATGGGCCTCAGGGTTGGGGTGTAGGGGGCCGCCGAGGATCTCTGGGGGCTCAGGGGGGCCCTACCAGTTCTTCTGCACAGGATGCTCTGCGGCGCCCCAAGGGGCATGGTTTCCTGAGGGGTGGCAGGCTGAGTCCTGTGGTGGGGCTCATGTGTACCCAATTCCCGGGGTTAGGGTACGGATTAGGGTATGGGTTAAGGTTAGGGTATGGGTTACGGTTAGGGTATGGGTTAGGGTAGGGTTTAGGGTTAGGGTAAGGAGAAGGTACGGGTTAGGGTTGGGTTTAGGGGTTACAGGTTAGAGGTTATGGGTTAGGGTACAGATTAGGGTTTAGGGTACGGGTTAGGGTTTTGGGTTTGGGTTTAGGGTTAGGGTTTGGGTTGGAGTACGGGTTAGGTTTAGGGTACGGGTCAGGGTTAGGGTATGGGTTAGTGTACACATTAGGGTACGGTTTAGGGTACGGGTTAGGGTACGGTTTAGGGTAAATGTTTGCGTACGGATTTGGGTATGGCTTAGGGTACGGGTTATGGTTAGGGTACGGGTTAGGGAATGGGTTAGGGATAGGGATTGGGTACAGTTTAGGGTTAGGGTATGGGTTAGGGTACGGATTAGGGTACAGGTTAGGGTTAGGTATGGGTTAGGCTATGGGTTAGGGTCCGGCTTAGAGATAGGGTACGGGTTAGGGTATGGGTTAGGGTACGGGTTAGGGTATGGGTTAAGGTTAAGGTAAGGGTATGGGTTAAGGTTAAGGTAAGGGTACTGGTTAGGGTTAGGGTACAGGTAGCGTTAGGGTACGGATTATGGTACGAGTTAGGATATGGGTTAGGGTCAGGGTTTAGGGTTTAGTGTTAAAGTTAGGGTATGGGTTAGGGTACTTGTTAGGGTTACGGTTAGGTTTAGGGTACGGTTTAAATTACGGGTTAGTGTACAGTTTAGGGTTAGGGTTAGGGTATGTGTTAGAGTACGTGTTAGGGTTACGGTTAGGGTTAGGGTACAGGTTAGGGTTAGGGTTAGGTTTAGGTTACGGTTTAGGGGTAGGGTTAGCTGAAGGGGTAGGGTTAGGGGTAAGGTTAGGAGTATGGTAGGGGTCGGGGTTGGGTTAGGGTTTAGGGTTAGGGTTTGGGTTTAGTGGTTAAGGTTAGGGTTTAGTGTTTAGGGTTTCGGGATTAGGGTTAGGGGTTAGGGTTTAGGGTTTAGTGTTAATGTTAGGGTTTACGGTTTAAGGATTAGGGTTTAGGGTTAGGTTTAGGGTAGGGTTAGGGTTAGGGTAAGTGTTAGGGGTTAGGGTTAGGATTAGGGGTTAAGGTTTAAGGTTTAAGGTTAGGGCTTAGGGTTTAGGGTTACGGTTAGACCCCAGTGGGCCAGCAGGACAGATGCGCCGGCTGTGCGGCGAGTGGGGGAGTGGGACGATTGGGGGCGCTGGCGAGCAGGAGTATGGTATCCCGCGTTTTGGCGCAGGGGACTTTTGAACACCACTAGAGGCTCGGAGGGCCCTGCCCATTCTCCCGCCCTGAATGGCCGGCGGAGCCCCTAGCGGCCTGGGTCATGGCGGGGTGGCAGTGTGAGTCTGACACTGCAGTTTGGGGGTCCCCAATGCCATGCGTTGCAGCGCAAGGGCCCTTGGGAGGGGCCCCTGGGGCCGTCCTAGGGTTACTGTTAGCACCCAGGAGTCCGGTAGACATGATCCGCCAGCTGTGCGATAGCGGAGGGCCAGGCCGAGGTGAGGGCGGTGGCGAGCTGGGGCGGGGGCCCATGCATTTTGGCGCGGGGGCGTTGGAAGGTCGCCTGGGGATTGGATGGCCCTGCCGGTTCTCCCGCCCTGAATGGCCAGAGGCGCCCCTAGTGACCTGGGTCGTGGCGGGGCGGCATGGTGAGTATGGCGCTGGGGCTCGGGGGTCCCCAATCCCTGGCGTTGCTGCGCCAGGCCCCTTGGGAGGTTCCCCTTGGGGGCCAACCTAAGGTTAGGGTTAGCCCCCAGGAGGCTGGCAGTCCCGATCCGCTGGCTGTTTGGCGAGCAGAGGGGCGGGTCGAGGTGAGGGCGCTGGTGAGCGGGAGCATTGGCCCAAGCATTTTGGTGCTTGGGCCCTTAGATGTTCACCGGGACTCGGAGGGCCCTGCCCATTCTCCTGCCCTGAATGACCGGTGGCGCCCCTAGTGGCATGGGTGCCAGCGGGGTGGCAGGGTGAGTCTGGCGTTGGGGCTTGGGGGTCATCAATCCCTGGTGTTGCGGCGACAGGCCCCTTGGGAGGGGCCCCTCAGTGGCCAACCTAGGGTTAGGTTTAGCCCCCAGGAGCCCGGCAGGCCCAATCCGCCTGCTGAGCGGCGAGCAGAGGGGCGGGCCGAGGTGAGTGCCCTGGCGAGCGGGAGCGTGGGCCCAAGCGTTTTGGAGCGGGGGCCTTCGAATGTCACCTGGACTTGGAGGGCCCTGCCCCTTCTCTCACCTGGTTGACCGGCAGCGCCCCTAGCGGCCTGTGTGATGGCGGGGCGGCAGGGGGAGTCCGGTGCTGAGGCTCCGGCTTCCCTATACCCGACGTTGCAGTGCCAGGCCCCTCGGAAGGGCCCCTCTGGGGCCGATGTAGGGTTAGAATTAGCCCTCAGGAGGCCGGCAGGCCCAATCCACCGTCTTGAGGCAAATGGAGTCGCGGTCCTAGGTGAGGGCGCTGGCGATAGGAGCGTAGGCCCCAGTGTTTTGGTGCTGGGGGCCTTCAATGTTCACCGGGGCTCAGAAGGCCTTGCCTGTTCTCCCGCCCAAAACGACCGGTGGCGCCCTAGCACCACTGGTGTCAGCGGGGCAGCAGGGAGAGTCCAGCATTACGACTCGAGGGTCCCCAATCCCCGGCGCTGTGGCGGCAGGCCCCTTCAGAGGGGCCCCTCTGGGGCCGACCTAGGATTAGAGTTAGCCCCCAGGAGGCCGGTAGGCCTGATCCGCCAGCTGTGCAGAGAGTGGAGGGGCGGGATGAGGTGAGGGCGCTGGCGAGCTCCAGCGTGGGCCCCAGCGTTTTGGCGCGGATGGCCTTCCAAATCACCGGAGTCTCGAGGGCCCTGCCCATTCTCCCACCCTGAAAGACCAGCGACTCCCCAGCGGGCCCGATGTTGACGGGTTGGCAGGGTGAGTCCGGCGCTGCGGCTCAGGTGTCCCCAATCCCCGCGTTGGTCATCAGTCCCCTTGGGAGGGGCCCCTCTGGGGCCAACCTAGGGTTAGGGTTAGCCCCCAGGAGGCCAGCAGGCCCCATATGCCAGCTGTGCAGCGAGCGGAGGGGCGGGCCTTGGTGAGGGCACTGGCGAGCTGGAAGGTCGTACCCAAAGTTTTGGCACCGGGGGCCCTCGAATGTCGCCGGGGACTCGGAGGGCCCTGCCCGTTCTCCCGCCCTGAATGAGTGGCGGCTCCCCTAGCAACCCGAGTGGTGGCGGGGCTGCAGGGTGGGTCTGGTGCTGAGGCTCGGGGGTCCCCAATGCCAGGCGTTGCGGCACCAGGCCCCTTGGGCGGGGCCCCTTGGGGGCCGAACTAGGGTAAAGGTTAGCTCCTGGAGGCTGGCAGGCACGATCCGCAGTCTGGGGCGAATGGAGGCGTGGTCGAAGATCAGGGCGCTGGCGAGCAGGAGAGTGGGTCCCAGCGTTTTGGCGCTGGGGGCCTTCGAAGGTCACCGGGGCAGGGAGGGCCCTGCCCGTTCTCCCGCCCTGAATGATTGGTGGTACCCTAGCGGCCCGGTGTGGGCGGGGCGGAATGGTGAGTCCAGCATTGCGACTCGGGGGTCTCCAATCCCTGGCGATCGGCGGCAGTCCCTTTGGGAGGAGCCCCTTGGGGGCCGACCTAGGGTTAGGGTTATCCCCCAGGAGGCCGGCAGGCTCAATCCACGGGCTCTGTGGTGAATGGGGGGGTGGGCCAAGGTGAGGTCGCTGGCGAACGGAAGCGTGGGCCCCAACATTTTGGCTCGGTGGGCTTTCGAATGTCGCAGGGGGCTCGGAGGGCCCTGCTCCTTCTCCCGCCATGAAGGACCAGCGACCCCCCTAGCGCCCCGGGTGGCAGCAGGGTGGCAGGGTCAGTCCTGCACTAGTGCTTGGGTTTCCCCAATCCCCAGCGTTGAGGCGCCAGGCCCCTTGGGAGGGGCCCCTCGGGGACTGTCCTAGGGTTAGGTTAACCCCCAGGAGGCCAGCAGTCTGGATCCGCAGGCTGTGCAGTGAGCGGAGGAGGGATTGACCGTGGTAGGGCGCAGTTGAGCAGTAGCGTGGTACCCAGTGTTTTGGCGTGGGGGGCCTTCTTATTTCACCGGAGGCTCGGAGGGCCCTGCCTGTTATCCCGCCCTGAATGCCTGGAGGCGCTCCTAGCGGCCCGCATGGCGGCGGGGCGGCAGGGTGAACCCGGCACTGGGGCTTGCGGGTCCCCAATCCCTGCCATTGCGGCACCAAGCCTCTTGGGAGGGGCCACTCTGGGGCCCATCTAGGGTTACCGTTAGCCCCAAGGAGCCCGGGAGGCCGGATCCGCCAGCTGTGTGGCTAGAGGGGGGGCGGGCCAAGGTGAGGGTGCTGTAGAGCGGGAGCATGGGCTTCAGCGTGTTGGCGCGGGGGACCTATAAATGTCGCCGGGGGCTCGGAGGGCCCTGCCCGTTCCCCCACCCTGAATGACCGGTGGCGCCCCAAGTGGCCCGGGTGGCGGCGGAGGGGCAGGTTGAGTACATCGCTGGGGCTTGGGGGTCCTCAATCTCCGAAATCGTGGTGCCAGGCCCTTTGGGAGTGCCCTTCGGGGGCCAACCTAGGGTTAGGGTTAGCCCCCAGGAGGCCGGCAAGCCCGATAAGATGGCTGTGGGGCTAGCGGAGGGGTGGGCTGAGGTGAGGGCGCTGGGGAGCGAGATCGTGGGCCCCTGCATTTTGGCGCTGGAGGCTTCAAATATCTCTGGTTTCTCCAGGGCCCTGTATCTTCTCCCGCCCTGAATGAACGGCAGAGCCCCTAGAGGCCCGGGTGGCAGCGTTGTGGGAGGGTGAGTCTGGCTCTGGGGCTTGGGGTCCCAGATCCCTGGCGTAGTGGCACCAGGACCCTTGGGAGGGGCCCCTTGGGGGGCGACCTAGGGTTAGGGTTATCCCCAAGGAGAACATCAGGCCCAATCCACACACTGTGCGGTGAGCGGTAGTGCGGGCCGAGGTAAGGGTGCTTGGGAGCGGGAGCATGGGCACCAGGGTTTTAGCACGGGGAGCCTTTGAAGGTTACAGGTGGCTCAGAAGGCCATGCCCTTCTCTCGCCCTCTATGAACCGCGGCGCCCCTAGCGGCCCAGGTGGGGACAGTACGGCAGGGTGAGTCCAGCTCTGGGGCTCTGAGTCACCAAGCCCCAGCATTGCAAAGCCAGGTCGCTTGGGATGTCCCCTCAGGCCCGACCTAGTGTTTTGGTTAGCTTCCAGGAGCCCCGCAGGCCCTATCCACGGGCTCTGAAGCAAGCGGTGGGGTGGGCCTAGGTGAGGGCGCTGGCGAGCAGGATCCTGGGAGCCAACGTTTTTGCGCGGGGAGCCTTCAAAAGTAAGCGTGGGCTCGGAGGGCCCTGCCCGATCTCTTGCCCTGATTGACCGGTGGGGCCTCTAGTGGCTCGGGTGGCTGAAGGGCAGCAGGGTGAGTGCGGCACATGGGCTCGGGGTCCCCATCCCCAGGGTTGCGACGCCAGGCCCCTTGGGAAGTGCCCCTCGGTCGCCAACCTATGGTTAGTGTTAGCTTCCGGGAGCCCCGCAGGCCCGATACACCACCTGTGCGTCGAGCGGAGAGTTGGGCCGAGGTGAGGGTGCTGGTGAACATGAGCCTGGGCCCAAGCGTTTTGGTTCGGTGCGCCTTCGAAGGTCGGCAGGGGTTCGGAGGGCCCTGCCAGTTCTCCCACCCTGAATGAATGGCGGCGCCCCTAGCGGCCTGTGTGGGTTGGGGTGGCAGTGTGCATCCATCGCTGGGGCTTGGGGGCTCCCAATCCCTGGCGTTGCGGCGCCAGGCCCCTTAGGAAGGGACCTTCAGGGGCTGTCCTAGGGTTAGGGTTAGCTCCCAGGAGGCCGGCAGGCCCAAGTCGCTGGCTCTGCGAAGAGCGGAGGTGCGGGCCGAGTTGAGGGTGATGCAGAGCGGGAGCGTGGTCCCCAGCGTTTTGGCGCCCTGGGCCTTCGACTGTTGCCATGGCTCAAAGGGCCCTGCCCGTTCTCCTGCCCTGAAGAACCAGCGGCGCCCTTAGCAGCTCCCTTGGCAGTGGAGCGGCAGGGTGAGTCCATGCTGCGACTCGGGGATCCCCAATCCCCAGCGTTGCGGGGCCAGGCCTCTTGGGAGGGGCTCCTCTTGGGCGGACCTAGGTTTAGAGTTAGCACCCAGGAGGCCAGCAGGCCCAATCCTCTGGCTGGGCTGCGAGAGGTGGGCGGCCCGAGGTAAAGGCGGTGGCGATCGGGAGCGTGGGCCCCTGCATTTTGGCGCAGGAGGCTTCAAATATCGCCAGTTTCTCCAGGGCCCTGTCCCTTCTCCCGCCCTGAATGACGGGCGGCGCCACTAGCAGCCCGGGTGGCGACGTTGCGGCAGGATGAGTCTGGCTCTGGGTCTTGGGGTCCCTGATCCCCAGTGTAGCGGCACCAGGACCCTTGGGAGGGGCCCCTGGGTGGCCGACCTAGGGTTAGGGTTAGCACCCGGGAGGCTGGCAGGCGGGATCCGCCCGCTGTGCGTGGAGCGGAGGGGTGGGCCAAGGTGAGGGCGCTGGCGAGCAAGAGTCTGGGCCCAAGCGTTTTGGCACCGGGGGCCTTCGAATGTCTCCAGGGACTCGGCGGGCCCCGCCCATTCTCCTCCCTGAATAACCGGCGACACCCCTAGCATCCCAGGTGGCGGCGGGGCAGCATGTAAGTCCGGGCATAGGGCTCGGGGGTCCCCAGTCCACTGTGTTGCGGCGCCAGGCCCCTTGGGAGCGGCCCCTCGGAGGCTGACTTAGGGTTAGCTTTAGACCCTAGGATGCCAGCAGGCCCTATTCGCCAGCTGTGTGGAGACTGGAGTGGCGGACCGAGGTGAGGGCACTGGTGAGCGGGAGCGTGGGCCCGGGTGTTTTGGCGCGGGGGGCCTTTGAAGGTCGCCATGTCTTGGAGGGCCCTGCCCGTGCTCCCGCCCTGAATGAACGGCACCACCCCAAGCCCCCGTGTGGCGGCTGGGTGGCAGGGTGAGTCCAGTGCTGAGGCTCGGGGGTCCCCAATCCCCAGCGTTGCGGCGCCAGATCCCTTGGGAGGGGCCCCTCGGGGGTCGATCTAGGGTTACGGTTAGCCCCCAGGAGGATGGTGGACCCGATCAGCGGCTGTGCCACACGCGGAGGGTTGGGCCGAGGTGAGGGCGCTGGCGAGACTGAGCATGAGCACAAGCGTTTTAATGCGGGGGGCCTTCGAAGGTCGGTGGGGGCTCGTAGGGACCTGCATGTTCTCCCGCTCTGAATGACCGGCGGGTCCCCTAGAGGCTCTGGTGCCTGAAAGGCAGCAGGGTGAGTCCGTCACTTGGGTTGGGGTCCCCATTCCCGGCGTTGTGGGGCCAGGGCACTTGGGAAGGGCCCCTCTGTGGCCGACCTACAATTAGGGTTAACCCCCAGGAGGCCAGCAGGCCCGATACACCGCCTGCGCGTCGAGCGGAGAGTTGGGCCGAGGTGAGGGTGCTGGTGAACATGAGCCTGGGCCCAAGCGTTTTGGTTAGGGGCACCTTCGAAGGTCAGCGGGGATTCGAAGGGCCTTGCCCATTCTCCCACCCTGAATGAATGGCGGCGCCCCTAGCGGCACGTGTGAGGCGGGGCGGCAGGGTGCATCCAGCGCTGGGGCTTGGGGGTTCCCAATCCCGGGCGTTGCGGCGCCAGGCCCCTTAGGAAGCGATGCTCGGAGCCGTCCTAGGGTTAGAGTTAGCGCCCAGGAGGCCTGTAGGCCCGATACGCCGGCTGTGCGAGGAGTGGAGATGCAGGCCGAGTTGAGGGCGATGGCGAGCGGGAGCGTGGGCCCCAGCGTTTTGGCGTCCTGGGCCTTTGAATGTTGCCATGGCTCGGAGGGCCCTGCCCTTTCTCCTGCCATGAATCCCCAGCAACGCCCCTAGCGGCTCCGTTGGCGGTGGGGCGGCAGGGTGAATCCCAGGCTGCGGCTCGGGGATCCCCAATCCCCGGCGTTGTGGTGCCAGGCCCCTTGGGAGGGGCTCCTCGTGGGCCGACCCAGGGTTAGAGTTAGCCCCCATAAGGCCGGCAGGCCAGATCCTCTGGCTGGGTGGTGAGAGGTGGGCGGGCCGAGGTAAAGGCGCTGGGGTGCGGGATTGTGGGCCCCTGCATTTTGGGGTGGGAGGCTTCAAATGTCGCCGGTTTCTCCAGGGCCCTGTCAGTTCTCCCGCCCTGAAGGACCGGCGGCGCCCCTCATGGCCCGGGTGGCAGCGTTGTGGGAGGGTGAGTCTGGCTTTGGGGCTTGGGCTTCCAGATCCCTGGCGTAGTGGCACCAAAACCCTTCGGAGGGGCCCCAGGGGGGCCGACCTAGGGTTAGGGTTAGACCCCAGGAGACCGTCAGGCCCAACCGCACACTGTGCGGCGAGCTGAGGTGCGGCCCCAGGTGAAGGCGCTGGGAAGCGGGAGCGTGGGCAGCAGCGTTTTGGCACAGGGAGCCTTTTAGGGTCACCGGGGACTCAGAAGGCCCTGCCCTTCTCTCGCCCTCTATGACCCGCGGCGCCCCTAGCGGCCCAGGTGGGGACAGTGCGGCAGGGTGAGTCTGGCTCTGGGGCTCTGAGTCACCAATCCCCAGCATTGCAGAGCCAGGCCGCTTGGGATGTCCCCTCAGGGCCCACCCAGGGTTTTGGTTACCTGCCAGGAGCCCGGCAGGCCCTATCCACCGGCTCTGAAGCAAGCGGTGGGGTGGGCCTAGGTGAGGGCGCTGGCGAGCAGGATCCTGGGAGCCAACGTTTTTGCGCGGGGAGCCTTCAAAGGTCAGCGTGGGCTCGGAGGGCCCTGCCCGATCTCTTGCCCTGATTGACCGGCGGGGCCTCTAGCGGCTCGGGTGGCTGAAGGGCAGCAGGGTGAGTGCGGCACATGAGCTCGGGGTCCCCATCCCCAGCGTTGCAACGCCAGGCCCCTTGGGAAGTGCCCCTCGGTGGCCGACCTATGGTTAGGGTTAGCCTCCAGGAGGCCAGCAGGCCCGATACACCACCTGTGCGTCGAGCGCAGAGTTGTGCCGCGGTGAGGGTGCTGGTGAACATGAGCCTGGGCCCAAGCCTTTTGGTTCGGGGTGCCTTCGAAGGTCAGCTGGGGTTCAAAGGGCCCTGCCCATTCTCCCACCCTGAATGAATGGCGGCGCCCCTAGCGGCACGTGTGGGGCAGGGCGGCAGGGTGCATCCAGCGCTGGGGCTTGGGGGTTCCCAATCCCTGGCGGTGCGGCGCCAGGCCCCTTAGGAAGCGACGCTCGGTTCATCCTAGGGTTAGGGTTAGCGCCCAGGAGGCCTGCAGGCCCGATCCGCTGGCTGTGCGAGGAGTGGAGATGCAGGCCTAGTTGAGGGCGATGGCGAGCGGGAGCGTGGGCCCCAGCGTTTTAGCGTCCTGGGCCTTTGAATGTTGCCATGGCTCGGAGGGCCCTGCCCTTTCTCCTGCCCTGAATACCCAGCAACGCCCCTAGCAGCTCCGTTGGCGGTGGGGCGGCAGGGTGAATCCCAGGCTGCCGCTCGGGGATCCCCAATCCCAGGCGTTGTTGTGCCACGCCTCTTGGGAAGGGCCCCTCCTTGGCCGACCTACAGTTAGGGTTAGCCCCCAGGAGGCCAGCAGGCCCGATACACCGCCTGTGCGTCGAGCGGAGAGTTGGGCCGAGGTGAGGGTGCTGGTGAACATGAGCCCGGGCCCAAGCGTTTTGGTTCGGGGCGCCTTCGAAGGTCGGCGGGGGTTCGAAGGGCCCTGCCCGTTCTCCCACCCTGAATGAATGGCGGCGCCCCTAGCGGCACGTGTGGGGCAGGGCGGCAGGTTGCATCCAGCGCTGGGGCTTGGGGGTTCCCAATCCCTGGCGTTGCGGCGCCAGGCCCCTTAGGAAGCGACCCTCGGGGCCGTCCTAGGGTTAGGGTTAGCGCCCAGGAGGCCGGCAGGCCCGATCCGCCGGCTGTGCGAGGAGTGGAGATGCAGGCCGAGTTGAGGGCAATGGCGAGCGGGAGGTGGGCCCCAGCGTTTTAGCGTCCTGGGCCTTTGAATGTTGCCATGGCTCGGAGGGCCCTGCCCTTTCTCCTGCCCTGAAGAACCAGCAAGGCCCCTAGCGGCTCCTTTGGCAGTGGGGCGGCAGGGTGAATCCCAGGCTGTGGCTAGGGGATCCCCAATCCCCGGCCTTGTGGTGCCAGGCCCCTTGGGAGGGGCTCCTCGTGGGCCGACCCAGGGTTAGAGTTAGCCCCCATAAGGCCGGCAGGCCAGATCCTCTGGCTGGGCGGTGAGAGGTGGGCGGGCCGAGGTAAAGGCGCTGGGGTGCGGGATTGTGGGCCCCTGCATTTTGGGGTGGGAGGCTTCAAATGTCGCCAGTTTCTCCAGGGCCCTGTCAGTTCTCCCGCCCTGAATGACCGGCGGCGCCCCTCGCGGCCTGGGTGGCAGCGTTGTGGGAGGGTGAGTCTGGCTTTGGGGCTTGGGGTTCCAGATCCCTGGCGTAGTGGCACCAAAAGCCTTGGGAGGGGCCCCTGGGGGGCCGACCTAGGGTTAGGGTTAGCCCCCAGGAGACCGTCAGGCCCAACCGCACACTGTGCAGCGAGCTGAGGTGCGGCCCGAGCTGAAGGCGCTGGGGAGCGGGAGCGTGGGCACCAGCGTTTTGGCACGGGGAGCCTTTGAAGGTCACCGGGGACTCAGAAGGCCCTGCCCTTCTCTCGCCCTCTATGACCCGCGGCGCCCCTAGCGGCCCAGGTGGGGACAGTGCGGCAGGGTGAGTCCGGCTCTGGGGCTCTGAGTCACCAATCCCCAGCATTGCAGAGCCAGGCCGCTTGGGATGTCCCCTCAGGGCCGACCTAGGGTTTTGGTTAGCTGCCAGGAGCCCGGCAGGCCCTATCCACCGGCTCTGAAGCAAGCGGTGGGGTGGGCCTAGGTGAGGGCGCTGGCGAGCAGGATCCTGGGAGCCAACGTTTTTGCGCGGGGAGCCTTCAAAGGTCAGCGTGGGCTCGGAGGGCCCTGCCCGATCTCTTGCCCTGATTGACCGGCGGGGCCTCTAGCGGCTCGGGTGGCTGAAGGGCAGCAGGGTGAGTGCGGCACATGAGCTCGGGGTCCCCATCCCCAGCGTTGCGACGCCAGGCCCCTTGGGAAGTGCCCCTCGGTGGCCGACCTATGGTTAGGGTTAGCCTCCAGGAGCCCCGCAGTCCCGATACACCAGCTGTGCGTCGAGCGGAGAGTTGGGCCGAGGTGAGGGTGCTGGTGAACATGAGCCTGGGCCCAAGCGTTTTGGTTCAGGGCGCCTTCGAAGGTCGGCAGGGGTTCGGAGGGCCCTGCCAGTTCTCCCACCCTGAATGAATGGCGGCGCCCCTAGCGGCCTGTGTGGGTTGGGGTGGCAGCGTGCATCTGGCGCTGGGGCTTGGCGGCCCCCAATCCCTGGCGTTGCGGCGCCAGGCCCCTTAGGAAGGGACCTTCAGGGGCTGTCCTAGGGTTAGGGTGAGCTCCCAGGAGGCCGGCAGGCCCGAGTCGCTGGCTCTGCGAAGAGCGGAGGTGTGGGCCGAGTTGAGGGTGATGTAGAGCGGGAGCGTGGTCCCCAGCGTTTTGGCGCCCTGGGCCTTCGACTGTTGCCATGGCTCAAAGGGCCCTGCCAGTTCTCCTGCCCTGAAGAACCAGCGGCGCCCTTAGCAGCTCCCTTGGCGGTGGAGCGGCAGGGTGAGTCCATGCTGCGGCTCGTGGATCCCCAATCCCCAGCGTTGTGGGGCCAGGCCTCTTGGGAGGGGCTCCTCTTGGGCGGACCTAGGTTTAGAGTTAGCACCCAGGAGGCCAGCAGGCCCAATCCTCTGGCTGGGCGGCGAGAGGTGGGCGGCCCGAGGTAAAGGCGCTGGCGATCGGGAGCGTGGGCCCCTGCATTTTGGCGCAGGAGGCTTCAAATATCCCGGTTTCTCCAGGGCCCTGTCCCTTCTCCCGCCCTGAATGACGGGCGGCGCCACTAGCGTCCCGGGTGGCGACGTGGCGGCAGGGTGAGTCTGGCTCTGGGTCTTGGGGTCCCTGATCCCCAGTGTAGCGGCACCAGGACCCTTGGGAGGGGCCCCTGGGTGGCTGACCTAGGGTTAGGGTTAGCCCCCAGGAGGCCGGCAGGTGGGATCCGGCCACTGTCTGGGGAGCGGAGGGCGGGGCCGAGGTGAGGGCGTTGGGGAGCGGGAGCGTGGGCACCAGCGTTTTGGCACGGGGAGCCTTTGAAGGCCACCGGGGGCTCGGAAGGCCCTGCCCCTTCTCTCGCCCTGAATGACCCGCAGTGCTCCTAGCGGCCTGGGTGGCGGCGTTGCGGTAGGGTGAGTGTGGCTCTGGGGCTTGGGGTTCCGGATCCCCGGCGAAGCGGCACCAGGACCCTTGGGAGGGGCCCCGGGGTGGCCGACCTAGGGTTAGGGTTAGCACCCGGGAGGCCGGCAGGCGGGATCCGCCCGCTGTGCGTGGAGCGGAGGGGCGGGCCGAGGTGAGGGCGCTGGCGAGCAAGAGCCTGGGCCCAAGCGTTTTGGCACCGGGGGCCTTCGAATGTCTCCGGGGACTTGGCGGGCCCTGCCCATTCTCCTCCCTGAATGACCGGCGGCGCCCCTAGCAGCCCAGGTGGCGGCGGGGCGGCATGTAAGTCCGGGCATAGGGCTCGGGGGTCCCCAGTCCACCGCGTTGCGGCGCCAGGCCCCTTGGGAGGGGCCCCTCGGAGGCTGACCTAGGGTGAGGTTTAGCCCCTAGGATGCCGGCAGGCCCTATTCGCCAGCCGTGTGGAGACTGGAGTGGCGGACCGAGGTGAGGGCACTGGTGAGCGGGAGCGTGGGCCCGGGTGTTTTGGCGCGGGGGGCCTTTGAAGGTCGCCGTGTCTTGGAGGGCCCTGCCCGTGCTCCCGCCCTGAATGAACGGCACCACCCCAAGCCCCCGTGTGGCGGCTGGGTGGCAGGGTGAGTCCAGTGCTGAGGCTCGGGGGTCCCCAATCCCCAGCGTTGCGGCGCCAGATCCCTTGGGATGGGCCCCTCGGGGGTCGATCTAGGGTTGCGGTTAGCCCCCAGGAGGCCGGTGGACCCGATCAGCGGCTGTGCGGCACGCGGAGGGTTGGGCCGAGGTGAGGGCGCTGGCGAGACTGAGCATGAGCCCAAGCGTTTTAGTGCGGGGGGCCTTCGAAGGTCAGTGGGGGCTCGGAGGGACCTGCCCGTTCTCCCGCTCTGAATTACCGGCGGGGCCCCTAGAGGCTCCGGTGCCTGAAGGGCAGCAGGGTGAGACCGGCACTTGGGTTGGGGTCCCCATTCCCGGCGTTGTGGCGCCAGGCCACTTGGGAAGGGCCCCTCCGTGGCCGACCTACAGTTAGGGTTAGCCCCCAGGAGGCCAGCAGGCCCGATACACCGCCTGTGCGTCGAGCGGAGAGTTGGGCCGAGGTGAGGGTGCTGGTGAACATGAGCCCGGGCCCAAGCGTTTTGGTTCGGGGCGCCTTCGAAGGTCGGCGGGGGTTCGAAGGGCCCTGCCCGTTCTCCCACCCTGAATGAATGGCGGCGCCCCTAGCGGCACGTGTGGGGCAGGGCGGCAGGGTGCATCCAGCGCTGGGGCTTGGGGGTTCCCAATCCCCGGCGTTGCGGCGCCAGGCCCCTTAGGAAGCGACTCTCGGGGCCGTCCTAGGGTTAGGGTTAGCGCCCAGGAGGCCTGCAGGCCCGATCCGCCGGCTGTGCGAGGAGTGGAGATGCAGGCCGAGTTGAGGGCGATGGCGAGCGGGAGCTGGGCCCCAGCGTTTTGGCGTCCTGGGCCTTTGAATGTTGCCATGGCTCGGAGGGCCCTGCCCTTTCTCCTGCCCTGAAGAACCAGCAAGGCCCCTAGCGGCTCCGTTGGCAGTGGGGCGGCAGGGTGAATCCCAGGCTGCGGCTCCGGGATCCCCAATCCCCGGCGTTGTGGTGCCAGGCCCCTTGGGAGGGGCTCCTCGTGGGCCGACCCAGGGTTAGAGTTAGCCCCCATAAGGCCGGCAGGCCAGATCCTCTGGCTGGGCGGTGAGAGGTGGGCGGGCCGAGGTAAAGGCGCTGGGGTGCGGGATTGTGGGCCCCTGCATTTTGGGGTGGGAGGCTTCAAATGTCGCCGGTTTCTCCAGGGCCCTGTCAGTTCTCCCGCCCTGAATGACCGGCGGCGCCCCTCGCGGCCCGGGTGGCAGCGTTGTGGGAGGGTGAGTCTGGCTTTGGGGCTTGGGGTTCCAGATCCCTGGCGTAGTGGCACCAAAACCCTTGGGAGGGGACCCTGGGGGGCCGACCTAGGGTTAGGGTTAGCCCCCAGGAGACCGTCAGGCCCAACCGCACACTGTGCGGCGAGCTGAGGTGCGGCCCGAGGTGAAGGCGCTGGGGAGCGGGAGCGTGGGCACCAGCGTTTGGGCACGGGGAGCCTTTGAAGGTCACCGGGGACTCAGAAGGCCCTGCCCTTCTCTCGCCCTCTATGACCCGCGGCGCCCCTAGCGGCCCAGGTGGGGACAGTGCGGCAGGGTGAGTCCGGCTCTGGGGCTCTGAGTCACCAATCCCCAGCATTGCAGAGCCAGGCCGCTTGGGATGTCCCCTCAGGGCCGACCTAGGGTTTTGGTTAGCTGCCAGGAGCCCGGCAGGCCCTATCCACCGGCTCTGAAGCAAGCGGTGGGGTGGGCCTAGGTGAGGGCGCTGGCGAGCAGGATCCTGGGAGCCAACGTTTTTGCGCGGGGAGCCTTCAAAGGTCAGCGTGGGCTCGGAGGGCCCTGCCCGATCTCTTGCCCTGATTGACCGGCGGGGCCTCTAGCGGCTCGGGTGGCTGAAGGGCAGCAGGGTGAGTGCGGCACATGAGCTCGGGGTCCCCATCCCCAGGGTTGCGATGCCAGGCCCCTTGGGAAGTGCCCCTCGGTGGCCGACCTATGGTTAGGGTTAGCCTCCAGGAGCCCCGCAGGCCCGATACACCACCTGTGCGTTGAGCGGAGAGTTGGGCCGAGGTGAGGGTGCTGGTGAACATGAGCCTGGGCCCAAGCGTTTTGGTTCGGTGCGCCTCTGAAGGTCAGCAGGGGTTCGGAGGGCCCTGCCAGTTCTCCCACCCTGAATGAATGGCGGCGCCCCTAGCGGCCTGTGTGGGTTGGGGTGGCAGCGTGCATCCGGCGCTGGGGCTTGGCGGCCCCCAATCCCTGGCGATGCGGCGCCAGGCCCCTTAGGAAGGGACCTTCAGGGGCTGTCCTAGGGTTAGGGTGAGCTCCCAGGAGGCCGGCAGGCCCGAGTCCCTGGCTCTGCGAAGAGCGGAGGTGCGGGCCGAGTTGAGGGTGATGCAGAGCGGGAGCGTGGTCCCCAGCGTTTTGACGCCCTGGGCGTTCGAATGTTGCCATGGCTCAAAGGGCCCTGCCCGTTCTCCTGCCCTGAAGAACCAGCGGCGCCCTTAGCAGCTCCCTTGGTGGTGGAGCGGCACGGTGAGTCCATGCTGTGGCTCGGGGATCCCCAATCCCCAGCGTTGTGGGGCCAGGCCTCTTGGGAGGGGCTCCTCTTGGGCGGACCTAGGTTTAGAGTTAGCACCCAGGAGGCCAGCAGGCCCAATCCTCTGGCTGGGCGGCGAGAGGTGGTTCGGCCCGAGGTAAAGGCGCTGGCGATCGGGAGCGTGGGCCCCTGCATTTTGGCGCAGGAGGCTTCAAATATCGCCGGTTTCTCCAGGGCCCTGTCCCTTCTCCTGCCCTGAATGACGGGCGGCGCCACTAGCAGCCCGGGTGGCGACGTGGCGGCAGGGTGAGTCTGGCTCTGGGGCTTGAGGTTCCCGATCCCCGGCGAAGCGGCACCAGGACCCTTGGGAGGGGCCCCTGGGTGGCTGACCTAGGGTTAGGGTTAGCCCCCAGGAGGCCGGCAGGTGGGATCCGGCCACTGTCCGGGGCGCGGAGGGCGGAGCCGAGGTGATGGCGTTGGGGAGCGGGAGCGTGGGCACCAGCGTTTTGGCACGGGAGCCTTTGAAGGCCACCTGGGGCTCGGAAGGCCCTGCCCCTTCTCTCGCCTTGAATGACCAACAGTGCTCCTAGCGACCTGGGTGGCAGCGTAGCGGTAGGGTGAGTGTGGCTCTGGGGCTTGAGGTTCCCGATCCCCGGCGAAGCGGCACCAGGACCCTTGGGAGTGGCCCCTGGGTGGCCGACCTAGGGTTAGGGTTAGCACCCGGGAGGCCGGCAGGCGGGATCCGCCCGCTGTGCGTGGAGCGGAGGGGCGGGCCGAGGTGAGGGCGCTGGCGAGCAAGAGCCTGGGCCCAAGCGTTTTGGCACCGGGGGCCTTCGAATGTCTCCGGGGACTTGGCGGGCCCTGCCCATTCTCCTCCCTGAATGACCGGCGGCGCCCCTAGCAGCCCAGGTGGCGGCGGGGCGGCATGTAAGTCCGGGCATAGGGCTCGGGGGTCCCCAGTCCACCGCGTTGCGGCGCCAGGCCCCTTGGGAGGGGCCCCTCGGAGGCTGACCTAGGGTGAGGTTTAGCCCCTAGGATGCCGGCAGGCCCTATTCGCCAGCCGTGTGGAGACTGGAGTGGCGGACCGAGGTGAGGGCACTGGTGAGCGGGAGCGTGGGCCCGGGTGTTTTGGCGCGGGGGGCCTTTGAAGGTCGCCGTGTCTTGGAGGGCCCTGCCCGTGCTCCCGCCCTGAATGAACGGCACCACCCCAAGCCCCCGGGTGGCGGCTGGGTGGCAGGGTGAGTCCAGTGCTGAGGCTCGGGGGTCCCCAATCCCCAGCGTTGTGGCGCCAGATCCCTTGGGAGGGGCCCCTCGGGGGTCGATCTAGGGTTGCGGTTAGCCCCCAGGAGGCCGGTGGACCCGATCAGCGGCTGTGCGGCACGCGGAGGGTTGGGCCGAGGTGAGGGCGCTGGCGAGACTGAGCATGAGCACAAGCGTTTTAGTGCGGGGGGCCTTCGAAGGTCAGTGGGGGCTCGGAGGGACCTGCCCGTTCTCCCGCTCTGAATGACCAGCGGGGCCCCTAGAGGCTCCGGTGCCTGAAGGGCAGCAGGGTGAGACCGGCACTTGGGTTGGGGTCCCCATTCCCGGCGTTGTGGCGCCAGGCCACTTGGGAAGGGCCCCTCCGTGGCCGACCTACAGTTAGGGTTAGCCCCCAGGAGGCCAGCAGGCCCGATACACCGCCTGTGCGTCGAGCGGAGAGTTGGGCCGAGGTGAGGGTGCTGGTGAACATGAGCCCGGGCCCAAGCGTTTTGGTTCGGGGCGCCTTCGAAGGTCGGCGGGGGTTCGAAGGGCCCTGCCCGTTCTCCCACCCTGAATGAATGGCGGCGCCCCTAGCGGCACGTGTGGGGCAGGGCGGCAGGTTGCATCCAGCGCTGGGGCTTGGGGGTTCCCAATCCCTGGCGTTGCGGCGCCAGGCCCCTTAGGAAGCGACCCTCGGGGCTGTCCTAGGGTTAGGGTTAGCGCCCAGGAGGCCGGCAGGCCCGATCCACCGGCTGTGCGAGGAGTGGAGATGCAGGCGGAGTTGAGGGCGATGGCGAGCGGGAGCTGGGCCCCAGCGTTTTGGCGTCCTGGGCCTTTGAATGTTGCCATGGCTCGGAGGGCCCTGCCCTTTCTCCTGCCCTGAAGAACCAGCAAGGCCCCTAGTGGCTCCGTTGGCAGTGGGGCGGCAGGGTGAATCCCAGGCTGCAGCTCGGGGATCCCCAATCCCCGGCGTTGTGGTGCCAGGCCCCTTGGGAGGGGCTCCTCGTGGGCCGACCCAGGGTTAGAGTTAGCCCCCATAAGGCCGGCAGGCCAGATCCTCTGGCTGGGCGGTGAGAGGTGGGCGGGCCGAGGTAAAGGCGCTGGGGTGCGGGATTGTGGGCCCCTGCATTTTGGGGTGGGAGGCTTCAAATGTCGCCGGTTTCTCCAGGGCCCTGTCAGTTCTCCCGCCCTGAATGACCGGCGGCGCCCCTCGCGGCCCGGGTGGCAGCGTTGTGGGAGGGTGAGTCTGGCTTTGGGGCTTGGGGTTCCAGATCCCTGGCGTAGTGGCACCAAAAGCCTTGGGAGGGGCCCCTGGGGGGCCGACCTAGGGTTAGGGTTAGCCCCCAGGAGACCGTCAGGCCCAACCGCACACTGTGCGGCGAGCTGAGGTGCGGCCCGAGGTGAAGGCGCTGGGGAGCGGGAGCGTGGGCACCAGCGTTTTGGCACGGGGAGCCTTTGAAGGTCACCGGGGACTCAGAAGGCCCTGCCCTTCTCTCGCCCTCTATGACCCGCGGCGCCCCTAGCGGCCCAGGTGGGGACAGTGCGGCAGGGTGAGTCCGGCTCTGGGGCTCTGAGTCACCAATCCCCAGCATTGCAGAGCCAGGCCGCTTGGGATGTCCCCTCAGGGCCGACCTAGGGTTTTGGTTAGCTGCCAGGAGCCCGGCAGGCCCTATCCACCGGCTCTGAAGCAAGCGGTGGGGTGGGCCTAGGTGAGGGCGCTGGCGAGCAGGATCCTGGGAGCCAACGTTTTTGCGCGGGGAGCCTTCAAAGGTCAGCGTGGGCTCGGAGGGCCCTGCCCGATCTCTTGCCCTGATTGACCGGCGGGGCCTCTAGCGGCTCGGGTGGCTGAAGGGCAGCAGGGTGAGTGCGGCACATGAGCTCGGGGTCCCCATCCCCAGGGTTGCGATGCCAGGCCCCTTGGGAAGTGCCCCTCGGTGGCCGACCTATGGTTAGGGTTAGCCTCCAGGAGCCCCGCAGGCCCGATACACCACCTGTGCGTTGAGCGGAGAGTTGGGCCGAGGTGAGGGTGCTGGTGAACATGAGCCTGGGCCCAAGCGTTTTGGTTCGGTGCGCCTCTGAAGGTCGGCAGGGGTTCGGAGGGCCCTGCCAGTTCTCCCACCCTGAATGAATGGCGGCGCCCCTAGCGGCCTGTGTGGGTTGGGGTGGCAGCGTGCATCCGGCGCTGGGGCTTGGCGGCCCCCAATCCCTGGCGATGCGGCGCCAGGCCCCTTAGGAAGGGACCTTCAGGGGCTGTCCTAGGGTTAGGGTGAGCTCCCAGGAGGCCGGCAGGCCCGAGTCCCTGGCTCTGCGAAGAGCGGAGGTGCGGGCCGAGTTGAGGGTGATGCAGAGCGGGAGCGTGGTCCCCAGCGTTTTGACGCCCTGGGCGTTCGAATGTTGCCATGGCTCAAAGGGCCCTGCCCGTTCTCCTGCCCTGAAGAACCAGCGGCGCCCTTAGCAGCTCCCTTGGTGGTGGAGCGGCACGGTGAGTCCATGCTGTGGCTCGGGGATCCCCAATCCCCAGCGTTGTGGGGCCAGGCCTCTTGGGAGGGGCTCCTCTTGGGCGGACCTAGGTTTAGAGTTAGCACCCAGGAGGCCAGCAGGCCCAATCCTCTGGCTGGGCGGCGAGAGGTGGTTCGGCCCGAGGTAAAGGCGCTGGCGATCGGGAGCGTGGGCCCCTGCATTTTGGCGCAGGAGGCTTCAAATATCGCCGGTTTCTCCAGGGCCCTGTCCCTTCTCCTGCCCTGAATGACGGGCGGCGCCACTAGCAGCCCGGGTGCGACGTGGCGGCAGGGTGAGTCTGGCTCTGGGGCTTGAGGTTCCCGATCCCCGGCGAAGCGGCACCAGGACCCTTGGGAGGGGCCCCTGGGTGGCTGACCTAGGGTTAGGGTTAGCCCCCAGGAGGCCGGCAGGTGGGATCCGGCCACTGTCCGGGGCGCGGAGGGCGGAGCCGAGGTGATGGCGTTGGGGAGCGGGAGCGTGGGCACCAGCGTTTTGGCACGGGAGCCTTTGAAGGCCACCTGGGGCTCGGAAGGCCCTGCCCCTTCTCTCGCCTTGAATGACCAACAGTGCTCCTAGCGGCCTGGGTGGCAGCGTAGCGGTAGGGTGAGTGTGGCTCTGGGGCTTGAGGTTCCCGATCCCCGGCGAAGCGGCACCAGGACCCTTGGGAGTGGCCCCTGGGTGGCCGACCTAGGGTTAGGGTTAGCACCCGGGAGGCCGGCAGGCGGGATCCGCCCGCTGTGCGTGGAGCGGAGGGGCGGGCCGAGGTGAGGGCGCTGGCGAGCAAGAGCCTGGGCCCAAGCGTTTTGGCACCGGGGGCCTTCGAATGTCTCCGGGGACTTGGCGGGCCCTGCCCATTCTCCTCCCTGAATGACCGGCGGCGCCCCTAGCAGCCCAGGTGGCGGCGGGGCGGCATGTAAGTCCGGGCATAGGGCTCGGGGGTCCCCAGACCACCGCGTTGCGGCGCCAGGCCCCTTGGGAGGGGCCCCTCGGAGGCTGACCTAGGGTGAGGTTTAGCCCCTAGGATGCCGGCAGGCCCTATTCGCCAGCCGTGTGGAGACTGGAGTGGCGGACCGAGGTGAGGGCACTGGTGAGCGGGAGCGTGGGCCCGGGTGTTTTGGCGCGGGGGGCCTTTGAAGGTCGCCGTGTCTTGGAGGGCCCTGCCCGTGCTCCCGCCCTGAATGAACGGCACCACCCCAAGCCCCCGGGTGGCGGCTGGGTGGCAGGGTGAGTCCAGTGCTGAGGCTCGGGGGTCCCCAATCCCCAGCGTTGCGGCGCCAGATCCCTTGGGAGGGGCCCTTTGGGGGTCAATCTAGGGTTGCGGTTAGCCCGCAGGAGGCCGGTGGACCCGATCAGCGGCTATGCGGCACGCGGAGGGTTGGGCCGAGGTGAGGGCGCTGGCGAGACTGAGCATGAGCCCAAGCGTTTTAGTGCGGGGGGCCTTCGAAGGTCAGTGAGGGCTCAGAGGGACCTGCCCGTTCTCCCGCTCTGAATGACCGGCGGGGCCCCTAGAGGCTCCGGTGCCTGAAGGGCAGCAGGCTGAGACCGGCACTTGGGTTGGGGTCCCCATTCCCGGCGTTGTGGCGCCAGGCCACTTGGGAAGGGCCCCTCCGTGGCCGACCTACAGTTAGGGTTAGCCCCCAGGAGGCCAGCAGGCCCGATACACCGCCTGTGCGTGGAGCGGAGAGTTGGGCCGAGGTGAGGGTGCTGGTGAACATGAGCCCGGGCCCAAGCGTTTTGGTTCGGGGCGCCTTCGAAGGTTGGCGGGGGTTCAAAGGGCCCTGCCCGTTCTCCCACCCTGAATGAATGGCGGCGCCCCTAGCGGCACGTGTGGGGCAGGGCGGCAGGGTGCATCCAGCGCTGGGGCTTGGGGGTTCCCAATCCCCGGCGTTGCGGCGCCTGGCCCCTTAGGAAGCGACTCTCCGGGCCTTCCTAGGGTTAGGGTTAGCGCCCAGGAGGCCGGCAGGCCCGATCCGCCGGCTGTGCGAGGAGTGGAGATGCAGGCGGAGTTGAGGGCGATGGCGAGCGGGAGCTGGGCCCCAGCGTTTTGGCGTCCTGGGCCTTTGAATGTTGCCATGGCTCGGAGGGCCCTGCCCTTTCTCCTGCCCTGAAGAACCAGCAAGGCCCCTAGCGGCTCCGTTGGCAGTGAGGTGGCAGGGTGAATCCGAGGCTGCGGCTCGGGGATCCCCAATCCCCGGCGTTGTGGTGCCAGGCCCCTTGGGAGGGGCTCCTCGTGGGCCGACCCAGGGTTAGAGTTAGCCCCCATAAGGCCGGCAGGCCAGATCCTCTGGCTGGGCGGTGAGAGGTGGGCGGGCCAAGGTAAAGGCGCTGGGGTGCGGGATTGTGGGCCCCTGCATTTTGGGGTGGGAGGCTTCAAATGTCGCCGGTTTCTCCAGGGCCCTGTCAGTTCTCCCGCCCTGAATGACCGGCAGCGCCCCTCGCGGCCCGGGTGGCAGCGTTGTGGGAGGGTGAGTCTGGCTTTGGGGCTTGGGGTTCCAGATCCCTGGCGTAGTGGCACCAAAAGCCTTGGGAGGGGCCCCTGGGGGGCCGACCTAGGGTTAGGGTTAGCCCCAAGGAGACCGTCAGGCCCAAACAAACACTGTGAGGCGAGCTGATGTGCGGCCCGAGGTGAAGGCGCTGGGGAGCGGGAGCGTGGGCACCAGCGTTTTGGCACGGGGAGCCTTTGAAGGTCACCGGGGACTCAGAAGGCCCTGCCCTTCTCTCGCCCTCTATGACCCGCGGCGCCCCTAGCGGCCCAGGTGGGGACAGTGCGGCAGGGTGAGTCCGGCTCTGGGGCTCTGAGTCACCAATCCCCAGCATTGCAGAGCCAGGCCGCTTGGGATGTCCCCTCAGGGCCGACCTAGGGTTTTGGTTAGCTGCCAGGAGCCCGGCAGGCCCTATCCACCGGCTCTGAAGCAAGCGGTGGGGTGGGCCTAGGTGAGGGCGCTGGCGAGCAGGATCCTGGGAGCCAACATTTTTGCGCGGGGAGCCTTCAAAGGTCAGCGTGGGCTCGGAGGGCCCTGCCCGATCTCTTGCCCTGATTGACCGGCGGGGCCTCTAGCGGCTCGGGTGGCTGAAGGGCAGCAGGGTGAGTGCGGCACATGAGCTCGGGGTCCCCATCCCCAGGGTTGCGATGCCAGGCCCCTTGGGAAGTGCCCCTCGGTGGCCGACCTATGGTTAGGGTTAGCCTCCAGGAGCCCCGCAGGCCCGATACACCACCTGTGCGTTGAGCGGAGAGTTGGGCCGAGGTGAGGGTGCTGGTGAACATGAGCCTGGGCCCAAGCGTTTTGGTTCGGTGCGCCTCTGAAGGTCGGCAGGGATTCGGAGGGCCCTGCCAGTTCTCCCACCCTGAATGAATGGCGGCGCCCCTAGCGGCCTGTGTGGGTTGGGGTGGCAGCGTGCATCCGGCGCTGGGGCTTGGCGGCCCCCAATCCCTGGCGATGCGGCGCCAGGCCCCTTAGGAAGGGACCTTCAGGGGCTGTCCTAGGGTTAGGGTGAGCTCCCAGGAGGCCGGCAGGCCCGAGTCCCTGGCTCTGCGAAGAGCGGAGGTGCGGGCCGAGTTGAGGGTGATGCAGAGCGGGAGCGTGGTCCCCAGCGTTTTGATGCCCTGGGCGTTCGAATGTTGCCATGGCTCAAAGGGCCCTGCCCGTTCTCCTGCCCTGAAGAACCAGCGGCGCCCTTAGCAGCTCCCTTGGTGGTGGAGCGGCACGGTGAGTCCATGCTGTGGCTCGGGGATCCCCAATCCCCAGCGTTGTGGGGCCAGGCCTCTTGGGAGGGGCTCCTCTTGGGCGGACCTAGGTTTAGAGTTAGCACCCAGGAGGCCAGCAGGCCCAATCCTCTGGCTGGGCGGCGAGAGGTGGTTCGGCCCGAGGTAAAGGCGCTGGCGATCGGGAGCGTGGGCCCCTGCATTTTGGCGCAGGAGGCTTCAAATATCGCCGGTTTCTCCAGGGCCCTGTCCCTTCTCCTGCCCTGAATGACGGGCGGCGCCACTAGCAGCCCGGGTGCGACGTGGCGGCAGGGTGAGTCTGGCTCTGGGGCTTGAGGTTCCCGATCCCCGGCGAAGCGGCACCAGGACCCTTGGGAGGGGCCCCTGGGTGGCTGACCTAGGGTTAGGGTTAGCCCCCAGGAGGCCGGCAGGTGGGATCCGGGCACTGTCCGGGGAGCGGAGGGCGGGGCCGAGGTGATGGCGTTGGGGAGCGGGAGCGTGGGCACCAGCGTTTTGGCACGGGGAGCCTTTGAAGGCCACCTGGGGCTCGGAAGGCCCTGCCCCTTCTCTCGCCCTGAATGACCCGCAGTGCTCCTAGCGGCCTGGGTGGCGGCGTTGCGGTAGGGTGAGTGTGGCTCTGGGGCTTGAGGTTCCCGATCCCCGGCGAAGCGGCTCCAGGACCCTTGAGAGTGGCCCCTGGGTGGCCGACCTAGGGTTAGGGTTAGCACCCGGGAGGCCGGCAGGCGGGATCCGCCTGCTGTGCGTGGAGCGGAGGGGCAGGCCGAGGTGAGGGCGCTGGCGAGCAAGAGCCTGGGCCCAAGCGTTTTGGCACCGGGGGCCTTCGAATGTCTCCGGGGACTTGGCGGGCCCTGCCCATTCTCCTCCCTGAATGACCGGCGGCGCCCCTAGCAGCCCAGGTGGCGGCGGGGCGGCATGTAAGTCCGGGCATAGGGCTCGGGGGTCCCCAGTCCACCGCGTTGCGGCGCCAGGCCCCTTGGGAGGGGCCCCTCGGAGGCTGACCTAGGGTGAGGTTTAGCCCCTAGGATGCCGGCAGGCCCTATTCGCCAGCCGTGTGGAGACTGGAGTGGCGGACCGAGGTGAGGGCACTGGTGAGCGGGAGCGTGGGCCCGGGTGTTTTGGCGCGGGGGGCCTTTGAAGGTCGCCGTGTCTTGGAGGGCCCTGCCCGTGCTCCCGCCCTGAATGAACGGCACCACCCCAAGCCCCCGGGTGGCGGCTGGGTGGCAGGGTGAGTCCAGTGCTGAGGCTCGGGGGTCCCCAATCCCCAGCGTTGCGGCGCCAGATCCCTTGGGATGGGCCCCTCGGGGGTCGATCTAGGGTTGCGGTTAGCCCCCAGGAGGCCGGTGGACCCGATCAGCGGCTGTGCGGCACGCGGAGGGTTGGGCCGAGGTGAGGGCGCTGGCGAGACTGAGCATGAGCCCAAGCGTTTTAGTGCGGGGGGCCTTCGAAGGTCAGTGGGGGCTCGGAGGGACCTGCCCGTTCTCCCGCTCTGAATTACCGGCGGGGCCCCTAGAGGCTCCGGTGCCTGAAGGGCAGCAGGCTGAGACCGGCACTTGGGTTGGGGTCCCCATTCCCGGCGTTGTGGCGCCAGGCCACTTGGGAAGGGCCCCTCCGTGGCCGACCTACAGTTAGGGTTAGCCCCCAGGAGGCCAGCAGGCCCGATACACCGCCTGTGCGTGGAGCGGAGAGTTGGGCCGAGGTGAGGGTGCTGGTGAACATGAGCCCGGGCCCAAGCGTTTTGGTTCGGGGCGCCTTCGAAGGTCGGCGGGGGTTCGAAGGGCCCTGCCCGTTCTCCCACCCTGAATGAATGGCGGCGCCCCTAGCGGCACGTGTGGGGCAGGGCGGCAGGGTGCATCCAGCGCTGGGGCTTGGGGGTTCCCAATCCCCGGCGTTGCGGCGCCAGGCCCCTTAGGAAGCGACTCTCGGGGCCGTCCTAGGGTTAGGGTTAGCGCCCAGGAGGCCGGCAGGCCCGATCCGCCGGCTGTGCGAGGAGTGGAGATGCAGGCCGAGTTGAGGGCGATGGCGAGCGGGAGCTGGGCCCCAGCGTTTTGGCGTCCTGGGCCTTTGAATGTTGCCATGGCTCGGAGGGCCCTGCCCTTTCTCCTGCCCTGAAGAACCAGCAAGGCCCCTAGCGGCTCCGTTGGCAGTGGGGCGGCAGGGTGAATCCCAGGCTGCGGCTCCGGGATCCCCAATCCCCGGTGTTGTGGTGCCAGGCCCCTTGGGAGGGGCTCCTCGTGGGCCGACCCAGGGTTAGAGTTAGCCCCCATAAGGCCGGCAGGCCAGATCCTCTGGCTGGGCGGTGAGAGGTGGGCGGGCCGAGGTAAAGGCGCTGGGGTGCGGGATTGTGGGCCCCTGCATTTTGGGGTGGGAGGCTTCAAATGTCGCCGGTTTCTCCAGGGCCCTGTCAGTTCTCCCGCCCTGAATGACCGGCGGCGCCCCTCGCGGCCCGGGTGGCAGCGTTGTGGGAGGGTGAGTCTGGCTTTGGGGCTTGGGGTTCCAGATCCCTGGCGTAGTGGCACCAAAACCCTTGGGAGGGGCCCCTGGGGGGCCGACCTAGGGTTAGGGTTAGCCCCCAGGAGACCGTCAGGCCCAACCGCACACTGTGCGGCGAGCTGAGGTGCGGCCCGAGGTGAAGGCGCTGGGGAGCGGGAGCGTGGGCACCAGCGTTTTGGCACGGGGAGCCTTTGAAGGTCACCGGGGACTCAGAAGGCCCTGCCCTTCTCTCGCCCTCTATGACCCGCGGCGCCCCTAGCGGCCCAGGTGGGGACAGTGCGGCAGGGTGAGTCTGGCTCTGGGGCTCTGAGTCACCAATCCCCAGCATTGCAGAGCCAGGCCGCTTGGGATGTCCCCTCAGGGCCGACCTAGGGTTTTGGTTAGCTGCCAGGAGCCCGGCAGGCCCTATCCACCGGCTCTGAAGCAAGCGGTGGGGTGGGCCTAGGTGAGGGCGCTGGCGAGCAGGATCCTGGGAGCCAACGTTTTTGCGCGGGGAGCCTTCAAAGGTCAGCGTGGGCTCGGAGGGCCCTGCCCGATCTCTTGCCCTGATTGACCGGCGGGGCCTCTAGCGGCTCGGGTGGCTGAAGGGCAGCAGGGTGAGTGCGGCACATGAGCTCGGGGTCCCCATCCCCAGGGTTGCGATGCCAGGCCCCTTGGGAAGTGCCCCTCGGTGGCCGACCTATGGTTAGGGTTAGCCTCCAGGAGCCCCGCAGGCCCGATACACCACCTGTGCGTTGAGCGGAGAGTTGGGCCGAGGTGAGGGTGCTGGTGAACATGAGCCTGGGCCCAAGCGTTTTGGTTCGGTGCGCCTCTGAAGGTCAGCAGGGGTTCGGAGGGCCCTGCCAGTTCTCCCACCCTGAATGAATGGCGGCGCCCCTAGCGGCCTGTGTGGGTTGGGGTGGCAGCGTGCATCCGGCGCTGGGGCTTGGCGGCCCCCAATCCCTGGCGATGCGGCGCCAGGCCCCTTAGGAAGGGACCTTCAGGGGCTGTCCTAGGGTTAGGGTGAGCTCCCAGGAGGCCGGCAGGCCCGAGTCCCTGGCTCTGCGAAGAGCGGAGGTGCGGGCCGAGTTGAGGGTGATGCAGAGCGGGAGCGTGGTCCCCAGCGTTTTGACGCCCTGGGCGTTCGAATGTTGCCATGGCTCAAAGGGCCCTGCCTGTTCTCCTGCCCTGAAGAACCAGCGGCGCCCTTAGCAGCTCCCTTGGTGGTGGAGCGGCACGGTGAGTCCATGCTGTGGCTCGGGGATCCCCAATCCCCAGCGTTGTGGGGCCAGGCCTCTTGGGAGGGGCTCCTCTTGGGCGGACCTAGGTTTAGAGTTAGCACCCAGGAGGCCAGCAGGCCCAATCCTCTGGCTGGGCGGCGAGAGGTGGTTCGGCCCGAGGTAAAGGCGCTGGCGATCGGGAGCGTGGGCCCCTGCATTTTGGCGCAGGAGGCTTCAAATATCGCCGGTTTCTCCAGGGCCCTGTCCCTTCTCCTGCCCTGAATGACGGGCGGCGCCACTAGCAGCCCGGGTGCGACGTGGCGGCAGGGTGAGTCTGGCTCTGGGGCTTGAGGTTCCCGATCCCCGGCGAAGCGGCACCAGGACCCTTGGGAGGGGCCCCTGGGTGGCTGACCTAGGGTTAGGGTTAGCCCCCAGGAGGCCGGCAGGTGGGATCCGGCCACTGTCCGGGGCGCGGAGGGCGGAGCCGAGGTGATGGCGTTGGGGAGCGGGAGCGTGGGCACCAGCGTTTTGGCACGGGAGCCTTTGAAGGCCACCTGGGGCTCGGAAGGCCCTGCCCCTTCTCTCGCCTTGAATGACCAACAGTGCTCCTAGCGACCTGGGTGGCAGCGTAGCGGTAGGGTGAGTGTGGCTCTGGGGCTTGAGGTTCCCGATCCCCGGCGAAGCGGCACCAGGACCCTTGGGAGTGGCCCCTGGGTGGCCGACCTAGGGTTAGGGTTAGCACCCGGGAGGCCGGCAGGCGGGATCCGCCCGCTGTGCGTGGAGCGGAGGGGCGGGCCGAGGTGAGGGCGCTGGCGAGCAAGAGCCTGGGCCCAAGCGTTTTGGCACCGGGGGCCTTCGAATGTCTCCGGGGACTTGGCGGGCCCTGCCCATTCTCCTCCCTGAATGACCGGCGGCGCCCCTAGCAGCCCAGGTGGCGGCGGGGCGGCATGTAAGTCCGGGCATAGGGCTCGGGGGTCCCCAGTCCACCGCGTTGCGGCGCCAGGCCCCTTGGGAGGGGCCCCTCGGAGGCTGACCTAGGGTGAGGTTTAGCCCCTAGGATGCCGGCAGGCCCTATTCGCCAGCCGTGTGGAGACTGGAGTGGCGGACCGAGGTGAGGGCACTGGTGAGCGGGAGCGTGGGCCCGGGTGTTTTGGCGCGGGGGGCCTTTGAAGGTCGCCGTGTCTTGGAGGGCCCTGCCCGTGCTCCCGCCCTGAATGAACGGCACCACCCCAAGCCCCCGGGTGGCGGCTGGGTGGCAGGGTGAGTCCAGTGCTGAGGCTCGGGGGTCCCCAATCCCCAGCGTTGTGGCGCCAGATCCCTTGGGAGGGGCCCCTCGGGGGTCGATCTAGGGTTGCGGTTAGCCCCCAGGAGGCCGGTGGACCCGATCAGCGGCTGTGCGGCACGCGGAGGGTTGGGCCGAGGTGAGGGCGCTGGCGAGACTGAGCATGAGCACAAGCGTTTTAGTGCGGGGGGCCTTCGAAGGTCAGTGGGGGCTCGGAGGGACCTGCCCGTTCTCCCGCTCTGAATGACCAGCGGGGCCCCTAGAGGCTCCGGTGCCTGAAGGGCAGCAGGGTGAGACCGGCACTTGGGTTGGGGTCCCCATTCCCGGCGTTGTGGCGCCAGGCCACTTGGGAAGGGCCCCTCCGTGGCCGACCTACAGTTAGGGTTAGCCCCCAGGAGGCCAGCAGGCCCGATACACCGCCTGTGCGTCGAGCGGAGAGTTGGGCCGAGGTGAGGGTGCTGGTGAACATGAGCCCGGGCCCAAGCGTTTTGGTTCGGGGCGCCTTCGAAGGTCGGCGGGGGTTCGAAGGGCCCTGCCCGTTCTCCCACCCTGAATGAATGGCGGCGCCCCTAGCGGCACGTGTGGGGCAGGGCGGCAGGTTGCATCCAGCGCTGGGGCTTGGGGGTTCCCAATCCCTGGCGTTGCGGAGCCAGGCCCCTTAGGAAGCGACCCTCGGGGCTGTCCTAGGGTTAGGGTTAGCGCCCAGGAGGCCGGCAGGCCCGATCCACCGGCTGTGCGAGGAGTGGAGATGCAGGCGGAGTTGAGGGCGATGGCGAGCGGGAGCTGGGCCCCAGCGTTTTGGCGTCCTGGGCCTTTGAATGTTGCCATGGCTCGGAGGGCCCTGCCCTTTCTCCTGCCCTGAATAACCAGCAAGGCCCCTAGCGGCTCCGTTGGCAGTGGGGCGGCAGGGTGAATCCCAGGCTGCAGCTCGGGGATCCCCAATCCCCGGCGTTGTGGTGCCAGGCCCCTTGGGAGGGGCTCCTCGTGGGCCGACCCAGGGTTAGAGTTAGCCCCCATAAGGCCGGCAGGCCAGATCCTCTGGCTGGGCGGTGAGAGGTGGGCGGGCCGAGGTAAAGGCGCTGGGGTGCGGGATTGTGGGCCCCTGCATTTTGGGGTGGGAGGCTTCAAATGTCGCCGGTTTCTCCAGGGCCCTGTCAGTTCTCCCGCCCTGAATGACCGGCGGCGCCCCTCGCGGCCCGGGTGGCAGCGTTGTGGGAGGGTGAGTCTGGCTTTGGGGCTTGGGGTTCCAGATCCCTGGCGTAGTGGCACCAAAAGCCTTGGGAGGGGCCCCTGGGGGGCCGACCTAGGGTTAGGGTTAGCCCCCAGGAGACCGTCAGGCCCAACCGCACACTGTGCGGCGAGCTGAGGTGCGGCCCGAGGTGAAGGCGCTGGGGAGCGGGAGCGTGGGCACCAGCGTTTTGGCACGGGGAGCCTTTGAAGGTCACCGGGGACTCAGAAGGCCCTGCCCTTCTCTCGCCCTCTATGACCCGCGGCGCCCCTAGCGGCCCAGGTGGGGACAGTGCGGCAGGGTGAGTCCGGCTCTGGGGCTCTGAGTCACCAATCCCCAGCATTGCAGAGCCAGGCCGCTTGGGATGTCCCCTCAGGGCCGACCTAGGGTTTTGGTTAGCTGCCAGGAGCCCGGCAGGCCCTATCCACCGGCTCTGAAGCAAGCGGTGGGGTGGGCCTAGGTGAGGGCGCTGGCGAGCAGGATCCTGGGAGCCAACGTTTTTGCGCGGGGAGCCTTCAAAGGTCAGCGTGGGCTCGGAGGGCCCTGCCCGATCTCTTGCCCTGATTGACCGGCGGGGCCTCTAGCGGCTCGGGTGGCTGAAGGGCAGCAGGGTGAGTGCGGCACATGAGCTCGGGGTCCCCATCCCCAGGGTTGCGATGCCAGGCCCCTTGGGAAGTGCCCCTCGGTGGCCGACCTATGGTTAGGGTTAGCCTCCAGGAGCCCCGCAGGCCCGATACACCACCTGTGCGTTGAGCGGAGAGTTGGGCCGAGGTGAGGGTGCTGGTGAACATGAGCCTGGGCCCAAGCGTTTTGGTTCGGTGCGCCTCTGAAGGTCGGCAGGGGTTCGGAGGGCCCTGCCAGTTCTCCCACCCTGAATGAATGGCGGCGCCCCTAGCGGCCTGTGTGGGTTGGGGTGGCAGCGTGCATCCGGCGCTGGGGCTTGGCGGCCCCCAATCCCTGGCGATGCGGCGCCAGGCCCCTTAGGAAGGGACCTTCAGGGGCTGTCCTAGGGTTAGGGTGAGCTCCCAGGAGGCCGGCAGGCCCGAGTCCCTGGCTCTGCGAAGAGCGGAGGTGCGGGCCGAGTTGAGGGTGATGCAGAGCGGGAGCGTGGTCCCCAGCGTTTTGACGCCCTGGGCGTTCGAATGTTGCCATGGCTCAAAGGGCCCTGCCCGTTCTCCTGCCCTGAAGAACCAGCGGCGCCCTTAGCAGCTCCCTTGGTGGTGGAGCGGCACGGTGAGTCCATGCTGTGGCTCGGGGATCCCCAATCCCCAGCGTTGTGGGGCCAGGCCTCTTGGGAGGGGCTCCTCTTGGGCGGACCTAGGTTTAGAGTTAGCACCCAGGAGGCCAGCAGGCCCAATCCTCTGGCTGGGCGGCGAGAGGTGGTTCGGCCCGAGGTAAAGGCGCTGGCGATCGGGAGCGTGGGCCCCTGCATTTTGGCGCAGGAGGCTTCAAATATCGCCGGTTTCTCCAGGGCCCTGTCCCTTCTCCTGCCCTGAATGACGGGCGGCGCCACTAGCAGCCCGGGTGCGACGTGGCGGCAGGGTGAGTCTGGCTCTGGGGCTTGAGGTTCCCGATCCCCGGCGAAGCGGCACCAGGACCCTTGGGAGGGGCCCCTGGGTGGCTGACCTAGGGTTAGGGTTAGCCCCCAGGAGGCCGGCAGGTGGGATCCGGCCACTGTCCGGGGCGCGGGAGGGCGGAGCCGAGGTGATGGCGTTGGGGAGCGGGAGCGTGGGCACCAGCGTTTTGGCACGGGAGCCTTTGAAGGCCACCTGGGGCTCGGAAGGCCCTGCCCCTTCTCTCGCCTTGAATGACCAACAGTGCTCCTAGCGGCCTGGGTGGCAGCGTAGCGGTAGGGTGAGTGTGGCTCTGGGGCTTGAGGTTCCCGATCCCCGGCAAAGCGGCACCAGGACCCTTGGGAGTGGCCCCTGGGTGGCCGACCTAGGGTTAGGGTTAGCACCCGGGAGGCCGGCAGGCGGGATCCGCCCGCTGTGCGTGGAGTGGAGGGGCGGGCCGAGGTGAGGGCGCTGGCGAGAAAGAGCCTGGGCCCAAGCGTTTTGGCACCGGGGGCCTTCGAATGTCTCCGGGGACTTGGCGGGCCCTGCCCATTCTCCTCCCTGAATGACCGGCGGCGCCCCTAGCAGCCCAGGTGGCGGCGGGGCGGCATGTAAGTCCGGGCATAGGGCTCGGGGGTCCCCAGTCCACCGCGTTGCGGCGCCAGGCCCCTTGGGAGGGGCCCCTCGGAGGCTGACCTAGGGTGAGGTTTAGCCCCTAGGATGCCGGCAGGCCCTATTCGCCAGCCGTGTGGAGACTGGAGTGGCGGACCGAGGTGAGGGCACTGGTGAGCGGGAGCGTGGGCCCGGGTGTTTTGGCGCGGGGGGCCTTTGAAGGTCGCCGTGTCTTGGAGGGCCCTGCCCGTGCTCCCGCCCTGAATGAACGGCACCACCCCAAGCCCCCGGGTGGCGGCTGGGTGGCAGGGTGAGTCCAGTGCTGAGGCTCGGGGGTCCCCAATCCCCAGCGTTGTGGCGCCAGATCCCTTGGGAGGGGCCCCTCGGGGGTCGATCTAGGGTTGCGGTTAGCCCCCAGGAGGCCGGTGGACCCGATCAGCGGCTGTGCGGCACGCGGAGGGTTGGGCCGAGGTGAGGGCGCTGGCGAGACTGAGCATGAGCACAAGCGTTTTAGTGCGGGGGGCCTTCGAAGGTCAGTGGGGGCTCGGAGGGACCTGCCCGTTCTCCCGCTCTGAATGACCAGCGGGGCCCCTAGAGGCTCCGGTGCCTGAAGGGCAGCAGGGTGAGACCGGCACTTGGGTTGGGGTCCCCATTCCCGGCGTTGTGGCGCCAGGCCACTTGGGAAGGGCCCCTCCGTGGCCGACCTACAGTTAGGGTTAGCCCCCAGGAGGCCAGCAGGCCCGATACACCGCCTGTGCGTCGAGCGGAGAGTTGGGCCGAGGTGAGGGTGCTGGTGAACATGAGCCCGGGCCCAAGCGTTTTGGTTCGGGGCGCCTTCGAAGGTCGGCGGGGGTTCGAAGGGCCCTGCCCGTTCTCCCACCCTGAATGAATGGCGGCGCCCCTAGCGGCACGTGTGGGGCAGGGCGGCAGGTTGCATCCAGCGCTGGGGCTTGGGGGTTCCCAATCCCTGGCGTTGCGGCGCCAGGCCCCTTAGGAAGCGACCCTCGGGGCTGTCCTAGGGTTAGGGTTAGCGCCCAGGAGGCCGGCAGGCCCGATCCACCGGCTGTGCGAGGAGTGGAGATGCAGGCGGAGTTGAGGGCGATGGCGAGCGGGAGCTGGGCCCCAGCGTTTTGGCGTCCTGGGCCTTTGAATGTTGCCATGGCTCGGAGGGCCCTGCCCTTTCTCCTGCCCTGAATAACCAGCAAGGCCCCTAGTGGCTCCGTTGGCGGTGGGGCGGCAGGGTGAATCCCAGGCTGCAGCTCGGGGATCCCCAATCCCCGGCGTTGTGGTGCCAGGCCCCTTGGGAGGGGCTCCTCGTGGGCCGACCCAGGGTTAGAGTTAGCCCCCATAAGGCCGGCAGGCCAGATCCTCTGGCTGGGCGGTGAGAGGTGGGCGGGCCGAGGTAAAGGCGCTGGGGTGCGGGATTGTGGGCCCCCGCATTTTGGGGTGGGAGGCTTCAAATGTCGCCGGTTTCTCCAGGGCCCTGTCAGTTCTCCCGCCCTGAATGACCGGCGGCGCCCCTCGCGGCCCGGGTGGCAGCGTTGTGGGAGGGTGAGTCTGGCTTTGGGGCTTGGGGTTCCAGATCCCTGGCGTAGTGGCACCAAAACCCTTGGGAGGGGACCCTGGGGAGCCGACCTAGGGTTAGGGTTAGCCCCAAGGAGACCGTCAGGCCCAAACACACACTGTGAGGCGAGCTGAGGTGCGGCCCGAGGTGAAGGCACTGGGGAGCGGGAGCGTGGGCACCAGCGTTTTGGCACGGGGAGCCTTTGAAGGTCACCGGGGACTCAGAAGGCCCTGCCCTTCTCTCGCCCTCTATGACCCGCGGCGCCCCTAGCGGCCCAGGTGGGGACAGTGCGGCAGGGTGAGTCCGGCTCTGGGGCTCTGAGTCACCAATCCCCAGCATTGCAGAGCCAGGCCGCTTGGGATGTCCCCTCAGGGCCGACCTAGGGTTTTGGTTAGCTGCCAGGAGCCCGGCAGGCCCTATCCACCGGCTCTGAAGCAAGCGGTGGGGTGGGCCTAGGTGAGGGCGCTGGCGAGCACGATCCTGGGAGCCAACGTTTTTGCGTGGAGAGCCTTCAAAGGTCAGCGTGGGCTCGGAGGGCCCTGCCCGATCTCTTGCCCTGATTGACCGGCGGGGCCTCTAGCGGCTCGGGTGGCTGAAGGGCAGCAGGGTGAGTGCAGCACATGAGCTCGGGGTCCCCATCCCCAGCGTTGCGACGCCAGGCCCCTTGGGACGTGCCCCTCGGTGGCCGACCTATGGTTAGGGTTAGCCTCCAGGAGCCCCGCAGGCCCGATACACCACCTGTGCGTCGAGCGGAGAGTTGGGCCGAGGTGAGGGTGCTGGTGAACATGAGCCTGGGCCCAAGCGTTTTGGTTCGGTGCGCCTCTGAAGGTCGGCAGGGATTCGGAGGGCCCTGCCAGTTCTCCCACCCTGAATGAATGGCGGTGCCCCTAGCGGCCTGTGTGGGTTGGGGTGGCAGAGTGCATCCGGCGCTGGGGCTTGGGGGCCCCTAATCCCTGGCGTTGCGGCGCCAGGCCCCTTAGGAAGGGACCTTCAGGGGCTGTCCTAGGGTTAGGGTTAGCTCCCAGGAGGCCGGCAGGCCCGAATCGCTGGCTCTGCGAAGAGCGGAGGTGCGGGCCGAGTTGAGGGTGATGCAGAGCCGGAGCATGGTCCCCAGCGTTTTGGCGCCCTGGGCCTTCGACTGTTGCCATGGCTCAAAGGGCCCTGCCCGTTCTCCTGCCCTGAATAACCAGTGGCGCCCTTAGCAGCTCCCTTGGCGGTGGAGCGGCAGGGTGAGTCCATGGTGCGGCTCGGGGATCCCCAATCCCCAGCGTTGCGGGGCCAGGCCTCTTGGAAGGGGCTCCTCATGGGCAGTCCTAGGGTTAGAGTTAGCACCCAGGAGGCTGGCAGGCCCAATCCTCTGGTTGGTCGGCGAGAGGTACACGGTCCGAGGTAAAATCTCTGGCGAGCGGGAGCATGGGCCCCTGCATTTTGGCGCGGGAGGTTTCAAATGTCACTGGTTTCTCCAAGGCCCTGTCCATTCTCCCTCCCTGAATGAGCGGCAGAGCCCCAAGCGGCCTAGGTTGCGACGGTGCTGCAGGGTGAGTCTGGCTCTGGGGCTCTGAATCACCAATCCCCAGCGTTGCAGAGCCAGGCCCCTTGGGTTGTGCCCCACGATGCCTACCTAGGATTTCAGTTAGCCCCCACGACCCTGGCAGGCACTATCCACTTGCTCTGCAGCAAGCGGAGGGGCGGGCCAGGCTGAGGGCGCTGGGGAGCAGGAGGAATGGAGCCAATGTTTTTGCACGGGGCGCCTTTGAAGGTCAGCGGGGACTCCGGGGGCCCTGCCCATTCTCCCACCCTGATTGACCAGTGGTCTCTAGCGGCTCGGGTGGCTGAAGGGCAGCAGGGTGAGACCGGCACTTGGGCTCGGGGTCCCCATCCGCAGCGTTGTCACGCCAGGCCCCTGGGAAGTGCCCCTCGGGGGCCGAACTATGGTTAGGGTTAGCCCCCAGGAGGCCGGCAGGCCCGATACACCACCTGGGCATTGAGCAGAGAGTTGGGCTGAGGTGAGGGTGCTGGTGAATATGAGCCTGGGCCCAAGTGTTTTGATTTGGGGCGCCTTCGAAAATTGGCAGGGATTCGGAGGGCCCTGTCCATCCTTCCAAGGTGAATGAACAGCGGCGCCCCTAGCGGCCCAGGTGGGGAGGGGCGGCAGGGTGCATCGGGCGCTGGGGCTTGGGGGTCCCCAATCCCTGGTGTTGCGGCACCAGGCCCCTTGGGAGGGGCCCTTCGGGGGCCAACCTAGAGTTAGGTTTAGCCCCTAAGAGGCCAGCAGGCCCTATTCGCCAGCTGTGTGGAGAGCAGAGTGGCAGACCTAGGTGAGGGCGCTGGTGAGTGGGAGGGTGGGCCTGGGCGTTTTGGCATGCGGGGCCTTTGAAGGTCGCCATGTCTCTGAGGGCCCTGCCCCTTCTCCTGCCCTGAATGAACGGCAGCACCCCAAGCCCCCGAGTGGCGGCTGGGCGGCAGGTGAGTCAGGTGCTGAGTCTTGGGGTCCCCAATCCCCGGCATTGTGGCGTCAGGCCCCTTGGGAGGGGCCCCTCGGGTCCGACCTAGGGTTAGGGTTAGCCCCCAGGTGGCTGGCAGGCCCGATCCGCCTGCTGTGCGGGGAGCGGAGGGGCAGGCCGAGGTGAGGGCGCTGGGGAGTGGAAGCATGGGCACCAGCGTTTTGGCTCCAGGAGCCTTTGAAGGTCACCGGGAACTCGGAAGGACCTGCCACTTCTCTCACCCTGAATGACCGGCGGCTCCCCTAGCTGCCCAGGTGGCGACAGTGTGGAAGGGCGAGTCCGGCTCTGGGGCTCTGAGTCACCAATCCCAAGCATAGCAGAGCCAGACCCCTTGGGATGTGCCCCACGGGGCCGACCTAGGTTTTCAGTTAGCCCCCAGGAGCCCGGCAGGCACTATCCACTGGCTCTGCAGCAAAGGGAGGGGTGGGTCGAGGTGAGGGCGCTGGGGAGCGGGAGCGTGGGCACCAGCATTTTGGCGTGGTGAGACTTTGAAGGTCACCGGGGACTCTGAAGGCCCTGCCCTTCTCTCGCCCTGAATGACTGGCGGCGCCCCTAGAGGCCCGGGTGGCAACAGTGCGGCAGGGTGAGTCTGGCTCTGGTGTCTGAGTCACCAATCCCCAGCATTGCAGAGCCAGGCCCCTTGGGATGTGCCCCACGGGGCCGACCTAGGGTTTTCATTAGAACCAAGAGCCCGGCAGGCCCTATCCAATGGGTCTGAATCAAGGGGAGAGTTGGGCCAAGGTGAGGATGCTGGTGATCATGAGCCTGGGCCCAAGCGTTTTGGTTCAGAACTCCTTCAAAGGTCAGCGGGGGTTCGAAGGGCTCTGCCCATTCTCCCACCCTGCAGGAACGGCGGCGCCCCTAGCGGCCCGGGTTGTGAGGGGTGGCAGGGTGAGTCAGGCCCTGCGGCTCAGGTATCTCCAATCCCCAGCGATGAGGCGCCAGGCCCCTTGGGAGGGGCCCCTTGGATGCAACTTAGGTTTTGGTTTAGCCCCTAGGAACTCGGCAGGTCCTATTCGCCAGCTGTGTGGAGAGTGGAGTGGCGGACCGAGGTGAGTTCACTGGTGTTTGGGAGCGTGGGCTCGGGCGTTTTGGCGCAGGGGGGATTCGAAAGTCACCGTGTCTCGGAGGGCCCTGCCCGTTCTCCCGCCCTGAATGAATGGCAGCACCCCAAGCCCCTGGGTGGCGGCTGGGCGGCAGGGTGAGTCAGGTGCTGAGGCTCAGGGTCCCCAATCCCTGGCGTTGCGACGCCAGGCCCCTTGGGATGGGCCTCTCGGTGGTCGATCTAGGGTTACAGTTAGCCCCCCGGAGACCGGTGGACCAGATCAGCGTCTGTGCAGCACGCGGCAGGGTGGGCCGAGGTGCGGGCGCTGGCGAGCCTGAGCATGAGCCCAAGCGTTTTAGCGTGGGGGGCCTTCGAAGGTTGGCGGTGGCTGGAGGGATCTGCCCATTCTCCCGCTCTGAATGACCAGCGGGGCCCCTAGTGGCTCAGGTGGCTGAAGGGCAGCAGGGTGAGTCCGGCACTTGGGCTCGGTTGCCCCATCCCCGGCGTTGGGGCACCAGGCCACTTGAGAAGGGCCCCTCGGGGGCCAACCTACAGTTACGGTTAGCACCCAGGAGGCTGGCAGGCCCTATACACTGCCTCTGCGTGGAGCGGAGAGTTGAGCCGAGGTGAGGATGCTGGTGAACATGAGCCTGGGCACAAGCATTTTGGTTCTGGGCGCCATTGAAGGTGGGCGGGGGTTCGGAGGCCCCTGCCAGTTCTCCCACCCAGAATGAATGGCGGTGCCCCTAGCGGGCCGTGTGGGGCAGGGCGGCAGGGTGCACTCGGCCCTGGGGCTTGGGGGTCGCCAATCCCCGGCGTTGCGCCGCAAGGCTCCTTAGGAAGGGACCCTCAGGGGCCGTCCTAGGGTTAGGGTTAGCACCCAGGAGGCCAGCAGGCCCGATCCGCCGGCTGTGCGAGGAGTGGAGGTGTGGGCCGAGTTGAGGGGGATGCAGAGCGGGAGCGTGGGCCCCAGCGTTTTGGCACCCTGGGCCTTCGAATGTTGCCATGTCTCCAAGGGCCCTGCCCATTCTCCTGCCCTGAATAACCAGCGGCGCCCCTAGCGGCTCCGTTGGCGGTGGGGCTGCAGGGTGAGTCCTGAGCTGCGGCTCAGGGATCCCCAATCCCCAGCATTGTAGGGCCAGGCCTCTTGGGAGGGGCTCCTCGTGGGCCGACCTAGGGTTAGAGTTAGCACCCAGGAGGCCGGCAGGCCCAATCGTCTGGCTGGGCTGCGAGAGGTGGGCGGGTCGAGGTAAAGGCGCTGGTGAGCGGGAGCGTGGGCCCCTGCATTTTGGCACGGGAGGCTTCAAATGTCGCCAGTTTCTCCAGGGCCCTGTCCGTTCTCCCGCCCTGCATGAGCGGCGGCGCCCCTAGTGGCCTGGGTGGCGGCGTTGTGGCAGCATGAGTCTGGTTCTGGGGCTTGGGGTCCCAGATCCCTGGCGTATAGGCAACAGAATCCTTGGGAGGGACCCTTGAAGGCCGACCTAAGGTTAGGGTTAGCCCACACAAGGCCGGCATGCCGGATCCGCCCTCTGTGCAGGGAGCAGAGGGGCGGGCTGAGGTGAGGGCGCTGGGGAGCGGGAGCGTGGGCACCCGGGTTTTGGCACGGAGAGCCTTCGAAGGTCGCCAGTGGCTCGGAGGACCCTGTCCATTCTTGTGCCCTGAATGACCAGCGGCGCCCCTAGTGGCCGGAGTGGCAGCAGGGAGGCAGGGTGAGTCTGGCGATGGGGCCTATGGTCCTAGTCTCAGGCTTGGTGGCGCCAGGCCCCTTGGGAGGGGCCCCTCTGGGTCCTGCCTAGCTTTAGGGTTACCCCCAGGAGTCCGGCGGCCTGATCCGCTGGCTGTGCATGGAGCGGAAGGGCAGGCTGACGTGAATGCGCTGGCGAGCGGGAGAGAGGGCCCAAGCGTTTTGGCACGGGGAGCCTTCGAAGGTCACCGGAGGCTCAGAGGGCCCTGCCTATTCTCTCGCCCTGTGAGGACGTTGCCCCTAGTGGGCCGGGTCATGGCGGGGCGGCAGGGTGAGTCTGGAGCTAGGGCTCGTGGGTCCCCAATCCGCAGCGTGGCGTCGCCAGGCACTTGGGAGTGGTACCTTGGGAGCCTACCTAGGGTTAGGGTTAGCCCAAAGGAGGCCGGCAGCCCCATTCTGTCGGCTGTGCGGCGAGAGGAGTGGTGGGCAGAGGTGAGGGCGCTGGCGAGCGGGAGCGTGGGCCCAAGCGTTTTGGCGCGGGGGGCCTTCGAAAGCAACCGGGGGCTCAGAGATCCATGCCCCTTCTCCCGCCCTGAATGAGTGGCGGCGCCCCTAGAAGCCCGGGTGGCGGCGGGGCGGCTGGGTGAGTCTGGTGCTCATGCTCGTGTGTCCCCAATCCCCGGCGTGGCGGAGCCAGGACCCTTGGAAAGGGCCCCTCGGGGGCCGACCTAGGTTTAGGGTTAGCCCCCAGGAGCCCAGCAGGCCCTATCCGCCAGCTGTGTGTTCCAGCGGAGGGGCGGGCTGAGGTGAGGGCAATGGTGAGCGGGAGCGTGGGCCCAAGTGTTTTGGCGCAGGGGGCCTTCGAAGGTCACGGGGGGCTTGGAGGGCCCTGCCCCTTCTCCTGCCCCGAAGGACTGGCGGTGCCCCTAGCAGCCCGGGTGGCGACCGGGTGGCAGTGAAAGTCCAGCACTAGGGCTCGATTGTCCCCAATCCCCGGCGTGATGGCACCAGTCCCCTTGGGAGGGGCTCCTCAGGGGCTGAACTAGGGTTAGGGTTAACCCCCAGGAGGCTGGCAGGCCCGATCTGACGGCTGTGTGGCGAGCGGAGGGTGGGTCCCAGGTGAGGGCAATGGTGAGCGGGAGCGTGGGCCCTAGCGTTTTGGCGTGGGTTGCCTTCGAAGGTCGCAGGGGGCACGGAGGGCCCTGCAAGTTCTCCCACTCTGAATGAGGATGGCGACCCTAGCGGGCCGGGTCTCGGCAGGGCAGCAGGGTGAGTCCGGCGCTGGTGCTCGGGGGTCCCCAATCCCCGGCGTGTTGGTGCCAGACCCCTTTGGAGGGGCCCCTCGACAGCCAACCTAGGGTGAGGGTTAGACCCCAGTAGGCTGCCAGGCCCGATCCGCTGGTTGTGCGGCTTGCGGAGGGGCTGGCCGAGGTGAGGGCACTGGTGAGCAGAAGCGTGGGCCGAAGCATTTTGGCACGGGGGGCCTTCAAATGTCACCGGTGGCTCGGAGGGCCCTGCCCATTCTCCCGCCCTGAATGACCGGCGGTGCCCCTAGTGACCCGGGTGGCAGTGGGGGGCATGGTGAGTCCGGTGCTGGGGCTCAGGAGTCCCCTTTCCCCATCGTTGCGGCACCAGGCCCCTTGGGAGGGGCCACTAGGGGGCCGACATAGGTTTAGGGTTAGCCCCCAGAAGGCCCACAGACCCGATCCGCCAGCTGTGCGGCGAGTGGAGGGGAGGGCCGAGGTAAGGGCGCTGGCCAGCGGGAGCGTGGGGCCAAGCGTTTTGGTGCGGGGGGCCTTCGAAGGTCGCAGGTTGCTCAGAGGGCCCTGCCTGTTCTCCCTCCCTGAATGAACGGCGGCGCCCCTAGCGGCCCAGGTGGCGGTAGGGCGGGAGGGTGAGTCAGGCGCTTGGGCTCCAGAGTCCCCAATCCCTGGTGTTGCGGCAATAGGAACCTGGGATGGGCCCCTCGGGGGCCCACCAATGGTTAGGGTAACACCCAGGAGGCCTGCAGTCCAGATCCACTGGCTCTACAGCGAGCGGAGGGGCGGACCGAGGTGAGGGCGCAGGCGAGCGGGAGCATGGGCCCAAGCGTTTTGGCACAGGGGGGCCTTCGAATGTCATCAGGGGCTCGGAGGAATCTGCCCGTACTCCCTCCCTGAATGACCGACGGTGCTCCTAGCGGCCTGGGTGGCGGGGGGGGGCGACACGGTGAGTCCGGCGCTGGGGCTCGGGGGTCCCCAATCCCAGGCATTGCGGTGCCAGGCCCCTTCGGAGGGGCACCTCAGGGGACAACCTAGGGTTCTGCGTAGCCCCCAGGAGGAGTGCAGGCCTCATCCGCCGGCTCTGTGGCGAGCGGAGGGGCGGGCCGAGGTGAGGGCGCTGAGGAGCAGGAGCGTGGGCTCAAGCATTTTGGATGGGGGGGCCTTCGAAGTTCGCCACGGGCTCAGAGGGCCCTGCCCATTCTACCGCCCTGAATGACCAGCGGCACCCCTAGCGGCCCGGGTGGTGATGGGGCGGCAGGGAGACTCTGGCGCTGGGGATTGGGGCTCCCTAATACCCGGCGTTGCAGCCTCAGGCCCCTTGGGACGGGCACCTCGGTGGCAGACCTAGGGTTAGGGTTAGCCCCCAGGAGGCTGGCAGGCTCGTTCCGCCCATGTGCGGTGAATGGAGGCGTGGGTTGAGGTGAGGTAGCTGGCGAGTGGGGGCGTGGGCCAGAGCATTTACGCTTTGGCTTGGGGTGCCTTCGAAGGTCACAGGAGGCTTGCAGGGTCCTGCCCGTTCTGTCGCCCTGAAGGACTGGTGACGCCCCTAGTGCCCCATGTGGCGGCAGGGCGGCACGGTGCGTCCGGCGGTGGGACTTGGGGGTCCCCAATCCCTGGCATGCAGCGCCAGGCCACTTGGGAGGGGCCCTTCGGGGGCGACATGGCATAGGGTTAGCCCCCAGGAAGCCCGCAGGCCCGATCCGCCAGCTCTGCCACGAGAGGACGGGTGGGCCGAGGTTAGGGCGCTGGGAAGCAGGAGCGAGGGAGCCAGAGTTTTTGCACGGGGGGCCTTTGAAGGTCACAGGGGGATCGGAGGGCCTTGCCCGTTCTCCCTTCTTGAATGACTGGCAACGCCCGTAGCACCCTGGGTGCTTGCGGGGTGGCAGAGTCCAGCACTGGGGCTCGGGGGTCCCAAATCCCTGGCATTGTGGTGCCAGGCTCCTTGGGAGGGGCCCCTCGGGGGCCGACCTCGGGTTAGGGTTCTTCCCCAGGAGGCTGGCAATCCCGGCGCTAAGTGGCTCTGGCAATGTAACAAAAATGCCATACACTTATCTGAAAGAAATAACAGTGTACAGGAACCCTCTTAGCCCTAACATCATCCTTTCTGAATATGGAAGCCAGCCCCAAATTGCTCGTGGAAGTCTGACGAAAGGGCTAAGCACTTTTCTCTGAGTCACCACACTGTACAGGGAAAGACCAATGTACATCATCTTTCACGAGTAGGAAGCATTAATGAAAAGTTTCTGGAATTTCGAGGACTCTGACCCATCCTTATTGGTAATAAACCACCGTGTACAGGAAAACACCTTCAACTCTCATCAGCCTCCTCAATCCTGATTCCGATTCAACTTTGGGTGTGTAGGACTAGGGAAATGTCCACATCTTATTGCTAAGAAAAACGATGTCAGGGTAATGCCCTTCAAGTCACCTCAGCCTTCCTGAAGACGGAAGGAGGAATCAAGGTGGTTATGTTACCATGAGGTAAGGAAGATGAGCATATAAGTGAGAAACAACAGTGGGCAGGACCTCTCTTCCAAGGAACAGTATCTTTGCTTAATGTTCAATCCCTATGGTAAGTGGTTGTGGGCATTTGTGAGGTCAAAATCTTAAGTGTTTTGTAAAACCTCTTGGTCATTCACAGATGAGACTAAGGTAGTTGGGGACTTCTAGGCAGTGATTTGTCCACTGTCGAAAATATGAAAAGATAAAAGAGACAGATGAGGTCTCCTCAGGCATTGTCCTTTATCCTCATCCTCCGTGAGGATGGCCATCTCTGGACAGCTCAATGGCAGGGTCTCATTCACAGTGGGGGCATCTGTTCCTCACAGACATGAGGCAGGGAAATGGATTTGGTTCTCTGTGCCAGCCCAGCCACAGCTGAGTGTCACAGCACCCTCTCGTGGGCTCATAAGAGTTCCGCTGTCACCAGGCAGGTCATTGTATTTGATAAACCACTGTAAGAGTTTGCAATTGCCTTCATCTGCAACCTCCTAGAGGCAAATGCAGGTGTCTGGTACCATGTGAAGTCATGTGAAGGCATTGTGAGAAAGTGTCCTTTTGCTTAAGAAAAACATGGCTGGGGCTCCTGGCTGGCTCAGCCAGTTAAGCATGTGCCTTTGGCTCAGGTTATGATCCCAGGGTTCTGGGATCGAGCCGAGGCTCCCTGCTCAGCAGGAAAGAAGGTAGGGAATTAGCTTAGAACCCACAGAGAATGTGAATGAAGGGGAGTGAAATGGAACTTGGTCTGTGTTTTGCTTTAGGGATTGGAAGTTAGTTTTTTCTCAATTCTGATTGTTCTTGAGACAGAAAAGCTGTATTGGTTTTTTTTTTACCTTTAATTTTTTTCTAATAACAATTTTTTATTATGATATGTTAGTCACTATACAGTATTTCCTTAGTTTTTGATGTAGTGTTCCGTGATTCATTATTTGCATATAACACCCAGTGCTACATGCAATATGTACCTTCCTTAATACCCATCACTGGCCCATCCCAATCCCCCACCCCTCTCCCCTCTGAAGCCCTCAGTTTGTTTCCCAGAGTCCATAGTCTCTCGTGGTTCATTCCCCCTTCTGTTTAGGGTCCATTGTCTAAAGGGACAGACAGTGGAAGTTCACCAAATATAAGATCGAAATTTCATTGTTCATTATAGATGCCGCCAAGTAGTTCCCAGACATTTCATTCTACTGTAGTAATTCATTATACCTGTGCAGGTGCACGTGGAAGATAAATGATGAATGTATACTGGTAATAAAACACGCCCCTCAGTAGTAGAATAATAGAGGATGCACATGTGTAAAATTATTCGACTACAGCGTCCATGCTTTCCCTTTGGTTCCTTATTACTATGAATTTGGACAATTTTTGTTCTCTAGGCTTAAACCTCATTGGCAGTATTCAGAGTTTTTCAATGCTGATCTTCTCCTGTATAAATTACCAAAAACCTAAAATATGTATAAACTTTAAAAAATGCTATATTGAAAATTATAGCAGGGAAGTTCCATTTTGTGAATATTGTGTCAATGGATCTCTATTTTGACATCAGTGTTCATTAGAAATGATGACATTTCATGTGAGTATAAATATCAATGTGAAAAAGAAAAGGTAGCAAGAACCTTGAATGTTTAAGTAATTGGTGAAATGACAGGTGTGTGTGTGTGTGTGTGTGTGTGTGTGTGTGTGTGTGTGTGTGTGTAATTGATTTTCAGTGAATGGTTCAGCTTCTTGTAGGGCCTCCGAGAGAGCCCAGGTGAACCTTTCAATTGTTGGTATCTGTTCTCAGAACATGGGAATCTCTTAGTCCAAACAGGCAAGCTTTGAGGTCTTGAAGAGTTTCAGTCCTCAGCGATGGTGTTGCAGACCCTTGTGTGCAAACCCTAGGGTATGCTCAGAGCCCTCATTAGCAGGTACCAACTTGTGAGGATTTCAGACAGCATTTCCCAAAGAAGTACCTCTTGAGTCTCTGTCCTTGTCAGTTCCCTACACGTCCTTACACTAGTTATGTGATCAGTGTGTTTCAGGATAATCCCCACATGTGATTTTTGCTATTTCCTACTAGTCCTATCTGTTTCTCATGTTCTTCTTTTATGGTAGGGGTTGGGAAGCAACCTGTGTGGTGTAGGAAGGGGTGTGGAAGTTGTCTGCCTTCAGAGGACCGAATGATGCCTAGAAATTGTACTGTAGTTTGAGGTCAATTATCCATCCTCTGAGTGTCAGGAATTCCATCACTTTACTTTGATGCTAGTCTGTTCTTCAAGCTGTCCTCAGAAATAAGGACGTCATCCATCTAGGGAATACTGGTTTGTGTGTATGTTTTCATTTTAGGAAAGGCCTTACTGTTCCTGAAAATAATACTGCAGAGCACCCTTTCCTGTTCTTATTGGCCATCAGTCAATCTTTTGTGAAGTATTCGTTTGTAAATAGACTTTTTATGGTTGATGAGCAGGAATTCTTTATTGACAAGTCTTTGTCAGTGTGTATATTGCAAATCTTTACTTCCCAGACTGTGGTTCACTTTTTCATTTTCTTATGGTCATAAGATAAGGAGAAATGTCACATTTTTATGAAGTCCCACTGAATTCTTTTAAATGGTTAGTGCACCCTATATCCTACCCCAAGATTGACAGGTTCTGCATTTTCTTTCAGAAACTGTCCAATGGGAAGCTACAATCCATCTCAAATTTATAAATTGCATTTTAATTCTAATAGGGTATTTATAGACTGTTTTGGATTTTCTATGTACACAATCGTATTATCTGTGAATAGTCACAATTATCCCCTCAATTCTTATACTTTTTGTTTCTCTTGCCATAAAGTTTGAAGATTTAATATACCTTTCTCAATATCTAACAGAAAAAGCAGACAAAACATTGGTAACAAATGTGACCTAATTGACATATAGGGAACATTCCATAATAAGTGCAGAATACATTATTTTCAAGTGGTCATAGACTCTTTACCCAAATAGATGATAGGTGGGGCCACGAATCAAGTCTACAAATGTTAAACCCTGAAATTAACTAGATTCTATTCTTAGACCACAGGGGAATTGAGCCACAGTCATAGCGAAAAGAAAACCAGGAAGTCCTTCAAAGTTTAAAATTAAATGGAAGTTTGCTACATATCCTAAAGGTCAGAGAGGGAATCTCAATGGAAATTCTGAACCTTTTCTACATGAGGGCTCACACACAATGGCACTTTCTTTGTGAAGAGCATTATAATAACCTAGACAGGAGTTGAGCCTTAAGTCAGAGTTCTGCCTACCCCAGCCACACCTGGCAGCCTTGGCCTGTGGTCCCCCTCAGCTGTCCTTTCTGGCGGCCCTGAGCTAAGGGGGTCAACATGGCCATATGGAAATGGGAAGCTCCCCACTCATAGTGATGATGGTGCCCCCTCCCCAGCTGCCCATTCTGGTGGCTCTGAGCTAAGGGGGTCAAAATGGCCGTATGGAAATTAGAAGCTCCCCACTCTTAGTGATGACGTTGCTATCGTATCATCCTCACCAGTCCAACAATAAGATTTCTGAGTGAAATATGACACAAGAGCGACTTCTTGGCCTTCCTTCAGGTTTGAAAATCATCTGGTGAGTCATCTATTCGAAATATGGATTCAACATGTGTTCTTTCTTCTGGAAAAGAAATAGACCCAATAGCAATTAGGGCTTCCTGAGCACCTGTTCCTGAGAGACATCATACTGGCTCTTTGTAGCATTCTGCCTCTTAAACTTCTCAACTAGGGTGTAGATATTTTTAGGCACATTTTCAGACGGTTAGAAAGGGACTCAGATGATATGAGTCTCAGAGGATTTTAGTGTCAGAAACCTAAATGGGATCCCCAAATTGACTCCAAATTGCTTGTTGTTCCATACAGGGTACTATTTCCCTCTTATCTCTGGTCTTCTCGATCTGGAAACCTATCAAGTATCAGGATTTTCTTGTCATGTGGACAACTGGAATGAATTCAGCGGACCTTTTCACGTCTGCCCATGGTGATCATTAAGATCATTATCTCAGTAGAGGACCTCTGGGTAAGATACTCAAAGATCCTAAGGAATAGAGACAGTATAATATTTTCCTGGTATTAAAGTTACTGAAACCAACTATCTTTTTTAGTCGATTCAGGCTCTGGTATGTTCAGAGGGTACTGTAAAACAAGTCTGAAATAGTATTTAAAAACACTCAGCTCAGCCTCTTCTACAAAGTGAGCCAATGCTTATAAACATGGCTAAAATATTCCCTTACCTACGATGACTTCCCAGCCATCCTAGTGTTTATATGGTATGACTGTGACTTGCATTAGTCAACATTTGTAGAGAAAGAACTTAGTGCATCCAGGGGTCACTTCATGTTGAAATTAGTTTGTGACAATGAGCTACTGTGTTTTATTCTGCAGTCCAAGGGAATGGTGCCAGACATCTCTAAGGTGTCTAGCAGTTCTACAATTCTGATTTTAAGTGGTCTGTGTGCTTCAGAGATTTGGTCAGGAGAAGGGCAGGAGTTCAGAGACTGTGAACACTTCTGTTACATGTGCTGACCATGGAGCACGCAGGATTCCGTGGGCATCATTTTGATTTCTTGGTACTCTTGTGAAAGGTGCTTTTGTCTCAAATTCCTCTATTTAGGAGTAATTATAATGATAAAAGGAATTTTTATTGTATATCATCTGTGGGCCCTGATCCTGAGCTCCCAGGGAAGCTATCCTTTAACAATTACCCAGCTCAAAATGACTGGGCAAAACCTCAAAGCATGGGCCTTGTTTCTGCCCCAAGCACATGTTGTACATCTGCTTCGAGAAGAAAACAATAACCAAAAAATGCCAACATAAATATAAGAAAAAATAAAGAACCTCTTTGGCTCCCATAAGATTAAAGACATACTGACATGTACACACTGAAAACATAAGAAAGAGTCTGTCACTTTCTGGAATCTAAGAAGATCCTCATTGTGGTGTGTAACTCTGTACGTAAAACAAAACAGAAAAAAATATATAAGCCTGCCCCAAATGTTCCTTCTCCGGAGCACTCACTTCTTGGTGAAGATTGTGTCTCTGAGGCAGCTGTCCTGACTTGGGTTTGAATAAAGGTCCCTTCCTTTCTCTCTAAAATGTTTTTAAAAGTTCAGTCACGCAGTGTCGGCAATAACAGTGTTTTCTATTTAAGTGAGAAATAAATGTTCCACTCTATTTGCATTGGGAATAGACGAATTGAGGGTTTCTTTAGAAGAGTAAGTCTGCTTTCCAGAAAAGGCAAGGACATTGGTCTATTGAGAATGAAGATAATTACTGCTAAACAACAAGTATGTGTTGCCCCTTTGCCCAGAAACCGAAGCAGGTGTGCAGGCTTTAGGTCAGAGGTGCCTTCTTCTCCCCAGCTGACGGCACTTCTCTGCTCTGGCTCCAAGACACCCGAGGTTTTGAACGTCAGCATCGGAGTCAGCGAGGCAGCTTGTCACAGGACGCCAGTGTTCAGAGAAAGCACAGGTATGTTTGGCAAAATGTCCTATCTATGTCAGGGCTGGAGGTAAAACCTCTCATTATCCCAAAACCTCCTGGGCTTTTCTCTTTTCTCTAGTTGAGCCACAAAGTAAAATTGAAGTAGCTGCCAGCATTCTGGGTTTGGTGCAAGAATTACTTAGTTTCCCTGCAGGTAGAACTTTGCAGGGGATCACAATTTCTCTGTCCATTTATTGCTTACAAATGTATTTTGACCATCTGTTTCCTAGGAACCGTCTTTAATTAGAAAGGGAAGGTGAGATTCACTCTGTGCCTGTTTGTAACATCTAATTTGTTCCTTCATCTAACAGTGTTTATTCAATTGGGCCTAAGATATGGTTGAGTGGCCAGCATCTAGATTTAGGTGGTTTTTTTTCATCTGATACAGACTTGGATGATGTCATTTGACAAAGGTGATGTTTCATCATTGATTAGTTTATTCATCAGAAGAGTTAAAATTAGGGTGGAGGGGAAATTGAAAATTATCCAAAGCGGCCTGTTCCTGTTTAAAAGTTGAGCTTGACTTTCTAGTTTTACTAAATGTATTATCTCAATATTTTGAGGTGCCATATTCTCCCTGTAGTTTCTTTGGTGGTGGAGTCAGAAGGAGAGTCTGGGAATTCTTTTGGATAGTGGCATGCTGGTGGCTTCAAGGGGCTTGGCGTCAGGAGCCTTGGGGTGAAGTCTGCAACTGCTTGCCTGACCCTGGGTGCATCTCCCAGAGGTTTTGTTTCCTCTTATTAAATTGCCGGCAGATAATGTTCTGCTTAAAGGGGAACCCTCCCATCCTGTTGGTGGGAATGCAAAGTGGTGCAGCCAGTCTGGGAAAAGTCTGGGGGTTCCTCAAAAAGTTAAACATTGAACAACCACAGGATCCAGCAATTGCTCTCCTAGGTATTTACCCAAAGGATACAGAAATGCAGATTCGAAGGGGGTCCATGCACCATGATGTTCATGGCAGTAATGTCCGCAGTAGCCAAACTATGGAGAGAATCCCAACGTCCATGCACTGATGAATGGATAAAGCAGATGTGGGATACATATAAATAATGGAATATGACCCAGCTTCAAAAAGAATGAAATCTTACCATTTGCAAGGATGTGGATGGATCTAGAGTATATTAAGCTAAGCAAAATCAGTGAGGAAAGACAAATATCCTATACTCTCACGCTTCTGGAATTTCAGAAAAAAAACAGATGAACAGAGTGGAGGGGTGATGAGAGAGGCAAACAAGGAAATAGACTCAACCGTGGAGAACAAACTGAGTGTTGCTGCAGGGCAAGGGTGTGGGGGGAAGTGTTAAATGGGTGAGGGGTATTAAGGAGGGCACTTGTGATGAGCACCGGGTACTGTATGCAGGTGAGGAATCACTAAATCCTACTCCTGAAGCAAATATTCCATGGCATGTGACCTAACTGGAATTTAAGTAAAAGAAGAAAGGAAAAAGTGTTCTGCTTCATGAAGAGTGAGGTAAAATTGTAGTGATTTGGGCTGTACTATTCTATAGAGGATAGATGTAAAACACCCTGTTGTAGGATACAATAGAGTCTTATCACATAAGGAGTCCTCAGAAAGCTGCAATGAAAGATTCAGATCTCAGAGCATGTTCGTGTTCCACTGATATGTTACAGTTTGCACAGGTAGGAAGGAAGGTGGAGAGAAAAGAAACAGAAGGGGAAAGTAGGTGTGAACCTTTCATTAGTTAGCGTTATAGCTCTCTCATGAAAAACTTGCACCAGTGTGATTTTGGAAGCAGCGGGGGAATCGGGAGCTTTGCAGGAGACAGGGGGGAGTTCCAGGTCTGGGTAAAGCTGACAGGGGTCCCAGAGGAGAGCTGAATGCATTCTGCAGCAGGGTGTGTTCAGGGTGGGCTCCAGGGGTGGCTGTGGGTCTCCTGGGTGAGAGTTGTGACAGGTGAGGGCTGTGTGCAAGTTCCTGGCTGAGGACAAGTGAGGCACAGGCGGAGAGCTGGCAGAGAACCTTCTTCTGAGCCACCAGCTTCACCCAACACACACAGCCTCATCTTCTGTCCCTGTCACTCCAATTCAGACTTCTCCGAAGGTGAGTGAGAACACATCAAGAGCATTCTGAACAGAAGTGAAAGCATGTGCAAAGGCTCTGGGGCAGGAGAATTCCAGGTATGTCCAGGAGCAGCAAGAAGGCCCTGTGGCCACAGGAGACAGCTTAGGACATGAGCTCAGAGAGGTGACAGAGGGTGACAGAAAGCTATTCCAGGGCTATAACCCCATGAGACGCTGTTTCACTGGGCCATCCTGGCTACAGTGTTGAGAACAGATGACAGAGGGTTGAAGATGGCAAGGCAGGTCAATGACGAAGCTTTTCCAGGAACTCAGACACTATGGACCAGACAGGTGGCCTTGGATGGAGTGGTTAGACCTCTTCTGGGTCCATTTTGAAGATGGAGCTCACAGGATTTGCTGATGGGTTAGCTATTAGGAGCAGGAGAAGGGAGGAATTGGGGTAACTCCCAGCTGTTGTGTGTTGTCCTGATGAAGGGGAAGGAGAGGGTTTCTCGGGGGGTAGGAGGTAGTCCGTGTTCTGCATGCTGAGGAAGGTGCCTTTCCGGTGGATCTGCTGAGGGTTGTGTCTGGGAGGACCTTTCACATCTACTCCCTCAGCAATGCTGAAGTACAAGTATCCCCCACTTTTTAAACGTTCACAAAGACACTGGGCTTTCATGAAAGAACTACATTATTACCCAGGTTCAGTAAGAGGAAGAGACCTGAAGAGGATTTCCCTCTTATGAAAAAAGGTGAACAGTGAGAATCGCGTTCAGCATCTGTTTTGGGGAGAAGCACAACAGAGGCAGCGTGCACCCCAACTAGCTCCTTCCTCTGGGAACCGCTCTCCGCATCCAGCCACTAGCACTTTGAATTGTGTTTGTGAGCCTCTGCTGTGCTTTATCTTCATTTATGCTGGGCCTCCTTTGGAAACTTGTGTGCTGAGGCCTAAGAAAAGCCAAAGAGAAGGAATTTTGGAGTCTGAGCACACTGTCTAATTGTTCGTGTAAATTAATGGTCATTCCTTCTTGACACCATTTCTGGTGTGCATGGTTTCTCAGAAGCCCTGTACTTTCAAAGAGCAGGGAAACCTATACCCCATGCTGCGTGGTTAGTTTAGTCTCCATGCTGGACAGAACATTTCATGACTGTCGGATTTTCTCACTCAAACATTGAGACTTTGACCGCCTTCACCCTTTTCTACCACCCCATCCCCGAATCTGGCACCTACCAATCTGCTCTCATTATCTATGCGTTCAGTATTTATTTATTCCACGTGGAATGTACATGAGAGCATCTGGTATTGGTCATTCTGTGTCTGAGTTACTTGGCATAAGGCCCCCAAGGTCTGTGTTTCCATGTCTGGTTCTTGTGAATAATGCTGCAGTGAATGTGGGAGTGCATCTGTCTTTTTGAGGCAGCATTTTTGTGTTCTTCAAATCAATTCTCAGTAGAGCCACTACTGGGTCATGGGGTAGTTGCATTAAATTTTTCAGGAACCTCCATATCATTTGTCACAGTGGCTGCACCAATTTCCATTCCCACCAACAGTGCACAGTGTCTCCTCGTCTGCACACCCTTGACCCCACCTGGTGTCTGTCTCTGGCACAATTGCTGTTCCAACAGTTGAGAGAGGATAGCCGATTGTGGGTTTGACTCATGTTTCCCTGACGATGATTAGTGATGTCGAACAACTCCTTCTGTCTGTTGGCACCTGTGTGCCATCTTTGGAAAGTATCTATTCACATATTCCTCCCATTTTTTTAAATAGTTTTTTTGTTTTGATTTGTATGAGTGTTGTGTGTATTTTGGATATTAGCCTCTTCTCACACATACGATTCACAGATAATTTTTTCTTATTGGGTCAGTGGCCTTTTAAGCTTTTGATGGTTTCTTTTGCTGTGTGGAAGATTTCAGTTTGATGTTGTTCCACTTGTTTATTTGTGCTTTTGTTGCCTTTGCATTTGGTGTCCGATCTGAAGACTCTTTGCCAAAACCAATGTCGAGAGACTTAGTACCTGTGTCTTCTTGGAGGTTTATGGATTCAGGTCTTATGTTCAAATCATTCATCATTAAAAATTTTGTGTGTGGTGTAAGAAAGTGACCCAGTTATATTCTTCTGCATTTAGTGTCCAGTTTGCCTGTTACCGCTCACTGAAGACACAGTCCTTCCCTCATGTCATATCTTCTGCTGCTGTGTCGTAAGTTAGGATCATCTACGTGTGGGTAAGTTTCTGAGCTTTCTCTACTGTTCCACTGACCTGGTGTCTGTGTTTATGCCAGTACCATCCTGTTTTGATGACAACAGCTTTGTAATGTAGCTTGAAATCCAGGTGTGTGTTGACTGCACCTTTCTTTCTTCACGTTGCTTTGGGTATTTGGGGTCTTTTGTGATTCCATACAAGTTTGAGGACTGTTTTCTATTTCCTCGAGTAATGCCACTGGAATTCAGACAGGCATTTCATCACATCTGTCGATTGCTTTGGGTACGATGGACATGTTCACATAATTAACTCTTCCAGTTAAGGAGCATGGCGTATGCTACCATTTGTTTGTGTTGCCTTCCAAATCTTTGACCCATACATTCTGCCCCCCTGGACACACATATTTTTCATTTCTTTTCTGCCATGTGTTGAGTGTACTATGTCTTTCTCATTCTTGGTTACTTTTATTTCTAGATTTTTTGATGCAATTGTAAATGGCATTGTTTTTTTAATTTCTCTTGGCGAAAGTGTGTCATCAGTATACAGAAATGCAAGAAGTTGGGTCATCTGGGTGGCTCCATATGTGAAGCGTCTGCCTTCAGCTCAGGTCATGATCCCAGAGTTCTGGGATTGAGCCCCGTGTTGTGCTCCCCGCTTAGTGAGGGTCTGCTTCTCCCTCTTTCTGACACTCCCCCTGCTCGTGCTTTTTCTCTTCCTGTCAAATAAATAAATAAAATCTGAAATAAATAAAGACAACAGATCTTTGTATATTGACTTTATATCCTGCAGCTTTCTTGAATTTGTTTATTCTAACAGGTTTTTTTTTTTTTGAGGAATCTTTCCGGATTTCCTGTCATTTGCAAATTGTGACAGTTTCCTTATGGATTTCATATCTTTCCCCTTTTTAAAAATTGTTATTCACCCTACAGTACTTCATTTGTTTTTGATGTAGTGTTCCATGATTCATTGTTTGCATATAACACCTAGTGCTCATTATGACACGTGCCCTCCTTTTTTCTTTTAAAGAATTTATTTATTTATTCAACAGAGATAGAGACAGCCAGCAAGAGAAGGAACACAAGCAGGGGAGTGGGAGAGGTAGAAGCAGGCTCATAACGGAGGAGCCTGATGTGGGGCTCAATCCCATAATGCCAGGATCACGCACTGAGTCGAAGGCAGACGCTTAACCACGGTGCCACCCAGGTGCCCCCTGCCTTGTTAAATTTAACCATTCTAACTGGTGTAAGGTGGTATCTCATTGTCGTTTTGATTTGTATTTGCCTGATGGCAAGTGATGTGGAGCATTTTTTCATATGTCTGTTGGCCATTTGTATCTCTTTGTGTCTTCTGCCCATTTTTTGGGTGTTGAGTTTGAGGAGTTCTTTATAGATCTTGGATACCAGCCCTTTATCTGTAATATCATTTGCAGATATCTTCTTCGATTTCATAGGTTGCCTTTTTGTTTTGTTGATCATTTGCTTTGCCGAGCAGAATCTTTTTATCCTGATGAAGTTCCAATACTTCATTTTTGCTTTTATTTCCTTTGCCTTTAGAGACGTGGCTTGCAAGAAGTTGTTGTGTCCAAGGTTGAAGAGTTCTTTTGATTTTGATATGAGACAGGAATCCATTATATTTCTTTCCTGATTGTATTCGAGCCCTCTGTCTTTCTTGGTGAGTCTACCTAAGTGTCAGTTTTGTTTCTCTTTCCAAAAAAGGCAGCTCTCATTTTCATTGTTTGTTTGTTTGTTTTTTTTGTCTTTTTAGTCTCCGTTGGATTTATTTATGCATCCTTTTTGTTATTTCCTTATTTCTACTAATTTGGGGCTTTGGTTGTTGTTTTATTTTCTACTTCTTTACCAAAAAAATCAGGTTGTTTTTTGGAGAGCATCATATGGATTGATGAAGACTTGAGTTTCTATGAATGTCCCCCATAAAGCTACTTTTGCTGCATCCCATAAGTTTTGTAGGTTGTGTTTTTCAACAGTGTCAAGGTACTTCTAAAATTTTTTTGATTTCTTCTTTGTTCTGTAGCATGTTGTTAAATCTCCACATATTTATTTAAGATTCTTTAAGTATCTGACAGAGAGTGAGACAGCGAGAGAGGGAATGCAAGCACGGGGGTGGGAGAGGGAGAAGCGGGCTTCCCACTGAGCAAGGATCCTGGGATCACGACCTGAGCTGAAAGCAGATCCTTAACGACTGAGCCACCCAGGCCCCAAAAATCTCCACCTATTTTTGACTGTCTCATTTTTTTCTTGAGACTGATTTCTATTTTCATATCATTGTGGTTGGACAAGATTTGAAGCAGAAGGTGAAGAGAGCATTCAGATGAAAGGTTTGTTTCCTGGAGGGTTTTCTGCGGGGAGACCATGAGTTCCGTGGGACGGAGGAAGGTTTTGTGAGACGGGGGTGGGATTAACCCTTGTTAGAATTACTGACTAGTACCATGCAGGCTGTATGCCAATGTTCACACCATAGTCCTGATGGACTTGTACTTCATTAGAAATATTTTCTAGGAGGTGTAGGCATAGCCTTCACTTAAAGAAAGGTGCCATGTGGGTTCATGGCATGACCCCAGGTCAGCAACAAGGATGTATGGTATTGTGGGTGATCAGAAACAGGCTTTCTGTGGGAAGTGACAGAAATAAGGTATGGTGAGCTCCATGACCATAGGTGAGGTCCCGAGTGACCCACTGGGTGTTGGGTTCTGTGGATCTGTCTCATCATGTGCTGTGGAATTCAGGGACACCCTCCTCTCTGTGGATTTGTGTGGAGACAGGTAGACATCAGTGTCTGGCCAGGCACGAGGGTTGCACTGGACCACCACCAGAGGTGCAGCGTGCAGGGGAGCCACTGCTTGGTTTCCACGAAAGCTGACCAGGGTCTGTGACCATGATTCCTAGCAGCTGCAAGGGGCGAGGAGGCCGGGGGTAGTGCACACTTCCTAGACTTGTGTTCAGGACTAGTCTGGAGCACACTGAAGTCAACCACACCGAGCACAGAAGGCATCCAGTCAGTGTAGCTGTGGGCACTGCTCCCATGGTACTTTCGGGCCGGATCCATGCTGCCACCTCCTGCATTTCATCATCATCTTCAAGGTCATGTGCCTCTGCTCTTGCCCCATGGCCTCCGGGGTATTGTCCGTCCTCTATCTGTTCCTTGTCCCCGGTGCCCTGTGCAGTCCGATGCCAGGGTAGCCTTCTTGAGACAAACATCTGGCCCTGATGGAACACTTCCATGGATCTCGTGTGATGCGAGGATGATGCCCTTCCCTAAAAGGGGGCTGCAGATCCCCATCAGGAGAGCCATGTCTCCCTTTTCAGCATGGCCTGCCCACCCCTCAGTCTTGTTCAGGGAAGCTCTCCCCACTTCCTGAGATGACAGCTCTGAACTTAAAAATGAATGTTATTTTACATAAATCTATGCCTTAGTTCATCCATGGCATGTCTTTCAACCCCGTTAGTGGGTTTTTTTTTTTTTTAGCAGTTCTGAAGGGCTGTCTGCTCAAGGAGGGGATGACCTGGGCAGGGCAGCTTTCCCTCTCATCTCCCTCAGCATGTCTCTGAGCCCTGGGGCCAGCTGTCCCACTGAGGATTGAGGGACCCGAACCAGCCCATCCTGAGCCCAAGCTGTGTCAGCTCATAGACGGATGCGTGTTGGACCGGTGGGCAGCTGGCATGGGCCAGGGACAGGCAGTGTCTCCTTCTCATTCCTTCCCTCCCTTCCTCCCAGAGGTAGCTCAGAGCAGCCTTCAACCCCTACATCTCCAGAACCCTTGACCTGTGCTTCCTGTGTTCAGCTGGTGACCTTGGAGTTTCCCATGGATTCTACCTCCTGTACCCTCTCCTGTAGCAGTTCGTGGATCAGAGGAGGGGTCGGACCCTCTCTGTTTTAGGTCTTCTTCCTGTCCCGCACCAAGCCCACCCACCTTTGCATCTTCCATGTATGTGCTTGGAAGCAAGCCCATCCACAGGGAACCTATTAGCCAAATGGATCCAGGCAATGAACATTGAAGTAGAGATCCAGGATCCATAATAAACCTGCTCTGAAACCTGTCCCAAAGTCTGTGACTCTCTCACACTGAAACAGAAACAATAATAGCTTTCTGGACTGTAAAGTGACATGTGTCTCTACTTCCAATCTTGAATGCATAGGTGCTGAGCCTGGACAGAAAAGGACCATGGCTCCCGTGGGCTGGGATCCATGGTAAGAACTCAGTGAAATCTGAATTCAAGGCATAGAGTGAATAATTATTGTAGAGTGAATCCTCCGAAGTACGGCTTATGCACAGTGCACAGGGAAAGCTTTTTCAAAGAGGTTCCTGAAAGAAAAATCTTTTGTTAAAATTTATTTTAATTCCAGTAGAGCTAACATACAGTGTTACATTCGTTTCAGGTGTCCAATAGTGATTCAGTAATTCCATATATTACTCAGTGGTCGTCAAGAAAAGCGTCCTCTTAATCCCCTTCATCTATTTCACTCATCCCTCTATTCACCTCCTCTCTGGTAACCATCCGTTTGTTCTCTGTTGTTAAGAGTTTGTATTTTGGTGTGTCTCCTTTTTCTCTTTTAGTTATTTATTTTTGTTTGTTTCTTAAATTCCCTATTAGAGTGACATCGTATGGGATTTGTCTTTCTCTGACTGACTGACTTCAGTTAGGATAATACTCTCTAGCTCCATCCATGTGGCTGCAAATGGCAAGGTTTCATTCTTTTTCAAGCCGAGTAATACTCCACTGTGTGTGTATGTGTGTGTGTCTGTGTGTGTGTGTGTGTGTGTGTGAATACACACATCTATCATCTCATTTGTAAATTTTTCTACAGACACTTGGGTTGCTTCCATATTGTGATATTGTAAATAATGGTGCAAGACACATAGGGGTGCACGTATCCTTTTAAGTTACTGTTTTCCTATTCTTTGGGTAAATATGTGTAGTGTGATTGTTGGATCATATGGTAGTTCTATTTTTAATTTTTTGAGGAACCATCATACTGTTTTCCACGGTGGCCACCACAGTTTGCATTCCCACACACAGTTTGCGAGGATTCCCCTTTATCCACATCCTCTCAACACCTGTTCTTTGTTGTGCTTTTGATGTTAGCCATTCTGACAGGTTTGAGGTATTACCTCATTGTCCTTTGGAATTACATTTTCCTGATGATGGGTGATGGTGAACATCTTTTCACGGGACTGTTGGCCATTTGTATTTCTTCTTTGGAGAAATGTCTGTCCATGTCTTCTGCCTATTTTTTAACTGGATTATTTGTTTTTTGGGGGTCGAGTAGTATCAGTTCTATATGTTTTGGACACTATCCCTTTATTGCATATGATGTTTGCAAATATCTTCTCCCTTTGAGTAGGTTGTCTTATGATTTTTACGTTTTCATTGTTCTTCTGCCATGTGGAAACTTTATTTTGCTATATTCCCAATAGTTTATTTTTGCTTTCATTTCCTTTGCCTCAGGACACAGTCTAGAAAAACGTTGGTATGGTCCATGTCAAGAAGTTACTGTCTTCCCTCCTGTAGGATTTTTATGGATTCAGGTCTTATATTGAGGTCTTGAAACTGTTTTGTGTTTGTCTGTATTGTGTAAGAAAGCAGTCTAATTTCATCCTTTTGTGCGTAGCTGTCTAGTTTTCCCAACACCATTTGTTGTAGAGACTGTCCTTTTCCCTTTTGATATCGTTGCTTGCTTTGTGGAAGATTCATGGACCACATAATTGTGGGTTTCTGTCTGAACTTGTGTCCTGTTCCTTTGGTCGCTGTGTCCAGTTTTGTGCCGTACTGTCTTGTTAGGATGACTGCAGCTTTGTAGTATAACCTGAAATCTGAAATTGTGAGTCCTCCAGCTTTGTTTTTCTTTTCCACATTGCACTGGCTGTTTGGAATCTTTAGTGGTTCCATACAAATGTTTAGGATTGTTTATTCGAGGTCTTTTGTTCTTTAATTTAAATTCAATTAGCCAACTTACAGTACATCATTAGTTTCAGATGTAGTCTTCAATAAATTTTCAGTCGTGTGTAACACCCAGTGCTCATTGTATCGTGTGACCTCCTTAATGCTACTCACCCAGTTACCCCTCCCAACTTCTCTTCCAGCAATCATCAGTTTCTTGCGATAGTTAAGAGTCCATCATGGGTTTTCTCCCTCTCTGATGACTTCCCATTCTATTTTCCCTTCCTTCCCCTATGGTCATCTTCCTTGTTTCTGATATTCCACATAGGAGTGAAAGCATATGATCATTGCCTTTCTTTCATTGACTTATTCCACTCAGCATAATACCCTCCAGCTCCACCCAGGTCGGTGTGATGGTAAGTACTCATCCTTTCTGATATCTGAGTAATATTCTATTATATATATGATCCACATCTTCTTTATCCATTCATCTGTCCATGATCATCTGCACTCCTTCCACAGTTTGTCTATGATGGATATTGCTGCTATGAATACTGGGGTGCATGTGTCCCGTCTTCACTACCTCTGTCTCTTTGGGGTCGATACCCAGTAGGGCAATTGCTGGGAGATAGGGTAGCTTTATTTATAACTTCTTGAGGAAACTCCGTACCATTTTCAAGAGTGGCTGTACCGGACTGCATTCGCACAGGGGTGTAAGAGGGTTCCCGTTTCTCCACATCCTCTCCAAGATGTGTAGTTTCATTTCTTCTTATTTTTAGATATTCGGCCTCGTGTGATATGGCATCTATAGTGGTTTAGATTTGCATTTCCCTGAAGCCAAGTGATATGAAGCATTTATGCATGTATCTTTTGGTCACCGCTACCTCATCATTAGTGAAGTGACTTCTCATTTTAATCCATCTCAAGACCTAAAGCTGGGTAAGTCTCTGAAGCTGGATGATGCCATCGGTTGGAAGTGTGGAGAATTTCAAAAGATCTCCATGGAGAGTAAGTTTAAAGGTCAGTGTGAAGCTACTAATTGGATCCGGGGAGATCTCTGAAAGTGGGGATTGCCTGGGATGGGCTGAGGGGGGCCCTCCGATTTTCCTATGAATCCTTGCTGCAGCCCCAAATGGACAGTTTCCTGCTGTGGGGCAGGCTGAGTCCTCTAGTTGTGCAGAGGTGAGCCCAATGCCTGGTGCCTTGGAGGCAGGCAAACGGGGAGGGACCCTCAGCAGAAGACCCAGGGTTAGGTTAGGCCTCAAGGACAGCAGGTCTGAACTGCCCAGTGCTCAGAGAGCTCCCAGGCCGAGTGAGATGAGGGCACAAGGGCGGGTGAGTGTGAGCCTTGGGGTGTCATCGGGAAGGGCCCACAAAGGTCAGGGTTCACCAGAAGGGGCTCTCAGGGGTTGCCCCAATTCTTGCCCTGAATGCTCTGTTCCCCAAAATGGTGCAGTTAACTGTGGGCTGCAGGCTGAGTCCTACGGTGGGGCTTGGGTGTCCCCAATCCCCCAGAGTGGGGTGCCAGGAATCTAGGGAGGGACCCCTCTGTGGCCAACCTAGGGTAAGGGTTAGGGTCCAGGAGCCCGGCAGGGACATACTGCAGGCTGTGCGGCGAGCTCTGTGGTGGGCTGAGAGGAGGCCATGGGGGAGGGTGAGCATGGGCCTCAGGGTTGGGGCACGGGGGACTGCCAAAAGTGGGGAAGGGCTCTGGGGGCCTCCCCAAATTCTCGTGCCCTGTAGGCTCCGTAGAGCCCCCAGGGGCACGGTTTCCTGTCGGGTGGCAAGCTGAGTCCTGCGGTGGGGCACAGGTATCCCAATTCCCCAGGGCTGCAGTGTAAGCCTCCTGGGGAGGCCCCCACACCCACGGCCGAGCTAGGGCTAGGTTTAGGCCCCAGGAACCCCGCAGGCCTGATCTGCTGGCTGTGTGGCTAGTTACCCGGGCTGAGGTGAGGGTGTGGGGAGGGTGAGCGTGGGCCTCAGGGTTGGGGTGCGGGAGGCCGCCGTTGTTTGCTGGTGGCTCAGGAGGGCCCTCCTGGTTCTCCCACCCTGAATGCTCTATGGCCTCCCAAGGTGCACGGTTTCCTGCGTGGTGGCAGACTGATTCCTGCTGTGGGGCTCAGGTGTCCCGAATCCCCGCGGCTGCGACTTCAGGCTCCTGGGGAGGGGCCCCTCCACAAATGAACTAGGGTTAGGGTTGGGGCCCAGGAACCCCGCAGGCCAGATCCGCCCGCTATGTGGCGAGCTCCGCCGCGGTCTGAGGTGAGGGTGCGGGGTGGGGTGAGCATGGGCTTCAAGGTTGGGTTTAGGAATCGCCAAAGTTCGCCTGGGGCTCTGGGAGCCCTCCTGGTCCTACCGCCCTGAATGCTCTACAGCCTCCCAAGGGGCACTGTTTCCTGTGAGCTGGCAGGCTTTATCCTGCAGTGGGGCTCAGGTGTCCCCAGTCCCTGGGGCTGTGGCACCGGGCCCCAGGGGAGGGGCCCTACCCAGCCGACATAAGGACAGGTCTAGGCCCCAGGAACCCGACAGGCCTGATCTGCCAGCTCTGCGACGAGCTCGGTGGCAAGCTGAAGGGAAGGCGTGGGGCGGGATGAGCGTGGGCCTCAGGGTTGGGGTGTAGGGGGCCACCGAGGATCGCTTGGGTCTCAGGGGGGCCCTACCAGTTCTCTTGCACGGGATGCTCTGTGGCGCCCCAAGGGGCATGGTTTCCTGAGGGGTGGCAGGCTGAGTCCCGTGGTGGGGCTCAGGTGTACCCAATCCCCGGGGTTAGGGTACGGATCAGGGTATGGATTAAGGTTAGGGTATGGGTTACGGTTAGAGTACGGGTGAGGGTAGGGGTTAGGGTTAGGGTAAGGAGAGGGTACGGGTTAGGGTTGAGTTTAGGGGTTACAGGTTAGAGGTTATGGGTTAGGGTACAGATTAGGGTTTAGGGTATGGGTTAGGGTTTAGGGTTTGGGTTTAGGGTTAGGGTTAGGGTTGGAGTACGGGTTAGGTTTAGGGTACAGGTTAGGGTTAGGGTACGGGTTAGGGTACGCATTAGGGTACAGTTTAGGGTACGGGTTAGTGTACGATTTAGGGTAAGTGTTGACATACGGATTTGGGTATGGTTTAGGGTACGGGTTAGGGTTACGGTACTGGTTAGGGTTAGGGTATAGTTTAGGGTTATGGTACAGGTTAGGTTACGGTTTAGGGTTGGGGTTAGGGTACGCGTTAGGGAACGGGTTAGGGATAGGGATAGGGTATGGTTTATAGTTAGTGTATGGGTTAGGGTTTGGGCTAGGGTACAGGTTAGGGTTAGGTATGGGTTAGGGTCCGGGTTAGGGATAGGGCACGGGTTAGAGTATGGGTTTGGGTACGGGTTAGGGTATGGGTTAAGGTTAAGGTAAGGGTACTGGTTAGGGTTAAGGTACGGGTTACAGTTTAGGGTTTAGGGTTACGGTTAGGGTACAGGTTAGGGTTAGGGTACGGGTAAGGTTAGGGTACGGTTTATGGTACGAGTTAGGGTATGGGTTAGAGTCCGGGTGTAGGGTTTAGGGTTAAGGTTAGGGTACAGGTTAAGGTACTTGTTAGGGTTACGGTTAAGGTTAGGGTACGGTTTAAGTTATGGGTTAGGGTACAGTTTAGGGTTAAAGTTAGGGTACGGGTTAAGGTATGGGTTAGAGTACGTGTTACGGTTACGGTTAGAGTTAGGGTACAGGTTAGGGTTAGGGTTAGGGTACAGGTTAGGGTTAGGGTTAGGGTACGGGTGAGGGTACGGGTTAGGGTTAGGTTTAGGGTTAGGTTACGGGTTAGGGGTAGGGGTAGCTGAAGGGGTAGGGTGAGGGGTAGTGTTAGGGGTATGGTAGGGGTCGGGGTAGGGTTAGGGTTTAGGGTTAGTGTTTCGGGTTTGGGGTTAGTGGTTAGGGTTAGGGTTTCATGTTTAGGGTTTCGGGATTAGGGTTAGGGCTTAGGGTTTAGGGTTTAGTGTTAATGTTAGGGTTTAAGGTTTAAGGATTAAGGTTTAGGGTTAGGTTTAGGGTAGGGTTAGGGTTAGGGTAAGGGTTAGGGGTTAGAGTTACGGTTAGGATTAGGGTTTAAGGTTCAGGGTTTAAGGTTATGGGTTAGGGTTTAGGGTTAGTGTTAGACCCCAGTAGGCCAGCAGGACTGATGTGCCGGCTGTGCGGCGAGCGGAGGTGTGGGCCGAGGTGAGGGCGCTGGCGAGTGAGGGAATAGTATGCAGTGTTTTGGCGCGAGGGGCCTTTTACGTCACTAGAGGCTCGGAGGGCCCTGCCCGTTCTCCCGCCCTGAATGACCGGAGGCGCCCCTAGCGACCCGTGTGGTGGCGGGGTGGCAGTGTGAGTCTGGCAATGAGGTTTAGGTGTCCCCAATGCTGTGTGTTGCATCGCAAGGCCCCTTGGGAGGGGCCCCTCTAGGGCCGTCCTAGGGTTAGTGTTAGCACCCAGGAGTCCGGCAGGCATGATCCGCCAGCTGTGCGGTAGCAGAAGGCCAGGCCGAGGTGAAGACGCCAGCGAGCTGGAGCGTGGGCCCAAGCATTTTGGCACGGGGGGGCCTTGGAAGGTCGCCGGGGGATTGGAGGGCCCTGCCGGTTCTCCCGCCCTGAATGGCCAGAGGCGCCCTTAGCGGCCCGGGTGGTGGCAGGGCGGCACGGTGAGTATAGCGCTGGGGCTCGGGGGTCCCCAATCCCTGGCGTTGCTGTGCCAGGCCCCTTGTGAGGTTCCGCTCGGGGCCCAACCTAGGGTTAGGGTTAGCCCCCAGGAGGCTGGCAGGCCCGATCCGCTGGCTGTGCGTGAGCAGAGGGGCGGGCCGAGGTCAGGGCGCTGGTGAGCAGGAGCATGGGCCCAAGCATTTTGGCGCATGAGGGCTTAGAAGTTCACTGGGACTCGGAGGGCCCTGCCCGTTCTCCCGCCCTGAAAGACCGGCAGCACGCCTAGTGGCCTGGTTTGCAGTGGGACGGCAAAGTGAGTCCTGGCTTGGGCTCAGGGGTCACCAATCCCTGGCACTGAGGCACCAGGCCCCTTCGAAAGGGCCCCTCATAGGCCACCCTAGGGGTAGTGTTAGCCCCCAGGAGGCGGGCAGGCCTGATGTGCCGGCTGTGCAGCGACCGGAGGGGCGGGCCAAGGTGAGGGCGCTGGGGAGCGGGAGCGTGGGCCCAAGCGTTCTGGCGCAGGCGGCCTTTGAAGGTCGCTGGGGGCTCGGAGGGCCCTGCCCGTTCTCCCACCCTGAAAGACCGGCAGCACGCCTAGTGGCCCGGGTTGCGGCAGGGCAGCAGGGTAGAGTCTGGTGCTGGGGCTTTGGGGTCCCCAATCCCAGGTGTTGCGGCGATAGGCGACTTGGGATGGGCCCCTCGGTGGCCGAACTAGGGTTAGAGTTTGCACCGAGGAGGCCGGAAGTCCGGATCCACCCGCTCTGCAAGGAGCGGAGAGGTGGGCTGAGATGAGGGCGCTGGCTAGCAGGAGCGTGGACCCAAGCGTTTTGGTGCTGGGGCCTTCAAAGGTCGCCGGGGGCTCGGAGGGCCCTGCACGTTCTTCCACCCTGAATGCCCGACGGCGCACCTAGCGGCCCGGGTTGCAGAGGGGCAGCAGTGTGAGTCCGGTGCTAGGGCTCATGGGTCCCCAATCCCCGGTGTTGCAGCGCCAGGCCCCTTGGGAGGGGCCCCTCGGGTGCGACCTAGTGTTAGGGTTAGCCCCCAGGAGGCCCTCAGGCCCGATTCGCCAGCTGTGTGGCGAGCGGAGGGTCGGGCGGAGGTGAGGCCGCTGGCGAGCAGGAGCATGGGCCCAGGAGTTTTCGAGGGGGGGTCCTTCGAAGGTCGCCAGGTGCTCAGAGGGCCGTTCACGTTCTTCCGCCCTGAATGACAGGCGACTACCCTGGCGGCCCGGTTAGAGGAGGGGCGGTAGGGTGAGTCTAGCGCTGGGGCTCGGGGTCCCCAGTCCTCGGCGTTGGGGTGCCAGGCCCCTTCGGAAGGGCTCTAGGGGGCTGACCAAGCATTACTGTTAGCCCCCAGGAGGCTGGCAGACCCGATCTGCCGGCTGTGTGTCGAGCAGAGGGGCAGGCCTAGGTGAGGGCGCTGTCGAGAGGGAGTGTGGGCCCAAGCGTTTTGGCACGGGGGGCCTTCGAATGTTGCCAGGGGCTTGGAGGGATCTGCCCGTTCTCCCTCCCTAAATGACCGACAGTGCTCCTAGTGGCCTGGGTGGTGGTGGGGCGACACGGTGAGTCCGGCGCTGGGGCTCGGGTGTCCCCAATCTCAGGCATTGTGGTGTCAGGCCCCTTCAGAGGGGCCCCTCAGGGGCCAACCTAGGGTTATGGGTAGCCTCCAGGAGGAGGGCAGGCCTCATCCACCGGCTCTGCAGCGAGTGGAGGGGCGGGCCAAGGTGAGGGCACTGAGGAGCAGGAGCATGGGCTCAAGCATTTTGGATGGGGGGGCCGTTGAGTGTCGCCATGGACTCGGAGGGCCCTGCCCATTCTCCCGCCCTGAATGACCAGCGGCACCCCTAGCGGCCCGGGTGGCAGCGGGGCGGCAGGGTGAGTCCGGCGCTGGGGCTCGGGGGTCCCTAATACCCAGCGTTGCGGCGCCAGGCCCCTTGGGCGGGCCCCTCGGGGGCCGACCTAGGGTTAGGGTTAGCCCGCAGGAGGCTGGCAGGCTCGTTCCACCATGTGCGGTGAATGGAGGTGTGGGTCGAGGTGAGGTAGCTGGTGAGTGGGAGTGTGGGCCAGAGCATTTTGGCTTTGGCTTGGGGTGCCTTCGAAGGTCCCAGGTGGCTCGGAGGGTGCTGCCCGTTCTGTCGCCCTCAAGGACTGGCGACGCCCCTAGTTCCCCATGTGGCGGTGGGGTGGCAGGGAGCTTCCGGCGCTGGGACTTGGGGGTTCCCAATCCCTGGCATGCGGCGCCAGGCCACATGGGAGGGGCCCCTTGGGGGCGACCTAGGGATAGGGTTAGCCCCCAGGAAGCCAGCAGGCCCGATCCGCCAGCTCTGCAGCGAGTGGAGGGGTGGGCCGAGGTTAGGGCGCTGGCGGGCAGGAGTGTGGGAGCCAGAGTTTTTGCGTGGGGGGCCTTCGAATGTCGCAGGGTGATCGGAGGGCCCTGCCCGTTCTCCCTTCCTGAATGGCAACGACCCTAGTGCCCTCGGTGCCTATGGGGTGGCAGAGTGAGTACAGCACTGGGGCTCGGGGGTCCCAAATCCACGGCATTGCGGTGCCAGGATACTTGGGAGGGGCCCCTTGGGGGTGACCTAGGGTAAGTGCTAGCCCCCAGGAGTCTAGGAGGCCCGTTCCGCCAGCTCTGCAGCAGGCAGAGGGGCAGGCCGAGGTGAGGGCACTGGCGAGAGGGAGTGTGGGCCCAAGCATTTTGGCACAGGGGCCTTCGAAGGTCGCCGGGGGCTTGGAGGGCCCTGCCCGTTCTCTTGCCCTGAAAGACTGGCGGTGCCCCTAGCAGCCCGGGTTGCCGCGGGGCAGCAGGCTGACTCCGGTGCTGGGCTCGGGGGCCCCAATCCCCGGCGTTGTGGCACAAGGCCCCTTGGGAGGGGCCCCTCGGGGGCCGAGCTAGGGTTAGGGTTCGTCCCCAGGAGACCGGCAAGCCCAGCGCTAAGTGGTTCAGGCAATGTAACAAAAATGCCATACACTTATCTGTAAGAAATAACAGTGTACAGGAACCCTCTTAGCCCTAACATCATCCTTTGTGAATATGGAAGCCAGCCCCAAAGTGGTCGTGGAAGTCTGACGAATGCGCTAAGCACTTTTCTCTGAGTCACCACACTATACAGGGAAAGACCAATGTACATCTTCTTTCACGAGTAGGAAGCATTAATGAAAAGGTTCTGGAATTTCGAGGACTCTGACCCATCCTTATTGGTAATAAACCACCGTGTACAGGAAAACACCTTCAACTCTCATCAGTCTCCTCAATCCTGACTCCCATTCAACTTTGGATGTGTAGGACTAGGGAAATGTCCACATCTTATTGCTAAGAAAGAACGATGTCAGGGTAATGCCCTTCAAGTCACATCAGCCTTCCTGAAGACGGAAGCAGGAATCAAGGTGGTTATATTACCATGAGGTAAGGAAGATGTGCATAGAAGTGAGAAACAACAGTGGGCAGGACCTCTCTTCCAACGAACAGTATCTTTGCTTAATGTTCAATCCCTATGGTAAGTGGTTGTGGGCATTTGTGAGGTCAAAATCTTGAGTGTTTTGTAAAACCTCTTGGCCATTCACAGATGAGACTAAGGTAGTTGGGGACTCCTAGGCAGTGATTTGTCCACTGTCAAAAATATGAAAAGATAAAAGAGACAGATGAGGTCTCCTCAGGCATTGTCCTTTATCCTCATCCTCCGTGAGGATGGCCATCTCTGGACAGCTCAGTGGCAGGGTCTCATTCACAGTGGGGGCATCTGTTCCTCACAGACATCAGGCAGGGAAATGTATTTGGTTCTCTGTGCCAGCCCAGCCACAGCTGAGTGTCACAGCACCCTCTCGTGGGCTCATAAGAGTTTCACTGTCACCAGGCAGGTCATTGTATTTGATAAACCACTGTGAGAGTTTGCAATCGCCTTCATCTGCAACCTCCTAGAGGCAAATGCAGGTGTCTGGTACCATGTGAAGTCATGTGAAGGCATTGTGAGAAATTGTCCTTTTGGTTAAGAAAAACATGGCTGGGGCTCCTGGCTGGCTCAGCCAGTTAAGCATGTGCCTTTGGCTCAGGTTATGTTCTCAGGGTTCTGGGATCGAGTCCGGGTTCCCTGTTCAGCAGGAAAGGAGTTAGGGAAATAGCTTAGAACCCACAGAGAATGTGAATAAAGGGGAGTGAAATGGAATTTGGTCTGTGTTTTGCTTTAGGGATTGGAAGTTAGTTTTTTCTCAATTGTGATTGTTCTTGAAACAGAGAAGCTGTATTGGTTTTTTTTTACCTTTAATTGTTTTCTAATAATAATTTTTTATTATGATATGTTAGTCACTATACAGTATTTCCTTAGTTTTTGATGTAGTGTTCCGTGATTCATTATTTGCATATAACACCCAGTGCTCCATGCAATATGTACCTTCCTTAATACCCATCACTGGCCCATCCCAATCCCCCACCCCTCTCCCCTCTGAAGCCCTCAGTTTGTTTCCCAGAGTCCATAGTCTCTCGTGGTTCATTCCCCCTTCTGTTTAGGGTCTATTGTCTAAAGGGACAGACAGTGGAAGTTCACCAAATATAAGATCGAAATTTCATTGTTCATTATAGATGCCGCTAAGTAGTTCCCAGACATTTCATTCTACTGTAGTAATTCATTATACCTGTGAAGGTGCACGTGGAAGACAATTGATGCATGTTTAGTGGTAATAAAACACGCCCCTCAGTAGTAGAATAAGAGAGGATGCATATGTGTAAAATTATTCGACTACAGCTTCCATGCTTTCCCTTTGGTTCCTTATTATCTATGAAAGTGGACAATTTTTGTTCTCTAGGCTTAAAACTCATTGTCAGTATTTAGAGTTTTTCAATGCTGATCTTCTCCTGTATAAGTTACCAAAACCTAAAATATGTATGAACTTTAAAAAACGCTATATTGAAAATGACAGCAGGGAAGTTCCATTTTGTGAATATTGTGTCAATGGATCTCTATTTTGACATCAGTGTTCATTAGAAATGATGACATTTCATGTGAGTATAAATATCAATGTGAAAAAGAAAAGGTAGGAAGAACCTTGAATGTTTAAGTAATTGCTGAAATGACAGGTGTGTGTGTGTGTGTGTGTGTGTGTGTGTGTGTGTGTGTGTGTGTAATTGATTTTCAGTGAGTGGTTCAGCTTCTTGTAGGGCCTCCGAGAGAGCCCAGAGGAACCTTTCAATGAGTTGGTATCTGTTTTCAGAACATGGGAATATCTTAGTCCAATAGTCAATCAGGCAAGCTTTGAGGTCTTGAAGAGTTTCAGTCCTCAGCGATGGTGTTGCAGACCCTTGTGAGCAAACCCTAGGGTATGCTCAGAGCCCTCATTAGCTGGTACCAAGGTGTGACGATTTCAGACAGCATTTCCCAAAGAAGTACCTCTTGAGTCTCTGTCCTTGTCAGTTCCCTACACGTCCTTACACTAGTTATGTGATCAGTGTGTTTCAGGATAATCCCCACATGTGATTTTTGCTATTTCCTACTAGTCCTATCTGTTTCTCATGTTCTTCTTTTATGGTAGGTGTTGGGAAGCAACCTGTGTGTTGTAGGAAGGGGTGTGGTAGTTGTCTGCCTTCAGAGGACCGAATGCTGCCTAGAAATTGTACTGTAGTTTGAGGTCAATTGTCCATCCTCTGAGTGTCAGGAATTCCATCACTTTACTTTGATGCTAGTCTGTTCTTCAAGCTGTCCTCAGAAATAAGGACGTCATCCATCTAGGGAATACTGGTTTGTGTGTATGTTTTCATTTTAGGAAAGGCCTTTCTGTTCCTGAAAATAATACTGTAGAGTACCCTTTCTGGGTTTTATTGGACATCAGTCAATCTTTTGTGAAGTATTCGTTTATAAATAGACTTTTTATGGTTGATGAGCAGGAATTCTTTATTGACAAGTCTTTGTCAGTGTGTGTATTGCAAATCTTTACTTCCCAGACTGTGGTTCACTTTTTCATTTTCTTATGGTCATAAGATAAGGAGAAATGTCACATTTTTATGAAGTCCCACTGAATTCTTTTAAATGGTTAGTGCACCATATGTCCTACCCCAAGATTGACAGGTTCTGCATTTTCTTTCAGAAACTGTCCAATGGGAAGCTACAATCCATCTCAAATTTATAAATTGCATTTTTAATTCTAATAGGGTATTTATAGACTGGTTTGTATTTTCTATGTACACAATCATATTATCTGTGAATAGTTACAATTATCCCCTCAATTCTTATACTTTTTGTTTCCCTTGCCTTCTAACAGTGGTAGATTCTCCGATGCCATGTTGAATAGAGCAACATTGTTTGAAGATTTTAATATACCTTTCTCAATATCTGACAGAAAAAGCAGACAAAACATTGGTAAAAATGTGACCTAATGGACATATAGGGAACATTCCATCATAAGTGCAGAATACATTATTTGCAAGTGGTCATTGACTCTTTACCCAAATAAATAATAGATGGGGCCACGAATCAATGCTACAAATGTTAAACCCTGAAATTAACTAGATTCTATTCTTAGACCACAGGCGAATTGAGCCACAGTCATAGCGAAAAGAAAACCAGGAAGTCCTTCAATGTTTAAAATTAAATGGAACTTTGCTACATATCCTAAAGGTGAGAGAGGGAATCTCAATGGAAATTCTGAACCTTTTCTACATGAGGGCTCACACACAATGGCACTTTCTTTGTGAAGAGCATTATAATAACCTAGACAGGAGTTGAGCCTTAAGTCAGAATTCTGCCTGCCCCAGCCACACCTGGCAGCCTTGGCCTGTGGTCCCCCTCAGCTGTCCTTTCTGGTGGCCCTGAGCTAAGGGGGTGAACATGGCCGTATGGAAATTAGAAGCTCCCCACTCTTAGTGATGACGTTGCTATCGTATTGTCCTCACCAGTCCAACAACATGATTTCTGAGTGAAACATGACACAAGAGCGACTTCTTTGCCTTCCTTCAGGTTTGAAAATCATCTGGTGAGTCGTCTATTAGAAATATGGATTCAACATGTGTTCTTTCTTCTAGAAAAGAAATAGACCCAATAGCAATTATGTGTTCCTTAGCACCTGTTCCTGAGAGACATCATACTGGCTCTTTGTAGCATTCTGCCTCTTAAACTTCTCAACTAGGGTGTAGATATTTTTAGGCACATTTTCAGACGGTTAGAAAGGGACTCAGATAATATGAGTCACAGAGGATTTTAGTGTCAGAAACCTAAGTGGGATCCCCAAATTGACTCCAAATCCCTTGTTGTTCCATACAGGGTACTATTTCCCTCTTATCTCTGGTCTTCTCAATCTGGAAACCTATCAAGTATCAGGATTTTCTTGTCATGTGGACAAATGGAACAAATTCAGCGGGCCTTTTCACCTCTGCCCATGGTGATCATTAAGATCATTATCTTAGTGGAGGGCCTCTGGGTAAGATACTCAAAGATCCTTAGGAATAGAGACAGTATAATATTTTTCTGGTATTAAAGTTACTGAAACCAACTATCTTTTTTAGTCCATTCAGGCTCTGGTATGTTCAGAGGGTGCTGTAAAACAGGTCTGAAATAGTATTTAAAAACACTCAGCTCAGCCTCTTCTACAACGTGAGCCAATGCTTATAAACATGGCTAAAATATTCCCTTACCTACGATGACTCCCCAGCCATCGTAGTGTTTATATGGTATGACTGTGACTTACATTAGTCAACATTTGCAGAGAAAGAACTTAGTGCATCCAGTGGGCACTTCATGTTGAAATTAGTTTGTGACAACGAGCTACTGTGTTTTATTCTGCAGTCCAAGGGAATGGTGCCAGACATCTCTAAGGAGTTCTAGCAGTTCTACAATTCTGATTTTAAGTGGTCTGTGTGCTTCAGAGATTTGGTCAGGAGAAGGGCAGGAGTCCAGAGACTGTGAACACTTCTGTTACCTGTGCTGACCATGGAGCAGGTAGCTTTCTGTGGGCATCATTTTGATTTCTTGGTACTCTTGTGAAGGTGCTTTTGTCTCAAATTCCTCCATTTAGGAGTAATTATAATGATGAAAGTAATTTTTATCTTATATCATCTGTGGGCCCTGATCCTGGGATCCCAGGGAAGCTATCCTTTAACATTTTACCCGGTTCAAAATGATTGGGCAAAACCTCAAAGCATGGGCCCTATTTCTGCCCCAAGCACATGTTGTACATCTGCTTCAAGAAGAAAACAATAACCAAAAATGCCAACATGAAGATAAGAAAAAATAAAGAACCTCTTTGGCTCCCATAAGATTAAAGTCATACTGACATGTACATACTGAACATGCATGAAATCATTGCATTTCCTAAAGCCCAAGCCTTGGAGGGTCTGAGAGCCACTGATCTTGCCCAGAACCAGGCACACCCCAGCAGGGAGGTCTGGTGCAGAAAGGGAAGGGGCAGGACTCTGAGGGTGGTCTGCAGCTAGAGGGGTCCCTGGAATGGGCCAGGTGTGTGGGGGGAGCCCAGCCCAGGACCCCACCTATGCCTATGCTGGGTGTTGGTTAGAGGAGGCACCTCTTGGACCCCCTGCACTTTCAGGGTTCCAGGGGCTTGAGGGCGGCTTGCCTGGCTTCCCAGGGGCTGGGGCACCACCCTCCCTGACAAATCACCTCTTGGGAGTGGAGCTACGTCTCTGTGGGCTGTTCCAGAGTTGCAGTGGGGTGCAAACCTGGGACAGAAGAAGGGGAACTGGGAGAGAGAGAGTTGCCCTGCGGAGGTCCCGGCTGGTTAGAGAGCAGCGTGCACCGTGGGTGGGGGGGTCTGGGGGTAGGGTGCGCCCCAGGTGGGAGGCAGGGTTCTGGAAGGGCACCTGGAGAGGGTTCATTGTGGGAACTCAGGTGAGTTTTCTTTTTCCTTTTAAAGTCTCTTCTGCCCCATGTTCTCAACTGGCCTTATTCCCCATACCTGTGAACTCCAGGGCGCCCACTCACCTGAGCTTTTGTGGGATTGGTTGCAGAATTTCAGGGTTTCCCCTGTTCCCCGGGAAGAGTGCAGGTAAGGACCTCACAGAGTCCCCACCTTCAGTGATGTGTCCCACGGTTCTCTGACACAGTGCAGGTGATGCATCTTGAGAAGTACCCCAAGTTCAGCAGGGTGTGCCCTGGTCCCCCAGGCACAGGTGTGGCCGTAGCAAGCCCCAGAGCCGTCCCCCAACTTCAGCATTATGCCCCGTGTGCCCCCAGGTTAGTGGTAATTGGCTGTTAGAATCATGCAGGAAAATCCTCCAGGTGGGGGCCTGAAGGAGGGCGTAAACCAGACCCCACTCTAATTGCATTGGGAATAGACGAATTGAGGGTTTCTTTAGAAGAGTAAGTCTGCCTTCCAGAAAAGGCAAGGTCATTGGTCTATTGAGAATGAAGATAATTACTGCTAAACAACAAGTATGTGTTGCCCCTTCGTCCAGAAACCGAAGCAGGTGTGCAGGCTATAGGTCAGAGGTGCCTTCTTCTCCCCAGCTGTCAGCACTTCTCTGCTCTGGCTACAAGACACCCGAGGTTTTGAACGTCAGCATCGGAGTCAGCGAGGCAGCTTGTCACAGGACGGCAGTGTTCAGAGAAAGCACAGGTATGTTTGGCAAAATGTCCTATCTATGTCAGGGCTGGAGGTAAAACCTCTCATTATCCCAAAACCTCCTGGGCTTTTCTCTTTTCTCTAGTTGAGCCACAAAGTAAAATTGAAGTAGCTGTCAGCATTCTGGGTTTGGTGCAAGAATTACTTAGTTTCCCTGGAGGTAGAACTTTGCAGGGGATCACAATTTCTGTCCATTTATTGCTGACAAATGTATTTTGACCATCTGTTTCCTAGGAACCCTCTTTTATTAGAAAGGGAAGGTGAGATTCACTCTGTGCCTGTTTGTAACATCTAATTTGTTCCTTCCTGTAACACTGTTTATTCAATTGGGCCTAAGATATGGTTTAGTGGCCAGTATCTAGAGTTAGGTGGCTTTTTTCATCTGATACAGACTTGGATGATGTCATTTGACAAAGGTGATGTTTCATCATTGATTAGTTTATTCATCAGAAGAGTTAAAATTAGGGTGGAGGGAAAATTGAAAATTATCCAAAGCGGCCTGTTCCTGTTTAAAAGTTGAGCTTGACTTTCTAGTTTTACTAAATGTATTATCTCGATATTTTGAGGTGCCATATTCTCTCTGTAGTTTCTTTGGTGGTGGAGTCAGAAGGAGAGTCTGGGAATTCTTTTGGATAGTGGCATGCTGGTGGCTTCAAGGGGCTTGGCGTCAGGAGCCTTGGGGTGAAGTCTGCAACTGCTTGCCTGACCCTGGGTGCATCTCACAGAGGTTTTGTTGCCTCTTATGAAATTGCCGGCAGATAATGTTCTGCTTAAAGGGGAACCCTCCCATCCTGTTGGTGGGAATGCAAAGTGGTGCAGCCAGTCTGGGAACCAGTGTGGGGGTTCCTCAAAAAGTTAAACATTGAACAACCACATGATCCAGCAATTGCTGTCCTACGTATTTACCCAAAGGATAAAAAAATGCAGATTCGAAGGGGGTCCATGCACCACAATGTTTATAGCAGCAATGTCCACAGTAGCCAAACTATGGAGAGAATCCCAAAGTCCATGCACTGATGAATGGATAAAGCAGATGTGGGATACATATATATAATGGAATATGACCCAGCTTCAAAAAGAATGAAATCTTACCATTTGCAAGGATGTGGATGGATCTAGAGTGTATTAAGCTAAGCAAAATCAGTGAGGAAAGACAAATATCCTATGCTCTCACGCTTGTGGAATTTCAGAAAAAAAACAGATGAACAGAGTTCAGGGGTGATGAGAGAGGCAAACAAGGAAATAGACTCAACCTTGGAGAACAAACTGAGTGTTGCTGCAGGACATGGGCGTGGGGGTAAGAGTTAAATGGGTGAGGGGTATTAAGGAGGAATCTTGTGATGACCACCGGGTACTGTATGCAGGTGAGGAATCACTAAATCTTACCCCTGAAGCGAATATTCCATGGCATGTGAGCTAACTGGAATTTAAGTAAAAGAAGAAACGAAAAAGTGTTCTGCTTCATGAAGAGTGAGGTAAAGTTGTAGTGATTTGGGCTGTACTCTTCTATAGATGAGAGTTGTAGAACACCCTGTTGTAGGATACACTAGTTTCTTATCACATAAGGATTCCTCAAAAAGCTGCAATGAAAGATTCAGGTCTCAGAGCATGTTCATGTTCCACTGATATGTTACAGTTTGCACAGGTAGGAAAGAAGGTGGAGAGAAAGGCAACAGAAGGGGAAAGTAGGTGTGAACCTTTCATTAGTTAGCGTTATAGCTTTCTCATGAAAGTCTTGCGCCAGTGTGATTTTGGAAGCAGAGTGGGAATCCGGGAGCTTTGCAGGAGATGGGGGAGTTCCAGGTCTGGGTAAAGCTGACAGGGTGCCCAGAGGAGAGCTGAATGCATTCTGCAGCAGGATGTGGGCAGGGTGGGCTCCAGGTGTGGCTATGGGTCTCCTGGGTGAGAGTTGTGACAGGTGTGGGCTGTGTGCAAGTTCCTGGCTGAGGACAAGTGAGGCACAGGCGGAGAGCTGGCAGAGAACCTTTTTCTGGGCCACCAGCCTCACCCAACACACACAGTCTCATCTTCTGTCCCTGGCGCTCCAATTCAGACTTCTCCGAAGGTGAGTGAGAACACATCAAGAGCATTCGAAACAGAAGGGAAAGCATGTGCAATGGCTCTGGGGCAGGAGAATTCCAGGTATGTCCAGGAGCAGCAAGAAGGCCCTGTGGCCACTGGAGACAGCTTAGGACATTACCTCAGAGAGGTGACAGAGGGTGACAGAAAGCCATTCCAGGGCTATATCCCCATGAGACCCTGTTTCACTGGGCCATCCTGGCTACAATGTTGAGAACAGATGACAGAGGGTTGAAGATGGCAAGGCAGGTCAATGACGAAGCTTTTCCAGGAACTCAGGCACTGTGGACCAGACAGGTGGCCTTTGATGGAGTGGTTAGACCTATTCTGGGTCCATTTTGAAGATACAGTTCACAGGATTTGCTGATGGGTTAGCTATTAGGAGCAGGAGAATGGAGGAATTAGGGTAACTCCCAGCTTTTGTGGGTTGTCGTGATCGAGGGGAAGGAGAGGGTTTCTCGGGAGGTAGGAGGTAGTCCCTGTTCTGCATGCTGAGGAAGGTGCCTTTCCCGGTGGGTCTGCTGAGGTTTGTGTCTGGGAGAAACTTTCACATCTCGTCCCTCAGCAATGCTCAAGTACAAGTATCCCCCGTTTTTAAACGTTCACAGTAAGACACTGGGATTTCTTGAAAAACTATGTTATTACCCAGCTTCAGTAAGAGGAAGAGACCTGAAGAGGATTTCCCTCTTATGAAAAAAGGTGAACAGTGAGAATCGCATTCAGCATCTGTTTTGGGGAGAAGCACGACAAAGGCGGTGTGCTCCCCAACCAGCTCCTTCCGCTGGGAATTGCTCTCCGCATCCAGCCACCAGCACTTTGAATTGTGTTTGTGAGCCTCTGCTGTGCTTTATCTTCATTTATGCTGGGCCTCCATTGGAAACTTGTGTGCTGAGGCCTAAGAAAAGCCAAAGAGAAGGAATTTTGGAGTCTGAGCACACTGTCTAATTGTTCCATTTAAATTAATGGCCATTCCTTCTTGACACCATTACTGCTGTGCAAGGTTTCTCAGAAGCTCTGTACTTTCAAAGAGCAGGGAAACCTATACCCCATGCTGTGGGGTTAGTTTTAGTCTCCATGCTGGACAGAACATTTCATGACTGTCGGATTTTCTCACTCAAACATTGAGACTTTGACCGCCTTCACCCGTTTCTACCACCCCATCCCCGAATCTGGCACCTACCAATCTGCTCTCAGTATCTATGTGTTCAGTATTTGTTTATTCCACGTGGAATGTACATGAGAGCATCTGGTATTGGTCTTTCTGTGTATGAGTTACTTGGCATAAGGCCCCCAAGGTCTGTGTTTCCATGTCTGGTTCTTGTGAATAATGCTTTAGTGAATGTGGGAGTGCATCTGTCTTTTTGAGGCAGTATTTTTGTGTTCTCCGAATCAATACTCAGTAGAGCCATTACTGGGTCATGTCGTAGTTGCTTTTATTTTTTCAGGAACCTCCATACCGTTTGTCACAGTGACTGCACCAATTTCCATTCCCACCAACAGTGCACAGTGTCTCCTCGTCTGCACACCCTTGACCCCACTTGGTGTCTGTCTCTGGGACAATTGCTGTTCCAACAGTTGTGAGCGGATAGCCGATTGTGGGTTTGACTGATGTTTCCCTGACGATGATTAGTGATGCCGAATAACTTTTTCTGTCTGTTGGCACCTGTGTGCCATCTTTGGAAGGTATCTATTCACATATTCCCCACATTTTTTATACTTTTTTTGTTTTGATTTGTATGAGTGTTGTGTGTATTTTGGATATTAGCCTCTTCTCACACATACGATTCACAGATATTTTTTTCTTATTGGGTCAGTGGCCTTTTAAATTTTTGATGGTTTCTTTTGCCGTGTGGAAGATTTCAGTTTGATGTTGTTCCACTTGTTTATTTTTGCTTTTGTTGCCTTTGCATTTGGTGTCCGATCTGAAGACTCTTTGCCAAAACCAATGTCGAGAGACTTAGTACCTGTGTCTTCTTGGAGGTTTATGGATTCAGGTCTTATGTTCAAATCATTCATCCATTAAAAATTTTGTGTGTGGTGTAAGAAAGTGACCCAGTTATATTCTTCTGCATTTAGTGTCCAGTTTGCCTGTTACCACTCACTGAAGAGACAGTCCTTCCCTCATGGCATATCTTCTGCTGCTGTGTCGTAAGTTAGGATCATCTACGTGTGGGTAAGTTTCTGAGCTTTCTGTTCTGTTTCACTGACCTGGTGTCTGTGTTTATGCCAGTACCATCCTGTTTTGATGACAACAGCTTTGTAATCTAGCTTGAAATACAGGTGTGTGTTGACTGCACCTTTCTTTCTCCAGGTTGCTTTGGGTATTTGGGGTCTTTTGTGATTCCATACAAGTTTGAGGACTGTTTTCTATTTCCTCGAATAATGCCACTGGAATTCAGATAAGGATTTCATCACATCTGTCGATTGCTTTGGGTACGATGGACATGTTCACATAATTAACTTTTCCAGTTAAGGAGCATGGCATAAGCTTCCATTTGTTTGTGTTGCCTTCCAAATCTTTGACCCATACATTCTGCCCCCCTCGACACACGTGTTTTTCATTTCTTTTCTGCCATGTGTTGAGTGTACTATGTCTTTCTCATTCTTGGTTACTTTTATTCCTAGATTTTTTTTTCATGCAATTGTAAATGGCATTGCTTTTTTATTTCTCTTTGCGAAAGTATGTCATCAGTATACAGAAATGCAACAAGTTTGGTCATCTGTGTGGCTCCATAGGTGAAGCGTCTGCCTTTAGCTCAGGTCATGATCCCAGAGTTCTGGGATCGAGCCCCATGTTGGGCTCCCTGCTTAGCGAGGGTCTGCTTCTCCCTCTTTCTGACACTCCCCCTGCTCCTGCTTTTTCTCTTCCTGTCAAATAAATAAATAAATAAATAAATAAAATCTGAAAAAAATAAAGACAACAGGTCTCTGTATATCGACTTTATATCCTGCAGCTTTCTTGAATTTGTTTATTCTAACAGTTTTTTTGTGTGGAATCTTTCGGGATTTCATGTCATTTGCAAATAGTGACAGTTTTCCTGTATGGATTTCATATCTTTCTCATTTTTAAAATGATGTTAGTCACCCTAGAGTACTTCATTTGTTTTTGATGTAGTGTTCCATGATTCATTGTTTGCATATAACACCTAGTGCTCATTATGACACGTGCCCTCCTTTTTTTAAAAAAAAAGAATTTATTTATTTATTCGACAGAGATAGAGACAGCCAGCGAGAGACGGAACACAAGCAGGGGGAGTGGGAGAGGAAGAAGCAGGCTCACAGCGGAGGAGCCTGATGTGGGGCTCGATCCCATAGCCCTGAGCCGAAGGCAGACGCTTTACCGCTGTGCCACCCAGGTGCCCCAATATGTACCCTCCTTATTACCCATCACCAGGATAACCCATTCCCCTTCCCCTCCCTTTCTGCAGCCTTCAGTTTGTTTCCCAGTTTCAGTAGTCTCTCATGATTCATCTCCCCCTCTCATTCCCCCCTTCACTTTTCCCTTCCATCTTCTAATGTCCTCCATGCTATTCCTTCCGTTCCACATAGGAGTGAAACCATATGATAATTGTCTTTGTCTGCTTGACTTAATTTCACTTAGCATAATCCCCTCCTGGTCCATCCACGTTGGTGCAAATGGGGGGTATTCATCCTTTCTGATGACTGAGTAATATTCCATTGTGTAGATGAACCACATCTTCTTTGTCCATTCATCTGCTGAAGGACACCTTGGCTCCTTCATCAGTTTGGCTATTATGTACATTGCTGCTATGAACATTGGGATAGAGGTGCCCCTTCTTTTCATTACTCTGTGTCTATGCGGTAGATACCCAGTAGTGCAGTTGGTGGGTCATAGGATAGCTCTGTGTTTAACGTCGTGAGGAACCTCCATATTGTTTTCAAAAGTGGCTATACCAGCTTGAATCCTCACGAGTAGTGTAAGATGGTTACGCTTTCTCCACATCCTCTCTGACTTTTTTTTGTTTCCTGTCTTGTTAATTTTTTTCAAGATTTTATTGATTTATTCCACAGAGATAGAGATAGACAGCGAGAGAGGGAACACAAGCAGGGGGAGTGGGAGAGGAAGAAGCAGGCTCATAACGGAGGAGCCTGATGTGGGGCTCGATCGCATAATGCCAGGATCACGCCCTTAGCCGAAGACAGACGCTTAACCACTGTGCCACCCAGGTGCTGCCTGCCTTGTTAATTTTAACCATTCTAACTGGTGTATGGTGGTATCTCATTGTCATTTTGATTTGTATTTGCCTGATGGCAAGTGATGTGGAGCATTTTTTCATGTGTCTTTTGGCCATTTGTATGTCTTCTCTGGAGAAGTATCTCTTTGTGTCTTCTACCCATTTTTTGGGTGTCGAGTTTGAGGCGTTCTTTATAGATCTTGGATACCAGCCCTTTATCTGTAATATTATTTGCAGATATCTTCTTCGATTCCATAGGATGCCTTTTTGTTTTTTTGATCATTTGCTTTGCCGAGCAGAAGTTTTTATCCTGATGAAGTGCCAATAGTTCATTTTTGCTTTTATTTCCTTTGCCTTTAGAGACATGGCTTGCAAGAAGTTGTTGTGTCCAAGGTTGAAGAGTTCTTTTGATTTTGATATGAGACAGGAATCCATTATCTTTCTTTCTTAATTTTATTGGAGTCCTCTGTCTTTCTTGGTGAGTCTAGCTAAGTTTGTCAGTTTGTTTATCTTTCCAAAAAAAGGCAGCTCTCATTTTCATTTTTTTTTGTCCTTTTAGTCTCCGTTGGATTTATTAATGCATTCCTTTTTGTTATTTCCTTATTTCTACTAATTTGTGGCTTTGTTTGTTCTTTTTTTTTTTCTAATTCTTTACCACATAAATCAGGTTGTTTATTGGAGAGCATTCTCATGGATTGATGAAGACTTGAATTTCTATGAATGTCCCCCATAAAGCTACTTTTGCTGCATCCCATAAGTTTCTGTAAGTTGTCTTTTTCATCAGTGTCAAGGTACTTCTAAAATTTTTTTGATTTCTTCTTTGACTGTTGGTTGTTCAGTAGCATGTTGTTAAATCTCCACACATTTATTTAAGATTATTTAAGTATCTGACAGAGAGTGAGACAGCGAGAGAGGGAATGCAAGCAGGGTGGTGGGAGAGGGAGAAGTGGGCTTCCCACTGAGTAAGGAGCCTGATTCGGGGCTAGATCCCAGGATCCTGGAATCACGACCTGAGCTGAAAGCAGATCCTTAACGACTGAGCCACCCAGGCCCCCCAATCTCCACCTATTTTTGACTGTCCCATTTTTTTCTTGAGACTGATTTCTAGTTTCATATCATTGTGGTTGGACAAGATTTGAAGCAGAAGGTGAAAAGAGCATTCAGATGAAAGGTTTGTTTCCTGGAGGGTTTTCTGAGGGCAGACCATGAGTTCAGTGGGGATGGAGGAAGGTTTTGTGAGACGGGGGGTGGGGTTAACCCTCGTTAGAATTACTGACTACTACCATGCAGGCTGTGTGCTACCGTTCACACCGTAGTCCTGATGGACTGGTACTTCATTAGAAATATTTTCTAGGAGGTGTAGGCATAGTCTTCACTAAAAGAAAGGTGCCATGTGGGTTCATGGCATGACCCCAGGTCAGCAAACAGGATGTTTGGTATTGTGGGGGATCAGAACCAGGCTTTCTGTGGGAAGTGACAGAAATAGGGTATGGTGAGCTCCATGACCATAGGTGAGGTCCCTAGTGACCCACTGGGTGTTGGGTTCTGTGGATCTGTCTCATCAGGTGCTGTGGAATTCAGGGACACCCTCCTGTCTGTGGATTTGTGTGGAGACAGGTAGACATCAGTGTCTGGCCAGGCACGAGGGTCACACTGGACCACCACCAGAGGTGCAGCGTGCAGGGGAGCCACTGCTTGGTTTCCACGAAAGCTGACCAGGGTCTGTGACCGTGATTCCTAGCAGCTGCAAGGGGAGAGGAGGCCGGGGGTGGTGCACACTTCCTAGAGTTGTGGTCAGGACTAGTCTGGAGCCCACTGAAGTCAGCCACACTGGGCACAGAAGGCACCCAGTCAGTGTAGCTGTGGGCACTGCTCCCATGGCACTTTCAGGCCGGCTCCATGCTGCCACCTCCTGCATTTCATCATCATCTTCAAGGTCATGTGCCTCTGCTCTTGCCCCATGGCCTCCGGGGTATTGTCCGTCCTCCATCTGGCCCTCGTCCCTGGTGCCCTGTGCAGTCCAATGCCAGGGTACCCGTCTTGAGACAAATATCTGGCCCTGATGGAACACTTCCATGGATCTCGTGTAATGTGAGGGTGATGCCCTGCACTGGAAGGGGGCTACAGGTCCCCAGTCAGGAGAGCCATGTCTCCCTTTTCAGCATGGCCTGCCCGCCCCTCAGTCTTCTTAGGGAAGCTCTCCCCACTTCCTGAGATGACAGCCCTGAACTTAAAAATGAATGTCATTTTACATATCTCTATGCCTTAGTTCATCCATGGCATGTCTTTCAACCCCGTCAGTGGGGTTTTTTTAGAAGTTCTGAAGGGCTGTCTGCTCAAGGAGGGGATGACCTGGGTGGGGCAGCTTTCCCTCTCATCTCCCTCAGCATGTCTCTGAGCCCTGGGGCCAGCTGTCCCACTGAGGATTGAGGGACACGAGCCAGCCCTTCCTGAGCCCAGGCTGTGTCAGCTCATAGACTGATGCGTGTCAGAGTGGTGGGTAGCTGGCATGGGCCAGAGGCAGGCAGTGTCTCCTTCTCATTCCTTCCCTCCGTTCCTCCCAGAGGTAGCTCAGAGCAGCCTTCAACCGCTGCATCTCCAGATCCCTTGACCTGTGCCTCCTGTGTTCAGCTGGTGACCTTGGAGTTTCGCATGGATTCTACCTCACGTACCCTCTCCCGTAGCAATTCCTGGATCAGGGGAGGGGTCGGACCCTTGTCTGCTTTTGGTCTTCTTCCTGTCCAGCACCAAGCCCACCCACCTTTGCATCTTCCATGTATGTGCTTGGAAGCAAGCCCATCCACAGGGAACCTATTAGCCAAATGGATCCAGGCAATGAACATTGAAGTAGAGATCCAGGATCCATAATAAACCTGCTCTGAAACCTGTCCCAAAGTCTGTGAGTCTCTCACACTGAAACAAAAACAATAATAGCTTTCTGGACTGTGAAGTGACATGTGTCTCTACTTCCAATCTTGAATGCATTGGTGCTGAGCCTGGACTGAAAAGGACCATGGCTCCCATGGGCTGGGATCCACGGTAAGAACTCAGTGAAATCTGAATTTGATTCATGTAGTGAATAATTATTGTAGAGCGAATCCTCCCAAGTAGGGCTTATGCACAGTGCACAGGAAAAGCTTTTTCAAAGAGGTTTCTGAAAGAAAAAATCTTTTTTAGAAATTTATTTTAATTCCAGTAGAGCTAACATACAGTGTTACATTCGTTTCAGGTGTACAATAGAGTGATTCAGTAATTCTATAAATTACTCAGTGGTCATCAAGAAAAGTGTCCTCTTAATCCCCTTCACCTATTCCACTCAACCCTCTATCCACCTCCTCTTGTAACCATCCGTTTGTTCTCTATTGTTAAGAGTTTGTATTTTGGTGTGTCTCCTTTTTCTCTTTTAGTTATTTATTTTTGTTTGTTGCTTAAATTCCCTATTAGAGTGACATCTTATGGGATTTGTCTTTCTCTGAATGCCTGATTTTAGTTAGGATAATACTCTCTAGCTCCATTCATGTGGCTGCAAATGGAAGGTTTCATTCTTTTTCAAGCCGAGTAATACTCCATTGTGTGTGTGTATGTGTGTGTGTGTGTGTGTGCACGTGCGTGTGTGTGAATACACATCTATCATCTCATTTGTCAATTTTTCTACAGACACTTGGGTTGCTTCCATATTGTGATATTCTAAATAATGGTGCAAGGAACATAGGGGTGCACGTATCCTTTTACGTTACTGTTTTCCTATTCTTTGGGTAAATACGAGTAGTGTGATTGTTGGATCGTAGGGTAGTTTTATATTTAATTTTTTCAATAACCTTCATACTGTTTTCCACGGTGGCCACCACAATTTGCATTCCCACCCACAGTTCACGAGGATTCCCCTTTATCCACATCCTCTCAACACCTGTTCTTTGTTGTGCTTTTGATGTTAGCCATTCTGACAGGTTTGAGGTATTACCTCATTGTCCTTTGGATTCACATTTTCCTGATGATGGGTGATGGTGAACATCTTTTCACGGGACTGTTGGCCATTTGTATTTCTTCTTTGGAGAAATGTCTGTCCATGTCTTCTGCCTATTTTTTAACTGGATTATTTGATTTTGGGGGTCGAGTAGTATCAGTTGTATATGTTTTGGACACTATCCCTTTATTGCATATGATCTTTGCAAATATCATCTCCCTTTGAGTAAGTTGTCTTACTATTTTTACGTTTTCATTGTTCTTCTGCCATGTGGAAACTTTATTTTGCTGTATTCCCAATAGTTTATTTTTGCTTTCATTTCCTTTGCCTCAGGACACAGTCTAGAAAAACGTTAATATGGTCCATGTCAAGAAGTTACTGTCTTCCCTCCTGTAGGATTTTTATGGATTCAGGTCTCATATTGAGGTCTTGAAACTGTTTTGTGTTTGTCTGTATTGTGTAAGAAAGCAGTCTAATTTCATTCTTTTGTGCGTAGCTGTCTAGTTTTCCCAACAAAATTTGTTGTAGAGACTGTCCTTTTCCCTTTTGATATCGTTGCTTGCTTTGTGGAAGATTCATGGACCACATAATTATGGGTTTCTGTTTGAACTTGTATCCTGTTCCTTTGGTCGCTGTGTCTATTTTTGTGCCATACTCTCTTGTTAGGATGACTGCAGCTTTGTAGTATAACCTGAAATCTGAAATTGTGAGTCCTCCAGCTTTGTTTTTCTTTTCCACATTGCACTGGCTGTTCGGAATCTTTAGTGGTTCCATACAAATGTTTAGGATTGTTTATTCAAGGTCTTTTGTTCTTTAATTTAAATTCAATTAGCCAACTTACAGTACATCATTAGTTTCAGATGTAGTCTTCAGTCAATTTTCAGTTGTGTGTAACACCCAGTGCTCATTGTATCGTGTGACCTCCTTAATGCTACTCACCCAGTTACCCCCCCAAACTTCTCCTCCAGCAATCATCAGTTTCTTGTGATAGTTAAGAGTCCATCATGGGTTTTCTCCCTCTCTGATGACTTCCCATTCTATTTTCCCTTCCTTCCCCTATGGTCACCTTCCTTGTTTCTGATATTCCACATAGGAGTGAAAGCATATGATCATTGTCTTTCTTTCATTGACTTATTCCACTCATCATAATACCCTCCAGCTCCACCCAGGTAGGTGTGATGGTAAGTATTCATCCTTTCTGATGGCTGAGTAATATTCCACTATAGATATGATCCACATCTTCTTTATCCATTCATCTATCCATGGTCATCTGCACTCCTTCTGCAGCTTGTCTATTATGGATATTGCTGCTATGAACACTGTGGTGCATGTGTCCCATCTTCACTACCTCTGTATCTTTGGGGTAAATACCCAGTAGTGCAATTGCTGGGACATAGGGTAGCTTTATTATAACTTCTTGAAGAAACTCTGTACCATTTTCAAGAGTGGCTGTACTGGACTGCATTTGTACAGGGGTGTAAGAGTGTTCCCATTTCTCCACATCCTCTCCAACATGTATAGTTTCATGTCTTCTTATTTTTAGATATTCGGCCTCGTGTGGTAGGGCATCTATAGGGGTTTAGATTTCCATTTCCCTGAAGCCAAGTGATATGAAGCATTTATGCATGTATCTTTTGGTCACCAGTACGTCGTCATCAGTGAAGTGACTTCCCATTTTAATCCATCTCAAGACCTAAAGCTGGGTAAGGCACTGAAGCTGGATGGTGCCATCGGTTGGAAGTGTGGAGAATTTCAAAAGATCTCCTTGGAGAGCAAGTTTAAAGGTCAGTTTGAAGCTACTAATTGGATCCGGGGAGATCTCTGAAAGTGGGGGTTGCCTGCGATGGGCTGAGGAGGGCCCTCCGATTTTCCTATGAATCCTTGCTGCAGCCCCAAATGACAGTTTCCTGCTGTGGGGCAGGCTGAGTCCTCTAGTCGTGCAGAGGTGAGCCCAATGCCTGGTGCCTTGGAGGCAGGCAAACAGGGAGGGACCCTCAGCAGAAGACCCAGGGTTAGGTTAGGCCTCAAGAGACAGCAGGTCCAAACTGCCCAGTGCTCAGAGAACTCCCAGGCCGACTGAGATGAGGGCACAAGCGTGGGTGAGTGTGAGCCTTGGGGTTTCATCCGGAATGGCCCACAAATGTCGGGGTTCACCAGAAGGGGCTCTCAGGGGTGCCCCAATTCTCTTGCACTGAATGCTCTGTTGTGCCCCAAAACGGTACAGTTTCCTGTGGGCTGCAGGATGAGTCCTACAGTGGGGCTTGTGTGTCCCCAATCCCCCGGAGTAGGGTGCCAGGACCCTGAGGAGGGGCCCCTCTGTGGCTAACCTAGTGTAAGGTTTAGGGTCCAGGAGCCCGGCAAGGACAATCTGCAGGCTGTGCAGCGAGCTCTGTGGAGGGCTGAGAGGAGGCCATGGGGGATGGTGAACATAGGCCTCAGGGTTGGGGCACGGGGGGGCTGCCAAAAGTGGGGACAGGCCCTGGGGGTCTCCCCATGTTCTCATGCCCTGTAGGCTCCGTAGAGCCCCAAGGGGCACAGTTTCCTTTCCGGTGGCAAGCTGAGTCCTGCTGTGTGGTACAGGTACCCCAATTCCCTGGGGCTGTGGTGTAAGGCGCCTGGGAGTCCCCCACACCCGCGGCCGACCTAGGGCTAGGGTTAGGCCCCAGGAGCCCCGCAGGCCCGATCTGCTGGCTGTATGGCGAGCTACATGGGCTGAGGTGAGGGTGCAGGGAGGGTGAGCGTGGGCTTCAGGGTTGGGTTGCGGGAGGCCACCGACGTTCGCTGGTGGCTCAGGAGGGCCCTCCTGGTTCTCCCACCCTGAACGCTCTATGGCCTCCCAAGGCGCACGGTTTCCTGCGGGGTGGCAGACTGAGTCCTGCTGTGGGGCTCAGGTGTCCCGAATCCCCACGGCTCTGGCTCCAGGCTCCTGGGGAGGGGCCCCTCCACAGATGAACTAGGGTTAGGGTTGGGGCCCAGGAACCCCGCAGGCCAGATCTGCCCGCTATGTGGCGAGCACTGCCGCAGGCTGAGGTGAGGGTGTGGGGTGGGGTGAGCATGGGCTTCAAGCTTGGGTTTAGGGATCGCTGAAGTTCGCAGGGGACTCTGGGGGCCCTCCTGGTTCTCCCGCCCTGAATGCTCTACAGCCTCCCAAGGAGCACGGTTTCCTGTGGGCTGGCAGGCTTTATCCTGCAGTGGGGCTCAGGTGTCCCCAGTACCTGGGGCTGTGGCACCGGGCCCCAGCGGAGGGGCCCTACCCAGCCGACCTAGGGTCAGGTCTAGGCCCCAGGAACCCGGCAGGCCTGATCTGCCGGCTCTGCGACGAGCTCGGTGGCAAGCTGAAGGGAAGGCGTGGGGTGGGATGAGCGTGGGCCTCAGGGTTGGGGTGTAGGGGGCCACCGAGGATCGCTGGGGTCTCAGAGGGGCCCTACCAGTTCTCCTGAACGGGATGCTCTGCGGCGCCCCAAGGGGCATGGTTTCCTGAGGGGTGGCAGGCTGAGTCCCGTGGTGTGTTCCAGGGGTACCCAATCCCCGGGGTTAGGGTACGGATTAGGGTACGGGTTAAGGTTAGAGTATGGATTATGGTTAGGGTATGGGAGAGGGTAGGGTTTAGGGTTAGGGTAAGGAGAGGGTATGGGTTAGGTTTGGGTTTAGGGGTTACAAGTTAGACGTTATGGGTTAGTGTACAGATTAGGGTTCAGGGTACGGGTTAGGGTTTAGGGTTTGGGTTTAGGGTTAGGGTTAGGGTTGGAGTAGGGGTTAGGTTTAGGGTACGGATTAGGGTTAGGGTACTGGTTAGGGTACGCATTCGGGTACGGTTATGGTTAGTGTTGGCATTTGGATTAGGGTACGGTTTAGGGTACGGGTTAGGGTACGGGTTAGGGTTAGGGTACAGTTTAGGGTTATGGTACAGGCCAGGTTACGGTTTAGGGTTAGGGTTAGGGTACGGGTTTAGGGAATGGGTTAGGGATAGGGATAGGGTACGGTTTAGGGTTAGGGTATGGGTGTGGGTACGGGTTAGGGTACAGGTTAAGGTTAGGTATGGGTTAGGGTATGGGTTAGGGTCCGGGTTAGGGATAGGGTACAGGTTAGGGTATGGGTTAAGGTTAAGGTAAGGGTACTGGTTAGGGTTAGGGTACGGGTTACGGTTTAGGGTTTAGGTTTACGGTTAGGGTATGGGTTAGGTTTAGGGTATGGGTACGGTTAGGGTACGGGTATGGTACGAGTTAGGGTATGGGTTATGGTCAGGGTTCAGGGTTAAGGTTAGGGTATGGGTTAGGGTACTTGTTAGGGTTAAGGTTAAGTTTAGGGTACGGTTTAAGTTATGGGTTAGGGTACAGTTTAGGGTTAGGGTTAGGGTACAGGTTTGGGTACGCGTTAGAGTACGTGTTAGGGTTAGGGTACAGGTTAGGGTTCGGGTTAGGGTATGGGTTAAAGTTAGGGTTAGAGTATGGGTTAGGGTAAGGGTTAGGGTTAGGTTACTGGTTAGGGGTAGGGTTAGCTGAAGGGGTAGGGTTAGGGGTAGGGTTAGGGTTATGATAGGGGTCGGGGTATGGTTAGGGTTTAGGGTTAGGGTTTGGGGTTTGGCTTAGTGGTTAAGGTAAGGGTTTAGTGTTTAGGGTTTCGGGTTTCGGGTTAGGGGTTAGGATTTAGGGTTTAGTGTTAATGTAGGGTTTAGGGTTTAAGGATTAGGGTTTAGGGTTAGGTTTAGGTTAGGGTCAGGGTTAGGGTAAGGGTTAGGGGTTAGTGTTAGGGTTAGGGTGAGGGTTAGGGGTTAAGGTTTAGGGTTTAAGGTTAGGGGTTAGGGTTTAGGGTTAGACCCCAGTAGGCCAGCAGGACCGATGCAACGGCTGTGCGGCGATCAGAGGAGTGGGCCAATGTGAAGGCGCTGGTGAGCGGCAGCATGGGCCCAACCATTTTGGTGCAGGAGGGCCTTCGAAAGTCGCCGGGGCCTCGGAGTGCCTTGCCCGTTCTCCCGCTCTGAATGACTAGCGGGGCCCCTAGCGGCTCGGGTGGCTGAAGGGCAACAGGGTGAGTCCGGCACATGGGCTTGTGGTCCCCATCCTCGGTGTTGCGGAGCCACGCCACTCGGGAAGTGCCTCTCGGGGGCTGACCTACACTTAGGGTTAGTCCCCAGGAGGCCGGCAGGCCCGATACACCACATGTGCGGTGATTGGAGCGGTGGGCCGAGGTGAGGGTGCTGGTGAACATGAGCCTGGGCCGAAGCGTTTTGGTTCCGGGCACCTTCGAAGGTTGGAGGGAGTTCGGAGGGCCCTGCCAGTTCTCCAACACTGAATGAATGGTGGTGCCCCTAGCGGCACGTTTAGGAAGGGACCCTCAGGGGCCGTCCTAGGGTGTAGGGTTAGCGCCCAGTAGGCCGGCAGGCCAGATCTGCCAGCTGTGCGAAGGGCAGAGGTGTGGGCCGAGTTGAGGGCGATGGCGAGCGGGAGCATGGGCCCCAGGGTTTTGGCGCCCTGGGCCTTGCAATGTTGCCATGGCTCCGAGGGCCCTGCCCTTTCTCCTGCCCTGAATAACCAGCGGCGCCCCTAGTGGCTCCGTTGGTGGTGGGGCAGCAGGGTGAGTCCTGCACTGTGGCTTGGGGATCCCCAATCCCCGGCGTTGCGGGGGCAGGCCCCTTGGGAGGAGCTCCTCGTGGGCTGACCTAGGGTTAGAGTTAGCCCCCAGGAGGCTGGCAGGCCCAATCCTCTGGCTGGGCGGCGAGAGGTGGGCGGGCAGAGGTAAAGGCGCTGCCGAGCGGGAGCGTGGGCCCCTGCATTTTGGCGTGGGAGGCTTCAAATGTCGCTGGTTTCTCCAGGGCCCTGTCGTTCTCCCGCCCTGAATGACCGGCGGCACCCCTAGCGGCCCGGGTGGCGGCACTGAGGCAGGGTGATTCTGGCTCTGGGGCTTGGGGTTCCCGATCCCCAGTGTAGCAGCAGCAGGACCCTTGGGAGGGGCCCCTGAGGGGCCGACCTAGGATTAGGGTTAAGACCCAGGAGGCCGGCAGGCCCAATCCGCCCACTGGGCTGAGAGCTGAGGGGCAACCCAAGGTGAGGGCGTGGGGAGTGGGAGCGTGGGCACCAGCGTTTTGGACCAGGGAGCCCTTGAAAGTCACCGGGGGCTCGGAAGGCCCTGCCCCTTCTCTCGCCCTGAATGACCTGCGGCGTCCCTAGCGGCCCGGGTGGCGACAGTGTGGCAGGGTGAGTCTGGATCTGGGGCTCTGAGTCACCAAACCCCAGCGTTACAGAACCAGGCCCCTTGGGATGTCCCCCATGGGGCCGACCTAGGGTTTTGGTTAGCCCCCAGGAGCCCGGCAGGCCTTATCCACCAGCTCTGCAGCAACCAGAGGGGCGGGCCAAGGGGAGGGCGCTGGTGAGCAGGAGCGTGGGAGCCACCTTTTTGCGCAAGGGTGCTTTGAAGGTCGCAGGGGAAACGGAGCACCCTGCCACTTCTCCCACACTGAATGACCCGTGGCTCCCCTAGCGGCCTGGGTGGTGGCACGCCAGCAGGTGAGTCCGGCGCTGGGTCTCAGGGGTCCCCAATCCACTGTGTTGCGGCGCCAGGCCCCTTGGGAGGGGCCCCTCGGGGGCTGACCTAGGTTAGGGTCAGCCCCCAGGACGCCAGCAGGCTCAATCCGCCAGCTGTGTGGCGAATGGAGTGGTGGGTCGAGGTGAGGTCTCTGTCGAGAGGGAGCTTGGGCCCAAGCATTTTGGCTCCGGGGGCCTTTTAATGTTTCCGGGGACTCGGCGGGCCATGCCCATTCTCCTCCCTGAGTGACCAGCAGTGCCCCTAGCTGCCCAGGTGGCAGCGGGGCGGCAGGGTGAGTCAGGCGCTGCGGCTCGGGTATCCCCAATCCCCGGTGTTGCGGCGCCAGGCCCCTTGGGAGGGGCCCCTCGGGGGCCAACCTAGGGTTAGGTTTAGCCCCTAGGAGGCCGGCAGGCCCTATTCGCCAGCTGTGTGGAGACTGGAGTGTCGGACCGAGGTGAGGGCGCTGGTGAGCGGGAGCGTGGGCTCGGGTGTTTTGGCGCGGGGGGCTTTTGAAGGTCGCCGTGTCTCGGAGGGCCCTGCCTGTTCTCCCGCCCTGAATGAACGGCAGCACCCCAAGCCCCCGGGTGGCAGCTGGGTGGCAGGGTGAGTCAGGTGCTGAGGCTCAGGATCCCCAATCTCCGGCGTTGGAGCGCCAGGCCCCTTGGGATGGGCCCCTCGGTGGTCAATCTAGGGTTACGGTTAGCCCCCAGAAGGCCAGTGGTCCCGATCAGCGGCTGTGCAACACGCGAAGGGTTGGGCCGAGGTGAGGGCGCTGGCGAGCCTTAGCATGAGCCCAAGCCAAGCACGGGGGGCCTTTGAATGTCAGCGGGTGCTCAGAGGGCCCTAACCATTTTCTTGCTCTGATTGAAAGGTGGGCCCCTAGCGGCTCGGGTGGCTGAAGGGAAGCAGGGTGAGTCTGGCACTTGGGCTCGGTGTCCCCATCCCCAGCGTTGCGATGCCAGGCCCCTTGGGAAGGGCCCCAGGGGTGCCGACCTATAGTTAGGGTTAGCCCCCAGGAGTCCGGCAGGTCCGATACACCACCTGTGCGTTGAGTGGCGAGTTGGGCCGAGGTGAGGGTGCTGGTGAACATGAGCCTGAGCCCAAGTGTTTTCGTTTGGGGCGCCTTCGAAGATCGGCAGTTTTCGGAGGGCCCAGCCCGTTCTCCCACCCTGAATGAACGGTGGCATCCTTAGCGGTCCGGGTGGGGCGGGGCGGCAGGGTGTAACTGACGATGGGGTTGGGGGTCCCCAATCCCCAGCATTGGGCCGCCAGGCCCCTTAGGAGGGGCCCTTCGGGGGCCAACCTAGAGTTAGGGTTAGCCCCTAGGTGGCCAGCAGGCCCTATTCGCCAGCTGTGTGGAGAGCGGAGTGGCGGACCCAGGTGAGGGCGCTGGTGAGCGGGAGCATGGGACCTAGCATTTTGGTGCGGGTTGCCTTTGAAGGTCGCAGGGGACTGGAGGGCCCTGCCCATTCTACCACTCTGAATGAGGACGGCGCCCCTAGTGGGCCGGGTCGCGGCAGGGCGGCAGGGTGAGTCTGGCGCTGGTGCTCGGGGGTCCCCAATCCCTGTCGTGGTGGCGCCAGACCCCTGGGAGGGGCCCCTCGACATCCAACCTACTGTTAGTCCCCAGGAGGCCGGCAGGCCCGATCCGGCGGTTGTGCGGCTTGTGGAGGGGCTGGCCGAGGTGAGGGCGCTGGTGAGCGGAAGCGTGGGCCAAAGCATTTTGGCGTGGGAGGACTTCAAATGTCACCGGAGGCTCGGAGGGCCCTGCCCATTCTCCAACCCAGATGACCGGCGGTGCCTCTAGCGGCCCGGGTGGTGGCGGGGCATCAGGGTGCGTCCGGCAGGTTGCTTTGGGGGTGCCCAATCCCCCGCATGGTGGCGCCAGGCCCCTTGGGATGGGCCCCTCAGGAGCCAAGCTAGGGTTATGGTTAGCTCCAGGCGGCCGGCAGGCCCGATCCACCGGCTGTGCGGCGAGCGGAGGGGCAGGCCGAGGTGGGGTCGCTGGGGAGTGGGAGCGTGGGCCCAAGCGTTTTAGTGTGGGGGGCCTTCAAAAGTCGGCGGGGGCTTGGAGGGCCCTGCCCGTTCTCCTGCCCTGAATAACCGGCGGCGCCCCTAGCACCCCAGGTTGCGGTGGGGCGGCCGTATGAGTCCGGCGCTGGGGCTCGGGGGTCCCCAATCCCAGGCCTTGCAGCTCCAGGCTCCTTGGGAGGGGCCCATCGGGGGCCGACCTAGGTTTAGGGTTAGCCCCCAGGAAGCTGGCAGGCCTGATCCGCCGGCTGTGTAGCCAGCAGAGGGGCAGGCCGAGGTGAGGGCGCTGTCGAGCGGGAGCCCGGGCCCAAGCATTTTGGCGTGGGGGCATTCGAAAGTCACTGGGGGTTAAGAGCGCACTTCCCGTTCTACCTCGCTGAAAGCCCAACGGCGTACCTAGCGGCTCGGGTTGCGGAGGGGCGGCAGGGTGAGTACGGTGCTGGGGCTCGGGGATCCCTAATCCCCGGCATTGCAGCACCAGACCCCTTGGGAGGGGCCCCTCGGGGGCTGACATAGGGTTTGGGTTAGCCTCCAGGAGGCCGGCAGGCCCAATCCACCAGTTGTGCGGCGAACGGAGGGTCAGGCGGAGGTGAGGGCACTGGCGAGCGGGAGCATGGGCCCAGGTGTTTTGGCGTGGGGGTCCTTCAAAGGTCGCCGGAGGCTCAGAGGGCCCTGCACGTTCTTCCACCCTGAATGACCGGCGGCTACCCTAGCGGCCCGGGTAGAGGACGGGCGGTATGGTGAGTCAGGCGCTGGGGCTCGGTGTCCCCAACCCTCGGCGTTGGGGCGCCAGGCCACTTCGGAAGGGCTCTAGGGGGCCGACCGAGCATTACTGTTAGCCCCCAGGAGGCCGGCAGACCCGATCTCCCAGCTGTGTGGCGAGCAGAGGGGCGGGCCATGGTGAGGGCGCTGTTGAGTGGAATCGTGGGCCCAAGAGTTTTGGCGTGGGGGGCATTCAAAAGTCGCTGGGGGCTCAGAGTGCCCTTCCCGTTGTACCGCGCTGAATGCCCGACGGCGCACCTAGCGGTGCGGGTTGCACAGGGGCGGCAGGGTGAGTCCAGTGCTGGGGCTCGGGGGTCCCCAATCCCAGGCGTTGCGGATCCAGGGCCCTTGGGATGGGCCACTCTGGGGCCAACCAAGGGTTATTGTTAGCCCCCAGGAGGCCAGTAGGCCCAATCCGCCGGCTGTGCGGCAAGTGGAGGCGTGGGCCCAGGTGAGGGCGGTTGAGAGCAAGAGCGTGGGCTCAAGCGTTTTGGCACGGGGGGCCTTTGAAATCATCGGGGGTTCAGCGGGCCCTTCCTGTTCTCCCACCCTGAATGACCAGCGGCACCCCTAGCAGCCTGGGTGGTGGCGTGGCGGCAGGATGAGACTGGCAATGGGGCTCGGGGGTCCCCATTCCCTGGCATTGCGGCACCAGGCCGCTTGGAGGGGCCCCTTGGGTGCCGAGCTTGGGTTAGGGTTAGCCCCCAGGAGGCTGGCAGGCCTGATCGGCCAGGTGTGCGGCGAGTGAAGTGGCGTGCAGAGGTGATGGCACTGGCGAGCGGGAGCGTGGGCCTAAGCGTTTTGGCGCTGGGGGCATTTGAAAGTCGCCGGGGGCCCAGAGCGCCCTACAGGTTCTCCCACCCTGAATGACCGGTGGCGCCCCTAGGGGCCGGTAGGGGAGGGGCAGTAGAGTGAGTCCAGCGCTAGGGCTCGGGGGTCCCCAATCCCTGGCATTGTGGCGCCAGGCCTTTGGAAGGGACCCCTCGGGGTCCGACCTAGGGTTAGGGTTAGCCCCCAGGAAGCAGGCCGGCCCGATCCGCTAGCTTTCGGCAAGCGGAAGGGCGGCCTGAGAAGAGGGCGCTGACAAACAGGAGCGTGACCCCAAGCGTTTTGGTGCGGGGGGCCTTCGAATGTCGCCGGGGGCTCGGAAGCCCCTGCCCGTTCTCCCGCCCTGAATGACCGTGGCGCCCCTAGCGGTCCGGGTGGTGGTGGGAAGGCAGGGTGAGTCCCACGCAGGGGCTTGGGTGTCCTCAATCCCCGGCGTTGTGGCGCTAGGCCCCTTGAAAGGGGCCCCTCGGGGGGGACCTGGGTGTAGGGTTAGCCCCAGGAGGCCGGCAGGCCCAATCCGCAGGCTGTGTGGCATACGGTGGGGCGGGCCGAGGTGAGGCCGCTGGCGAGTGGGAGGATGGCTCCAAGCATTTTGCAAAGTGGGCCTTCGAAGGTCGTCGAAGTCTTGGAGGGCCCTGCCCGTTCTACTGCCCTGTATAACCGGGGGCACCCCTAGCACCCTGGGTGGCGGTGGGGCAGCCGGGTGAGTCCAGTGCTGGAGCTTGGGGGTCCCCAATCCCAGGCGTTGCTGCTCCAGGCCCCTTGGGATGGGCCCCTCGAGGACCGACCTAGGGTTATGGTTAGTCCCAGGTGGCCGGCAGGCCCGATCCGCCGGCTGTGTGGCGAGCGGAGGGGCGGGCCAAGTTGAGGGCGCTGGCGAGCTGGAGCGAGAGCCCAAGCGTTTTGGCGCGGTGGGCCTTCGAAGGTCGCCGGGGGCTCGGAGGGCCATTCCCGTTCTCCCATCCTGAATGAGGACGGCGCCCCTATCGGGCCGGGTCGTGGCGGGGCAGCAGGGTGAATCAGGCGCTGGTGCTCGGGGGTCCCCAATCCCCAGCGTGGCGGTGCCAGGCCCCTTGGGAGAGGCCCCTTGGGCGCCAAAGTAGGGTTTGGGTTAGCCCCAGGAGGCCGGCAGGCGTACGGAGGTGCTGGCCGAGGTGAGGACGCTGACGAGGGGGAGCGTGGGCCCAAGAGTTTTCGCTCGTGGGCCTTCGATGTTCGCTGGGGGCTCGGAGGGCACTGCACGTTCTCCCGCACTGAATGACCGGCGGCACCCCTAGCGGCCAGGGAGGCGGTGGGGCTGCAGGGTGATTCCAGCGCTGGGGTCGGGGGTCCCCAAACCCCGGCGTGTTTTGCGCCAGGCACCTTGGGAGGGGCCTTCGTGGGCTGACCTAGTGTTAGGGTTAGACCAAAGGAGGTCGGCAGGCCCGATCTGCCAGGTGTGCAGTGAGTGGAGTGGCGGGCCGAGGTGAGGGCGCTGGCGACAGGGTTCGTGGGCCCAAGTGTTTTGGCTCTGGGGGCCTTCGAAGGTCACCAGGAGCTCTGAGGCCCTGCCCGCTCTACCGCCCTGAATGACCGGCGGCGTCCCTAGCGGCCTGGGTGGCGGCAGGGCGGCAGGGTGCGTCCGGCGCTGGGGCTCGAGAGTCCCCAATCCCTGGCGTGGCAACGCCAGGCCCCTTTGGAGGGGCCCTCAGGGACCGAACTAGGGTTAGGGTTAGCCCCCAGGAGGCCGGCAGGCCCGATCTCCCAACTGTGTGGGGAGTGGAGAGGTGGGCCGAGGTGAGGGTGCAGGGGAGCGGGTATGTGGGCCCAAGCATTTTGGGGCTAGGGCCTTCGATGGTCACCGGGGGCTCGGAGGGCCCTGCACATTCTCCCGCCATGAAGGACCAGCGACGCCCCTAGCTCCCTGGGTGGCAGCGGGGTGGCAGGGTCAGTCCGGCACTCGTGCTTGGGTTTCCCCAATCCCCAGCGTTGCGGTGCCAGGCCCCTTGGGAGGGGCCCCTCGGGGACTGTCCTAGGGTTAGGTTAACCCCCAGGAGGCCAGCAGTCCCGATCCGCCGACTGTGCAGTGAGCAGAGGGATTGACCGTGGTAGGGCGCAGTCGAGCGGTAGCGTGGTACCTAGCGTTTTGGTGTGGGGGGCCTTCTTATTTCACCGGAGGCTCGGAGGGCCCTGCCGGTTATCCCGCCCTGAATGCCCGGCGGCGCCCCTAGCGGCCCATGTGGCGGCGGGGCAGCAGGGTAAGTCCAGCGCTGCTCCTCGGGGGTTTCCAACAGCCAGCATTGCGGCGCCAGGTCACTTGGGATGGGGCCCTAGGAGACCTACCTAGGGTTAGTGTTAGCCCCCAGGAGGCTGGGAGGCCCGATCTGCTGGCTGTGCAGCGTGCGGGAGGGCGGGCCGAGGTGAGGGCACTGGAGAGTGGAAGTGTGGGCCCAAGCGTTTTGGCGAGGGAACCCTTCGAAAGTTGCCACGGCTCGGAGGGCACTGCCCATTCTCCCGCTCTGAATGACCGGCAGCACCCCTAGCAGCCCTGGGGGCAGCGTAGCGGCAGTGTGAGTCTGGTGCTGGGGCTCCGGGGTCCCAAATCCCCGTCGTTGCGGAGCCAGGCCCCTTGGGATGGGCCCCTAGCGGGCCTACCTAGGGTTAGTGTTAGCCCCCAGGAGGCTGGGAGGCTTGATCCGCAGGCTGTGCAGCAAGTGGAGGGGTGGGCCGAGGTGAGGGCACTGGTTAACGGAACTGTTGGCCCAAGCGTTTTGCCTGGGGGGGCTTTCGAAGGTTGCCGGGGACTCGGAGGGCCCTGCCCGTTCTCCCGCCTTAAATGACCATAGGGGCCCCTTGTTGCCCCGGTGGCAGTGGAGCAGCAAAGTGAGTCTGGTGCTGCGGCTCGGGGGTCACCAATCCCCAGCGTTGCGGCCCCAGGCCCCTTGAGAGGGCCCCCTCGGGTGCCGACCTAGGGTTAGGGTTACCCCCAGGAGGCCAGTAGGCCCAATCTGCTGGCTGTGCGGTGAGCGGAGGGGCAGGTTGAGATGAGGGCGTTGGCGTGCGGGAACGTGGGCCCAAAATTTTGGAGCGAGGGGCCTTCGAAGGTCACCAGGGGCTCAGAGGGTCCTGCCCGTTCTCCCGCCCTGAATGACCGGGGGTGCCCCTTGTGGCCCGGGTGGCAGTGGGGGGCATGGTGAGTCCGGCGCTGGGGCTCAGGAGTCCCCAATCCCCATCATTGTGGCGCCAGGCCCCTAGGGAGGGGCCAATAGGGGGCTGACCTAGGGTTTGGCTTAGCCCCCAGAAGGCCCGCAGGCCCGATCCACCAGCTGTGTGCGGAGCGGAGGCGAGGGCCGAGGTAAGGGCGCTGGCCAGCGGGCGCGTTGGCCCAAGCGTTTTGGTGCGGGGGGCCTTCGAAGGTGGCCGGTGACTTGGAGGGCCCTTGCCATTCTCCCTCCCTGAATGAATGGCGGCGCCCCTAGGGGCCCAGGTGGCTGTAGGGCGGGAGGGTGATTTGGGCGCTGGAGCTCGGGAGTCCCGAATCCCCGGTGTTGCGGCAATAGGAACCTGGGATGGGCCCCTCCGGCGCCCACCAAAGGTTAGGGTAACACCCAGGAGGCTGGCAGTCCAGATCCACAGGCTGTGCAGCGAGCGGAGGGGCGGACCGAGGTGAGGGCGCAGGCGAGCGGGAGCATGGGACCAAGCGTTTTGGCGCAGGGGGCCTTCGAAGGTCGCCAGGGGATCGGAGGGATCTGCCAGTTCTCCCTCCCAGAATGACCAACGGTGTTCCTAGTGGCCCGGGTGGTGGCGGGGCAACACAGTGAGTCCGGCGCTGGGGCTCGGGGGTCCCAAATCCCAGGCATTGCGGTGCCAGGCCCCTTCGGAGGGGCCCCTCAGGGACCAACATAGGGTTATGGGTAGCCCCAGGAGGAGGGCAGGCCTCATCCACTGGCTCTGCAGCGAGTGGAGGAGCGAGCCAAGGTGAGGGCGCTGAGGAGCGGGAGCGTGGGCTCAAGCGTTTTTCATGGGGGGGCCTTCGAAGGTCGCCGTGGGCTCGGAGGGCCCTGCCCGTTCTCCCGCACTGAATGACCAGGGGCACCCCAAGCGTCCCGGGTGGCGGCGGGGCAGCAGGGTGAGTCCGGCGCTGGGGCTCGGGGGTCCCTAATACCTGGCGTTGTGGCGCCAGGCCCCTTGGGACGTGCCCCTCGGGGGCTGACCTAGGGTTTGGGTTAGCCCCCAGGAGACTGGCACGCTCATTCCGCCCATGTGCAGTGAATGGAGATTTGGGTCGAGGTGAGGTAGCTGGCGATCGGGAGCGTGGGCCAGAGCATTTGGCTTTGGATCGGGGTGCCTTCGAAGGTCGCACGTGGCTCGGAGGGTCCTGCCCGTTCTGTAGCAAAAAGGACTGGCGACACCCCTAGCTCCCCATGTGGCAGCGGGGCAGCAGGGTGTGTCCGGCGCTGGGACTTGGGGGTCCCCAATCCCTGGCATGTGGTGGCAGGCCACTTGGGGGGGGCCCCTTGGGGGTGACCAAGGGATAGGGTTAGCCCCCAGGAAGCCAGCAGGCCGGATCTGCCAACTCTGCAGCGAGCGGAGGGGTGGGCCGAGATTAGGGAGCAGGCGAGCAGGAGCGTGGGAGCCAGAGTTTTGCGCGGGGGGCCTTCGAAGGTCGCAGGGGGATCAGAGGGCCCTGCCTGTTCTCTCTTCCTGAATGACTGGCAATGCCCCTAGCGCCCTGGGTGCTTGCAGGGTGGCAGAGTGAGTCCAGCCCTGGGGCTCGGGGGTCCCAAATCCCCAGCATTGCGGTGCCAGGCTCCTTGGGAGGGGCCCCTTGGGGGCCGACCTAGGGTAAGTGTTAGCCCCCAGGACTCCAGCAGGCCCTTTCCGCCAGCTCTGCAGCAGGCGGAGGGGCAGCCCGAGGTGAGGGCACTGGCGAGAGGGAGTGTGGGCCCAAGCGTTTTGGCGTGGGGGGCCTTCAAAAGTCGCCGGGGGCTTGGAGGGCCCTGCCCGTTCTCTCACCCTGAAAGACTGTCGGTGCCCCTAGCAGCCCGGGTTGCTGTGGGGCGGCAGGGTGACTCCGGCGCTGGGCTCGGGGGCCCCAATCCCCAGCGTCGTGGCACCAGGCCCCTTGGGAAGGGCCCCTCGGGGGCCGACCTAGGCTTAGGGTTCATCCCCAGGAGGCTGGCAAGCACTGCGATAAGTGGCTCTGGCAATGTAACAAAAATGCCATACACTTATCTGTAAGAAATAACAGTGTACAGGAACCCTCTTAGCCCTAACATCATCCTTTGTGAATATGGAAGCCAGCCCCAAAGTGGTCGTGGAAGTCTGTCGAAAGGGCTAAGCACTTTTCTCTGAGTCACCACACTATACAGGGAAAGACCAATGTACATCATCTTTCACGAGTAGGAAGCATTAATGAAAAGGTTCTGGAATTTCGAGGACTCTGACCCATCCTTATTGGTAATAAACCACCGTGTACAGGAAAACACCTTCAACTCTCATCACCTCCTCAATCCTGATTCCGATTCAACTTTGGGTGTGTAGGACTAGGGAAATGTCCACATCTTATTAAGCTAAGAAAGAACGATGTCAGGGTAATGCCCTTCAAGTCACATCAGCCTTCCTGAAGACGGAAGCAGGAATCAAGGTGGTTATGTTACCATGAGGTAAGGAAGATGAGCATATAAGTGAGAAACAACAGTGGGCAGGACCTCTCTTCCAACGAACAGTATCTTTGCTTAATGTTGAATCCCTATGGTAAGTGGTTGTGGGCATTTGTGAGGTCAAAATCTTAAGTGTTTTGTAAAACCTCTTGGCCATTCACAGATGAGACTAAGGTAGTTGGGGACTCCTAGGCAGTGATTTGTCCACTGTCAAAAATATGAAAAGATAAAAGAGACAGATGAGGTCTCCTCAGGCATTGTCCTTTATCCTCATCCTCCGTGAGGATGGCCATCTCTGGACAGCTCAGTGCCAGGGTCTCATTCACAGTGGGGGCATCTGTTCCTCACAGACATCAGGCAGGGAAATGGATTTGGTTCTCTGTGCCAGCCCAGCCACAGCTGAGTGTCACAGCACCCTCTCGTGGGCTCATAAGAGTTTCACTGTCACCAGGCAGGTCATTGTATTTGATAAACCACTGTGAGAGTTTGCAGTCGCCTTCATCTGCAACCTCCTAGAGGCAAATGCAGGTGTCTGGTACCATGTGAAGTCATGTGAAGGCATTGTGAGAAATTGTCCTTTTGGTTAAGAAAAACATGGCTGGGGCTCCTGGCTGGCTCAGCCAGTTAAGCATGTGCCTTTGGCTCAGGTTATGATCCCAGGGTTCTGGGATCGAGGCGAGGCTCCCTGTTCAGCAGGAAAGGAGTTAGGGAAATAGCTTAGAACCCACAGAGAATGTGAATAAAGGGGAGTGAAATGGAATTTGGTCTGTGTTTTGCTTTAGGGATTGGAAGTTAGTTTTTTCTCAATTGTGATGGTTCTTGAAACAGAGAAGCTGTATTGGTTTTTTTTTACCTTTAATTTTTTTCTAATAATAATTTTTTATTATGATATGGTAGTCACTATACAGTATTTCCTTAGTTTTTGATGTAGTGTTCCATGATTCATTATTTGCATATAACACCCAGTGCTCCATGCAATATGTACCTTCCTTAATACCCATCACTGGCCCATCCCAATCCCCCACCCCTCTCCCCTCTGAAGCCCTCAGTTTGTTTCCCAGAGTCCATAGTCTCTCGTGGTTCATTCCCCCTTCTGTTTAGGGTCCATTGTCTAAAGGGACAGACAGTGGAAGTTCACCGAATATAAGATCGAAATTTCGTTGTTCATTATAGATGCCGCTAAGTAGTTCCCAGTCATTTCATTCTACTGTAGTAATTTATTATACCTGTGCAGGTGCACGTGGAAGACAATTGATGCATGTTTAGTGGTAATAAAACACTCCCCTCAGTAGTAGAATAATAGAGGATGCACATGTGTAAAATTATTCGACTACAGGTTCCATGCTTTCCCTTTGGTTCCTTATTATCTATGAAATTGGACAATTTTTGTTCTCTAGGCTTAAAACTCATTGTCAGTATTCAGAGTTTTTCAATGCTGATCTTCTCCTGTATAAGTTACCAAAAACCTAAAATATGTATGAAATTTAAAAAACGCTATATTGAAAATGACAGCAGGGAAGTTCCATTTTGTGAATATTGTGTCAATGGATCTCTATTTTGACATCAGTGTTCATTAGAAATGATGACATTTCATGTGAGTATAAATATCAATGTGAAAAAGGAAAGGTAGGAAGAACCTTGAATGTTTAAGTAATTGCTGAAATGACAGGAGTGTGTGTGTGTGTGTGTGTGTGTGTGTGTGTGTGTGTGTGTGTGTGTGTTTGTGTGTGTGTGTAATTGATTTTCAGGGAATGGTTCAGCTTCTTGTAGGGCCTCCGAGAGAGCCCAGATGAACCTTTCAATGAGTTGGTATCTGTTTTCAGAACATGGGAATCTCTTAGTCCAATAGTCAATCAGGCAAGCTTTGAGGTCTTGAAGAGTTTCAGTCCTCAGCGATGGTGTTGCAGACCCTTGTGAGCAAACCCTAGGGTATGCTCACAGCCCTCATTTGCTGGTAGCAAGGTGTGACGATTTCAGAGGGCATTTCCCAAAGAAGTACCTCTTGAGTCTCTGTCCTTGTCAGTTCCCTACACTTCCTTACACTAGTTATGTGTTCAATGTGTTTCAGGATAATCCCCACATGTGATTTTTGCTATTTCCTACTAGTCCTATCTGTTTCTCATGTTCTTCTTTTATGGTAGGTGTTGGGAAGCAACCTGTGCGGTGTAGGAAGGGGTGTGGTAGTTGTCTGCCTTCAGAGGACCGAATGCTGCCTAGAAATTGTACTGTAGTTTGAGGTCAATTGTCCATCCTCTGAGTGTCAGGAATTCCATCACTTTACATTGATGCTAGTCTGTTCTTCAAGCTGTCCTCAGAAATAAGGACGTCATCCATCTAGGGAATACTGATTTGTGTGTATGTTTTCATTTTAGGAAAGGCCTTGCTGCTCCTGAAAATAATACTGTAGAGCACCCTTTCCTGTTCTTATTGGCCATCAGTCAATCTTTTGTGAAGTATTCCTTTATAAATAGACTTTTTATGGTTGATGAGCAGGAATTCTTATTGACAAGTCTTTGTCAGTGTGTGTATTGCAAATCTTACTTCCCAGCCTGTGGTTCACTTTTTCATTTTCTTATGGTCATAAGATAAGGAGAAATGTCACATTTTTATGAAGTCCCACTGAATTCTTTTAAATGGTTAGTGCACCCTATGTCCTGCCCCAAGATTGACAGGTTCTACGTTTTCTTTCAGAAACTGTCCAATGGGAAACACAATCCATCACAAATTTATAAATTGCATTTTTAATTATAATAGGGTATTTATACACTGTTTTGGATTTTCTATGTACACAATCGTATTATCTTTGAATAGTCACAATTATCCCCTCAATTCTTATACTTTTTGTTTCTCTTGCCTTCTAACACTGGTAAATTCTCCAATGCAACGTTGAGTAGAGCAGCATTGTTTGAAGATTTTAATATACCTTTCTCAATATCTGACAGAAAAAGCAGACAAAACATTGGTAAAATGTGACCTAATGGACATATAGGGAACATTCCATAATAAGTGCAGAATACATTATTTTCAAGTGGTCATAGTCTCTTTACCCAAATAGATGATAGGTGGGGCCACGAATCAAGTCTACAAATGTTAAACCCTGAAATTAACTAGATTCTATTCTTAGACCACAGGGGAATTGAGCCACAGTCATAGGAAAAAGAAAACCAGGAAGTCCTTCAATGTTTAAAAATTAAATGGAACTTTGCTACATATCCTAAAGGTGAGAGAGGGAATCTCAATGGAAATTCTGAACCTTTTCTACATGAGGGCTCACGCACAATGGCACTTTCTTTATGAAGAGCATTATAATAACCTAGACAGGAGTTGAGCCTTAAGTCAGAGTTCTGCCTGCCCCAGCCACACCTGGCAGCCTTGGCCTGTGGTCCCCCTCAGCTGTCCTTTCTGGTGGCCCTGAGCTAAGGGGTCAACATTGCCATATGGAAATGGGAAGCTCCCCACTCATAGTGATGGCGGTGCCCCCTCCCCAGCTGCCCTTTCTGGTGGCTCTGAGCTAAGGGGGTCAAAATGGCCGTATGGAAATTAGAAGCTCCCCACTCTTAGTGATGACGTTGCTATCGTATCGTCCTCACCAGTCCAACAACATGATTTCTGAGTGAAATATGACACAAGAGTGACTTCTTGGCCTTCCTTCATGTTTGAAAATCATCTGGTGAGTCATCTATTAGGAATATGGATTCAACATGTGTTCTTTCTTCTGGAAAAGAAATAGACCCAATAGCAATTATGGCTTCCTGAGCACCTGTTCCTGAGAGACATCATACTGGCTCTTTGTAGCATTCTGCCTCTTAAACTTCTCAACTAGGGTGTAGATATTTTTAGGCACATTTTCAGGTGGTTAGACAGGGACTCAGATGATATGAGTCACAGCGGATTTTAGTGTCAGAAACCTAAGTGGGATCCCCAAATTGACTCCAAATCCCTTGTTGTTCCATACAGGGTACTATTTCCCTCTTATCTCTGGTCTTCTCGATCTGGAAACCTATCAAGTATCAGGATTTTCTTGTCATGTGGACAACTGGAACGAATTCAGCGGGCCTTTTCACGTCTGCCCATGGTGATCATTAAGATCATTATCTCAGTGGAGGACCTCTGGGTAAGATACTCAAAGATCCTTAGGAATACAGACAGTATAATATTTTCCTGGTATTAAAGTTACAGAAACCAACTATCATTTTTAGTCGATTCAGGCTCTGGTATGTTCAAACCGTGCTGTAAAACTGGTCTGAAATAGTATTTAAAAACACTCAGCTCAGCCTCTTCTACAAAGTGAGCCAATGCTTATAAACATGGCTAAAATATTCCCTTACCTACGATGACTTCCCAGCCATCGTAGTGTTTATATGGTATGACTGTGACTTACATTAGTCAACATTTGCAGAGAAAGAACTTAGTGCATCCAGGGGGCTCTTCGTGTTGAAATTAGTTTGTGACAATGAGCTACTGTGTTTTATTCTGCAGTCCAAGGGAATGGTGCCAGACATCTCTAAGGTGTCTAGCAGTTCTACAATTCTGATTTTAAGTGGTCTGTGTGCTTCAGAGATTTGGGCAGGAGAAGGGCAGGAGTCCAGAGACTGTGAACACTCTGTCACCTGTGCTGACCATGGAGCAGGCAGCCTTCTGTGGACAACATTTTGATTTCTTGGTACTCTTGGGAAAGGTGCTTTTGTCTCACATTCCTCCATTTAGGAGTAATTATAATGATGAAAGTAATTTTTATCTTATATCATCTGTGGGCCCTGATCCTGGGCTCCCAGGGAAGCTATCCTTTAACATTTTACCCGGCTCAAAATGATTGGGCAAAACCTCAAAGCATGGGCCCTATTTCTGCCCCAAGCACATGTTGTACATCTGCTTCGAGAAGAAAACAATAACCAAAAATGCCAACATAAAGATAAGAAAAAATAAAGAACCTCTTTGGCTCCCATAATATTAAAGTCATACTGACATGTATATACTGAAAATGCATGAAATCATTGCATTTCCTAAAGCCCAAGTCTTGGAGGGTCTGAGAGTCACTGACCTTGCCCAGAACCAGGCACACCCCAGCAGGGAGGGCTGGTGCAGAAAGGGAAGGGGCAGGACTCTGAGGGTGGTCTGCAGCTAGAGGGGTCCCTGGAATGGGCCAGGTGTGTGTGGAGGCCCCAGCCCACGAGCCCACCCATGCCTGTGCCTGGTGTTGGGTAGAGGAGGCTCCTCTTGGGCCCCCTGCACTTTCAGGGTTCCAGGGGCTTGAGGGCGGGTTGCCCAGCATCCAAGGAGCTCAGGCACAGCCCTCCCAGACAATTCACCACTTGGGTGTGGAGCTACATCACTGTGGGCGGTCCCAGATTTGCAGTGGGTTGCAGACCTGGGGCAGAAGGGGCACTGAGAGAGAGAGAGTTGCCCTGTGGAGATCCCTGCTGGTGAGTGAGCAGCATGCACTGGGGTGGGGGTCCGGGTCAGGGTGCGCCCCATGTGGGAGGCAGGGTTCTGGAAGGGAACGTGGAGAGGATTCATTGTGTGGACTCAGGTGAGTTTTCCTTTTCCTTTTAAAGTCTCTTCTGCCCCATGTCCTCAACTGGCCTTATTCTCCATCCCCGTGAACTATAGGGCGCCCGCTCACCTGAGCTTTTGTGGGATGGGTTGCAGAATTTCAGGGTTTCCCCTGTTCCCCTGGAAGAGTGCGGGAAAGGACCTCACACAATCCCCACCTTCAGTTCTCTGACACAGTGCAGGTGATGCCTCTTGGGCATTAACCCGAGTTCAGCAGGGTGTTCCCTGGTCCCCCAGGCACAGGTGTGGCAGTAGCAAGCCCCAGAGCCGTCCCCCAACTTAGCATTATGCCCCCTGTGCCCCCAGGTTAGTGGTAATTGGCTATTAGAAGCATGCAGGAAAATCCTCCAGGTGGGGGCCTGGAGGCGGGCGTAAACCAGACCCCACTCTAGTTGCATTGGGAATAGACGAATTGAGGGTTTCTTTAGAAGAGTAAGTCTGCTTTCCAGAAAAGGCAAGGTCATTGGTCTGTTGAGAATGAAGATAATTACTGCTAAACAACAAGTATGTGTTGCCCCTTCGCCCAGAAACCGAAGCAGGTGTGCAGGCTTTAGGTCAGAGGTGCCTTCTTCTCCACAGCTGAGAACACTTCTCTGCTCTGGCTCCTAGACACCCGAGGTTTTGAAAGTCAGCATCAGAGTCAGCGAGGCAGATTGTCACAGGACGCCAGTGTTCAGAGAAAGCACAGGTATGTTTGGCAAAATGTCCTATCTATGTCAGGGCTGGAGGTAAAACCTCTCATTATACCAAACCTCCTGGGCTTTTGTCTTTTCTCTAGTTGAGCCACAAAGTAAAATTGAAGTAGCTGTCAGCATTCTGCGTTTGGTGCAAGAATTACTTAGTTTCCCTGCAGATAGAACTTTGCAGGGGATCACAATTTCTCTGTCCATTTATTGCTTACAAATGTATTTTGACCATCTGTTTCCTAGGAACCCTCTTTTATTAGAAAGGGAAGGTGAGATTCACTCTGTGCCTGTTTGTAACATCTAATTTGTTCCTTCCTGTAACACTGTTTATTCAATTATGCCTTAGATATGGTTGAGTGGTCAGCATCTAGAGTTAGGTGGCTTTTATCATCTGATACAGACTTGGATGATGTCATTTGACAAAGGTGATGTTTCATCATTGATTAGTTTATTCATCAGAAGAGTTAAAATTAGGGTGGAGGGAAAATTCAAAATTATCCAAAGCGGCCTGTTCCTGTTTAAAAGTTGAGCTTGACTTTCTAGTTTTACTAAAAGTATTATCTCGATATTTTGAGGTGCCATATTCTCTCTGTATTTTCTTTGGTGGTGGAGTCAGAAGGAGAGTCTGGGAATTCTTTCGGAGAGTGGCATGCTGGTGGCTTCAAGGGGCTTGGCATCAGGAGCCTTGGGGTGAATTCTGCAACTGCTTGTCTGACCCTGGGTGCATCTCCCAGAGGTTTTGTTTCCTCTTATGAAATCACCGGCAGATAATGTTCTGCTTGAAGGGGAACCCTCCCATCCTGTTGGTGGGAATGCAAAGTGGTGCAGCCAGTCTAGGAAACAGTGTGGGGGTTCCTCAAAAAGTTAAACATTGAACAACCCCATGATCAAGCTATTGCTCTCCTAGGTATTTACCCAAAGGATACAAAAATGTGGATTCAAAGGGGGTCCATGCACCATGATGTTTAGAGCAGCAATGTCCACAGTAGCCAAATTATGGAGAGAATCCCAAAGTCCATGCACTGATGACTGGATCAAGCAGATGTGGGATACCTATATATAATGGAATATGACCCAGCTTCAAAAAGAATGAAATCTTACCACTTGCAAGGATGTGGATGGACATAGAGTGTATTAAGCTAAGCAAAATCAGTGAGGAAAGACTAATATCCTATCCTCTCATGCTTGTGGAATTTCAGAAAGAAAACAGATGAACAGAGTGTTGGGGTGATGAGAGAGGCAAACTAGGAAATAGACTCAACCTTGGAGAACAAACTGAGCGTTGCTGCAGGACAGGGGTGTGGGGGGAAGAGTTAAATGGGTGAGGGGTATTAAGGAGGGTACTTGTGATGAGCACCAGGTACTGTATGCAGGTGAGGAATCACTAAATCCTACCCCTGAAGCGAATATTCCATGGCATGTGAACTAACTGGAATTTAAGTAAAAGAAGAAAGGAAAAAGTGTTCTGCTTCATGAAGAGTGAGGTAAAATTGTAGTGATTCGGGCTGTACTATTCTATAGAGGATAGATGTAAAACACCCTGTTGTAGGATACACTAGTTTCTTATCACATAAGGAGTCCTCAGAGAGCTGCAATGAAAGATTCAGGTCTCAGAGCATCTTCATGTTCCACTGATATGTTACAGTTTGCACAGGTAGGAAAGAAGGTGGAGAGAAAGGCAACAGAAGGGGAAAGTAGGTGTGAACCTTTCATTAGTTAGCATTATATCTTTCTCATGAAAGCCTTGCGCCAGTGTGATTTTGGAAGAAGAGGGGGAATCCGGGAGCATTGGAGGAGACAGGGGAGTTCCAGGTCTGGGTAAAGCTGACAGGGGTCCCAGATGAGAGCTGAATGCATTCTGCAGCAGGGTGTGGGCAGGGTGGGCTCCAGGGGTGGCTGTGGGTCTCCTGGGTGAGAGTTGTGACAGGTGAGGGCTGTGTGCAAGTTCCTGGCTGAGGACAAGGGAGGCACAGGCGGAGAGCTGGCAGAGAACCTTCTTCTGGGCCACCAGCCTCACCCAACACACACAGCCTCATCTTCTGTCCCTGTCACTCCAATTCAGACTTCTCCGAAGGTGAGTGAGAACACATCAAGAGCATTCTGAACAAAAGGGAAAGCATGTGCAATGGCTCTGGGGCAGGAGATTTCCAGGTATGTCCAGGAGCAGCAAGAAGGCCCTGTGGCCACAGGAGACAGCTTAGGACATGAGCTCAGAGAGGTGACAGAAAGCCATTCCAGGGCTATAACCCCATGAGACCCTGTTTCACTAGGCCATCCTGGCTACAGTGTTGAGAACAGATGACAGAGGGTTGAAGACGGCAAGGCAGGTCAATGACGAGGCTTTTCCAGGAACTCAGGCACTGTGGACCAGACAGGTGGCCTTGGATGGAGTGGTTAGACCTATTCTGGGTCTATTTTGAAGATGGAGCTCACAGGATTTGCTGATGGGTTAGCTATTAGGAGCAGGAGAACGGAGGCGTTGGGGTAACTCCCAGCTGTTGTGGGTTGTCCTGATCGAGGGGAAGGAGAGTGTTTCTGGGGATAGGAGGTAGTCTGTGTTCCGCATCCTGAGGAAGGTGCCTTTCCCGGTGGGTCTGCTGATATTTGTGTCTGGGAGAACCTTTCACATCTCCTCCCTCAGAAATGCTCAAGTACAAGTATCCCCCACTTTTTAAGCGTTCACAGTAAGACACTGGGCTTTCTTGAAAGAACTATGTTATTACCCAGCTTCAGGAAGAGGAAGAGACCTGAAGAGGCTTTCCCTCTTATGCAAAAAGGTGAACAGTGAGAATCGCGTTCAGCATCTGTTTTGGGGAGAAGCACAACAGAGGCAGCGTGCACCCCAACCAGCTCCTTCCGCTGGGAACAGCTATCCACATCCAGCCACCAGCACTTTGAATGGTGTCTGTGAGCCTCTGCTGTGCTTTATCTTCATTTATGCTGGGCCTCCCTTAGAAACTTGTGTCCTGAGGCCTAAGAAAAGCCAAAGAGAAGGAATTTTGGAGTCTGAGCACACTGTCTAATTGTTCCGTGTAAATTAATGGCCATTCCTTCTTGACACCATTTCTGCTGTGCAAGGTTTCTCAGAAGCCCTGTACTTTCAAAGCCAGGGAAACCTATACCCGATGCTTCAGGGTTAGTTTTAGTCTCCATGCTGGACAGAACATTTCATGACTGTCGGATTTTCTCACTTCAACATTGAGACTTGGACCACCTTCACCCGTTTCTACCACCCCATCCCCGAATCTGGCACCTACCAATCTGCTCTCAGTGTCTATGTGTTCAGTATTTGTTTATTCCTCGTGGAATGTACATGAGAGCATCTGGTATTGGTCTTTGTGTGTCTGAGTTACTTGGCATAAGGCCCCCAAGGTCTGTGTTTCCATGTCTGGTTCTTGTGAATAATGCTGCAGTGAACGTGGGAGTGCATCTGTCTTTTTGAGGCAGTATTTTTGTGTTCTCCGAATCAATACTCAGTAGAGCCATTACTGGGTCATGGGGTAGTTGCATTAATTTTTTCAGGAACCTCCATACCGTTTGTCACAGTGGCTGCACCAATTTCCATTCCCACCAACAATGCTCAGAGTCCTCTCGTCTGCACACCCTTGACCCCACCTGGTGTCTGTCTCTGGGACAATAGGTGTTCCAACACTTGTGAGGGAATAACCAGTTTTGGGTTTGACTGATGTTTCCCTGACGATATTTAGTGATGTCGAACAACTTTTTCTGTCTGTTGGCACCTGTGAGCTGTCTTTGGAAAGTATCTATTCACATATTCCCCACATTTTTTATACAGTTTTTTTTGTTTGTTTGTTTTGATTTGTATGAGTGTTGTGTGTATTTTGGATGTTAGCCTCTTCTCACACATATGATTCGCAGATATTTTTTTTCTTATTGGGTCTGTGGCCTTGTAAGTTTTTGCTGGTTTCTTTTTCCGTGTGGAAGATTTCAGTTGAAGTTGTTCCACCTGTTTATTTTTGCTTTTGTTGCCTTTGCATTTGGTGTCCAATCTGAAGACTCTTTGCCAAAACCAATGTTGAGAGACTTAGTACCTGTGTCTTCTTGGAGGTTTATGGATTCAGGTCTTACGTTCATATCATTCATCCATTAAAAATTTTGTGTGTGGTGTAAGAAAGTGACCCAGTTATATTCTTCTGCATTTAGTGTCCAGTTTGCCTGTTACCGCTCACTGAAGAGACAGTCCTTCCCTCATGGCATATCTTCTGCTGCTGTGTCGTAAGTTAGGATCATCTACGTGTGGGTAAGTTTCTGAGCTTTCTGTTCTGTTCCACTGACCTGGTGTCTGTGTTTCTGCCAGTACCATCCTGTTTTGATGACAACAGCTTTGTAATCTAGCTTGAAATCCAACAGTGTGTTGTCTGCACCTTTCTTTCTTCACGTTGCTTTGGGTATTTGGGGTGTTTTATGATTCCATACAAGTTTGAGGACTGTTTTCTATTTGCTCGAATAATGCCACTGGAATTCAGATAGGGATTTCATCACATGTGTCAATTGCTTTGGGTACGATGGACATGTTCACATAATTAACTCTTCCAGTTAAGGAGCATGGCGTATGCTTCCATTTGTTTGTGTTGCCTTCCAAATCTTTGACCCATACATCCTGCCCCCCTCGACACACATGTTTTTCATTTCTTTTCTGCCATGTGTTGAGTGTACTATGTCTTTCTCATTCTTGGTTGCTTTTATTCCTAAATTTTTTTTGATGCAATTGTAAATGGCATTGTTTTTTTAATTTCTCTTTGCGAAAGTGTGTCATCAGTATACAGAAATGCAAGAAGTTGGGTCATCTGGGTGGCCCCATAGGTGAAGCGTCTGCCTTCAGCTCAGGTCATGAACCCAGATTTCTGGGTTCGAGCCCCGTGTTGGGCTCCCCGCTTACAGAGGGTCTGTTTCTCCCTCTTTCTCACACTCCCCCTGCTCGTGCTTTTTCTCTTCCTGTCAAATAAATAAATAAAATTTGAAAATACATAAAGACAACAGGTCTCTGCATATTGACTTTATATCCTGCAGCTTTCTTGAATTTGTTTATTCTAACAGGTTTTTTTTTTTTTTTTTGTGGAATCAGTCGGGATTTCATGTCATTTGCAAATAGTGACAGTTTTCCTGTGTGGATTTCATATCTTTCTTTTTTTAAAATGATGTCACCCTACAGTACTTCATTTGTTTTTGATGTAGTGTTCCATGATTCATTGTTTGCATATAACACCAAGTGCTCATTATGACACATGCCCTCCTTTTTTAAAAAAAGAATTTATTTATTTATTCAACAGATATAGAGACTGCCAGCGAGAGAGGGAACACAAGCAGGGGGAGTGGGAGAGGAAGAAGCAGGCTCACAGCGGAGGAGCCTGTTGTGGGGCTCGATCCCATAATGCCGGGATCACACCCTGAGCCAAAGTCAGACGCTTAACCGCTGTGCCACCCAGGGGCCCCAACAGGTGCCCTCCTTAATACCCATCACCAGGTTAACCCATTACCCTACCCCTCCCTTTCTGCAACCTTCAGTTTGTTTCCCAGTGTCAATAGTCTCTCATGGTTCATCTCCCCCTCTCATTCCCCCCCTTCACTTTTCCCTTCCTTCTTCTAATGTCCTCCATGCTACTCCTTCCATTCCACATAGGAGTGAAACCATATGATAATTGTCTTTCTCTGCTTGACTTAATTTCACTTAGCATAATCCCCTCCTGGTCCATCAACGTTGGTGCAAATGGGGGGTATTCATCCTTTCTGATGACTGAGTAATATTCCATTGTATAGATGAACCACATCTTCTTTGTCCAATCATCTGCTGAAGGACATCTTGGCTCCTTCCACAGTTAGGCTATTATGGACATTACTGCTATGTACATTGGGATACAGGTGCCCCTTCTTTTCATTACTCTGTGTCGATGGGGTAAATACCCAGTAGTTCAATTGGTGGGTCTTAGGATAGCTCTGTTTTTAACGTCTTGAGGAACCTCCATATTGTTTTCAAAAGTGGCTGTACCAGCTTGAATTCTCACGAGTAGTGTAAGAGGGCTCCCCTTTCTTCACATACTCTCTGACTTTTTTTTATTTCTGTCTTGTTAATTATTTTTCAAGATTTTATTTATTCATTCCACAGAGATAGAGACATCCAGCGAGAGAGGGAACACAAACAGGGGAGTGGGAGAGGAAGAAGCAGGCTCATAACGGAGGAGCCTGATGTGGGGTTTGATCCCATAATGCCAGGATCACGCCCTTAGCCGAAGGCAGAGGCTTAACCTCTGTGCCACCCAGGTGCCCCCTGCCTTGTTAATTTTAACATTTCTAACTGGTGTAAGGTGGTATCTCATTGTCATTTTGATTTGTATTTGCCTGATGGCAAGTGATGTGGAGCATTTTTTCATGTGTCTGTTGGCCATTTGTATGTCTTCTCTGGAGAAGTATCTCTTTGTGTCTTCTGCCCATTTTTTTGATGTCAAGTTTGAGGAGTTCTTTATAGATCTTGGATACCAACCCTTTATCTGTAATATCATTTGCAGATATCTTCTTCAATTCCATAGGTTGCCTTTTTGTTTTTTGATCATTTGCTTTGCCAAGCAGAAGCCTTTTATCCTGATGAAGTGCCAATAGTTCATTTTTTGCTTTTATTTCCTGTGCCTTTAGAGACGTGGCTTGCAAGAAGTTGTTGTGTCCAAGGTTGAAGAGTTCTTTTGATTTTGATATGAGACAGGAATCCATTATCTTATTTTCCTGATTGTATTCGAGTCCTCTGTCTTTCTTGGTGAGTCTAGCTAAGTTGGTCAGTTTTGTTTATCTTTCCAAAAAAGGCTGCTCTCATTTTCATTGTTTTTTTTTTTGTCTTTTTAGTCTCCGTTGGATTTATTAATGCATTCCTTTTTGTTATTTCCTTATTTCTACTAATTTGGGGCTTTGTTTGTTGTTTTTTTTTTTCTACTTATTTACCACATAAAGCAGGTTGTTTATTGGAGAGCATTTTCATGGATTGATGAAGACTTTAATTTCTATGAATGTCCCCCATAAAGCTACTTTTGCTGCATCCCATAAGTTTTTGTAGGTTGTCTTTTTCATCAGTGACCAGGTACTTCTAAAAGTTTTTTGATTTCTTCTTTGACTGTTGGATGTTCAGTAGCATGTTGTTAAATCTCCACATATTTTTTAAGATTATTTTAGTATCTGACAGAGAGTGAGACAGCGAGAGAGGGAACACAAGCAGGGGGGTGGGAGAGGGAGAAGCAGGCTTCCCACTGAGCAAGGAGCCTGATTTGGGGCTAGATCCCAGGATCCGGGGTCAAGACCTGAGCTGAAAGCACATCCTTAACGACTGAGCCACCCAGGCCCCAAAAATCTCCACCTATTTTTGACTGTCCCATTTTTTTCTTGAGACTGATTTCTAATTTCATATCATTGTGGTTGGACAAGATTTGAAGCAGAAGGTGAAAAGAGCATTCAGATGAAAGGTTTGTTTCCTGGAGGGTTTTCTGAGGGCAGACCATGAGTTCAGTGGGGATGGAGGAAGGTTTTGTGAGACGGGGGGTGGGGTTAACCCTCGTTAGAATTACTGACTACTACCATGCAGGCTGTGTGCTACCGTTCACACCATAGTCCTGATGGACTTGTACTTCATTAAATATTTTCTAGGAGGTGTAGGCATAGCCTTTACTTAAAGAAAGGTGCCATGTGGGTTCATGGCATTACCCCAGGTCAGCAACCAGGATGTATGGTATTGTGGGGGATCAGAAGCAGGCTTTCTGTGGGAAGCGACAGAAATAGGGTATGGTGAGCTCCATGACCATAGGTGAGGTCCCTAGTGACCCACTGGGTGTTGGGTTCTGTGGATCTGTCTCATCAGGTGCTGTGGAATTCAGGGACACCCTCCTGTCTGTGGATTTGTGTGGAGACAGGTAGACATCAGTGTCTGGTCAGGCACGAGGGTCGCAATGGACCACCACCAGAGGTGCAGCGTGCGGGGGAGCCACTGCTTGTTTTCCCCGAAAGCTGACCAGGGTCTGTGACCGTGATTCCTAGCAGCTGCAAGGGAAGAGGAGGCCGGGGTGGTGCACACTTCCTAGACTTGTGCTCAGGACTAGTCTGGAGCCCACTGAAGTCAGCCACACCTGGCACAGAAGGCACCCAGTCAGTGTAGCTGTGGGCACTGCTCCCATGGCACTTTTGGGCCGGCTCCATGCTGCCACCTCCTGCTTTTCATCATCATCTTCAAGGTCATGTGCCTCTGCTCTTGCCCCATGGCCTCCGGGGTATTGTCCGTCCTCCATCTGGCCCTCGTCCCTGGTGCCCTGTGCAGTCCGATGCCAGGGTAGCCTTCTTGAGACAAACATCTGGCCCTGATGGAAAACTTCCATGGATCTCGTGTGATGCGAGGATGATGCCCTGCCCTGGAAGGGGGCTGCAGGTCCAAAATCAGGAGAGCCATGTCTCCCTTTTCAGCATGGCCTGCACTCCCCTCAGTCTTCTTCAGGGAAGCTCTCCCCACTTCCTGAGCTGACAGCTCTGAACTTAAAAATGAATGTTATTTTACATATCTCTATGCTTTAGTTCATCCATGGCATGTCTTTCAACCCCTTTAGTGGGTTTTTTTTTTTTAGCAGTTCTGAAGGGCTGTCTGCTCAAGGAGGGGATGACCTGGGCAGGGCAGCTTTCCCTCTCATCTCCCTCAGCATGTCTCTGAGCCCTGCGGCCAGCTGTCCCACTGAGGATTGAGGGACCTGAGCCAGCCCATCCTGAGCCCAGGCTGTGTCAGCTCATAGACTGATGCGTGTCGGAGCGGTGGGCAGCTGGCATGGGCCAGGGGCAGGCAGTGTCTCCTTCTCATTCTTTCCCTCCCTTCCTCCCAGAAGTAGCTCAGAGCAGCCTTCAACCCCTGCATCTCCAGATCCCTTGACCTGTGCCTCCTGTGTTCAGCTGGTGACCTTGGAGTTTCGCATGGATTCTACCTCCCGTACCCTCTCCCATAGCAGTTCCTTGATCAGGGGAGGGGTCGGACCCTTGTCTGCTTTTGGTCTTCTTCCTGTCCCGCACCGAGCCCACCGACCGTTTCATCTTCCATGTATGTGCTTGGAAGCAAGCCCATCCACAGAGAACCTATTAGACAAATGGATCCAGGCAATGAACATTGAAGTAGAGATCCAGAATCCATAATAAACCTGCTCTGAAACCTGTCCCAAAGTCTGTGACTCTCTCACACTGAAACAGAAACAATAATAGCTTTCTGGACTGTGAAGTGATATGTGTCTCTACTTCCAGTCTTGAATGCATAGGTGCTGAACCTGGACAGAAAGGGACCATGGCTCCCGTGGGCTGGGATCCACAGTAAGAACGCAGTGAAATCTGAATTTTAGGCATTAAGTGAATAATTATTGTAGAGTGAATCCCAAGTAGGGCTTTTGCACATTGCACAGGAAAAGCTTTTTCAAAGAGGTTTCTGAAAGAAAATTTTTTTTTTTTAAATTTATTTTAATTCCATTAGAGCTAACATACAGTGTTACATTCGTTTCAGGTGTACAGTAGAGTGATTCAGTAATTCTATATATTACAAAGTGGTAATCAAGAAAAGTGTCCTCTTAATCCCCTTCATCTATTTCACTCATCCCTCTATCCACCTCCTCTCTGGTAACCATCCGTTTGTTCTCTATTGAAAAGAGTTTGTATTTTGGTGTATCTCCTTTTTCTCTTTTAGTTATTTATTTTTGTTTGTTTTTTAAATTCCCCATTAGAGTGACATCATATGGGATTTGTCTTTCTCTGACTGACTGATTTTAGTTTGGATAATACTCTCTAGCTCCATCCATGTGTCTGCAAATGGCAAGGTTTCATTCTTTTTCAAGCCGAGTAATACTCCATTGTGTGTGTGTGTGTGTGTGTGTGTGTGTGTGTGAATACACACATCTATCATCTCATTTGTCAATTTTTCTACAGACACTTGGCTTGCTTCCATATTGTGATATTGTAAATAATAGTGCAAGAAACATAGGGGTGCACGTATCCTTTTTACTTACTGTTTTCCTATTCTTTGGGTAAATACGAGTAGTGTGATTGTTGGATCGTAGGGTAGTTCTATATTTAATTTTTTGAGGAAACTTCATACTGTTTTCCACGGTGGCCACCACAGTTTGCATTCCCACCCACAGTTCACGAGGATTCCCCTTCATCCACATCCTCCCAACACCTGCTCTTTGTTGTGCTTTTGATGTTAGCCATTCTGACAGGTTTGATGTAATACCTCATTGTCCTTTGGATTTACATTTTCCTGATGATGGGTGATGGTGAACATCTTTTCACGGGACTGTTGGCCATTTGTATTTCTTCTTTGGAGAAATGTCTGTCCATGTCTTCTGCCTATTTTTTAACTGGATTATTTGTTTTTTGGGGGGTCGAGTAGAATCAATTGTATATGTTTTGAACACTATTCCTTTATTGCATATGATCTTTGCAAATATCATCTCCCTTTGAGTAGGTTGTCTTATGATTTTTACGTTTTCATTGTTCTTCTGCTGTGTGGAAACTTTTTATTTTGCTGTATTCCCAATAGTTTATTTTTGCTTTCATTTCCTTTGCCTCAGGACACAGTCTAGAAAAACGTTGGTATGGTCCATGTCAAGAAGTTACTGTCTTCCCTCCTGTAGGATTTTTATGGATTCAGGTCTCATATTGAGGTCTTGAAACTCTTTTGTGTTTGTCTGTATTGTGTAAGAAAGCAGTCTAATTTCATTCTTTTGTGCGTAGCTGTCTAGTTTTCCCAACACCATTTGCTGTAGAGACTGTCCTTTTCCCTTTTGATATCGTTGCTTGCTTTGTGGAAGATTCATGGACCACATAATTATCGGTTTCTGTCTGAACTTGTATCCTGTTCCTTTGGTCGCTGTTTCTATTTTTGTGCCGTACTGTCTTGTTAGGATGACTGCAGCTTTGTAGTATAACCTGAAATCTGAAATAGTGAGTCCTCCAGCTTTGTTTTTCTTTTCCACATTGCACTGTCTGTTCGAAATCTTTAGTGGATCCATACAAATGTTTAGGATTGTTTATTCGAGGTCTTTTGTTCTTTAATTTAAATTCAATTAGCCAACTTACAGTACACCATTAGTTTCAGATGTAGTCTTAAATAAATTTTCAGTCGTGTGTAACACCCAGTGCTCATTGTATCATGTGGCCTCCTTAATGCTACTCACCCAGTTACCCCCCCCCCCAACTTCTCCAACAATCATCAGTTTCTTGCGATAGTTAAGAGTCCATCATGGGTTTTCTCCCTCTCTGATGACTTCCCATTCTATTTTCCCTTCCTTCCCCTATGGTCTTCTTCCTTGTTTCTGATATTCCACATAGGAGTGAAAGCATATGATCATTGTCTTTCTTTCATTGACTTATTCCACTCAGCATAATACCCTCCAGCTCCACCCAGGTCAGTGTGATGGTAAGTATTCATCCTTTCTGATGGCTGAGTAATATTCCATTATATATATATATGATCCACATCTTCTTTATCCATTCATCTGTCCATGATCATCTGCACTCCTTCCACAGTTTGTCTATTATGGACATTGCTGCTATGAACACTGGGGTGCATGTGTCCCGTCTTCACTACATCTGTCTCTTTGGGGTCGATACCCCGTAGTGCAATTGCTGGGACATAGGGTAGCTTTATTTATAACTTCTTGAGGAAACTCTGTACCATTTTCAAGAGTGGCTGTACCGCACTGCATTCTTACAGGGGTGTAAGAGGGTTCCCGTTTCTCCACATCCTCTCCAAGATGTGTAGTTTCATATCTTCTTATTTTTAGATATTCGGCCTCGTGTGGTAGGGCATCTATAGGGGTTTAGATTTCCATTTCCCTGAAGCCAAGCGATATGAAGCATTTATGCATGTATCTTTTGGTCACCAGTATGTCGTCATCATTGAAATGACTTCCCATTTTAATCCATCTCAAGACCTAAAGCTGGGTAAGGCACTGAAGCTGGATGATGCCATCGGTTGGAAGTGTGGAGAATTTCAAAAGATCTCCGTGGAGAGCAAGTTTAAAGGTCAGTGTGAAGCTACTAATTGGATCCGGGGAGATCTCTGAAAGTGGGGGTTGCCTGGGATGGGCTGAGGGGGGCCCTCCGATTTTCCTATGAATCCTTGCTTCAGCCCCAAATGGACAGTTTCCTCCTGTGGGGCAGGGTGAGTCCTCTAGTCGTACAGAGGTGAGCCCAATGCCTGGTGCCTTGGAGGCAGGCAAACGGGGAGGGACCCTCAGCAGAAGACCCAGAGTTAGGTTAGGCCTCAAGAGACTGCAGGTCCGAACTGCCCAGTGCTCAGAGAACTCGCAGGCCGAGTGAGATGAGGGTACAAGGACGGGTGAGTGTGAGCCTGAGGTTCCATCCGGAAGGGCCCACAAAGGTCGGGGTTCAGCAGAAGGAGCTCTCAGGGGGTGCCCCAATTCTCTTGCCCTGAATGCTCTGTTGTGCCCCAAAATGGTACAGTTTACTGTGGGTTGCAGGCGGAGTCCTACGGTGGGTCTTGGGTGTCCCCAATCCGCTGGAGTGGGGTGCCAGGACCCCGGGGAGGGGCCCCTCTGTGGCCAACCTTGGGTAAGGGTTAGTGTTCAGGAGCCCGGCAGGGTCAATCTGCAGGCTGTGCGGCGAGCTCTGTGGAGGGCTGAGAGGAGGCCATTGGGGAGGGTGAGCATGGGCCTCAGGGTTGGGGCACGGGGGGCTGCCAAAGGATGGGGATGGGCTCCGGGGGCCTCCCCAAGTTCTCGTGCCCTGTAGGCTCTGTAGAGCCCCAAGGGGCACGGTTTCCTGTCGGGTGGCAAGCTGAGTCCTGCGGTGGGGCACAGGTATCCCAATTACCCGGGTCTGTGGTGTAAGGCTCCTGGGGAGGCCCCCAAACCCACGGCAGACCTAGGGCTAGGGATAGGCCCAGGAGCCCCGCAGGCCCGATCTGTTGGCTGTATGGCGCGCTACACGGGCTGAGGTGAGGATGTGGGGAGAGTGAGCATGGGCCTCAGGGTTGGGGTGCGGGAGGCCACCGAAGTTCGCTGGTGGCTCAGGAGGGCCCTCCTGGTTCTCCCGCCCTGAATGCTCTATGGCCTCCCAAGGCACACGGTTTCCTGCAGGGTGGCAAACTGAGTCCTGCTGTGGGGCTCAGGTGTCCCGAATCCCCGCGGCTGCGGCTCTAGGCTCCTGGGGAGGGGCCCCTCCACAGATGAACTATGGTTAGGGTTGGGGCCCAGGAATCCCACAGGCCAGATCTGCCCACTATGTGGCAAGCTCCGCCCTGGGCTGAGTTGAAGGTGCGGGGTGGGGTGAGCATGGGCTTCACGGTTGAGTTTAGGGATCGCCTAAGTTCGCCGGGGGCTCTGGGGGCCCTCCTGGTTCTTCCGCCCTGAATGCTCTACAGCCTCCCAAGGGGCACAGTTTCCCGCGGGCTGGCAGGCTTTATCCTTCAGTGGGGCTCAGGTGTCCCCAGTCCCTGGGGCTGCGGCACCGGGCCCCAGGGGAGGGGCCCTACCCAGCCGACCTAGGGTCAGGTGTAGGCCCCAGGAACCCGGCAGGCCTGATCTGCCGGCTCTGTGACGAGTTCAGTGGCAACCTGAAGGGAAGGCGTGGGGCGGGATGAGTGTGGGCCTCAGGGTTGGGGTGTAGGGGCCACCGAGGATCCCTGGGGGCTCAGGGGGGCCCTACCAGTTCTCTTGCATGGGATGTTCTGTGGCGCCCCAATGGGCATGGTTTCCTGAGGGGTGGCAGGATGAGTCCCGTGGTGGGGCTCAGGTGTACCCAATCCCTGGGGTTAGGGTACAGATTAGGGTATGGGTTGAGGTTAGGGTATGGGTTAAGGTTAGGGTATGGGTTACGGTTAGGGTATGGGTGAGGGTAGGGGTTAGGGTTAGGGTAAGGAGAGGGTACGGGTTAGGGTTGGGTTTTGGGGTTACAGGTTAGAGGTTATGGGTTAGGGTACAGATTAGGGTTTAGGGTACGGGTTAGGGTTTAGGGTTCGGGTTTAGGGTTAGGGTTAGGGTTGGAGTACGGGTTAGGTTTAGGGTATGGGTTAGGTTTAGGGTATGGGTTAGGGTACGCATTAGGGTACGGTTTAGGGTACAGGTTAGGGGACGGTTTAGAGTAAGTGTTGGGGTACGGATTTGGGTACGGCATAGGGTACGGATTAGGGTTAGGGTACGGGTTAGGAAACACGTTAGGGATTGGCATTGGGTACGGTTTAGGGTTAGGGTATGGGTTAGGGTACGGGTTAGGGTACAGATTAGGGTTAGGTATGGGTTAGGGTATGGGTTAGGGTCCAGGTTAGTGATAGGGTATGGGTTAGTTTATGGGTTAGGGTACGGGTTAGGGTATGGGTTAAAGTTAAGGTAAGGGTACTGGTTAGGGTTAGGGTAAGGGTTACAGTTTAGTGTTTAGGGTTACGGTTAGGGTATGGGTTAGGGTTAGGTTATGGGTAGGGTTAGGGTACGGGTTATGGTATCAGTTAGGACATGGGTTAGTGTCAGGTTTTAAGGTTTAGGGTTAAAGTTAGGGTATGGGTTAGGGTACTTGTTAGGGTTACGGTTAGGTTTAGGGTACGGTTTAAGTTATGTGTTAGGGTACAGTTTAGGGTTAGGGTTAGGGTATGGGTTAGAGTACGTTTTAGGGTTACGGTTAGGGTTAGGGTACAGGTTAGGTTTAGGGTTAGGGTACGGGTAGGGTTAGGGTTAGGGTACAGGTTAGGGTTAGGTTTAGGGTTAGGTTACGGGTTATGGGTAGGGTTAGCTGAAGGGGTAGGGTTAGGGGTTAGGGTTAGGGGTTAAGTTTTAGGGTTTAAGGTTAGGTGTTAGGGTTTAGGCTTAGGGTTAGACCCCAGTAGGCCAGCAGGACCGATGCGCCTGCTGTGCGGGGAGCGGAGGAGTGGGACGAGGTGAGGGCGCTGGCGAGCAGGAGTATGGTATCCAGCGTTTTGGCGCAGGAGGCCTTTGAACATTGCTAGAGGCTCGGAGGGCCCTGCCCGTTCTCCCGCCCTAAATGACCAGTGACGCCCCAGCGGGCCGATGTCGACGGCGCGGCAGGGTGAGTCCGGCACTGCAGCTCGGGTGTCCCCAATCCCCGGCTTTGGTCACCAGTCCCCTTGTGAGGGCCCCCTCTGGGGCCAATCTAGTGTTAGCGTTAGCCCCCAGGAGGCCAGCAGGCCCCATACGCCAGCTGTGCGGTGAGCGGAGGGGCGGGCCATGGTGAGGGACTGGCGAGCTGGAAGGTGGTACCCAAAGTTTTGGCGCCGGGGGCCCTCGAATGTCGCCGGGGACTCAGAGGGCCCTGCCCATTCTCTTGCCCTGAATGAGTGGCGGCTCCACTAGCAGCCCGAGTGGTGGCGGGGCGGCAGGGTGGGTCTGGCGCTGAGGCTCGGGGGTCTCCAATGCCAGACGTTGCAGCATGAGGCCCCTTGGGAGAGGCCCCTTGGGGGCCGACCTAGGGTAAAGGTTAGCTCTTGGAGGCCGTAGGCACAATCCGCAGTCTGGGGCGAATGGAGACGCGGTCGAAGATCAGGGCGCTGGCGAGCAGGAGAGTGGGCCCCAGCCTTTTGGCGCTGGGGGCCTTCGAAGGTCACCGGGGCAGGGAGGGCCCTGCCCATTCTCCAGCCCTGAATGATCGGCGGTACCCTAGTGGCCCGGGTGTGGGTGGGGCGGAACGGTGAGTCCAGCGTTGTGACTCAGGGGTCCCCAATCCCTGGCGTTCGGCGGCAGTCCCTTTGGGAGGGGCCCCTTGGAGGCCGACCTAGGGTTAGGGTTAGCCCCCAGGAGGCTGGCAGGCTCGATCCACCGGCTCCGTGGCAAATGGAGGGGTGGGCCAAGGTGAGGTCGCTGGCGAGCGGAAGCGTGGGCCCCAACATTTTGGCTCGGTGGGCCTTCGAATGTCGCAGGGGGCTCGGAGGGCCCTGCTCGTTCTCCCGCCATGAAGGACCGGCGACGCCCTTAGCTCCCTGGGTGGCAGCGGGGTGGCAGGGTCAGTCCTGCACTGGTGCTTGGGTTTCCCCAATCCCCAGCGTTGCGGCGCCAGGCCCCTTGGGAGGGGCCCCTCGGGGACTGTCCTAGGGTTAGGTTAACCCCCAGGAGGCCGCAGTCCAGATCCGCCGGCTGTGCAGTGAGCCGAGGGATTGACCGTGGTAGGGCGCAGTCGAGCGGTAGCGTGGTACCCAGCGTTTTGGCGTGGGGGCCTTCTTATTTTACCAGAGGCTCAGAGGGCCCTGCCAGTTATCCCGCCCTGAATGCCCGGCGGCACCCCTAGCGGCCCACGTGGCGGCGGGGCGGCAGGGTGAGCCCGGCGCTGGGGCTTGCAGGTCCCCAATCCCTGCCGTTGCGGCACCAAGCCTCTTGGGAGGGGCCACTCTGGGGCCCACCTAGGGTTACGGTTAGCCCCGAGGAGCCCGGGAGGCAGGATCTGCCAGCTGTGTGGCTAGAGGGGGGGCAGGCCAAGGTGAGGGCGCTGTAGAGCGGGAGCATGGGCCTCAGCGTTTTGGCATGGGGGACCTACGAATGTCACCGGGGGCTCGGAGGGCCGTGCCCATTCCCCCACCCTGATTGGCCAGCGGCGCCCCAAGTGCCCCGGGTGGCGGCAGAGGGGCAGGTTGAGTACATCGCTGGGGCTTGTGGGTCCCCAATGTCTGGCGTCGCGGTGCCAGGCCCTTTGGGAGTGCCCTTCGGGGGCCGACCTAGGGTTAGGGTTAGCCCCCAGGAGGCCGGCAGTCCGGATATGATGGCTGTGGGGCGAGCGGAGGGGTGGGCCGAGGTGAGGGTGCTGGGGAGCGGGATTGTGGGCCCCTGCATTTTGGCGCTGGAGGCTTCAAATGACGCTTGTTTCTCCAGGGCCCTGTCCCTTCTACCGCCCTGAATGACCAGCGGCGCCCCTAGCGGCCCGTGTGGCAGTGTTGTGGGAGGGTGAGTCTGGCTCTGGGGCTTGGAGTCCCAGATCCCAGGCTTAGTGGCACCAGGACCCTTGGGAGGGGCCCTAGGGTTAGGGTTAGCCCCAAGGAGACCGTCAGGCCCAATCCGCACACTGTGCGGCGAGCGGAGGTGCGGGCCCAGGTGAGGGCGCTGGGGAGCAGGAGCGTGGGAACCAGCGTTTTGGCGTGGGGAGCCTTTGAAGGTCACCGGTGGCTCAGAAGGCCCTGCCCTTCTCTCGCTCTCTATGACCGGCTGCGCCCCTAGCGGCCCGGGTGGGTACAGTGCGGCAGGGTGAGTCTGGCTCTGGGGCTCTGAGTCACCAATCCCCAGCATTGCAGAGCCAGGCTTCTTGGGATGTCCCCACAGGGCCGACCTAGGTTTTGGTTAGCTGCCAGGAGCCCAGCAGGCCCTATCCACCAGCTCTGAAGCAAGCGGAGGGGCGGGCCGAGGTGAGGGCACTGGCGAGCAGGATCCAGGGAGCCAACGGTTTTGCACGGGGAGCCTTCAATGGTCAGCGTGGGCTCGGAGGGCCCTGTCCGATCTCCTGCACTGATTGACCGGCGGGGCCTCTAGTGGATCGGGTGGCTGAAGGGCAGCAGGGTGAGTCCGGCACATGGGCTCGGGGTCCCCATCCCCAGTGTTGCGACGCCAGGCCCCTTGGGAAGGTCCCCTCGGGGGCCGACCTATGGTTAGGGTTAGCCTCCAGGAGCGCCGCAGGCCCGGTACACCACCTGTGCGTCGAGCGGAGAGTTGGGCCGAGGTGAGGGTCCTGGTGAACATGAGCCTGGGCCCAAGCGTTTTGGTTCGGTGTGCCTTCGAATGTCGGCAGGGGTTCGGAGGGCCCTCCAGTTCTCCCACCCTGAATGAATGGCGGCGCCCCTAGCAGCCCATGTGGGGTGGGGCGGCAGCGTGAATCCGGCGCTGGGGCTTGGGGGTCCCCAATCCCTGGCATTGCGGAGTCAGGCCCTTTAGGAAGGGACCTTCAGGGGCTGTCCTAGGGTTAGTGTTAGTGCCCAGGAGGCCGGCAGGCCTGAGTCGCTGGCTCTGCGAAGAGTGGAGGTGTGGGCCGAGTTGAGGGTGATGCAGAGCGGGAGCGTGATCCCCAGCGTTTTGGCGCCCTGGGCCTTCGAATGTTGCCATGTCTCGAAGGGCCCTGCCTGTTCTCCTGCCCTGAATAACCAGCGGCGCGCTTTGTGGTTCCGTTGGCGGTGGGGTGGCAGGGTGATTCCCGTGCTGCAGCTCAGGTATCCCCAATCCCCGGCGTTGCAGCACCACGCCGCTTGGGAAGGGCCCCTCGGTGGTCGACCTAGGGTTAGAATTTGCCCCCAGGAGGCCGGCAGGCCTGATCCGCGGGCTCTACTACGAGCGGAGGTGCGGGCCGAGATGAGGATGCTGGCGAACAGGAGGGTGGGCCCAACCGTTTTGGCACGGGGGGCCTTCGTAGGTCGCCGGGGGCTCGGAGGGCCCTACACGTTCTCCCGCCCTGAATGACCGGCGGCGCCCCTAGCGGCTCGGCTGCTGGCAGAGTGGTAAGGTTAGTCTGGTGCTGGGGTTCGGGGGTCCCCAATCCCCGCATTGCGGTGCCAGGCCCCTTGGGAAGGGCCCCTCGGTGGTCGACCTAGGGTTAGGGTTAACCCCCAGGAGGCCGGCAGTCCCGATCCACCCATTGGGTGGCGAGCGGAGGGGCGGGATGAAGTGAGGGTGCTGAGGAGTGCGAGCCTGGACCCAAGCGTTTTGGTGCGGTGGGCCTTCGAAGGACAAGGGGGGCTCGGAGGCCCCTGCCCGTGCTCACGCCCTGAATGACCAGCGGCGCCTCTAGAGGCCCAGGTGTCAGCGGGGCAGCACGGTCAGTCTGGCGCTGGAGCTCATGGTTCAGCAGTCCCAGGCGTTGAGGCGCCAGGACCCATCGGACGGGTCCCTGGGGGGCCGACCTAGGGTTTGAGTTAGCCCCCAGGAGTCGGGCAGGCCTGATCCGCCCTCTGTCGGGCGAGCGAAGGGGCAGGCCTAGGTGAGGGCGCTGGCGAGCGGGAGCATGGGCCCAAGCGTTTTGGCGCGGGGCGCCTTCAAATGTCACCGTGGGCTAGGAGGGCCCTGCCCGTTCTCATACCCTGTATGACCGGCGGCGCCCCTAGAAGCCCAGATGGTGGCGGAGCGGCAGGTTGAGTCCAACGCTAGGGCTCTGGGGTCCCCAATTACCAGCGTTGTGGCCCCAGACCCCTTGAGAGGGCCCCCTTGGGTGCCGACCTAGGGTTAGGGTTACCCCAGGAGGCCAGTAGGCCCGATCTGCCAGCTGTGCAGTGAGCAGAGGGGCGGGTTGAGATGACGGCGTTGGCGAGCGGGAACGTGGGCCCAAAGTTTTGGAGCGAGGGGCCTTCGAAGGTCACCAGGGGCTCAGAGGGTCCTGCCCGTTCTCCTGCCCTGAATGACCGGGGGTGCCCCTTGTGGCCCGGGTGGCGGTGGGGGGTATGGTGAGTCCGGCGCTGGGGCTCAGGAGTCCCCAATCCCCCTCGTTGCAGCGCCAGGCCCCTTGGGAGGGGCCACTAGGGGGCAGACCTAGGGTTTGGGTTAGCCCCCAGAAGGCCCCCAGGCCTGATCCACCAGCTGTGTGGCGAGCGGGGGGGAGGGCCGAGGTAAGGGCGCTGGCGAGCCGGAGCGTGGGCCCAAGCGTTTTGGTGCGGGGGTCCTTCGAAGGTCGCCGTGGGCTCGGAGGGCCCTGCCCATTCTCCTGCACTGAATGACCAGCGGCACCCCTAGCGGCCCGGGTGGCGGCGGGGCAGCACGGTGATTCCGGTGCTGAGGCTCGGGGGTCCCTAATACCCGGCGTTGCGGCGCCAGGCCCCTTGGGACGGGCCCCTCGGGGGCTGACCTAGGGTTAGGGTTAGCCCCCAGGAGACTGGCAGGCTCGTTCCACCCATGTGCAGAGAATGGAGGTGTGGGTCCAGGTGAGGTAGCTGGCGAGCGGGAGCGTGGGCCAGAGCATTTGGCTTTGGCTCGGGGTGCCTTCGAAGGTCGTAGGTGGCTCAGAGGGTCCTGCCCGTTCTGTCGCCCTGAAGGACTGGCGACGCCCCTAGCACCCCATGTGGCAGCGGGGCGGCAGGGTGCGTCCGGCGCTGGGACTTGGGGTCCCCAATCCCTGGCATGTGGCGCCAGGCCACTTGGGAGGGGCCCCTTGGGGGTGACCTAGGGATAGGGTTAGCCCCCAGGAAGCCAGCAGGCCCGATCCGCCAGCTCTGCAGAGAGCGGAGGGGTGAGCCGAGGTTAGGGCGCTGGCGAGCAGGAGCGTGGAAGCCAGAGTTTTTGTGCGGGGGGCCTTCGTAGGTCGCAGGGGGATCAGAGGGCCCTGCCCGTTCTCCCTTCCTGAATGACTTCCCACGCCCCTAGCGCCCTGGGTGATTGCGGGGTGGCAGAGTGAGTCCAGCACTGGGGCTCGGGGGCCCCAAACCCCTGGCATTGCGGTGCCGGGCTCCTTGGGAGGGGCCTCTCGGGGGCCGACCTAGGGTAAGTGTTAGCCTCCAGGATTCCAGCAGGCCCCTCCCGCCAGCTCTGCGGCAGGCAGAGGGGCAGGCCGAGGTGAGGGCACTAGCGAGAGGGAGTGTAGGCCCAAGCGTTTTGGCGCGGGGGGCTTCAAAGGTCGCCGGGGGCTTGGAGGGCCCTGCCTGTTCTCTCGCCCTGAAAGACTGGCGGCGCCCCTAGCAGCCCAGGTTGCTGGGGGGTGGCAGGGTGACTCCGGCGCTGGGCTCGGGTGTCCACAATCCCCGGCGTTGTGGCGCCAGGCCCCTTGGGAGGGGCCCCTCGGGGGCTGACCTAGGGTTAGGGTTCGTCCCCAGGAGGCCGGCAAGCCCAGCGCTAAGTGGCTCTGGCAATGTAACAAAAATGCCATACACTTATCTGTAAGAAATAACAGTTTACAGGAACCCTCTTAGCCCTAACATCATCCTTTGTGAATATGGAAGCCAGCCCCAAAGTGGTCGTGGAAGTCTGACAAACGCGCTAAGCACTTTTCTCTGAGTCACCACACTATACAGGGAAAGACCAATGTACATCATCTTTCACGAGTAGGAAGCATTAATGAAAAGGTTCTGGAATTTCGAGGACTCTGACCCATCCTTATTGGTAATAAACCACCGTGTACAGGAAAACACCTTCAACTCTCATCAGCCTCCTCAATCCTGATTCCGATTCAACTTTGGGTGTGTAGGACTAGGGAAATGTCCACATCTTATTGCTAAGAAAGAATGATGTCAGGGTAATGCCCTTCAAGTCACCTCAGCCTTCCTGAAGACGGAAGCAGGAATCAAGGTGGTTATGTTACCATGAGGTAAGGAAGATGAGCATATAAGTGAGAAACAACAGTGGGCAGGACCTCTCTTCCAAGGAACAGTATCTTTGCTTAATATTGAATCCCTATGGTAAGTGGTTGTGGGCATTTGTGAGGTCAAAATCTTGAGTGTTTTGTAAAACCTCTTGGCCATTCACAGATGAGACTAAGGTAGTTGGGGACTCCTAGGCAGTGATTTGTCCACTGTCAAAAATATGAAAAGATAAAAGAGACAGATGAGGTCTCCTCAGGCATTGTCCTTTATCCTCATCCTCCGTGAGGATGGCCATCTCCGGACAGCTCAGTGGCAGGGTCTCATTCACAATGGGGGCATCTGTTCCTCACAGACATCAGGCAGGGAAATGGATTTGGTTCTCTGTGCCAGCCCAGCCACAGCTGAGTGTCACAGCACCCTCTCGTGGGCTCATAAGAGTTTCACTGTCACCAGGCAGGTCATTGTATTTGATAAACCACTGTGAGAGTTTGCAATTGCCTTCATCTACAACCTCCTAGAGGCAAATGCAGGTGTCTGGTACCATGTGAAGTCATGTGAAGGCATTGTGAGAAAGTGTCCTTTTGCTTAAGAAAAACATGGCTGGGGCTCCTGGCTGGCTCAGCCAGTTAAGCATGTGCCTTTGGCTCAGGTTATGATCCCAGGGTTCTGGGATCGAGCCCGGGCTCCCTGCTCAGCTGGAAAGGAGGTAGGGAAATAGCTTAGAACCCACATAGAATGTGAATAAAGGGGAGTGAAATGGAACTTGGTCTGTGTTTTGCTTTAGGGATTGGAAGTTAGTTTTTTCTCAATTGTGATTATTCTTGAAACAGAAAAGCTGTATTGTTTTTTTTTTACCTTTTTTTCTAATAACAATTTTTTATTATGATATGTTAGTCACTATACAGTATTTCCTTAGATTTTGATGTAGTGTTCCGTGATTCATTATTTGCATATAACACCCAGTGCTCCATGCAATATGTACCTTCCTTAATACCCATCACTGGCCCATCCCAATCCCCCACCCCTCTCCCCTCTGAAGCCCTCAGTTTGTTTCCCAGAGTCCATAGTCTCTCGTGGTTCATTCCCCCTTCTGTTTAGGGTCCATTGTCTAAAGGGACAGACAGTGGAAGTTCACCGGATATAAGATCGGAATTTCATTGTTCATTATAGATGCTGCCAAGTAGTCCCCAGACATTTCATTCTACTGTAGTAATTCATTATACCTGTGCAGGTGCATGTGGAAGATAACTGATGCATGTTTAGTGGTAATAAAACACGCCCCTCAGTAGTAAAATAGTAGAGGATGCACATGTGTAAAATTATTCGACTGCAGCTTCCATGCTTTGCCTTTGGTTCCTTATTGTCTATGAAATTGGACAAATTTTGTTCTCTAGGCTTAAAACTCATTGTCAGTATTTAGAGTTTTTCAATGCTGATCTTCTCCTGTATAAGTTACCAAAAACCTAAAATATGTATGAACTTTAAAAAACGCTATATTGAAAATGACAGCAGGGAAGTTCCATTTTGTGAATATTGTGTCAATAGATCTCTATTTTGCCATCAGTGTTCATTAGAAATGATGACATTTCATGTGAGTATAAATATCAATGTGAAAAAGAAAAGGTAGGAAGAACCTTGAATGTTTAAGTAATTGCTGAAATGACAGGTGTGTGTGTGTGTGTGTGTGTGTGTGTGTGTGTGTGTGTGTGTGTAATTGATTATCAGTGAATGGTTCACCTTCTTGTAGGGCCTCCGAGAGAGCCCAGGTGAACCTTTCAATGAGTTGGTATCTGTTTTCAGAACATGGGAATCTCTTAGTCCAATAGTCAATCAGGCAAGCTTTGAGGTCCTGAAGAGTTTCAGTCCTCAGAGATGGTGTTGCAGACCCTTGTGAGCAAACCCTAGGTATGCTCAGAGCCCTCATTAGCTGGTACCAACGTGTGACGATTTCAGACAACATTTCCCAAAGAAGTACCTCTTGAGTCTCTGTCCTTGTCAGTTCCCTACACTTCCTTACACTAGTTATGTGTTCAGTGTGTTTCAGGATAATCCCCACATGTGATTTTTGCTATTTCCTACTAGTCCTATCTGTTTCTCATGTTCTTCTTTTATGGTAGGTGTTGGGAAGCAACCTGTGTGTTGTAGGAAGGGGTGTGGTAGTTGTCTGCCTTCAGAGGACCGAATGCTGCCTAGAAATTGTACTGTAGTTTGAGGTCAATTGTCCATCCTCTGAGTGTCAGGAATTCCATCACTTTACTTTGATGCTAGTCTGTTCTTCAAGCTTTCCTCAGAAATAAGGACGTCATCCATCTAGGGAATACTGATTTGTGTGTATGTTTTCATTTTAGGAAAGGCCTTGCTGCTCCTGAAAATAATACTGTAGAGCACCCTTTCCTGTTCTTATTGGCCATCAGTCAATCTTTTCTGAAGTATTTGTTTATAAATAGACTTTTTATGGTTGATGAGCAGGAATTCTTTATTGACAAGTCTTTGTCAGTATGTGTATTGCAAATCTTTACTTCCCAGCCTGCGGTTCACTTTTTCATTTTCATATGGTCATAAGATAAGGAGAAATGTCACATTTTTATGAAGTCCCACTGAATTCTTTTAAATGGTTAGTGCACCCTATGTCCTACCCCAAGATTGACAGGTTCTACATTTTCTTTCAGAAACTGTCCAATGGGAAGCTACAATCCATCTCAAATTTATAAATTGCATTTTTAATTCTAAGGGTATTTATAGACTGTTTTGGATTTTCTATGTACACAATCGTATTATCTGTGAATAGTCACAATTATCCCCTCAATTCTTATACTTTTTGTTTCTCTTGCCTTCTAACACTGGTAGACTCTCCGATGCCACGTTGAATAGAGCAGCATTGTTGAAGATTTTAATATACCTTTCTCAATATCTGACAGAAAAAGCAGACAAAACATTGGTAACAAATGTGACCTAATTGACATATAGGGAACATTCCATAATAAGTGCAGAATACATTATTTTCAAGTGGTCATAGACTCTTTACCCAAATAGATGATAGGTGGGGCTACGAATGAAGTCTACAAATGTTAAACCCTGAAATTAACTAGATTCCATTCTTAGACCACAGGCGAATTGAGCCACAGTCATAGCGAAAAGAAAACCAGGAAGTCCTTCAATGTTTAAAAATTAAATGGAACTTTGCTACATATCCTAAAGGTGAGAGAGGGAATCTCAATGGAAATTCTGAACCTTTTCTACGTGAGGGCTCACACACAATGGCACTTTCTTTGTGAAGAGCATAATAATAACCTAGACAGGAGTTGAGCCTTAAGTCAGAGTTCTGCCTGCCCCAGCCACACCTGGCAGCCTTGGCCTGTGGTCCGCCTCAGCTGTGCTTTCTGGTGGCCCTGAGCTAAGGGGGTCAACATGGCCATATGGAAATGGGAAGCTCCCCACTCATAGTGATGGCGGTTCCCCCTCCCCAGCTAACCTTTCTGGTGGCTCTGAGCTAAGGGGGTCAACATGGCCGTATGGAAATTAGAATTTCCCCACTCTTATTGATGACGTTGCTATCGTATCGTCCTCACCAGTCTAACAACATGATTTCTGAGTGAACTATGACACAAGCGTGACTTCTTGGCCTTCCTTCATGTTTGAAAATCATCTGGTGAGTCATCTATTAGAAATATGGATTCAACATGTGTTCTTTCTTCTGGAAAAGAAATAGAACCAATAGCAATTAGGGCTTCCTGAGCACCTGTACTTGAGAGACATCATACTGGCTCTTTGTAGCATTCTGCCTCTTAAACTTCTCAACTAGGGTGTAGATATTTTTAGGCACATTTTCAGGTGGTTAGACAGGGACTCGGATGATATGAGTCACAGAGGATTTTAGTGTCAGAAACCTAAGTGGGATCCCCAAATTGACTCCAAATCCCTTGTTGTTCCATACAGGGTACTATTTCCCTCTTATCTCTGGTCTTCTCGATCTGGAAACCTATCAAGTATCAGGATTTTCGTGCCATGTGGACAACTGGAACGAATTCAGCGGGCCTTTCACCTCTGCCCATGGTGATTATTAAGATCATTATCTCAGTGGAGGACCTCTGGGTAAGATACTCAAAGATCCTTAGGAACAGAGACAGTATAATATTTTTCTGGTATTAAAGTTACTGAAACCAACTATCTTTTTTAGTCCATTCAGGCTCTGGTATGTTCAGAGGGTGCTGTAAAACAGGTCTGAAATAGTATTTAAAAACACTCAGCTCAGCCTCTTCTACAAAGTGAGCCAATGCTTATAAACATGGCTAAAATATTCCCTTACCTACGATGACTTCCCAGCCATCGTAGTGTTTATATGGTATGACTGTGACTTACATTAGTCAACATTTGCAGAGAAAGAACTTAGTGCATCCAGTGGGCACTTCATGTTGAAATTAGTTTGTGACAACGAGCTACTGTGTTTTATTCTGCAGTACAAATGAATAGTGCCAGACATCTCTAAGGTGTCTAGCAGGTCTACAATTCTGATTTTAAGTGGTCTGTGTGCTTCAGAGATTTGGGCAGGAGAAGGGCAGGAGCCCAGAGACTGTGAACACTTCTGTTACCTGTGCTGACCATGGAGCAGGTAGCCTTCTGTGGGCATCATTTTGATTTCTTGGTACTCTTGTGAAAGGTGCTTTTGTCTCAAATTCCTCCATTTTAGAAGTAATTATAATGATGAAAGTAATTTTTATCTTATATCATCTGTGGGCGCTGATCCTGGGCTCCCAGGGAAGTTATCCCTTTACATTTTACCCGGCTCAAAATGACTAGGCAAAACCTCAAAGCATGGGCCTTGTTTCTGCCCCAAGCATGTTGTACATCTGCTTTGAGAAGAAAACAATAACCAAAAATGCCAACATAAAGATAAGAAAAAATAAAGAACCTCTTTGGCTCCCATAAGATTAAAGTCATACTGACATGTACATACTGAAAACATAAGAAAGAGTCTGTCACTTTCTGGAATCTAAGAAGATCCTCATTGTGGTGTGTAACTCTGTATGTAAAACAAAACAGAAAAAAATACATAAGCGTGCCCCAAAAGTTCCTTCCCCGGAGCACTCCCTTCTTGGTGAAGATTGTGTCTCCCAGGCAGCTGTCCTGACTTGGGTTTGAATAAAGGTCTCTTCCTTTCTCTCTAAAATGTTTTTAAAAGTTCATTCATGCAATGTCGACAATAACAGTGTTTTCTATTTAAGTGAGAAATAAATGTTCCACTCTAGTTGCATTGGGAATAGACGAATTGAGGGTTTCTTTAGAAGAGTAAGTCTGCTTTCCAGAAAAGGCAAGGACATTGGTCTATTGAGAATGAAGATAATTACTGCTAAACAACAAGTATGTGTTGCCCCTTCGCCCAGAAACCGAAGCAGATGTGCAGGCTTTAGGTTAGAGGTGGCTTCTTCTCCCCAGCTGACAGCATTTCTCTGCTCTGGCTCCAAGAAACCCGAGGTTTTGAACTTCACCATCTGAGTCAGCGAGGAAGCTTGTCACAGGACGCCAGTGTTCAGAGAAAGCACAGGTATGTTTGGCAAAATGTCCTATCTATGTCAGGGCTGGAGGTAAAACCTCTCATTATCCCAAAACCTCCTGGGCTTTTGTCTTTTCTCTAGTTGAGCCACAAAGTAAAATTGAAGTAGCTGTCAGCATTCTGGGTTTGGTGCAAGAATTACTTAGTTTCCCTGCAGGTAGAACTTTGCAGGGGATCACAATTTGTCTGTCCATTTATTGCTTACAAATGTATTTTGACCATCTGTTTCCTAGGAACCCTCTTTTATTAGAAAGGGAAGGTGAGATTCACTCTGTGCCTGTTTGTAACATCTAATTTGTTCCTTCATCTAACAGTGTTTATTCAATTGGGCCTAAGATATGGTTGAGTGGCCAGCATCTAGAGTTAGGTGGCTTTATTCATCTGATACAGACTTGGGTGATGTCATTTGACAAAGGTGATGTTTCATCATTGATTAGTTTATTCATCAGAAGAGTTAAAATTAGGGTGGAGGGAAAATTCAAAATTATCCAAAGCGGCCTGTTCCTGTTTAAAAGTTGAGCTTGACTTTCTAGTTTTACTAAATGTATTATCTCGATATTTTGAGGTGCCATATTCTCTCTGTAGTTTCTTTGGTGGTGGAGTCAGAAGGAGAGTCTGGGAATTCTTTTGGATAGTGGCATGCGGTGGCTTCAAGGGGCTTGGCGTCAGGAGCCTTGGGGTGAAGTCTGCAACTGCTTGGCTAACCCTGGGTGCATCTCCCAGAGGTTTTGTTTCCTCTTATGAAATTGCCCGCAGATAATGTTCTGCTTGAAGGGGAACCCTCCCATCCTGTTGGTGGGAATGCAAAGTGGTGCAACCAGTCTGGAAACCAGTGTGGGGGTTCCTCAAAAAGTTAAACATTGAACAACCACATGATCCAGCAATTACTCTCCTAGGTATTTACCCAAAGGATACAAAAATGCGGATTCGAAGGGGGAACATGCACCATGATGTTTATAGCAGCATTGTCCACAGTAGACAAACTATGGAGAGAATCCCAAAGTCCATGCACTGATGAATGGATAAAGCAGATGTGGGATATATATATATAACGGAATATGACCCAGCTTCAAAAAGAATGAAATCTTACCATTTGCAAGGATGTGGATGGACCTAGAGTGTATTAAGCTAAGCAAAATCAGTGAGGAAAGACAAATATCCTATGCTCTCACGCTTGTGGAATTTCAGAAAGAAAACAGAGGAACAGAGTTGAGGGGTGGTGAGAGTGGCAAACAAGGAAATAGACTCAACCTTGGAGAACAAACTGAGTGTTGCTGCAGGACAGGGGCATGGGGGGAAGAGTTAAATCGGTGAGGGGTATTAAGGAGGGCACTTGTGATGAGCACCGGGTACTCCTTGCAGGTGAGGAATCACTAAATCCTACCCCTGAAGCGAATATTCCATCGCATGTGAACTAACTGGAATTTAATAAAAGAAGAAAGGAAAAAGTGTTCTGCTTCATGAAGAGTGAGGTAAAATTGTAGTGATTTGAGCTGTAGTCTTCTATAGATGATATTTGTAAAACACCCTGTTGTAGGATACACTAGTTGCTTATCACATAAGGAGTCCTCAGAAAGCTGCAATGAAAGATTCAGGTCTCAGAGCATGTTCATGTTCCACTGATATGTTACAGTTTGCACAGGTAGGAAAGAAGGTGGAGAGAAAGGCAACAGAAGGGGAAAGTAGGTGTGAACCTTTCATTACTTAGCGTTATAGCTTTCTCATGAAAGCCTTGCGCCAGTGTGATTTTGGAAGCAGAGAGGTAATCCGGGAGCTTTGCAGGAGATGGGGAGTTGCAGGTCTGGGTAAAGCTGGCAGGGGTCCCAGAGGAGAGCTGAATGCATTCTGCAGCAGGGTGTGTTCAGGGTGGGCTCCAGGGGTGGCTGTGGGTCTCCTGGGTGAGACTTGTGACAGGTGAGGGCTGTGTGCAAGTTCCTGGCTGAGGACAAGGGAGGCACAGGCGGAGAGCTGGCAGAGAACCTTCTTCTGGGCCACCAGCCTCACCCAACACACACAGCCTCATCTTCTGTCCCTGTCACTCCAATTCAGACTTCTCCGAAGGTGAGTGAGAACACATCAAGAGCATTCTGAACAAAAGGGAAAGCATGTGCAATGGCTCTGGGGCAGGAGAATTCCAGGTATGTCCAGGAGCAGCAAGAAGGCCCTGTGGCCACAGGAGACAGCTTAGGACATGAGCTCAGAGAGGTGACAGAGGGTGACAGAAAGCCATTCCAGGGCTATAACCCCATGAGACCCTGTTTCACTAGGCCATCCTGGCTACAATGTTGAGAACAGATGACAGAGGGTTGAAGATGGCAAGGCAGGTCAATGACGAAGCTTTTCCAGTTACTCAGCCACTGTGGACCAGACAAGTGGCCTTGGATGGAGTGGTTAGACCTTTTCTGGGTCTATTTTGAAGATGGAGCTCACAGGATTTGCTGATGGGTTAGCTATTAGAAGCAGGAGAATGGAGGAATTGGGGTAACTCCCAGCTGTTGTGGGTTGTCCTGATTGAGGGGAAGGAGAGGGTTTCTGGGGGTAGGAGGTAGTCCGTGTTCTGCATGCTGAGGAAGGTGCCTTTCCCAGTGGATCTGCTGAGGTTTGTGTCTGGAAGAACCTTTCACATCTCCTCCCTCAGCATTGCTTAAGTACAATTATCCCCCACTTTTTGAACGTTCACAGTAAGACACTGGGCATTCTTGAAAGAACTACGTTTATTACCCAGCTTCAGTAAGAGGAAGATACCTGAAGAGGATTTTCCTCTTATGAAAAAAGGTGAACAGTGAGAATCGCGTTCAGCATCTGTTTTGGGGAAAAGCACAACAGATGTGGCATGCACCCTAACCAGCTCCTTCTGCTGGGAACCGCTCTCCGCATCCAGCCACCAGCACTTTGAATGGTGTCTGTGAGCCTCTGCTGTGCTTTATCTTCATTTATGCTGGGCCTCCGTTAGAAACTTGTGTCCTGAGACCTAAGAAAAATCAAAGAGAAGGAATTTTGGAGTCTGAGCACACTAAATGTTCCGTGTAAATTAATGGCCATTCCTTCTTGACACCATTTCTGCTGTGCAAGGTTTGTCAGAAGTCCTGTACTTTTGAAGAGCAGGGAAACCTATACCCCATGCTGTGGGGTTAGTTTTAGTCTCCATGCTGGACAGAACATTTCATGACTGTCGGATTTTCTCACTCAAACATTGAGACTTGGACCACCTTCACCCGTTTCTACCACCCCATCCCCGAATCTGGCACCTACCAATCTGCTCTCAGTATCTATGCGTTCAGTATTTGTTTATTCCACGTGGAATGTACATGAGAGCATCTGGTATTGGTCTTCCTGTGTCTGAGTTACTTGGCATAAGGCCCCCAAGGTCTGTGTTTCCATGTCTGGTTCTTGTGAATAATGCTGCAGTGAATGTGGGAGTGCATCTGTCTTTTTGAGGCAGTATTTTTGTGTTCTCTGAATCAATACTCATTAGAGTCATTACTGGGTCATGGGGTAGTTGTATTTATTTTTTCAGGAACCTCCATACCGTTTGTCACAGTGGCTGCACCAATTTCCATTCCCACCAACAGTGCACAGTGTCTCCTCGTCTGCACACCCATGACCCCACTTTTTGTCTGTCTCTGGGACAATTGCTGTTCCAACAGTTGTGAGGGGATAGCCGATTGTGGGTTTGACTGATGTTTCCCTGACGATGATTAGTGATGTCGAACAACTTTTTCTGTCTGTTGGCATCTGTGTGCCATCTTTGGAAAGTATGTATTCACATATACCCCCCATTTTTATACCTTTTTTTGTTTGTTTGTTTTGATTTGTATGAGTGTTGTGTGTATTTTGGATATTAGCCTCTTCTCACACATATGATTCACAGATATTTTTTTCTTATTGGGTCAGTGGCCTTTTAAGTTTTTGCTGGTTTCTTTTGCCGTGTGGAAGATTTCAGTTTGATGTTGTTCCACTGGTTTATTTTTGCTTTTGTTGTCTTTGCATTTGGTGTCCGATCTGAAGACTCTTTGCCAAAACCAATGTCGAGAGACTTAGTACCTGTGTCTTCTTGGAGGTTTATGGATTCAGATCTTATGTTCAAATTATTCATCCATTAAAAATTTTGTGTGTGGTGTAAGAAAGTGACCCAGTTATATTCTTCTGCATTTAGTGTCCAGTTTGCCTGTTACCGCTCACTGAAGAAACAGTCCTTCCCTCATGGCATATCTTCTGCTGCTGTGTCATAAGTTAGGATCATCTACGTGTGGGTAAGTTTCTGAGCTTTCTGTTCTGTTCCACTGACCTGGTGTCTGTGTTTCTGCCAGTACCATCCTGTTTTGATGACAACAGCTTTGTAATCTACCTTGAAATCCAGGAGTGTGTTGACTGCACCTTTCTTTCTCCAGGTTCCTTTGGGTATTTGGGGTCTTTAGTGACTCCATCCAAGTTTGAGGACTGTTTTCTATTTCCTCGAATAATGCCACTGGAATTCAGATAGGGATTTCATCACATCTGTCGATTGCTTTGGGTACGATGGACATGTTCACATAATTAACTCTTCCAGTTAAGGAGCATGGCGTATGCTTCAATTTGTTTGTGTTGCCTTCCAAATCTTTGACCCATACATTCCGCCCCCCTCGACAGATATGTTTTTCAATTCTTTTCTGCCATGTGTTGAGTGTACTATGTCTTTCTCATTTTTGGTTACTTTTATTCCTAGATTTTTTTGATGCAATTGTAAATGGCATTGCTTTTTAAATTTCTCTTTACGATATGTGTCATCAATATACAGAAATGCAAGAAGTTGGGTCATCTGGGTGGCCCCATAGGTGAAGCATCTGCCTTCAGCTCAGGTCATGATCCCAGAGTTCTGGGATTGAGCCCCGTGCTGGGCCCCCGCTTAGCAAGGGTCTGCTTCTCCCTCTTTCTGACACTCCCCCTGCTCGTGGTTTTTCTCTTCCTGTCAAATAAATAAATAAAATCTGAAAAAAAATAAAGACAACAGGTCTCTGTATATTGACATTATATCCTGCAGCTTTCTTGAATTTTTTTATTCTAACAGTTTTTTTTTTTTTTTGTGGAATCTTTCGGGATTTCATGTCATTTGCAAATAGTGACAGTTTTCCTGTATGGATTTCATATCTTTCTCTTTCTTTAAAATGATGTTAGTCACCCTACAGTACTTCATTTGTTTTTGATGTAGTGTTCCATGATTCATTGTTTGCATATAACACCTAGTGCTCATTATGACACGTGCCCTCCTTAATACCCATCACCAGGATAACCCATTCCCCTACCCCTCCCTTTCTGCAACCTTCAGTTTGTTTCCCAGTGTCAATAGTCTCTCATGGTTCATCTCCCCCTCTCATTCCCCCTCTTCACTTTTCCCTTCCTTCTCCTAATGTCCTCCATGCTATTCCTTCCATTCCACATAGGAGTGAAACCATATGATAATTGTCTTTCTCTGCTTGACTTAATTTCACTTAGCATAATCCCCTCCTGGTCCATCCACGTTGGTGCAAATGGTGGGTATTCATCCTTTCTGATGACTGAGTAATATTCCATTGTACAGATGACCACATCATCTTTGTCCATTCATCTGCTGAAGGACATCATGGCTCCTTCCACAGTTTGGCTGTTATGGACATTGCTGCTATGAACATTGGGATACAGGTGCCCCTTCTTTTCATTACTCTGTGTCTATGGGGTAAATACCCAGTAGTACAATTGGTGGGTCGTAGGATATCTCTGTGTTTAACGTCTTGAGGAGCCTCAATATTGTTTTCAAAAGTGGCTGTACCAGCTTGAATTCTCACGAGTAGTGTAAGAGGGTTCCCCTTTCTCCACATCCTCTCTGACTTTTTTTTATTTCCTGTCTTGTTAATTTTTTTCAAGATTTTATTTATTTATTCCACAGAGATAGAGACAGCCAGCGAGAGAGGGAACACAAGCAGGGGGAGTGGGAGAGGAAGAAGCAGGCTCATAACGGAGGAGCCTGATGTGGGGCTCGATCCCATAATGCCAGGATCACGCCCCTAGCCGAAGGCAGACACTTAACTGCTGTGCCACCCAGATGCCCCCTGCCTTGTTAATTTTAACCATTCTATCTGTTGTAAGGTGGTATCTCATTGTCGTTTTGATTTGTATTTGCCTGATGGCAAGTGATGTGGAGCATTTTTTCATGTGTCTGTTGGCCATTTGTGTTTCCCCTCTGGAGAAGTATCTCTTTGTGTCTTCTGCCCATTTTTTGGGTGTCGAGTTAGAGGAGTTCTTTATAGATCTTGAGTACCAGCCCTTTATCTGTAATATCATTTGCAGATATCTTCTTCGATTCCATAGATTGCCTTTTTGTTTTGTTGATCGTTTGCTTTGCCAAGCAGAAGTTTTTATCCTGATGAAGTGCCAATAGTTCATTTTTGCTTTTATTTCCTTTGCCTTTAGAGACGTGGCTTGCAAGAAGTTGTTGTGTCCAAGGTTGAAGAGTTCTTTTGATTTTGATATGAGACAGGAATCCATTATCTTCCTTTCCTGATTGTATTGGAGTCCTCTTTCTTGGTGAGTCTAGCTAAGTTTGTCAGTTTTGTTTATCTTTCCAAAAAAGGCAGCTCTCATTTTCGTTGTTTTATTTTTTTTTGTCTTTTTAGTCTCCTTTGGATTTATTTATGCATTCCTTTTTGTTATTTCCTTATTTCTACTAATTTGGGGCTTTGTTTGTTGTTTTTTTTTCTACTTCTTTACCACATAAATCAGGTTGTTTATTGGAGAGCATTCTCATGGATTGATGAAGACTTGAATTTCTACGAATGTCCCCCATAAAGCTACTTTTGCTGCATCCCATAAGTTTTTGTAGGTTGTCTTTTGCATCAGTGTCAAGGTACTTCTAAAAATTTTTTGTTTTCTTCTTTGACTGTTGGTTGTTCAGTAGCATGTTGTTAAGTCTCCACATATTTTTTTAAGATTATTTGAGTATCTGACAGAGAGTGAGACTGCGAGAGAGGGAACGCAAGCAGGGGGGTGGGAGAGGGAGAAGCGGGCTTCGCACTGAGCAAGGAGCCTGATTCGGGGCTAGATCCCAGGATCCTGGGATCACGACCGGAGCTGAAAGCAGATCCTTAACGACTGAGCCACCCAGGCCCCCCAATCTCCACCTATTTTTGACTGTCCCATTTTTTTCTTGAGACTGATTTCTAGTTTCATATCATTGTGGTTGGACAAGATTTGAAGCAGAAGGTGAAGAGAGCATTCAGATGAAAGGTTTGTTTCCTAGAGGGTTTTTTGAGGCATACCATGAGTTCAGTGGGGATGGAGGAAGGTTTTGTGAGGCGGGGGTTGGGGTTAACCCTTGTTAGAATTACTGACTACTACCATGCAGGCTGTGTGCTACTGTTCACACCATAGTCCTGATGGACTTGTACTTCATTAGAAATATTTTCTAGGAGGTGTAGGCATAGCCTTCTCTAAAAGAAAGGTGCCATGTGGGTTTATGGCATGACCCCAGGTCAGCAACCAGGATGTATGGTATTGTGGGGGATCAGAAGCAGGCTTTCTGTGGGAAGTGACAGAAATGGGGTATGGTGAGCTCCATGACCATAGGTGAGGTCCCAAGTGACCCACTGGGTGTTGGGTTCTGTGGATCTGTCTCATCAGGTGCTGTGGAATTCAGGGACACCCTCCTGTCTGTGGATTTGTGTGGAAACAGGTAGACATCAGTGTCTGGCCTGGCATGAGGGTCGCACTGGACCGCCACCAGAGGTGCAGCGTGCGGGGGAGCCACTGCTTGGTTTCCATGAAAGCTGACCAGGGTCTGTGACCGTGATTCCTAGCAGCTGCAAGGGGAGAGGAGGCCGGGGTGGTGCACACTTCCTAGACTTGTGGTCAGGACTAGTCTGGAGCCCACTGAAGTCAGCCACACCTGACACAGAAGGCACCCAGTAAGTGTAGCTGTGGGCACTGCTCCCATGTTACTTTCAGGCTGGCTCCGTGCTGCCACCTCCTGCTTTTCATCATCATCTTCAAGGTCATGTGCCTCTGTTCTTGCCCCATGGCCTCTGGAGTATTGTCCGTCCTCCATCTGGCCCTCGTCCCTGGTGCCCTGTGCAGTCCGATGACAGGGAAGCCTTCTCGAGACAAACATCTGGCCCTGATGGAACACTTCCATGGATCTCGTGTGATGCGAGGTTGATACCCTGCCCTGGAAGGGGGCTGCAGGTCCCCAATCAGGAGAGCCATGTCTCCCTTTTCAGCATGGCCTCCCCTCCCCTCAGTCTTCTTCAGGGAAACTCTCCCCACTTCCTGAGATGACAGCTCTGAACTTAAAAATGAATGTTATTTTACATATCTCTATGCCTTAGTTCATCCATGGCATGTCTTTCAACCCCGTTAGCGGTTTTTTTTTTAGCAGTTCTGAAGGGCAGTCTGCTCAAGGAGGGGATGACCTGGGTGGGGCAGCTTTCCCTCTCATCTCCCTCAGCATGTCTCTGAGCCCTGGGGACAGCTGTCCCACTGAGGATTGAGGGACCCGAGACAGCCCATCCTGAGCCCAAGCTGTGTCAGCTGTGTAGACTGATGCGTGTCGGAGCGGTGGGCAGCTGGCATGGGCCAGGAGCAGGCAGTGTCTCCTTCTCATTCCATCCCTCCCTTCCTCCCAGAGGTAGCTCAGAGCAGCCTTCAACCGCTGCATCTCCAGATCCCTTGACCTGTGCCTCCTGTGTTCAGCTGGTGACCTTGGAGTTTCGCATGAATTCTCCCACCTGTACCCTTTCCCGTAGCAGTTCCTGGATCAGGGAAGGGGTCTGACCCTTGTCTGATTTTGGTCTTCTTCCTGTCCTGCAGCAAGCCCACCCACCTTTGCATCTTCCATGTATGTGTTTGGAAGCAAGCCCATCCACAGGAAACCTATTAGCCAAAGGGATCCAGGCAATGAACATTGAAGTAGAGATCCAGGATCCATAATAAACCTGCTCTGAAACCTGTCCCAAAGTCTGTGACTCTCTCACACTGAAACAGAAACAATAATAGCTTTCTGGACTGTGAAGTGACATGTGTCTCTACTTCCAATCTTGAATGCATAGGTGCTGAGCCTGGACTGAAAAGGACCATGGCTCCCGCGGGCTGGGATCCACGATAAGAACTCAGTGAAATCTGAATTTGAGGCATGAAGTGAATAATTATTGTAGAGTGAATCCTCCCAAGTAGGGCTTATGCACATTGCACAGGAAAAGATTTTTCAAAGAGGTTCCTGAAAGAAAAATCTTTTAAAAAATTTATTTTAATTCCAGTAGAGCTAACATACAGTGTTACATTTGTTTCAGGTGTACAATAGAATGATTCAGTAATTATATATTACTCAGTGGTCATCAAGAAAAGCGTCCTCTTAATCCCCTTCATCTATTTCACTCATCGCTCTATCCACCTCCTCTCTGGTAACCATCCGTTTGTTCTCTATTGTTAAGAGTTTGTATTTTGGTGTATCTCCTTTTTCTCTTTTAGTTATTTATTTTTGTTTGTTTCTTAAGTTCCCCATTAGAGTGACATCGTATGGGATTTTTCCTTCTCTGCCTGATTTTAGTTAGGATAATTCTCTCTAGCTCCATCCATGTGTCTGCAAATGGCAAGGTTTCATTCTTTTTCAAGCCGAGTAATACTCCATTGTGTGTGTGTATGTGTGTGTGTGTGTGTGTGTCCGTGTGTGTGTGTGTGTGTGTGTGAATACACACATCTATCATCTCATTTGTCAATTTTTCTACAGACACTTGGGTTGCTTCCATATTGTGATATTGTAAATAATGGTGCAAGAAACATAGGGGTGCACGTATCCTTTTACGTTACTGTTTTCCTATTCTTTGTGTAAATAGGAGTAGTGTGATTGTTGGATCATAGGGTAGTTCTATATTTAATTTTTGAGGAACCTTCGTAGTGTTTTCCACGGTGGCCACCACAGTTTGCATTCCCACCCACTGTTCGCGAGGATTCCCCTTTATCCACATCCTCCCAACACCTGCTCTTTGTTGTGCTTTTGATGTTAGCCATTCTGAGAGGTTTGAGGTATTACCTCATTGTCCTTTGGATTTACATTTTCCTGATGATGGGTGATGGTGAACATCTTTTCACGGGACTGTTGGCCATTTGTATTTCTTCTTTGGAGAAATGTCTGTCCATGTCTTCTGCCTATTTTTTAACTGTATTATTTGTTTTTTGGGGGGTCGAGTAGGATCAGTTCTATATGTTTTGGACACTATCCCTTCATTGCATATGATCTTTGCAAATATCTTCTCCCTTTGAGTAGGTTGTCTTATTATTTTTACGTTTTCATTGTTCTTCTGCCGTGTGGAAACTTTTTATTTTACTGTATTCCCAATAGTTTATTTTTGCTTTCATTTCCTTTGTCAGGACACAGTCCAGAAAAACGTTGGTATGGTCCATGTCAAGAAGTTACTGTCTTCCCTCCTGTAGGATTTTTATGGATTCAGGTCTCATATTGAGGTCTTGAAACTGTTTTGTGTTTGTCTGTATTGTGTAAGAAAGCAGTTTAATTTCATTCTTTTGTGCATAGCTGTCTAGTTTTCCCAACACCATTTGTTGTAGAGACTGTCCTTTTCCCTTTTGATATCGTTGCTTGCTTTGTGGAAGATTCATGGACCACATAATTGTGGGTTTCTGTCTGAACTTGTATCCTGTTCCTTTGGTCGCTGTGTCTATTTTTGTGCCATACTGTCTTGTTAGGATGACTGCAGCTTTGTAGTATAACCTGAAATCTGAAATTGTGAGTCCTCCAGCTTTGTTTTTCTTTTCCACATTGCACTGGCTGTTCGGAATCTTTAGTGGTTCCATACAAATGTTTAGGATTGTTTATTCAAGGTCTTTTGTTCTTTAATTTAAATTCAATTAGCCAACTTACAGTACATCATTAGTTTCAGATGTAGTCTTCATTAATTTTCAGTTGTGTGTAACACCCAGTGCTCATTGTATCGTGTGACCTCCTTAATGCTACTCACCCAGTTACCCCCCCCAACTTCTCCTCCAACAATCATCAGTTTCTTGTGATAGTTAAGAGTCCATCATGGGTTTTCCCCCTCTCTGATGACTTCCCATTCTATTTTCCCTTCCTTCCCCTATGGTCTTCTTCCTTGTTTCTGATATTCCACATAGGAGTGAAAGCATATGATCATTGTCTTTCTTTCATTGACTTATTCCACTCAGCATAATACCCTCCAGCTCCACTCAGGTCAGTGTGATGGTAAGTATTCATCCTTTCTGATGGCTGAGTAATATTCCATTATATATATGATCCACATCTTCTTTATCCATTCATCTATCCATGGTCATCTGCACTCCTTCCACAGCTTGTCTATTATGGATATTGCTGCTATGAACACTGTGGTGCATGTGTCCCGTCTTCAGTACCTGTCGCTTTGGGGTAAATACCCAGTAGTGCAATTGCTGGGACATAGGGTAGCTTTATTTATAACTTCTTGAGGAAACTCCGTACCATTTTCAGGAGTGGCTGTACCGGACTGCATTCGTATAGGAGTGTAAGAGGTTTCCCGTTTCTCCACATCCTCTCCAACATGTATAGTTTCATGTCTTCTTATTTTTAGATATTTGGCCTCGTGTGATATGGCATGTATAGGGGTTTAGATTTGCATTTCCCTGAAGCCAAGTGATATGAAGCATTTATGCATGTATCTTTTGGTCACCAGTACGTCGTCATCAGTGAAGTGACTTCCCATTTTAATCCATCTCAAGACCTAAAGCTGGGTAAGGCACTGAAGCTGGATGATGCCATCGGTTGGAAGTGTGGAGAATTTCAAAAGATCTCTGTGGAGAGCAAGTTTAAAGGTCAGTGTGAAGCTACTAATTGGATCCGGGGAGATCTCTGAAAGTGGGGGTTGCCTGGGATGGGCTGAAGGGGGCCCTCCTATTTTCCTATGAATTCTTGCTGCAGCCCAAAATGGACAGTTTCCTGCTGTGGGGCAGGCTGAGTCCTCTAGTCGTGCTGTGGTGAGCCCAATGCCTGGTGCCTTGGAGGCAGGCAAACGGGGAGGGACCCTCAGCAGAAGACCCAGGGTTAGGTTAGGCCTCAAGAGACAGCAGATCTGAACTGCCCAGTGCTCAGAGAACTCTCATGCCGAGTGAGATGAGGGCACAAGGGCGGGTGAGTGTGAGCCTTGGGGTTTCATCTGGAAGGGCCCACAAAGGTCGGGGTTCACCAGAAGGGGCTCTCTGGGGATGCCCCAATTCTCTTGCCCTGACTGCTCTGTTGTGCACCAAAATGGTACAGTTTACTGTGGGCTGCAGGCTGAGTCCTACGGTGGGGCTTGGGTGTCCCCAGTCCCCCGGACTGTGGTGCCAGGACCCTGGGGAGGGGCCCCTCTGTGGCCAACCTAGGGTAAGGGTTAGGGTCCCGGAGCCCGGCAGGGACAATCTGCAGGCTGTGAGGTGAGCTTTGTGGAGGGCTGAGAGGAGGCCATGGGGAGGGTGAGCATGGGCCTCAAGGTTGGGGCATGGGGGGCTGCCAAATGTGGGGACGGGCTCTGAGGGCCTCCCCAAGTTCTCGTGCCCTGTAGGCTCCATAGAGCCCCAAGGGGCAATGTTTCCTGTCAGGTGGCAAGCTGAGTCCTCTGGTGGGGTACAGGTATCCCAATTCCCCGGGGCTGCAGTGTAAGGCTCCTGGGGAGGCCCCCACACCTGCGGCCGACCTAGGGCTAGGGTTAGGCCCCAGGAGCCCCGCAGGCCCGATCTGCTGGCTGTATGGCTAGCTACACGGGCTGAGGTGAGGGTGTGGCGAGGGTGAGCGTGGGACTCAGGGTTGGGGTGTGGGAGGCCGCCAAAGTTCGCTGGTGGCTCAGGAGTGCCCTCCTGGTTCTCCCGCCCTGAATGCTCTATGGCCTCCCAAGGCGCATGGTTTCCTGTGGGGTGGCAGACTGAGTCCTGCTGTGGGGCTCAGGTGTCCCGAATCCCCGTGGCTGCAGCTCCAGGCTCCTGGGGAGGGGCCCCTCCACAGATGAACTAGGGTTAGGGTTGGCGCCCAGGAACCCCGCAGGCCAGATCTGCCCACTATGTGGCGATCTCTGCCATGGGCTGAGGTGAGGGTGCGGGCTGGGGTGAGCATGGACTTCAAGGTTGGGTTTAGGGATCACCAAAGTTCGCCGGGGGCTCTGGGGGCCCTACTGGTTCTCCCGCCCTGAATGCTCTATAGCCTCCCAAGGGGCACGGTTTCCTGCGGGCTGGCAGGCTTTGTCCTGCAGTGGGGCTCAGGTGTCCCCAGTCCCTGGGGCTATGGCACCGGGCCCCAGGGGAGGGGCCCTACCCAGCTGACCTAGGGTCAGTTGTAGGCCCCAGGAACCCGGCAGGCCTGATCTGCCGGCTCTGCGATGAGCTCGGTGGCAAGCTGAAGGGAAGGCGTGGGGTGGGATGAGCGTGGGCCTCAGGGTTGGGGTGTATGGGTCCGCCGAGGATCGCTGGGGGCTCAGGGGGGCACTACCAGTTCTCCTGCATGGGATGCTCTGTGGCGCCCCAAGGGGCATGGTTTCCTGAGGGCTGGCAGGTTGAGTCCCGTGGTGGTGCTCAGGTGTACCCAATCCCCGGGGTTAGGGTATGGATTAGGGTATGGGTTCAGGTTAGGGTATGGGTTACGGTTAGGGTATGGGTGAGGGTAGAGGTTAGAGTTAGGGGAAGGAGAGGGTACGGGTTAGGGTTGGGTTTAGGGGTTACAGGTTAGAGGTTATGGGTTAGGGTACAGATTAGGGTTTAGGGTACGGGTTAGGGTTTAGGGTTTGGGGTTAGGGTTGGGGTTAGGGTTGGAGTAAGGGTTAGGTTTAGGGTATGGGTTAGGGTTAGGGTACGAGTTAGGGTACACATTAGGGTATAGTTTAGGGTACGTGTTAGGGTACGGTTTAGGGTAAGTGTTGTCGTACGGATTTGGGTACGGTTTAGGGTATGGGTTAGGGTTAGGGTACGGGTTAGGGTTAGGTTACAGTTTAGGGTTATGGTACAGGTTAGGTTACGGTTTAGGGTTAGGGTTAGGGTACGGGTTAGGGAACGGGTTAGGGATAGGTATAGGGTACGGTTTAGGGTTAGGGTATGGGTTAGGGTACAGGTTAGGGTACAGGTTAGGGTTAGGTATGGGTTAGGGTATGGGTTAGGGTCCGGGTTTGGGATAGTGTACGGGTTAGGGTATGGGTTAGTGTACGGGTTAGGGTATGGGTTAAGGTTAAGGTAAGGGTACTGGTTAGGGTAGGGTACGGGTTACGGTTTAGGGTTTAGGGTTACAGTTAGGGTACGGGTTAGGGTTAGGTTATGGGTTGGGTTAGGGTACAGGTTATGGTACGATTTAGGGTATGGGTTAGGGTCAGGGTTTAGGGTTTAGGGTTAAGTTTAGGGTACAGGTTAGGGTACGGGTTAGGTTTAGGTTTAGGGTTAGTTTACGGGTTAGGGGTAGGGTTAGCTGAAGGGGTAGCGTTAAGGGTAGGGTTAGGGTTTGGGGTTAGTGGTTAAGGTTAGGGTTTATTGTTTAGGGCTTCGGGATTAGGGTTAGGGTTTAGGGTTTAGTGTTAATGTTAGGGTTTAGGGTTTAAGGATTAGGGGTTATGGTTAGATTTTGGGTAGGGTTAGGGGTTAAGGTTTAGGGTTTAAGGTTAGGGGTTAGGGTTTAGAGTTAGGGTTAGACCTCAGTAGGCCAGCAGGACCAATGCGCCGGCTGTGCGGCGAGCAGAGGAGTGGGCCGAGGTGAGGGCGCTGGCTAGCGGGAGTATGGTATCCAGCGTTTTGGCGCAGGGGCCTTTGAACGTCGCTAGAGGCTCAGAGGGCCCTGCCCGTTCTAACACCCTGAATAACCGGCGTGCCCCTAGCGGCTCCGTTGGTGGTGGGGCAGCAGAGTGAGTCCCACGCTGCGGCTCGGGTAATCCCAATCCCCGGTGTTGCAGTGCCAGGCCCCTTGGGAAGGGCTCCCCGTGAGCCGACCTAGGGTTAGATTTAGACCCCATTAGGCCGGCAGGCATGATCCTCTGGCTAGGCGGCTAGAGGTGGGTGGGCCGAGGTAAAGGTGCTGGGGAGCGGGATGGTGGGCCCCTGCATTTTGGCGCGGGAGGCTTCAAATGTCGCCAGTTTCTCCAGGGCCCTGTCTGTTCTCCCACCCTGAATGACCGGCGGCGCCCCTAGCGGCCCAGGTGGCAGCGATGTGGGAGGTTGAGTCTGGCTCTGGGGCTTGGGGTACCAGATCCCCGGCGTAGTGGCACCAGGACCCTTGGGAGGGGCCCCTGGGGCGACGACCTAGGGTTAAGGTTAGCCCCAAAAAGACCGTCAGGCCCAATCCGCACACTGTGCGGCAAGTGGAGGTGCGGGCCGAGGTGAGGGCGCTGGCGAGCAGGAAAGTGGGCCCAAGCGTTTTAGCGCAGGAGGTCTTCGAAGGTCGCAAGGGGCTCAGAGGGCCCTGCCCCTTCTCCCTCCTTGAATGATCGGCGGCGCCCCTACTGGCCCAGTTGGCGGCAGGGCGGCAGGTAGAGTCTGGCGCTGGGGCTCGGGTGTCCCCAATCCCCGGTGTTGCGGTGCAAGGCCCCTTGGGAGGGGCCCCTCCTGGGCCGACCAAATGTTAGAGTTAGCCCCCAGGATGCGGGCAGGCCTGATCTGCCGGGTGTGCGGCAAGCGGAAGGGTGGGCCGAGATGTGGGTGCTAGCGAGCAGGAGTGTGGGCCCAAGCGTATTCGCAAGTTGGACCTTCGAAGGTCTCCAGGGGCTCGAAGGGCCCTGCCTGTTCTCCCGCACTGAATGACCGGCAGCGCCCATAGCGGCTCGGGTGGCATCGGGGCGGCAGGGTGAGTCTGGCGCTGGAGCTCAGGGGTCCCCAATCCCTGGCATTGCTGCGCCAGGCCCCTTGGGAGGTTCCCCTCGGGGGCCAACCTAGGGTTAGGGTTAGCCCACAGGAGGCCCGCAGGCCCGATCCGCTGGCTGTGCTGCCAGCAGAGGGGCTGGCTGAGGTGAGGGCGCTGGTGAGCAGAAGCATGGGCCCAAGCATTCTGGCGCCTGGGGCCTTAGAAGTTCACTGGGACTGGGAGGGCCCTGTCCATTCTCCCACCCTGAATGACTGGCGGTGCCCTAGCTGCCTAGGTGCCGGCGGGGCAGCAGGGTGAGCCCGGCACTGGGGCTGGGGGTCATCAATCCCCAGTGTTGCGTCGACAGGCCCCTTGGGAGGGGCCCCTGGGGGGCCAACCTAGGGTTAGGGTTAGCTCCGAGGAGGCCGGCAGGCCCGATCTGCCAGCTGTGTGGTGAGTGGAGGGGCAGGCCGTGTGAGGGCGCTGAAGAGCAGGAGCGTGGGCCCAAGCATTTTGGCGCGGGAAGCCTTCGAAGGTCGCCAGGGGATCGGAGGACCCTGCCCGTTTTCCCGCCCTGAATGACCTGCGGCGCCCCTGGGGCCCGGGTGGCGGCAGGCTGACAGGGTGAGTCCGTCGCTGGGGTTGGGGGGGTTCCCAATCCCCGGTGTTGCGGCACCAGGCCCCTTTGCAGGGGCCCCTCGGAGGCTGACCTAGGGTTATGGTTAGCCCCCAGGAGGCCGCAGTCCCAATCCACCGGCTGTGCGGTGAGCAGAGGGGAGGGCCGAGGTGAGGGCGCTGGCGAGCGGTAGCGTAGGCCCATGAGTTTTGGCGCGGGGGGCCTTCGAAGGTCGCCGGGGCTCAAGAAGCCCTGCCCGTTCTCCCGCACTGAATGTCCGGCGGTGCCCCTAGCGGCTCAGTTGCCGGCGGGGGAGCATGGTGAGTCGGATGCTGGGGCTAGCGGTCCGCAAACCCAGGTGTTGCGGTGCCAGGCCCGTTGGGAGGGGCCTCTCGGGGGCCGATGAAGGGATAGAATTAGCCCCCAGGAGGCTGGCGGGCCCTATCCGCCAGCTGTGCGGCGAGCGGAGGGGTGGGCCGAGGTGAGGGCACTGGCTACCGGGAGAGTGGGCGCAAGCTTTCTGGCGCGGGGGGCCTTCGAAAGAGGCCGGGGGCTCCAAGGGCCCTTCCCGTTCTCCCGCCCTGAATGACCGGTGGTGCCACTAGCGGCCTGTGTGGCGGCGGGGCAGCACGGTGAGTCCAGCACTGTGGCTCGTGGGTCTCCAATGCCCAGCATTGCCGCTCCAGGCACCTTGGGATGAGCCCCTCCGAGGGTGAGCTAGGGTTAGGGTTAGCCCCCAGGAGGCCGGCAGGCCCGATCTGCCAGCTGTGTGGCGAGCGGAGGGGCAGGCCGAGGTGAGGGCGCTGAAGAGCAGGAGCGTGGGCCCAAGCGTTTTGGTGCAGGGGCCTTTGAAGGTCACCAGGGGCTCGGAGGACCCTGCCCGTTCTCCCGCCCTGGATGACCGGCGGTGCCCCTAGAGGCCCGGGTGGCAGCGGGGCAGGAGGGTGAGTCTGGCGCTGGGGCTTGTGGGTCCGGAATCCCGGGCATTGCGGCACCAGGCCCCTTGGGAGGGGCCCCTCGAGGGATCGAGCTAGGGTTAGGTTTAGCCCCCAGGGGACCGTCAGGCCCAATCCGCCGGTTGTGCAGGGAGCGGAGGGTGGGCTGAAGTGATGGTGCTGGCGAGCGGGAGCGTGGGCCCAAGGGTTTTGGCGCGGAGGGCCTTCAAAGGGCGCTGGGGGCTCCGAGGGCCCTGTCCGTTGTTCTGCCCTGAATGACCGACAGCTCTCCTACCGGCCCAGGTGGCGGCGGGGCGGCACAGTGCGTCCGGCGCTGGGACTCGGGGGTCACCAATCCCAGGCATTGCAGCGATAGGCCCCTTGGGAGGGGCCCCTTGGGGGCCGACCTAGGGTTCGGGTTAGCCCCCAGGAGGCTGGCAGGCCCGATCCGCCGGCTCTGCCACATGCGGAGGGGCTAGCCGAGGTGAGGGCGCTGGCGAGCGGGAGCATGGCCCCAAGCGTTTTGTCGCGGGGGACCTTCGAAAGTCGCCTGGGGCCCGGGGGGCCCTGCCCGTTCTAACGCCCTGAATGAGGAAGGCGCCCCTAGCGGGCCGGGTGGTGAGGAGCGGCAGAGTGCGTCCGGCGGTGGCGTTCGGGTGTCCCCAATCCCCAGCGTGGCGGCGCCAGGCCCCTTGGGAGGGGCTCCTCTGGGGCCGACCTAGGTTTAGGGTTAGCCCAAAGGAGGCCGGCAGGCCCGAGCCGCCGGCTGTGCGGCGAGCAGAGGGGCGGGCCGAGGTGACGGCGCTGGCGAGGGGGAGCGTGGGCCCAGGGTTTTGGCACAGGGGGCCTTGGATTGTCACTGGGGGCTTGGAGGGCCCTGCCCATTCTCACACACTAAATGACCGGTGGCGCCCCTGTCGGCCAGGGTGGCGGCGTGTCGGCAGGATGAGTCTGGAGCTGGGGCTCAGTGGTCCCCGATCCCCGGCGCGGTGGCTCCAGGCACTTGGGAGGGGTCCCTCGGGGGCCGACATATGGTGAGTGTTAGCCCAAAGGAGGCCGGCGGGCCCAATCCGCCGGCTGTGCAGCGAGCGGAGGGGTGGGCCGGCGTTAATGCGCTGGCAAGCGGGAGCGTGGGCCCAAGCGTTTTGACATGGGGGGCCTTCGAAGCTCACCGGGGGCTCGGAGGGCCCAGCAAGTTCTCCCGCCCTGAATGCCCAGCGGCTCCCTAGCGGCCAGGGTGGCGGCGGGGAGGCAGGGTGAGTCCGGAGCTCGGGCTCGGGGGTCCCCAATACCCGGCATGGCATTGCCAGGCCGCTTGGGAGGGGTCCCTCGGGGGCCGAGCTAGGGTTCTCGTTAGCCCAAAGTAGGCCGGCAGGCCCAATTGGCCGGCTGTGCGGCGAGGGGATGGGTGAGCCGAGGTGAGGGCGCTGGCGAGCGGGAGCTTAGGCCCAAGCGTTTTGGTGCGGGGGGCCTTCGAAGGTCATCGGGGCTCGGAGGGCCCTGCCCGTACTCCCTCCCTGAATGACCGGTGGAGCCCCTAGCGTCCCGGGTGGCGGCAGGGCAGCAGGGTGAGTCTGCAGTAGGGCTCAGGGGTCCAAATGCCCCGGCGTGGCGGCGCCTGGCCCCTTGGGAGGGGTCCCTCGGGGGCCGACCTAGGGTTGAGGTTAGCCCAAAGGAGGCCTGGGCCCGATCCGCCGGCTGTGCAGAGAACGGAGGGGCGGGGCGAGGTGAGGGCGCTGGCGAGCGGGAGCGGGAGCCCAAGCGTTTTGGCGTGTCGGGCCTTCGAAGGTCACCGGGGGCTCAGAGGGCCCTGCCCGTTCCCCAGCCCCGAATGAGGACGGTGCCCCTAGCGATCCGGGTCGCAGCGGGGCGGCAGGGTGAGTTCAGCCCTGGTGCTCGGGGGTCCCCAATCACCCGCGTGGCGGCGCCAGGCCCCTTGGGATGGTCCCCTCGGGAGCCGACCTAGGGTTAGGGTTAGCCCCAGGAGGCCGGCAGTCCGATCTGCCGGCTGTGCGGCGAGCGGAGGGGCGGGCTGAGGAGAGGGTGCTGGCGAGCAGGAGCCTAGGCCCAAGCGTTTTGTCACGGGGGGCCTTCAAAGGTCACTGGGGGCTCGGAGGGCCCTGCCCGTTCTCCCGCCCTAAATAACCGGTGGCGCCCCTAGCAGCCCGGGTGGCGGCAGGGCGGCAGGGTAAGTAATGCGCTGGGGCTTGAGGGTCCCCAATCCCCGGCGTGGCATCGCCAGGCCCCTTGGGAGGGGCCCCTCGTGAGCAGACCTAGAGTTAGGGTTAGTTCCCAGGAGGCTGGCAGGCCCAATCCGCTGTCTGTGCGGCGAGAGGGGGGGCGGACCGAGGTGAGGGCGCTTGCTAGCGGAGCGTGGGCCCAAGCGTTTTGGCGTGGGGGGCCTCAAAGGTCGCCAGGGGCTCGGAGGGCCCTGCCCGTTCTCCCGCTCTGAATGACTGGTGGCGTCCCTACTGGCCCGGTAGCTGTGGGGCGGAAGGGTGACTCCGGCGCTGAGGCTTGGGGGTCACCAATCCCCGGCGTTGTGGCACCAGGCCTTTGGAAGTGGCCCCTTGGGGTCTGACCTAGGGTTAGTGTTAGCCCCCAGGAAACAGGCAGGCCTGATCCGCTAGCTGTTCATCGAGTGGAGGGGCGGGCCGAGAAGAGGGCGCTGGCGAGTGGGAGCGTGGGCCCAAGCATTTTGGCGCGAGGGGCCTACGAAGGTCGCGGGGGCTCAGAGGGCCCTGCCTGTTCTCCAGCACCGAATGACCGGCGGCGCCCCTAGCGGACTGGGTGGTGGTGGGGTGGCAGGGAGAGTCCAGCACTGGTGCTCGGGGGTCCCCAATCCCCGGCATTGCGATGCCAGGCCCCTTGGGAGGGGCCCCGTGGGGGCAGACCTAGGGTTAGGGTTACACCCAGGGGGCTGACAGGCCCGATCCTACGGCTGTTCGGCGAGCGGAGGGGCGGGCCGAGGTGAGGGCGCTGGCTAGCGGGAGCGTGGGTCAAGTGTTTTGGTGCGGGGGGCCCTTCGAAGGTCGTGGGGGGATCAGAGGACCCTGCCCGTTCTCCCGCACTGAATGACTGGTGGTGCTCCTAGTGGTGCAGGTGGCAGCGGGGCGGCCGGGTGAGTCCGGCACTGGGGTTCAGGGGTCCCCAATCCCCGGCGTTACGACTGCAGGCCCCTTGCTAGGGGCCCCTCGGGGGCCGACATATGGTAAGGGTTAGCCCCCAGGAGGCCCGCAGGCCCGATCCGCCAGCTCTGCGGTGAGTGGAGGGGTGGTCGGAGGTGAGGCCGCTGGCAATCTGGAGAGTGGGCCCAGTCATTTTGGCACGGGGGTCCTTCGAATGTCGCCAGGGGTTCGGACGGCCCTGCCCGTTCTCCCGCCCTGAATGACGGGCGGCTCCCCTAAAAGCCCTGGTGGAGGAGGGGCGGTAGGGTGAGTCGGGCGCTGGGACTCAGGGGTTCCCAATCCCCGGCGTTTTGGCGCCATGCCCCTTGGGAGGGGCCCCTCAGGGACTCACCTAGGGTTAGGGTTAGCTCCGAGGAGGCCGGCAGGCTCGATCCGCCGGCTGTGTGGTGAGCAGAGGGGCAGGCCGAGGTGAGGGCGCTTGTGAGCAGGAGCGTGGGCCCAAGCGTTTTGGCGCGGGGGGCCTTCGAATGTGGCCAGAGGCTCTGAGGGCCCTGCCCCTTGTCCCGCCCTGAATGACCGGCAGCGCCCCTAGTGGCCCATGTGGCAGCGGGGCAGCCGGTTGTGTCCAGCGCTGGAGCTCGGGGTCCTCCAATCCCCGGTGTTGCGGCTCTAGGCCCCTTGCTGGGGCCCCTAGGGGACCGACCTATGGTTAGATTTAGCCCCCAGGAGGCCGGAAGCCCGATCCGCCAGCTCTGCGGCAAGCGGAGAGGCGGGCGGAGGTGAGGCCGCTGGCGAGCGGGAGCGTGGGCTCAGGCGTTTTGGGGCGGGGGTCCTTCGAAAGTCGCTGGAGGCTTGGAGGGCCCTGTACGTTCTTCTGCCCTGAATGACCGGCGGCTCCCCTAGCGGCCCGGGTGGAGGAGGGGTGTTAGGGTGACTTGGGCGGTGGGGCTTGGGGGTCCCCAATCCTCGGCGTTGGGGCGCCAGGCCCCTTTGGAAGGGCTCTAGGGGGCCGACCAAGGGTTATTGTTAGCCCCCAGGGGGCCAGCAGGCCAGATCCGCCGGCTGTGAGGCGAGCGGAGGGGTGGACCCAGGTGAGGGCGCTTGAGAGCAAGAATGTGGACCCAAGCGTTTTGGCACGGGGGGCCTTCGAAGGTCATCGGGGGTTCGGAGGGCCCAACCCGTCCTCCTGCCCTGAATGACCAGCGGCGCTACTAGCGGCCCGGGGGGGCGGGGCAGCAGGGTGAGCCCGGCAATGGGGCTTGGGGGTCCCCAATCCCCGGCGTTGCGGGGGCAGACCCTTGGTAGTGGCCCCTCGGGGGCCGACCTAAGGTTACAGTTAGCCCCCAGGAGGCCGGCAGGCCCGATGTGCCAGCTGTGCGGCGAGCGGAGGGGAGGGCCGAGGTGAGGGCGCGGGCGAGCGGGAGCTTGGCCGAAGCGTTTTGGCGCGGGAAGCCTTCGAAGGTCGCCGGGGGATCGGAGGACCCTGCCCGTTTTCCCGCCCTGAATGACCTGCGGCGCCCCTGGGGCCCGGGTGGCGGCAGGGCGACAGGGTGAGTCCGTCGCTGGGGTTGGGGGGTTCCCAATCCCCGGTGTTGCGGCACCAGGCCCCTTCGCAGGGGCCCCTCGGAGGCTGACCTAGGGTTATGGTTATCCCCCAGGAGGCCGCAGGCCCAATCCACCGGCTGTGCGGTGAGCAGAGGGGAGGGCCGAGGTGAGGGCGCTGGCGAGCGGTAGCGTAGGCCCATGAGTTTTGGCGCGGGGGGCCTTCGAAGGTCGCCGGGGCTCAAGAAGCCCTGCCCGTTCTCCCGCACTGAATGTCCGGCGGTGCCCCTAGCGGCTCAGTTGCCGGCGGGGGAGCATGGTGAGTCGGATGCTGGGGCTAGCGGTCCGCAAACCCAGGTGTTGCGGTGCCAGGCCCGTTGGGAGGGGCCTCTCGGGGGCCGACGAAGGGATAGGGTTAGCCCCCAGGAGGCTGGCGGGCCCTATCCGCCGGCTGTGCGGCGAGCGGAGGGGCGGGCCGAGGTGAGGGCACTGGCTACCGGGAGAGTGGGCGCAAGCTTTCTGGCGCGGGGGGCCTTCGAAAGAGGCCGGGGGCTCCAAGGGCCCTTCCCGTTCTCCCGCCCTGAATGACCGGTGGTGCCACTAGCGGCCTGTGTGGCGGCGGGGCAGCACGGTGAGTCCAGCACTGTGGCTCGTGGGTCTCCAATGCCCAGCATTGCCGCTCCAGGCACCTTGGGATGAGCCCCTCCGAGGGTGAGCTAGGGTTAGGGTTAGCCCCCAGGAGGCCGGCAGGCCCGATCTGCCAGCTGTGTGGCGAGCGGAGGGGCAGGCCGAGGTGAGGGCGCTGAAGAGCAGGAGCGTGGGCCCAAGCGTTTTGGTGCAGGGGCCTTTGAAGGTCACCAGGGGCTCGGAGGACCCTGCCCGTTCTCCCGCCCTGGATGACCGGCGGTGCCCCTAGAGGCCCGGGTGGCAGCGGGGCAGGAGGGTGAGTCTGGCGCTGGGGCTTGTGGGTCCGGAATCCCGGGCATTGCGGCACCAGGCCCCTTGGGAGGGGCCCCTCGAGGGATCGAGCTAGGGTTAGGTTTAGCCCCCAGGGGACCGTCAGGCCCAATCCGCCGGTTGTGCAGGGAGCGGAGGGTGGGCTGAAGTGATGGTGCTGGCGAGCGGGAGCGTGGGCCCAAGGGTTTTGGCGCGGAGGGCCTTCAAAGGGCGCTGGGGGCTCCGAGGGCCCTGTCCGTTGTTCTGCCCTGAATGACCGACAGCTCTCCTACCGGCCCGGGTGGCGGCGGGGCGGCACAGTGCGTCCGGCGCTGGGACTCGGGGGTCACCAATCCCAGGCATTGCAGCGATAGGCCCCTTGGGAGGGGCCCCTTGGGGGCCGACCTAGGGTTCGGGTTAGCCCCCAGGAGGCTGGCAGGCCCGATCCGCCGGCTCTGCCACATGCGGAGGGGCTAGCCGAGGTGAGGGCGCTGGCGAGCGGGAGCATGGCCCCAAGCGTTTTGTCGCGGGGGACCTTCGAAGGTCGCCGGGGGCCCGGGGGGCCCTGCCCGTTCTAACGCCCTGAATGAGGAAGGCGCCCCTAGCGGGCCGGGTGGTGAGGAGCGGCAGAGTGTGTCCGGCGGTGGGGTTCGGGTGTCCCCAATCCCCAGCGTGGCGGCGCCAGGCCCCTTGGGAGGGGCTCCTCTGGGGCCGACCTAGGTTTAGGGTTAGCCCAAAGGAGGCCGGCAGGCCCGAGCCGCCGGCTGTGCGGCGAGCAGAGGGGCGGGCCGAGGTGAGGGCGCTGGCGAGGGGGAGCGTGGGCCCAGGGTTTTGGCACAGGGGGCCTTGGATTGTCACTGGGGGCTTGGAGGGCCCTGCCCATTCTCACACACTAAATGACCGGTGGCGCCCCTGTCGGCCAGGGTGGCGGCGTGTCGGCAGGATGAGTCTGGAGCTGGGGCTCAGTGGTCCCCGATCCCCGGCGCGGTGGCTCCAGGCACTTGGGAGGGGTCCCTCGGGGGCCGACATATGGTGAGTGTTAGCCCAAAGGAGGCCGGCGGGCCCAATCCGCCGGCTGTGCAGCGAGCGGAGGGGTGGGCCGACGTTAATGCGCTGGCAAGCGGGAGCGTGGGCCCAAGCGTTTTGGCATGGGGGGCCTTCGAAGCTCACCGGGGGCTCGGAGGGCCCAGCAAGTTCTCCCGCCCTGAATGCCCAGCGGCTCCCTAGCGGCCAGGGTGGCGGCGGGGAGGCAGGGTGAGTCCGGAGCTCGGGCTCGGGGGTCCCCAATACCCGGCATGGCATTGCCAGGCCGCTTGGGAGGGGTCCCTCGGGGGCCGAGCTAGGGTTCTCGTTAGCCCAAAGTAGGCCGGCAGGCCCAATTGGCCGGCTGTGCGGCGAGGGGATGGGTGAGCCGAGGTGAGGGCGCTGGCGAGCGGGAGCTTAGGCCCAAGCGTTTTGGTGCGGGGGGCCTTCGAAGGTCATCGGGGGCTCGGAGGGCCCTGCCCGTACTCCCTCCCTGAATGACCGGTGGAGCCCCTAGCGTCCCGGGTGGCGGCGGGGCGGCAGGGTGAGTCTGGAGTAGGGCTCAGGGGTCCAAATGCCCAGGCGTGGCGGCGCCTGGCCCCTTGGGAGGGGTCCCTCGGGGGCCGACCTAGGGTTGAGGTTAGCCCAAAGGAGGCCTGGGCCCGATCCGCCGGCTGTGCAGAGAACGGAGGGGCGGGGCGAGGTGAGGGCGCTGGGGAGCGGGAGCGTGAGCCCAAGCGTTTTGGCGTGTCGGGCCTTCGAAGATCACCGGGGGCTCAGAGGGCCCTGCCCGTTCCCCAGCCCTGAATGAGGACGGTGCCCCTAGCGATCCGGGTCGCAGCGGGGCGGCAGGGTGAGTTCAGCCCTGGTGCTCGGGGGTCCCCAATCACCCGCGTGGCGGCGCCAGGCCCCTTGGGATGGTCCCCTCGGGAGCCGACCTAGGGTTAGGGTTAGCCCCAGGAGGCCGGCAGTCCGATCTGCCGGCTGTGCGGCGAGCGGAGGGGCGGGCTGAGGAGAGGGTGCTGGCGAGCAGGAGCCTAGGCCCAAGCGTTTTGTCACGGGGGGCCTTCAAAGGTCACTGGGGGCTCGGAGGGCCCTGCCCGTTCTCCCGCCCTAAATAACCGGTGGCGCCCCTAGCAGCCCGGGTGGCGGCAGGGCGGCAGGGTAAGTAATGCGCTGGGGCTTGAGGGTCCCCAATCCCCGGCGTGGCATCGCCAGGCCCCTTGGGAGGGGCCCCTCGTGAGCAGACCTAGAGTTAGGGTTAGTTCCCAGGAGGCTGGCAGGCCCAATCCGCTGTCTGTGCGGCGAGAGGGGGGGGCGGACCGAGGTGAGGGCGCTTGCTAGCGGAGCGTGGGCCCAAGCGTTTTGGCGTGGGGGGCCTCAAAGGTCGCCAGGGGCTCGGAGGGCCCTGCCCGTTCTCCCGCTCTGAATGACTGGTGGCGTCCCTACTGGCCCGGTAGCTGTGGGGCGGAAGGGTGACTCCGGCGCTGAGGCTTGGGGGTCACCAATCCCCGGCGTTGTGGCACCAGGCCTTTGGAAGTGGCCCCTTGGGGTCTGACCTAGGGTTAGTGTTAGCCCCCAGGAAACAGGCAGGCCTGATCCGCTAGCTGTTCATCGAGTGGAGGGGCGGGCCGAGAAGAGGGCGCTGGCGAGTGGGAGCGTGGGCCCAAGCATTTTGGCGCGAGGGGCCTACGAAGGTCGCGGGGGCTCAGAGGGCCCTGCCTGTTCTCCAGCACCGAATGACCGGCGGCGCCCCTAGCGGACTGGGTGGTGGTGGGGTGGCAGGGAGAGTCCAGCACTGGTGCTCGGGGGTCCCCAATCCCCGGCATTGCGATGCCAGGCCCCTTGGGAGGGGCCCCGTGGGGGCAGACCTAGGGTTAGGGTTACACCCAGGGGGCTGACAGGCCCGATCCTACGGCTGTTCGGCGAGCGGAGGGGCGGGCCGAGGTGAGGGCGCTGGCTAGCGGGAGCGTGGGTCAAGTGTTTTGGTGCGGGGGGCCCTTCGAAGGTCGTGGGGGGATCAGAGGACCCTGCCCGTTCTCCCGCACTGAATGACTGGTGGTGCTCCTAGTGGTGCAGGTGGCAGCGGGGCGGCCGGGTGAGTCCGGCACTGGGGTTCAGGGGTCCCCAATCCCCGGCGTTACGACTGCAGGCCCCTTGCTAGGGGCCCCTCGGGGGCCGACATATGGTAAGGGTTAGCCCCCAGGAGGCCCGCAGGCCCGATCCGCCAGCTCTGCGGTGAGTGGAGGGGTGGTCGGAGGTGAGGCCGCTGGCAATCTGGAGAGTGGGCCCAGTCATTTTGGCACGGGGGTCCTTCGAATGTCGCCAGGGGTTCGGACGGCCCTGCCCGTTCTCCCCGCCCTGAATGACGGGCGGCTCCCCTAAAAGCCCTGGTGGAGGAGGGGCGGTAGGGTGAGTCGGGCACTGGGACTCAGGGGTTCCCAATCCCCGGCGTTTTGGCGCCATGCCCCTTGGGAGGGGCCCCTCAGGGACTCACCTGGGGTTAGGGTTAGCTCCGAGGAGGCCGGCAGGCTCGATCCGCTGGCTGTGTGGTGAGCAGAGGGGCAGGCCGAGGTGAGGGCGCTTGTGAGCAGGAGCGTGGGCCCAAGCGTTTTGGCGCGGGGGGCCTTCGAATGTGGCCAGAGGCTCTGAGGGCCCTGCCCCTTGTCCCGCCCTGAATGACCGGCAGCGCCCCTAGTGGCCCATGTGGCAGCGGGGCAGCCGGTTGTGTCCAGCGCTGGAGCTCGGGGTTCTCCAATCCCCGGTGTTGCGGCTCTAGGCCCCTTGCTGGGGCCCCTAGGGGACCGACCTATGGTTAGATTTAGCCCCCAGGAGGCCGGAAGCCCGATCCGCCAGCTCTGTGGCAAGCGGAGAGGCGGGCGGAGGTGAGGCCGCTGGCGAGCGGGAGCGTGGGCTCAGGCGTTTTGGGGCGGGGGTCCTTCGAAAGTCGCTGGAGGCTTGGAGGGCCCTGTACGTTCTTCTGCCCTGAATGACCGGCGGCTCCCCTAGCGGCCCGGGTGGAGGAGGGGTGTTAGGGTGACTTGGGTGGTGGGGCTTGGGGGTCCCCAATCCTCGGCGTTGGGGCGCCAGGCCCCTTTGGAAGGGCTCTAGGGGGCCGACCAAGGGTTATTGTTAGCCCCCAGGGGGCCAGCAGGCCAGATCCGCCGGCTGTGAGGCGAGCGGAGGGGTGGACCCAGGTGAGGGCGCTTGAGAGCAAGAATGTGGACCCAAGCGTTTTGGCACGGGGGGCCTTCGAAGGTCATCGGGGGTTCGGAGGGCCCAACCCGTCCTCCTGCCCTGAATGTCCAGCGGCACTACTAGCGGCCCGGGGGGGCGGGGCAGCAGGGTGAGCCCGGCACTGGGGCTTGGGGGTCCCCAATCCCCGGCGTTGCGGGGGCAGACCCTTGGTAGTGGCCCCTCGGGGGCCGACCTAAGGTTACAGTTAGCCCCCAGGAGGCCGGCAAGCCCGATGTGCCAGCTGTGCGGCGAGCGGAGGGGAGGGCCGAGGTGAGGGCGCGGGCGAGCGGGAGCTTGGCCGAAGCATTTTGGCGCGGTAAGCCTTGGAAGGTCGCCGGGGGATCGGAGGATCCTGCCCGTTTTCCCGCCCTGAATGACCTGCGGCGCCCCTGGGGCCTGGGTGGCAGCAGGGCAACAGGGTGAGTCCATCGCTGGGGTTGGGGGGTTCCCAATCCCCGGTGTTGCGGCACTAGGCCCCTTTGCAGGGGCCCCTCGGAGCCTGACCTAGGGTTATGGTTATCCCCCAGGAGGCCGCAGGCCCAATCCACCGGCTGTGCGGTGAGCAGAGGGGAGGGCCGAGGTGAGGGCGCTGGCGAGCGGTAGCGTAGGCCCATGAGTTTTGGCGCGGGGGGCCTTCGAAGGTCGCCGGGGCTCAAGAAGCCCTGCCCGTTCTCCCGCACTGAATGTCCGGCGGTGCCCCTAGCGGCTCAGATGCCGGCGGGGGAGCATGGTGAGTCGGATGCTGGGGCTAGCGGTCCGCAAACCCAGGTGTTGCTGTGCCAGGCCCGTTGGGAGGGGCCTCTCGGGGGCCAACGAAGGGATAGGGTTAGCCCCCAGGAGGCTGGCGGGCCCTATCCGCCGGCTGTGCGGCGAGCGGAGGGGCGGGCCGAGGTGAGGGCACTGGCTACCGGGAGAGTGGGCGCAAGCTTTCTGGCGCGGGGGGCCTTCGAAAGAGGCCGGGGGCTCCAAGGGCCCTTCCCGTTCTCCCGCCCTGAATGACCGGTGGTGCCACTAGCGGCCTGTGTGGCGGCGGGGCAGCACGGTGAGTCCAGCACTGTGGCTCGTGGGTCTCCAATGCCCAGCATTGCCGCTCCAGGCACCTTGGGATGAGCCCCTCCGAGGGTAAGCTAGGGTTAGGGTTAGCCCCCAGGAGGCCAGGAGGGCCGATCTGCCAGCTGTGTGGTGAGCGGAGGGGCAGGCCGAGGTGAGGGCGCTGAAGAGCAGGAGCGTGGGCCCAAGCGTTTTGGTGCGGGGGCCTTTGAAGGTCACCAGGGGCTCGGAGGACCCTGCCCGTTCTCCCGCCCTGGATGACCGGCGGTGCCCCTAGAGGCCCGGGTGGCAGCGGGGCGGGAGGGTGAGTCTGGCGCTGGGGCTTGTGGGTCCGGAATCCCGGGCATTGCGGCACCAGGCCCCTTGGGAGGGGCCCCTCGAGGGATCGAGCTAGGGTTAGGTTTAGCCCCCAGGGGACCGTCAGGCCCAATCCGCCGGTTGTGCAGGGAGCGGAGGGTGGGCTGAAGTGATGGTGCTGGCGAGCGGGAGCGTGGGCCCAAGGGTTTTGGCGCGGAGGGCCTTCAAAGGGCGCTGGGGGCTCCGAGGGCCCTGTCCGTTGTTCTGCCCTGAATGACCGACAGCTCTCCTACCGGCCCGGGTGGCGGCGGGGCGGCACAGTGCGTCCGGCGCTGGGACTCGGGGGTCACCAATCCCAGGCATTGCAGCGATAGGCCCCTTGGGAGGGGCCCCTTGGGGGCTGACCTAGGGTTCGGGTTAGCCCCCAGGAGGCTGGCAGGCCCGATCCGCCTGCTCTGCCACATGCGGAGGGGCTAGCCAAGGTGAGGGCGCTGGCGAGCGGGAGCATGGCCCCAAGCGTTTTGTCGCGGGGGACCTTCGAAGGTCGCCGGGGGCCCGGGGGGCCCTGCCCATTCTAACGCCCTGAATGAGGACGGCGCCCCTAGCGGGCCGGGTGGTGAGGAGCGGCAGAGTGCGTCCAGCGGTGGGGTTCGGGTGTCCCCAATCCCCAGCGTGGCGGCGCCAGGCCCCTTGGGAGGGGCTCCTCTGGGCCGACCTAGGTTTAGGATTAGCCCAAAGGAGGCCGGCAGGCCCGAACCGCCGGCTGTGCGGCGAGCAGAGGGGCGGGCCGAGGTGAGGGCACTGGCTACCGGGAGAGTGGGCGCAAGCTTTCTGGCGCGGGGGGCCTTCGAAAGAGGCCGGGGGCTCCAAGGGCCCTTCCCGTTCTCCCGCCCTGAATGACCGGTGGTGCCACTAGCGGCCTGTGTGGCGGCGGGGCAGCACGGTGAGTCCAGCACTGTGGCTCGTGGGTCTCCAATGCCCAGCATTGCCGCTCCAGGCACCTTGGGATGAGCCCCTCCGAGGGTAAGCTAGGGTTAGGGTTAGCCCCCAGGAGGCCAGGAGGGCCGATCTGCCAGCTGTGTGGTGAGCGGAGGGGCAGGCCGAGGTGAGGGCGCTGAAGAGCAGGAGCGTGGGCCCAAGCGTTTTGGTGCGGGGGCCTTTGAAGGTCACCAGGGGCTCGGAGGACCCTGCCCGTTCTCCCGCCCTGGATGACCGGCGGTGCCCCTAGAGGCCCGGGTGGCAGCGGGGCGGGAGGGTGAGTCTGGCGCTGGGGCTTGTGGGTCCGGAATCCCGGGCATTGCGGCACCAGGCCCCTTGGGAGGGGCCCCTCGAGGGATCGAGCTAGGGTTAGGTTTAGCCCCCAGGGGACCATCAGGCCCAATCCGCCGGTTGTGCAGGGAGCGGAGGGTGGGCTGAAGTGATGGTGCTGGCGAGCGGGAGCGTGGGCCCAAGGGTTTTGGCGCGGAGGGCCTTCAAAGGGCGCTGGGGGCTCCGAGGGCCCTGTCCGTTGTTCTGCCCTGAATGACCGACAGCTCTCCTACCGGCCCGGGTGGCGGCGGGGCGGCACAGTGCGTCCGGCGCTGGGACTCGGGGGTCACCAATCCCAGGCATTGCAGCGATAGGCCCCTTGGGAGGGGCCCCTTGGGGGCTGACCTAGGGTTCGGGTTAGCCCCCAGGAGGCTGGCAGGCCCGATCCGCCTGCTCTGCCACATGCGGAGGGGCTAGCCAAGGTGAGGGCGCTGGCGAGCGGGAGCATGGCCCCAAGCGTTTTGTCGCGGGGGACCTTCGAAGGTCGCCGGGGGCCCGGGGGGCCCTGCCCATTCTAACGCCCTGAATGAGGACGGCGCCCCTAGCGGGCCGGGTGGTGAGGAGCGGCAGAGTGCGTCCAGCGGTGGGGTTCGGGTGTCCCCAATCCCCAGCGTGGCGGCGCCAGGCCCCTTGGGAGGGGCTCCTCTGGGCCGACCTAGGTTTAGGATTAGCCCAAAGGAGGCCGGCAGGCCCGAACCGCCGGCTGTGCGGCGAGCAGAGGGGCGGGCCGAGGTGAGGGCTCTGGCGAGATGGAGCGTGGGCCCAGGCGTTTTGGCACGGGGGGCCTTGGATTGTCGCTGGGGGCTTGGAGGGCCCTGCCCATTCTCACACACTAAATGAACGGTGGCGCCCCTAGCGGCCAGGGTGGCGGCGTGTCGGCAGGATGAGTCTGGAGCTGGGGCTCAGTGGTCCCTGATCCCCGGCGCGGTGGCTCCAGGCACTTGGGAGGGGTCCCTCGGGGGCCGACATATGGTGAGTGTTAGCCCAAAGGAGGCCGGCGGGCCCAATCCGCCGGCTGTGCAGCGAGCGGAGGGGTGGGCCGACGTTAATGCGCTGGCAAGCGGGAGCGTGGGCCCAAGCGTTTTGGCATGGGGGGCCTTCGAAGCTCACCGGGGGCTCGGAGGGCCCAGCAAGTTCTCCCGCCCTGAATGCCCGGCGGCTCCCTAGCGGCCAGGGTGGCGGCGGGGTGGCAGGGTGAGTCCGGAGCTCGGGCTCGGGGGTCCCCAATACCCGGCGTGGCATTGCCAGGCCCCTTGAGAGGGGTCCCTCAGGGGCCGAGCTAGGGTTATCGTTAGCCCAAAGGAGGCCGGCAGGCCCGATTGGCCGGCTGTGCGGTGAGGGGAGGGGTGAGCCGAGGTGAGGGCGCTGGCGAGCGGGAGCTTAGGCCCAAGCGTTTTGGTGCGGGGGGCCTTCGAAGGTCATCGGGGGCTCGGAGGGTCCTGCCCGTACTCCCTCCCTGAATGACCGGTGGCGCCCCTAGCGTCCCGGGTGGCGGCGGGGCGGCAGGGTGAGTCTGGAGTAGGGCTCAGGGGTCCAAATGCCCCGGCGTGGCGGCGCCTGGCCCCTTGGGAGGGGTCCCTCGGGGGCCGACCTAGGGTTGAGGTTAACCCAAAGGAGGCCGGGGCCCGATCCGCCGGCTGTGCAGAGAACGGAGGGGCGGGGCGAGGTGAGGGCGCTGGCGAGCGGGAGCGTGAGCCCAAGCCTTTTGGCGTGTCTGGCCTTCGAAGGTCACCGGGGGCTCAGAGGGCCCTGCCCGTTCCCCAGCCCCGAATGAGGACGGTGCCCCTAGCGATCCGGGTCGCAGCGGGGCGACAGGGTGAGTTCAGCCCTGGTGCTCGGGGGTCCCCAATCACCCGCGTGGCGGCGCCAGGCCCCTTGGGATGGGCCCCTCGGGAGCCGACCTAGGGTTAGGGTTAGCCCCAGGAGGCCGGCAGTCCGATCTGCCGGCTGTGCGGCGAGCGGAGGGGCGGGCTGAGGAGAGGGTGCTGGCGAGCAGGAGCCTAGGCCCAAGCGTTTTGTCACGGGGGGCCTTCAAAGGTCACTGGGGGCTCGGAGGGCCCTGCCCGTTCTCCCGCCCTAAATAACCGGTGGCGCCCCTAGCAGCCCGGGTGGCGGCAGGGCGGCAGGGTAAGTAATGCGCTGGGGCTTGAGGGTCCCCAATCCCCGGCGTGGCATCGCCAGGCCCCTTGGGAGGGGCCCCTCGTGAGCAGACCTAGAGTTAGGGTTAGTTCCCAGGAGGCTGGCAGGCCCAATCCGCTGTCTGTGCGGCGAGAGGGGGGGCGGACCGAGGTGAGGGCGCTTGCTAGCGGAGCGTGGGCCCAAGCGTTTTGGCGTGGGGGGCCTCAAAGGTCGCCAGGGGCTCGGAGGGCCCTGCCCGTTCTCCCGCTCTGAATGACTGGTGGCGTCCCTACTGGCCCGGTAGCTGTGGGGCGGAAGGGTGACTCCGGCGCTGAGGCTTGGGGGTCACCAATCCCCGGCGTTGTGGCACCAGGCCTTTGGAAGTGGCCCCTTGGGGTCTGACCTAGGGTTAGTGTTAGCCCCCAGGAAACAGGCAGGCCTGATCCGCTAGCTGTTCATCGAGTGGAGGGGCGGGCCGAGAAGAGGGCGCTGGCGAGTGGGAGCGTGGGCCCAAGCATTTTGGCGCGAGGGGCCTACGAAGGTCGCGGGGGCTCAGAGGGCCCTGCCTGTTCTCCAGCACCGAATGACCGGCGGCGCCCCTAGCGGACTGGGTGGTGGTGGGGTGGCAGGGAGAGTCCAGCACTGGTGCTCGGGGGTCCCCAATCCCCGGCATTGCGATGCCAGGCCCCTTGGGAGGGGCCCCGTGGGGGCAGACCTAGGGTTAGGGTTACACCCAGGGGGCTGACAGGCCCGATCCTACGGCTGTTCGGCGAGCGGAGGGGCGGGCCGAGGTGAGGGCGCTGGCTAGCGGGAGCGTGGGTCAAGTGTTTTGGTGCGGGGGGCCCTTCGAAGGTCGTGGGGGGATCAGAGGACCCTGCCCGTTCTCCCGCACTGAATGACTGGTGGTGCTCCTAGTGGTGCAGGTGGCAGCGGGGCGGCCGGGTGAGTCCGGCACTGGGGTTCAGGGGTCCCCAATCCCCGGCGTTACGACTGCAGGCCCCTTGCTAGGGGCCCCTCGGGGGCCGACATATGGTAAGGGTTAGCCCCCAGGAGGCCCGCAGGCCCGATCCGCCAGCTCTGCGGTGAGTGGAGGGGTGGTCGGAGGTGAGGCCGCTGGCAATCTGGAGAGTGGGCCCAGTCATTTTGGCACGGGGGTCCTTCGAATGTCGCCAGGGGTTCGGACGGCCCTGCCCGTTCTCCCGCCCTGAATGACGGGCGGCTCCCCTAAAAGCCCTGGTGGAGGAGGGGCGGTAGGGTGAGTCGGGCGCTGGGACTCAGGGGTTCCCAATCCCCGGCGTTTTGGCGCCATGCCCCTTGGGAGGGGCCCCTCAGGGACTCACCTAGGGTTAGGGTTAGCTCCGAGGAGGCCGGCAGGCTCGATCCGCCGGCTGTGTGGTGAGCAGAGGGGCAGGCCGAGGTGAGGGCGCTTGTGAGCAGGAGCGTGGGCCCAAGCGTTTTGGCGCGGGGGGCCTTCGAATGTGGCCAGAGGCTCTGAGGGCCCTGCCCCTTGTCCCGCCCTGAATGACCGGCAGCGCCCCTAGTGGCCCATGTGGCAGCGGGGCAGCCGGTTGTGTCCAGCGCTGGAGCTCGGGGTCCTCCAATCCCCGGTGTTGCGGCTCTAGGCCCCTTGCTGGGGCCCCTAGGGGACCGACCTATGGTTAGATTTAGCCCCCAGGAGGCCGGAAGCCCGATCCGCCAGCTCTGCGGCAAGCGGAGAGGCGGGCGGAGGTGAGGCCGCTGGCGAGCGGGAGCGTGGGCTCAGGCGTTTTGGGGCGGGGGTCCTTCGAAAGTCGCTGGAGGCTTGGAGGGCCCTGTACGTTCTTCTGCCCTGAATGACCGGCGGCTCCCCTAGCGGCCCGGGTGGAGGAGGGGTGTTAGGGTGACTTGGGCGGTGGGGCTTGGGGGTCCCCAATCCTCGGCGTTGGGGCGCCAGGCCCCTTTGGAAGGGCTCTAGGGGGCCGACCAAGGGTTATTGTTAGCCCCCAGGGGGCCAGCAGGCCAGATCCGCCGGCTGTGAGGCGAGCGGAGGGGTGGACCCAGGTGAGGGCGCTTGAGAGCAAGAATGTGGACCCAAGCGTTTTGGCACGGGGGGCCTTCGAAGGTCATCGGGGGTTCGGAGGGCCCAACCCGTCCTCCTGCCCTGAATGACCAGCGGCGCTACTAGCGGCCCGGGGGGGCGGGGCAGCAGGGTGAGCCCGGCAATGGGGCTTGGGGGTCCCCAATCCCCGGCGTTGCGGGGGCAGACCCTTGGTAGTGGCCCCTCGGGGGCCGACCTAAGGTTACAGTTAGCCCCCAGGAGGCCGGCAGGCCCGATGTGCCAGCTGTGCGGCGAGCGGAGGGGAGGGCCGAGGTGAGGGCGCGGGCGAGCGGGAGCTTGGCCGAAGCGTTTTGGCGCGGGAAGCCTTCGAAGGTCGCCGGGGGATCGGAGGACCCTGCCGGTTTTCCCGCCCTGAATGACCTGCGGCGCCCCTGGGGCCCGGGTGGCGGCAGGGCGACAGGGTGAGTCCGTCGCTGGGGTTGGGGGGTTCCCAATCCCCGGTGTTGCGGCACCAGGCCCCTTCGCAGGGGCCCCTCGGAGGCTGACCTAGGGTTATGGTTATCCCCCAGGAGGCCGCAGGCCCAATCCACCGGCTGTGCGGTGAGCAGAGGGGAGGGCCGAGGTGAGGGCGCTGGCGAGCGGTAGCGTAGGCCCATGAGTTTTGGCGCGGGGGGCCTTCGAAGGTCGCCGGGGCTCAAGAAGCCCTGCCCGTTCTCCCGCACTGAATGTCCGGCGGTGCCCCTAGCGGCTCAGTTGCCGGCGGGGGAGCATGGTGAGTCGGATGCTGGGGCTAGCGGTCCGCAAACCCAGGTGTTGCGGTGCCAGGCCCGTTGGGAGGGGCCTCTCGGGGGCCGACGAAGGGATAGGGTTAGCCCCCAGGAGGCTGGCGGGCCCTATCCGCCGGCTGTGCGGCGAGCGGAGGGGCGGGCCGAGGTGAGGGCACTGGCTACCGGGAGAGTGGGCGCAAGCTTTCTGGCGCGGGGGGCCTTCGAAAGAGGCCGGGGGCTCCAAGGGCCCTTCCCGTTCTCCCGCCCTGAATGACCGGTGGTGCCACTAGCGGCCTGTGTGGCGGCGGGGCAGCACGGTGAGTCCAGCACTGTGGCTCGTGGGTCTCCAATGCCCAGCATTGCCGCTCCAGGCACCTTGGGATGAGCCCCTCCGAGGGTGAGCTAGGGTTAGGGTTAGCCCCCAGGAGGCCGGCAGGCCCGATCTGCCAGCTGTGTGGCGAGCGGAGGGGCAGGCCGAGGTGAGGGCGCTGAAGAGCAGGAGCGTGGGCCCAAGCGTTTTGGTGCAGGGGCCTTTGAAGGTCACCAGGGGCTCGGAGGACCCTGCCCGTTCTCCCGCCCTGGATGACCGGCGGTGCCCCTAGAGGCCCGGGTGGCAGCGGGGCAGGAGGGTGAGTCTGGCGCTGGGGCTTGTGGGTCCGGAATCCCGGGCATTGCGGCACCAGGCCCCTTGGGAGGGGCCCCTCGAGGGATCGAGCTAGGGTTAGGTTTAGCCCCCAGGGGACCGTCAGGCCCAATCCGCCGGTTGTGCAGGGAGCGGAGGGTGGGCTGAAGTGATGGTGCTGGCGAGCGGGAGCGTGGGCCCAAGGGTTTTGGCGCGGAGGGCCTTCAAAGGGCGCTGGGGGCTCCGAGGGCCCTGTCCGTTGTTCTGCCCTGAATGACCGACAGCTCTCCTACCGGCCCGGGTGGCGGCGGGGCGGCACAGTGCGTCCGGCGCTGGGACTCGGGGGTCACCAATCCCAGGCATTGCAGCGATAGGCCCCTTGGGAGGGGCCCCTTGGGGGCCGACCTAGGGTTCGGGTTAGCCCCCAGGAGGCTGGCAGGCCCGATCCGCCGGCTCTGCCACATGCGGAGGGGCTAGCCGAGGTGAGGGCGCTGGCGAGCGGGAGCATGGCCCCAAGCGTTTTGTCGCGGGGGACCTTCGAAGGTCGCCGGGGGCCCGGGGGGCCCTGCCCGTTCTAACGCCCTGAATGAGGAAGGCGCCCCTAGCGGGCCGGGTGGTGAGGAGCGGCAGAGTGTGTCCGGCGGTGGGGTTCGGGTGTCCCCAATCCCCAGCGTGGCGGCGCCAGGCCCCTTGGGAGGGGCTCCTCTGGGGCCGACCTAGGTTTAGGGTTAGCCCAAAGGAGGCCGGCAGGCCCGAGCCGCCGGCTGTGCGGCGAGCAGAGGGGCGGGCCGAGGTGAGGGCGCTGGCGAGGGGGAGCGTGGGCCCAGGGTTTTGGCACAGGGGGCCTTGGATTGTCACTGGGGGCTTGGAGGGCCCTGCCCATTCTCACACACTAAATGACCGGTGGCGCCCCTGTCGGCCAGGGTGGCGGCGTGTCGGCAGGATGAGTCTGGAGCTGGGGCTCAGTGGTCCCCGATCCCCGGCGCGGTGGCTCCAGGCACTTGGGAGGGGTCCCTCGGGGGCCGACATATGGTGAGTGTTAGCCCAAAGGAGGCCGGCGGGCCCAATCCGCCGGCTGTGCAGCGAGCGGAGGGGTGGGCCGACGTTAATGCGCTGGCAAGCGGGAGCGTGGGCCCAAGCGTTTTGGCATGGGGGGCCTTCGAAGCTCACCGGGGGCTCGGAGGGCCCAGCAAGTTCTCCCGCCCTGAATGCCCAGCGGCTCCCTAGCGGCCAGGGTGGCGGCGGGGAGGCAGGGTGAGTCCGGAGCTCGGGCTCGGGGGTCCCCAATACCCGGCATGGCATTGCCAGGCCGCTTGGGAGGGGTCCCTCGGGGGCCGAGCTAGGGTTCTCGTTAGCCCAAAGTAGGCCGGCAGGCCCAATTGGCCGGCTGTGCGGCGAGGGGATGGGTGAGCCGAGGTGAGGGCGCTGGCGAGCGGGAGCTTAGGCCCAAGCGTTTTGGTGCGGGGGGCCTTCGAAGGTCATCGGGGGCTCGGAGGGCCCTGCCCGTACTCCCTCCCTGAATGACCGGTGGAGCCCCTAGCGTCCCGGGTGGCGGCGGGGCGGCAGGGTGAGTCTGGAGTAGGGCTCAGGGGTCCAAATGCCCAGGCGTGGCGGCGCCTGGCCCCTTGGGAGGGGTCCCTCGGGGGCCGACCTAGGGTTGAGGTTAGCCCAAAGGAGGCCTGGGCCCGATCCGCCGGCTGTGCAGAGAACGGAGGGGCGGGGCGAGGTGAGGGCGCTGGGGAGCGGGAGCGTGAGCCCAAGCGTTTTGGCGTGTCGGGCCTTCGAAGATCACCGGGGGCTCAGAGGGCCCTGCCCGTTCCCCAGCCCCGAATGAGGACGGTGCCCCTAGCGATCCGGGTCGCAGCGGGGCGGCAGGGTGAGTTCAGCCCTGGTGCTCGGGGGGTCCCCAATCACCCGCGTGGCGGCGCCAGGCCCCTTGGGATGGTCCCCTCGGGAGCCGACCTAGGGTTAGGGTTAGCCCCAGGAGGCCGGCAGTCCGATCTGCCGGCTGTGCGGCAAGCGGAGGGGCGGGCTGAGGAGAGGGTGCTGGCGAGCAGGAGCCTAGGCCCAAGCGTTTTGTCACGGGGGGCCTTCAAAGGTCACTGGGGGCTCGGAGGGCCCTGCCCGTTCTCCCGCCCTAAATAACCGGTGGCGCCCCTAGCAGCCCGGGTGGCGGCAGGGCGGCAGGGTAAGTAATGCGCTGGGGCTTGAGGGTCCCCAATCCCCGGCGTGGCATCGCCAGGCCCCTTGGGAGGGGCCCCTCGTGAGCAGACCTAGAGTTAGGGTTAGTTCCCAGGAGGCTGGCAGGCCCAATCCGCTGTCTGTGCGGCGAGAGGGGGGGCGGACCGAGGTGAGGGCGCTTGCTAGCGGAGCGTGGGCCCAAGCGTTTTGGCGTGGGGGGCCTCAAAGGTCGCCAGGGGCTCGGAGGGCCCTGCCCGTTCTCCCGCTCTGAATGACTGGTGGCGTCCCTACTGGCCCGGTAGCTGTGGGGCGGAAGGGTGACTCCGGCGCTGAGGCTTGGGGGTCACCAATCCCCGGCGTTGTGGCACCAGGCCTTTGGAAGTGGCCCCTTGGGGTCTGACCTAGGGTTAGTGTTAGCCCCCAGGAAACAGGCAGGCCTGATCCGCTAGCTGTTCATCGAGTGGAGGGGCGGGCCGAGAAGAGGGCGCTGGCGAGTGGGAGCGTGGGCCCAAGCATTTTGGCGCGAGGGGCCTACGAAGGTCGCGGGGGCTCAGAGGGCCCTGCCTGTTCTCCAGCACCGAATGACCGGCGGCGCCCCTAGCGGACTGGGTGGTGGTGGGGTGGCAGGGAGAGTCCAGCACTGGTGCTCGGGGGTCCCCAATCCCCGGCATTGCGATGCCAGGCCCCTTGGGAGGGGCCCCGTGGGGGCAGACCTAGGGTTAGGGTTACACCCAGGGGGCTGACAGGCCCGATCCTACGGCTGTTCGGCGAGCGGAGGGGCGGGCCGAGGTGAGGGCGCTGGCTAGCGGGAGCGTGGGTCAAGTGTTTTGGTGCGGGGGGCCCTTCGAAGGTCGTGGGGGGATCGGAGGACCCTGCCCGTTCTCCCGCACTGAATGACTGGTGGTGCTCCTAGTGGTGCAGGTGGCAGCGGGGCGGCCGGGTGAGTCCGGCACTGGGGTTCAGGGGTCCCCAATCCCCGGCGTTACGACTGCAGGCCCCTTGCTAGGGGCCCCTCGGGGGCCGACATATGGTAAGGGTTAGCCCCCAGGAGGCCCGCAGGCCCGATCCGCCAGCTCTGCGGTGAGTGGAGGGGTGGTCGGAGGTGAGGCCGCTGGCAATCTGGAGAGTGGGCCCAGTCATTTTGGCACGGGGGTCCTTCGAATGTCGCCAGGGGTTCGGACGGCCCTGCCCGTTCTCCCGCCCTGAATGACGGGCGGCTCCCCTAAAAGCCCTGGTGGAGGAGGGGCGGTAGGGTGAGTCGGGCACTGGGACTCAGGGGTTCCCAATCCCCGGCGTTTTGGCGCCATGCCCCTTGGGAGGGGCCCCTCAGGGACTCACCTGGGGTTAGGGTTAGCTCCGAGGAGGCCGGCAGGCTCGATCCGCTGGCTGTGTGGTGAGCAGAGGGGCAGGCCGAGGTGAGGGCGCTTGTGAGCAGGAGCGTGGGCCCAAGCGTTTTGGCGCGGGGGGCCTTCGAATGTGGCCAGAGGCTCTGAGGGCCCTGCCCCTTGTCCCGCCCTGAATGACCGGCAGCGCCCCTAGTGGCCCATGTGGCAGCGGGGCAGCCGGTTGTGTCCAGCGCTGGAGCTCGGGGTTCTCCAATCCCCGGTGTTGCGGCTCTAGGCCCCTTGCTGGGGCCCCTAGGGGACCGACCTATGGTTAGATTTAGCCCCCAGGAGGCCGGAAGCCCGATCCGCCAGCTCTGTGGCAAGCGGAGAGGCGGGCGGAGGTGAGGCCGCTGGCGAGCGGGAGCGTGGGCTCAGGCGTTTTGGGGCGGGGGTCCTTCGAAAGTCGCTGGAGGCTTGGAGGGCCCTGTACGTTCTTCTGCCCTGAATGACCGGCGGCTCCCCTAGCGGCCCGGGTGGAGGAGGGGTGTTAGGGTGACTTGGGTGGTGGGGCTTGGGGGTCCCCAATCCTCGGCGTTGGGGCGCCAGGCCCCTTTGGAAGGGCTCTAGGGGGCCGACCAAGGGTTATTGTTAGCCCCCAGGGGGCCAGCAGGCCAGATCCGCCGGCTGTGAGGCGAGCGGAGGGGTGGACCCAGGTGAGGGCGCTTGAGAGCAAGAATGTGGACCCAAGCGTTTTGGCACGGGGGGCCTTCGAAGGTCATCGGGGGTTCGGAGGGCCCAACCCGTCCTCCTGCCCTGAATGTCCAGCGGCACTACTAGCGGCCCGGGGGGGCGGGGCAGCAGGGTGAGCCCGGCACTGGGGCTTGGGGGTCCCCAATCCCCGGCGTTGCGGGGGCAGACCCTTGGTAGTGGCCCCTCGGGGGCCGACCTAAGGTTACAGTTAGCCCCCAGGAGGCCGGCAAGCCCGATGTGCCAGCTGTGCGGCGAGCGGAGGGGAGGGCCGAGGTGAGGGCGCGGGCGAGCGGGAGCTGGGCCGAAGCATTTTGGCGCGGTATGCCTTGGAAGGTCGCCGGGGGATCGGAGGATCCTGCCCGTTTTCCCGCCCTGAATGACCTGCGGCGCCCCTGGGGCCCGGGTGGCAGCAGGGCAACAGGGTGAGTCCATCGCTGGGGTTGGGGGGTTCCCAATCCCCGGTGTTGCGGCACTAGGCCCCTTTGCAGGGGCCCCTCGGAGCCTGACCTAGGGTTATGGTTATCCCCCAGGAGGCCGCAGGCCCAATCCACCGGCTGTGCGGTGAGCAGAGGGGAGGGCCGAGGTGAGGGCGCTGGCGAGCGGTAGCGTAGGCCCATGAGTTTTGGCGCGGGGGGCCTTCGAAGGTCGCCGGGGCTCAAGAAGCCCTGCCCGTTCTCCCGCACTGAATGTCCGGCGGTGCCCCTAGCGGCTCAGATGCCGGCGGGGGAGCATGGTGAGTCGGATGCTGGGGCTAGCGGTCCGCAAACCCAGGTGTTGCTGTGCCAGGCCCGTTGGGAGGGGCCTCTCGGGGGCCAACGAAGGGATAGGGTTAGCCCCCAGGAGGCTGGCGGGCCCTATCCGCCGGCTGTGCGGCGAGCGGAGGGGCGGGCCGAGGTGAGGGCACTGGCTACCGGGAGAGTGGGCGCAAGCTTTCTGGCGCGGGGGGCCTTCGAAAGAGGCCGGGGGCTCCAAGGGCCCTTCCCGTTCTCCCGCCCTGAATGACCGGTGGTGCCACTAGCGGCCTGTGTGGCGGCGGGGCAGCACGGTGAGTCCAGCACTGTGGCTCGTGGGTCTCCAACGCCCAGCATTGCCGCTCCAGGCACCTTGGGATGAGCCCCTCCGAGGGTAAGCTAGGGTTAGGGTTAGCCCCCAGGAGGCCAGGAGGGCCGATCTGCCAGCTGTGTGGTGAGCGGAGGGGCAGGCCGAGGTGAGGGCGCTGAAGAGCAGGAGCGTGGGCCCAAGCGTTTTGGTGCGGGGGCCTTTGAAGGTCACCAGGGGCTCGGAGGACCCTGCCCGTTCTCCCGCCCTGGATGACCGGCGGTGCCCCTAGAGGCCCGGGTGGCAGCGGGGCGGGAGGGTGAGTCTGGCGCTGGGGCTTGTGGGTCCGGAATCCCGGGCATTGCGGCACCAGGCCCCTTGGGAGGGGCCCCTCGAGGGATCGAGCTAGGGTTAGGTTTAGCCCCCAGGGGACCGTCAGGCCCAATCCGCCGGTTGTGCAGGGAGCGGAGGGTGGGCTGAAGTGATGGTGCTGGCGAGCGGGAGCGTGGGCCCAAGGGTTTTGGCGCGGAGGGCCTTCAAAGGGCGCTGGGGGCTCCGAGGGCCCTGTCCGTTGTTCTGCCCTGAATGACCGACAGCTCTCCTACCGGCCCGGGTGGCGGCGGGGCGGCACAGTGCGTCCGGCGCTGGGACTCGGGGGTCACCAATCCCAGGCATTGCAGCGATAGGCCCCTTGGGAGGGGCCCCTTGGGGGCTGACCTAGGGTTCGGGTTAGCCCCCAGGAGGCTGGCAGGCCCGATCCGCCTGCTCTGCCACATGCGGAGGGGCTAGCCAAGGTGAGGGCGCTGGCGAGCGGGAGCATGGCCCCAAGCGTTTTGTCGCGGGGGACCTTCGAAGGTCGCCGGGGGCCCGGGGGGCCCTGCCCATTCTAACGCCCTGAATGAGGACGGCGCCCCTAGCGGGCCGGGTGGTGAGGAGCGGCAGAGTGCGTCCAGCGGTGGGGTTCGGGTGTCCCCAATCCCCAGCGTGGCGGCGCCAGGCCCCTTGGGAGGGGCTCCTCTGGGCCGACCTAGGTTTAGGATTAGCCCAAAGGAGGCCGGCAGGCCCGAACCGCCGGCTGTGCGGCGAGCAGAGGGGCGGGCCGAGGTGAGGGCACTGGCTACCGGGAGAGTGGGCGCAAGCTTTCTGGCGCGGGGGGCCTTCGAAAGAGGCCGGGGGCTCCAAGGGCCCTTCCCGTTCTCCCGCCCTGAATGACCGGTGGTGCCACTAGCGGCCTGTGTGGCGGCGGGGCAGCACGGTGAGTCCAGCACTGTGGCTCGTGGGTCTCCAATGCCCAGCATTGCCGCTCCAGGCACCTTGGGATGAGCCCCTCCGAGGGTAAGCTAGGGTTAGGGTTAGCCCCCAGGAGGCCAGGAGGGCCGATCTGCCAGCTGTGTGGTGAGCGGAGGGGCAGGCCGAGGTGAGGGCGCTGAAGAGCAGGAGCGTGGGCCCAAGCGTTTTGGTGCGGGGGCCTTTGAAGGTCACCAGGGGCTCGGAGGACCCTGCCCGTTCTCCCGCCCTGGATGACCGGCGGTGCCCCTAGAGGCCCGGGTGGCAGCGGGGCGGGAGGGTGAGTCTGGCGCTGGGGCTTGTGGGTCCGGAATCCCGGGCATTGCGGCACCAGGCCCCTTGGGAGGGGCCCCTCGAGGGATCGAGCTAGGGTTAGGTTTAGCCCCCAGGGGACCGTCAGGCCCAATCCGCCGGTTGTGCAGGGAGCGGAGGGTGGGCTGAAGTGATGGTGCTGGCGAGCGGGAGCGTGGGCCCAAGGGTTTTGGCGCGGAGGGCCTTCAAAGGGCGCTGGGGGCTCCGAGGGCCCTGTCCGTTGTTCTGCCCTGAATGACCGACAGCTCTCCTACCGGCCCGGGTGGCGGCGGGGCGGCACAGTGCGTCCGGCGCTGGGACTCGGGGGTCACCAATCCCAGGCATTGCAGCGATAGGCCCCTTGGGAGGGGCCCCTTGGGGGCTGACCTAGGGTTCGGGTTAGCCCCCAGGAGGCTGGCAGGCCCGATCCGCCTGCTCTGCCACATGCGGAGGGGCTAGCCAAGGTGAGGGCGCTGGCGAGCGGGAGCATGGCCCCAAGCGTTTTGTCGCGGGGGACCTTCGAAGGTCGCCGGGGGCCCGGGGGGCCCTGCCCATTCTAACGCCCTGAATGAGGACGGCGCCCCTAGCGGGCCGGGTGGTGAGGAGCGGCAGAGTGCGTCCAGCGGTGGGGTTCGGGTGTCCCCAATCCCCAGCGTGGCGGCGCCAGGCCCCTTGGGAGGGGCTCCTCTGGGCCGACCTAGGTTTAGGATTAGCCCAAAGGAGGCCGGCAGGCCCGAACCGCCGGCTGTGCGGCGAGCAGAGGGGCGGGCCGAGGTGAGGGCACTGGCTACCGGGAGAGTGGGCGCAAGCTTTCTGGCGCGGGGGGCCTTCGAAAGAGGCCGGGGGCTCCAAGGGCCCTTCCCGTTCTCCCGCCCTGAATGACCGGTGGTGCCACTAGCGGCCTGTGTGGCGGCGGGGCAGCACGGTGAGTCCAGCACTGTGGCTCGTGGGTCTCCAATGCCCAGCATTGCCGCTCCAGGCACCTTGGGATGAGCCCCTCCGAGGGTAAGCTAGGGTTAGGGTTAGCCCCCAGGAGGCCAGGAGGGCCGATCTGCCAGCTGTGTGGTGAGCGGAGGGGCAGGCCGAGGTGAGGGCGCTGAAGAGCAGGAGCGTGGGCCCAAGCGTTTTGGTGCGGGGGCCTTTGAAGGTCACCAGGGGCTCGGAGGACCCTGCCCGTTCTCCCGCCCTGGATGACCGGCGGTGCCCCTAGAGGCCCGGGGTGGCAGCGGGGCGGGAGGGTGAGTCTGGCGCTGGGGCTTGTGGGTCCGGAATCCCGGGCATTGCGGCACCAGGCCCCTTGGGAGGGGCCCCTCGAGGGATCGAGCTAGGGTTAGGTTTAGCCCCCAGGGGACCGTCAGGCCCAATCCGCCGGTTGTGCAGGGAGCGGAGGGTGGGCTGAAGTGATGGTGCTGGCGAGCGGGAGCGTGGGCCCAAGGGTTTTGGCGCGGAGGGCCTTCAAAGGGCGCTGGGGGCTCCGAGGGCCCTGTCCGTTGTTCTGCCCTGAATGACCGACAGCTCTCCTACCGGCCCGGGTGGCGGCGGGGCGGCACAGTGCGTCCGGCGCTGGGACTCGGGGGTCACCAATCCCAGGCATTGCAGCGATAGGCCCCTTGGGAGGGGCCCCTTGGGGGCTGACCTAGGGTTCGGGTTAGCCCCCAGGAGGCTGGCAGGCCCGATCCGCCTGCTCTGCCACATGCGGAGGGGCTAGCCAAGGTGAGGGCGCTGGCGAGCGGGAGCATGGCCCCAAGCGTTTTGTCGCGGGGGACCTTCGAAGGTCGCCGGGGGCCCGGGGGGCCCTGCCCATTCTAACGCCCTGAATGAGGACGGCGCCCCTAGCGGGCCGGGTGGTGAGGAGCGGCAGAGTGCGTCCAGCGGTGGGGTTCGGGTGTCCCCAATCCCCAGCGTGGCGGCGCCAGGCCCCTTGGGAGGGGCTCCTCTGGGCCGACCTAGGTTTAGGATTAGCCCAAAGGAGGCCGGCAGGCCCGAACCGCCGGCTGTGCGGCGAGCAGAGGGGCGGGCCGAGGTGAGGGCACTGGCTACCGGGAGAGTGGGCGCAAGCTTTCTGGCGCGGGGGGCCTTCGAAAGAGGCCGGGGGCTCCAAGGGCCCTTCCCGTTCTCCCGCCCTGAATGACCGGTGGTGCCACTAGCGGCCTGTGTGGCGGCGGGGCAGCACGGTGAGTCCAGCACTGTGGCTCGTGGGTCTCCAATGCCCAGCATTGCCGCTCCAGGCACCTTGGGATGAGCCCCTCCGAGGGTAAGCTAGGGTTAGGGTTAGCCCCCAGGAGGCCAGGAGGGCCGATCTGCCAGCTGTGTGGTGAGCGGAGGGGCAGGCCGAGGTGAGGGCGCTGAAGAGCAGGAGCGTGGGCCCAAGCGTTTTGGTGCGGGGGCCTTTGAAGGTCACCAGGGGCTCGGAGGACCCTGCCCGTTCTCCCGCCCTGGATGACCGGCGGTGCCCCTAGAGGCCCGGGGTGGCAGCGGGGCGGGAGGGTGAGTCTGGCGCTGGGGCTTGTGGGTCCGGAATCCCGGGCATTGCGGCACCAGGCCCCTTGGGAGGGGCCCCTCGAGGGATCGAGCTAGGGTTAGGTTTAGCCCCCAGGGGACCGTCAGGCCCAATCCGCCGGTTGTGCAGGGAGCGGAGGGTGGGCTGAAGTGATGGTGCTGGCGAGCGGGAGCGTGGGCCCAAGGGTTTTGGCGCGGAGGCCTTCAAAGGGCGCTGGGGGCTCCGAGGGCCCTGTCCGTTGTTCTGCCCTGAATGACCGACAGCTCTCCTACCGGCCCGGGTGGCGGCGGGGCGGCACAGTGCGTCCGGCGCTGGGACTCGGGGGTCACCAATCCCAGGCATTGCAGCGATAGGCCCCTTGGGAGGGGCCCCTTGGGGGCTGACCTAGGGTTCGGGTTAGCCCCCAGGAGGCTGGCAGGCCCGATCCGCCTGCTCTGCCACATGCGGAGGGGCTAGCCAAGGTGAGGGCGCTGGCGAGCGGGAGCATGGCCCCAAGCGTTTTGTCGCGGGGGACCTTCGAAGGTCGCCGGGGGCCCGGGGGGCCCTGCCCATTCTAACGCCCTGAATGAGGACGGCGCCCCTAGCGGGCCGGGTGGTGAGGAGCGGCAGAGTGCGTCCAGCGGTGGGGTTCGGGTGTCCCCAATCCCCAGCGTGGCGGCGCCAGGCCCCTTGGGAGGGGCTCCTCTGGGCCGACCTAGGTTTAGGATTAGCCCAAAGGAGGCCGGCAGGCCCGAACCGCCGGCTGTGCGGCGAGCAGAGGGGCGGGCCGAGGTGAGGGCACTGGCTACCGGGAGAGTGGGCGCAAGCTTTCTGGCGCGGGGGGCCTTCGAAAGAGGCCGGGGGCTCCAAGGGCCCTTCCCGTTCTCCCGCCCTGAATGACCGGTGGTGCCACTAGCGGCCTGTGTGGCGGCGGGGCAGCACGGTGAGTCCAGCACTGTGGCTCGTGGGTCTCCAATGCCCAGCATTGCCGCTCCAGGCACCTTGGGATGAGCCCCTCCGAGGGTAAGCTAGGGTTAGGGTTAGCCCCCAGGAGGCCAGGAGGGCCGATCTGCCAGCTGTGTGGTGAGCGGAGGGGCAGGCCGAGGTGAGGGCGCTGAAGAGCAGGAGCGTGGGCCCAAGCGTTTTGGTGCGGGGGCCTTTGAAGGTCACCAGGGGCTCGGAGGACCCTGCCCGTTCTCCCGCCCTGGATGACCGGCGGTGCCCCTAGAGGCCCGGGTGGCAGCGGGGCGGGAGGGTGAGTCTGGCGCTGGGGCTTGTGGGTCCGGAATCCCGGGCATTGCGGCACCAGGCCCCTTGGGAGGGGCCCCTCGAGGGATCGAGCTAGGGTTAGGTTTAGCCCCCAGGGGACCGTCAGGCCCAATCCGCCGGTTGTGCAGGGAGCGGAGGGTGGGCTGAAGTGATGGTGCTGGCGAGCGGGAGCGTGGGCCCAAGGGTTTTGGCGCGGAGGGCCTTCAAAGGGCGCTGGGGGCTCCGAGGGCCCTGTCCGTTGTTCTGCCCTGAATGACCGACAGCTCTCCTACCGGCCCGGGTGGCGGCGGGGCGGCACAGTGCGTCCGGCGCTGGGACTCGGGGGTCACCAATCCCAGGCATTGCAGCGATAGGCCCCTTGGGAGGGGCCCCTTGGGGGCTGACCTAGGGTTCGGGTTAGCCCCCAGGAGGCTGGCAGGCCCGATCCGCCTGCTCTGCCACATGCGGAGGGGCTAGCCAAGGTGAGGGCGCTGGCGAGCGGGAGCATGGCCCCAAGCGTTTTGTCGCGGGGGGACCTTCGAAGGTCGCCGGGGGCCCGGGGGGCCCTGCCCATTCTAACGCCCTGAATGAGGACGGCGCCCCTAGCGGGCCGGGTGGTGAGGAGCGGCAGAGTGCGTCCAGCGGTGGGGTTCGGGTGTCCCCAATCCCCAGCGTGGCGGCGCCAGGCCCCTTGGGAGGGGCTCCTCTGGGCCGACCTAGGTTTAGGATTAGCCCAAAGGAGGCCGGCAGGCCCGAACCGCCGGCTGTGCGGCGAGCAGAGGGGCGGGCCGAGGTGAGGGCTCTGGCGAGATGGAGCGTGGGCCCAGGCGTTTTGGCACGGGGGGCCTTGGATTGTCGCTGGGGGCTTGGAGGGCCCTGCCCATTCTCACACACTAAATGAACGGTGGCGCCCCTAGCGGCCAGGGTGGCAGCGTGTCGGCAGGATGAGTCTGGAGCTGGGGCTCAGTGGTCCCTGATCCCCGGCGCGGTGGCTCCAGGCACTTGGGAGGGGTCCCTCGGGGGCCGACATATGGTGAGTGTTAGCCCAAAGGAGGCCGGCGGGCCCAATCCGCCGGCTGTGCAGCGAGCGGAGGGGTGGGCCGACGTTAATGCGCTGGCAAGCGGGAGCGTGGGCCCAAGCGTTTTGGCATGGGGGGCCTTCGAAGCTCACCGGGGGCTCGGAGGGCCCAGCAAGTTCTCCCGCCCTGAATGCCCGGCGGCTCCCTAGCGGCCAGGGTGGCGGCGGGGTGGCAGGGTGAGTCCGGAGCTCGGGCTCGGGGGTCCCCAATACCCGGCGTGGCATTGCCAGGCCCCTTGAGAGGGGTCCCTCAGGGGCCGAGCTAGGGTTATCGTTAGCCCAAAGGAGGCCGGCAGGCCCGATTGGCCGGCTGTGCGGTGAGGGGAGGGGTGAGCCGAGGTGAGGGCGCTGGCGAGCGGGAGCTTAGGCCCAAGCGTTTTGGTGCGGGGGGCCTTCGAAGGTCATCGGGGGCTCGGAGGGTCCTGCCCGTACTCCCTCCCTGAATGACCGGTGGCGCCCCTAGCGTCCCGGGTGGCGGCGGGGCGGCAGGGTGAGTCTGGAGTAGGGCTCAGGGGTCCAAATGCCCCGGCGTGGCGGCGCCTGGCCCCTTGGGAGGGGTCCCTCGGGGGCCGACCTAGGGTTGAGGTTAACCCAAAGGAGGCCGGGGCCCGATCCGCCGGCTGTGCAGAGAACGGAGGGGCGGGGCGAGGTGAGGGCGCTGGCGAGCGGGAGCGTGAGCCCAAGCCTTTTGGCGTGTCTGGCCTTCGAAGGTCACCGGGGGCTCAGAGGGCCCTGCCCGTTCCCCAGCCCCGAATGAGGACGGTGCCCCTAGCGATCCGGGTCGCAGCGGGGCGACAGGGTGAGTTCAGCCCTGGTGCTCGGGGGTCCCCAATCACCCGCGTGGCGGCGCCAGGCCCCTTGGGATGGGCCCCTCGGGAGCCGACCTAGGGTTAGGGTTAGCCCCAGGAGGCCGGCAGTCCGATCTGCCGGCTGTGCGGCGAGCGGAGGGGCGGGCTGAGGAGAGGGTGCTGGCGAGCAGGAGCCTAGGCCCAAGCGTTTTGTCACGGGGGGCCTTCAAAGGTCACTGGGGGCTCGGAGGGCCCTGCCCGTTCTCCCGCCCTAAATAACCGGTGGCGCCCCTAGCAGCCCGGGTGGCGGCAGGGCGGCAGGGTAAGTAATGCGCTGGGGCTTGAGGGTCCCCAATCCCCGGCGTGGCATCGCCAGGCCCCTTGGGAGGGGCCCCTCGTGAGCAGACCTAGAGTTAGGGTTAGTTCCCAGGAGGCTGGCAGGCCCAATCCGCTGTCTGTGCGGCGAGAGGGGGGGCGGACCGAGGTGAGGGCGCTTGCTAGCGGAGCGTGGGCCCAAGCGTTTTGGCGTGGGGGGCCTCAAAGGTCGCCAGGGGCTCGGAGGGCCCTGCCCGTTCTCCCGCTCTGAATGACTGGTGGCGTCCCTACTGGCCCGGTAGCTGTGGGGCGGAAGGGTGACTCCGGCGCTGAGGCTTGGGGGTCACCAATCCCCGGCGTTGTGGCACCAGGCCTTTGGAAGTGGCCCCTTGGGGTCTGACCTAGGGTTAGTGTTAGCCCCCAGGAAACAGGCAGGCCTGATCCGCTAGCTGTTCATCGAGTGGAGGGGCGGGCCGAGAAGAGGGCGCTGGCGAGTGGGAGCGTGGGCCCAAGCATTTTGGCGCGAGGGGCCTACGAAGGTCGCGGGGGCTCAGAGGGCCCTGCCTGTTCTCCAGCACCGAATGACCGGCGGCGCCCCTAGCGGACTGGGTGGTGGTGGGGTGGCAGGGAGAGTCCAGCACTGGTGCTCGGGGGTCCCCAATCCCCGGCATTGCGATGCCAGGCCCCTTGGGAGGGGCCCCGTGGGGGCAGACCTAGGGTTAGGGTTACACCCAGGGGGCTGACAGGCCCGATCCTACGGCTGTTCGGCGAGCGGAGGGGCGGGCCGAGGTGAGGGCGCTGGCTAGCGGGAGCGTGGGTCAAGTGTTTTGGTGCGGGGGGCCCTTCGAAGGTCGTGGGGGGATCAGAGGACCCTGCCCGTTCTCCCGCACTGAATGACTGGTGGTGCTCCTAGTGGTGCAGGTGGCAGCGGGGCGGCCGGGTGAGTCCGGCACTGGGGTTCAGGGGTCCCCAATCCCCGGCGTTACGACTGCAGGCCCCTTGCTAGGGGCCCCTCGGGGGCCGACATATGGTAAGGGTTAGCCCCCAGGAGGCCCGCAGGCCCGATCCGCCAGCTCTGCGGTGAGTGGAGGGGTGGTCGGAGGTGAGGCCGCTGGCAATCTGGAGAGTGGGCCCAGTCATTTTGGCACGGGGGTCCTTCGAATGTCGCCAGGGGTTCGGACGGCCCTGCCCGTTCTCCCGCCCTGAATGACGGGCGGCTCCCCTAAAAGCCCTGGTGGAGGAGGGGCGGTAGGGTGAGTCGGGCGCTGGGACTCAGGGGTTCCCAATCCCCGGCGTTTTGGCGCCATGCCCCTTGGGAGGGGCCCCTCAGGGACTCACCTAGGGTTAGGGTTAGCTCCGAGGAGGCCGGCAGGCTCGATCCGCCGGCTGTGTGGTGAGCAGAGGGGCAGGCCGAGGTGAGGGCGCTTGTGAGCAGGAGCGTGGGCCCAAGCGTTTTGGCGCGGGGGGCCTTCGAATGTGGCCAGAGGCTCTGAGGGCCCTGCCCCTTGTCCCGCCCTGAATGACCGGCAGCGCCCCTAGTGGCCCATGTGGCAGCGGGGCAGCCGGTTGTGTCCAGCGCTGGAGCTCGGGGTCCTCCAATCCCCGGTGTTGCGGCTCTAGGCCCCTTGCTGGGGCCCCTAGGGGACCGACCTATGGTTAGATTTAGCCCCCAGGAGGCCGGAAGCCCGATCCGCCAGCTCTGCGGCAAGCGGAGAGGCGGGCGGAGGTGAGGCCGCTGGCGAGCGGGAGCGTGGGCTCAGGCGTTTTGGGGCGGGGGTCCTTCGAAAGTCGCTGGAGGCTTGGAGGGCCCTGTACGTTCTTCTGCCCTGAATGACCGGCGGCTCCCCTAGCGGCCCGGGTGGAGGAGGGGTGTTAGGGTGACTTGGGCGGTGGGGCTTGGGGGTCCCCAATCCTCGGCGTTGGGGCGCCAGGCCCCTTTGGAAGGGCTCTAGGGGGCCGACCAAGGGTTATTGTTAGCCCCCAGGGGGCCAGCAGGCCAGATCCGCCGGCTGTGAGGCGAGCGGAGGGGTGGACCCAGGTGAGGGCGCTTGAGAGCAAGAATGTGGACCCAAGCGTTTTGGCACGGGGGGCCTTCGAAGGTCATCGGGGGTTCGGAGGGCCCAACCCGTCCTCCTGCCCTGAATGACCAGCGGCGCTACTAGCGGCCCGGGGGGGCGGGGCAGCAGGGTGAGCCCGGCAATGGGGCTTGGGGGTCCCCAATCCCCGGCGTTGCGGGGGCAGACCCTTGGTAGTGGCCCCTCGGGGGCCGACCTAAGGTTACAGTTAGCCCCCAGGAGGCCGGCAGGCCCGATGTGCCAGCTGTGCGGCGAGCGGAGGGGAGGGCCGAGGTGAGGGCGCGGGCGAGCGGGAGCTTGGCCGAAGCGTTTTGGCGCGGGAAGCCTTCGAAGGTCGCCGGGGGATCGGAGGACCCTGCCCGTTTTCCCGCCCTGAATGACCTGCGGCGCCCCTGGGGCCCGGGTGGCGGCAGGGCGACAGGGTGAGTCCGTCGCTGGGGTTGGGGGGTTCCCAATCCCCGGTGTTGCGGCACCAGGCCCCTTCGCAGGGGCCCCTCGGAGGCTGACCTAGGGTTATGGTTAGCCCCCAGGAGGCCGCAGGCCCAATCCACCGGCTGTGCGGTGAGCAGAGGGGAGGGCCGAGGTGAGGGCGCTGGCGAGCGGTAGCGTAGGCCCATGAGTTTTGGCGCGGGGGGCCTTCGAAGGTCGCCGGGGCTCAAGAAGCCCTGCCCGTTCTCCCGCACTGAATGTCCGGCGGTGCCCCTAGCGGCTCAGTTGCCGGCGGGGGAGCATGGTGAGTCGGATGCTGGGGCTAGCGGTCCGCAAACCCAGGTGTTGCGGTGCCAGGCCCGTTGGGAGGGGCCTCTCGGGGGCCAACGAAGGGATAGGGTTAGCCCCCAGGAGGCTGGCGGGCCCTATCCGCCGGCTGTGCGGCGAGCGGAGGGGCGGGCCGAGGTGAGGGCACTGGCTACCGGGAGAGTGGGCGCAAGCTTTCTGGCGCGGGGGGCCTTCGAAAGAGGCCGGGGGCTCCAAGGGCCCTTCCCGTTCTCCCGCCCTGAATGACCGGTGGTGCCACTAGCGGCCTGTGTGGCGGCGGGGCAGCACGGTGAGTCCAGCACTGTGGCTCGTGGGTCTCCAATGCCCAGCATTGCCGCTCCAGGCACCTTGGGATGAGCCCCTCCGAGGGTGAGCTAGGGTTAGGGTTAGCCCCCAGGAGGCCGGCAGGCCCGATCTGCCAGCTGTGTGGCGAGCGGAGGGGCAGGCCGAGGTGAGGGCGCTGAAGAGCAGGAGCGTGGGCCCAAGCGTTTTGGTGCAGGGGCCTTTGAAGGTCACCAGGGGCTCGGAGGACCCTGCCCGTTCTCCCGCCCTGGATGACCGGCGGTGCCCCTAGAGGCCCGGGTGGCAGCGGGGCAGGAGGGTGAGTCTGGCGCTGGGGCTTGTGGGTCCGGAATCCCGGGCATTGCGGCACCAGGCCCCTTGGGAGGGGCCCCTCGAGGGATCGAGCTAGGGTTAGGTTTAGCCCCCAGGGGACCGTCAGGCCCAATCCGCCGGTTGTGCAGGGAGCGGAGGGTGGGCTGAAGTGATGGTGCTGGCGAGCGGGAGCGTGGGCCCAAGGGTTTTGGCGCGGAGGGCCTTCAAAGGGCGCTGGGGGCTCCGAGGGCCCTGTCCGTTGTTCTGCCCTGAATGACCGACAGCTCTCCTACCGGCCCGGGTGGCGGCGGGGCGGCACAGTGCGTCCGGCGCTGGGACTCGGGGGTCACCAATCCCAGGCATTGCAGCGATAGGCCCCTTGGGAGGGGCCCCTTGGGGGCCGACCTAGGGTTCGGGTTAGCCCCCAGGAGGCTGGCAGGCCCGATCCGCCGGCTCTGCCACATGCGGAGGGGCTAGCCGAGGTGAGGGCGCTGGCGAGCGGGAGCATGGCCCCAAGCGTTTTGTCGCGGGGGACCTTCGAAGGTCGCCGGGGGCCCGGGGGGCCCTGCCCGTTCTAACGCCCTGAATGAGGAAGGCGCCCCTAGCGGGCCGGGTGGTGAGGAGCGGCAGAGTGTGTCCGGCGGTGGGGTTCGGGTGTCCCCAATCCCCAGCGTGGCGGCGCCAGGCCCCTTGGGAGGGGCTCCTCTGGGGCCGACCTAGGTTTAGGGTTAGCCCAAAGGAGGCCGGCAGGCCCGAGCCGCCGGCTGTGCGGCGAGCAGAGGGGCGGGCCGAGGTGAGGGCGCTGGCGAGGGGGAGCGTGGGCCCAGGGTTTTGGCACAGGGGGCCTTGGATTGTCACTGGGGGCTTGGAGGGCCCTGCCCATTCTCACACACTAAATGACCGGTGGCGCCCCTGTCGGCCAGGGTGGCGGCGTGTCGGCAGGATGAGTCTGGAGCTGGGGCTCAGTGGTCCCCGATCCCCGGCGCGGTGGCTCCAGGCACTTGGGAGGGGTCCCTCGGGGGCCGACATATGGTGAGTGTTAGCCCAAAGGAGGCCGGCGGGCCCAATCCGCCGGCTGTGCAGCGAGCGGAGGGGTGGGCCGACGTTAATGCGCTGGCAAGCGGGAGCGTGGGCCCAAGCGTTTTGGCATGGGGGGCCTTCGAAGCTCACCGGGGGCTCGGAGGGCCCAGCAAGTTCTCCCGCCCTGAATGCCCAGCGGCTCCCTAGCGGCCAGGGTGGCGGCGGGGAGGCAGGGTGAGTCCGGAGCTCGGGCTCGGGGGTCCCCAATACCCGGCATGGCATTGCCAGGCCGCTTGGGAGGGGTCCCTCGGGGGCCGAGCTAGGGTTCTCGTTAGCCCAAAGTAGGCCGGCAGGCCCAATTGGCCGGCTGTGCGGCGAGGGGATGGGTGAGCCGAGGTGAGGGCGCTGGCGAGCGGGAGCTTAGGCCCAAGCGTTTTGGTGCGGGGGGCCTTCGAAGGTCATCGGGGGCTCGGAGGGCCCTGCCCGTACTCCCTCCCTGAATGACCGGTGGAGCCCCTAGCGTCCCGGGTGGCGGCGGGGCGGCAGGGTGAGTCTGGAGTAGGGCTCAGGGGTCCAAATGCCCAGGCGTGGCGGCGCCTGGCCCCTTGGGAGGGGTCCCTCGGGGGCCGACCTAGGGTTGAGGTTAGCCCAAAGGAGGCCTGGGCCCGATCCGCCGGCTGTGCAGAGAACGGAGGGGCGGGGCGAGGTGAGGGCGCTGGGGAGCGGGAGCGTGAGCCCAAGCTTTTTGGCGTGTCGGGCCTTCGAAGATCACCGGGGGCTCAGAGGGCCCTGCCCGTTCCCCAGCCCCGAATGAGGACGGTGCCCCTAGCGATCCGGGTCGCAGCGGGGCGGCAGGGTGAGTTCAGCCCTGGTGCTCGGGGGTCCCCAATCACCCGCGTGGCGGCGCCAGGCCCCTTGGGATGGTCCCCTCGGGAGCCGACCTAGGGTTAGGGTTAGCCCCAGGAGGCCGGCAGTCCGATCTGCCGGCTGTGCGGCGAGCGGAGGGGCGGGCTGAGGAGAGGGTGCTGGCGAGCAGGAGCCTAGGCCCAAGCGTTTTGTCACGGGGGGCCTTCAAAGGTCACTGGGGGCTCGGAGGGCCCTGCCCGTTCTCCCGCCCTAAATAACCGGTGGCGCCCCTAGCAGCCCGGGTGGCGGCAGGGCGGCAGGGTAAGTAATGCGCTGGGGCTTGAGGGTCCCCAATCCCCGGCGTGGCATCGCCAGGCCCCTTGGGAGGGGCCCCTCGTGAGCAGACCTAGAGTTAGGGTTAGTTCCCAGGAGGCTGGCAGGCCCAATCCGCTGTCTGTGCGGCGAGAGGGGGGGCGGACCGAGGTGAGGGCGCTTGCTAGCGGAGCGTGGGCCCAAGCGTTTTGGCGTGGGGGGCCTCAAAGGTCGCCAGGGGCTCGGAGGGCCCTGCCCGTTCTCCCGCTCTGAATGACTGGTGGCGTCCCTACTGGCCCGGTAGCTGTGGGGCGGAAGGGTGACTCCGGCGCTGAGGCTTGGGGGTCACCAATCCCCGGCGTTGTGGCACCAGGCCTTTGGAAGTGGCCCCTTGGGGTCTGACCTAGGGTTAGTGTTAGCCCCCAGGAAACAGGCAGGCCTGATCCGCTAGCTGTTCATCGAGTGGAGGGGCGGGCCGAGAAGAGGGCGCTGGCGAGTGGGAGCGTGGGCCCAAGCATTTTGGCGCGAGGGGCCTACGAAGGTCGCGGGGGCTCAGAGGGCCCTGCCTGTTCTCCAGCACCGAATGACCGGCGGCGCCCCTAGCGGACTGGGTGGTGGTGGGGTGGCAGGGAGAGTCCAGCACTGGTGCTTGGGGGTCCCCAATCCCCGGCATTGCGATGCCAGGCCCCTTGGGAGGGGCCCCGTGGGGGCAGACCTAGGGTTAGGGTTACACCCAGGGGGCTGACAGGCCCGATCCTACGGCTGTTCGGCGAGCGGAGGGGCGGGCCGAGGTGAGGGCGCTGGCTAGCGGGAGCGTGGGTCAAGTGTTTTGGTGCGGGGGGCCCTTCGAAGGTCGTGGGGGGATGGGAGGACCCTGCCCATTCTCCCGCACTGAATGACTGATGGTGCTCCTAGTGGTGCAGGTGGCAGCGGGGCGGCCGGGTGAGTCCGGCACTGGGGTTCAGGGGTCCCCAATCCCCGGCGTTACGACTGCAGGCCCCTTGCTAGGGGCCCCTCGGGGGCCGACATATGGTAAGGGTTAGCCCCCAGGAGGCCCGCAGGCCCGATCCGCCAGCTCTGCGGTGAGTGGAGGGGTGGTCGGAGGTGAGGCCGCTGGCAATCTGGAGAGTGGGCCCAGTCATTTTGGCACGGGGGTCCTTCGAATGTCGCCAGGGGTTCGGACGGCCCTGCCCGTTCTCCCGCCCTGAATGACGGGCGGCTCCCCTAAAAGCCCTGGTGGAGGAGGGGCGGTAGGGTGAGTCGGGCACTGGGACTCAGGGGTTCCCAATCCCCGGCGTTTTGGCGCCATGCCCCTTGGGAGGGGCCCCTCAGGGACTCACCTGGGGTTAGGGTTAGCTCCGAGGAGGCCGGCAGGCTCGATCCGCTGGCTGTGTGGTGAGCAGAGGGGCAGGCCGAGGTGAGGGCGCTTGTGAGCAGGAGCGTGGGCCCAAGCGTTTTGGCGCGGGGGGCCTTCGAATGTGGCCAGAGGCTCTGAGGGCCCTGCCCCTTGTCCCGCCCTGAATGACCGGCAGCGCCCCTAGTGGCCCATGTGGCAGCGGGGCAGCCGGTTGTGTCCAGCGCTGGAGCTCGGGGTTCTCCAATCCCCGGTGTTGCGGCTCTAGGCCCCTTGCTGGGGCCCCTAGGGGACCGACCTATGGTTAGATTTAGCCCCCAGGAGGCCGGAAGCCCGATCCGCCAGCTCTGTGGCAAGCGGAGAGGCGGGCGGAGGTGAGGCCGCTGGCGAGCGGGAGCGTGGGCTCAGGCGTTTTGGGGCGGGGGTCCTTCGAAAGTCGCTGGAGGCTTGGAGGGCCCTGTACGTTCTTCTGCCCTGAATGACCGGCGGCTCCCCTAGCGGCCCGGGTGGAGGAGGGGTGTTAGGGTGACTTGGGTGGTGGGGCTTGGGGGTCCCCAATCCTCGGCGTTGGGGCGCCAGGCCCCTTTGGAAGGGCTCTAGGGGGCCGACCAAGGGTTTTTGTTAGCCCCCAGGGGGCCAGCAGGCCAGATCCGCCGGCTGTGAGGCGAGCGGAGGGGTGGACCCAGGTGAGGGCGCTTGAGAGCAAGAATGTGGACCCAAGCGTTTTGGCACGGGGGGCCTTCGAAGGTCATCGGGGGTTCGGAGGGCCCAACCCGTCCTCCTGCCCTGAATGTCCAGCGGCACTACTAGCGGCCCGGGGGGGCGGGGCAGCAGGGTGAGCCCGGCACTGGGGCTTGGGGGTCCCCAATCCCCGGCGTTGCGGGGGCAGACCCTTGGTAGTGGCCCCTCGGGGGCCGACCTAAGGTTACAGTTAGCCCCCAGGAGGCCGGCAAGCCCGATGTGCCAGCTGTGCGGCGAGCGGAGGGGAGGGCCGAGGTGAGGGCGCGGGCGAGCGGGAGCTTGGCCGAAGCATTTTGGCGCGGTAAGCCTTGGAAGGTCGCCGGGGGATCGGAGGATCCTGCCCGTTTTCCCGCCCTGAATGACCTGCGGCGCCCCTGGGGCCCGGGTGGCAGCAGGGCAACAGGGTGAGTCCATCGCTGGGGTTGGGGGGTTCCCAATCCCCGGTGTTGCGGCACTAGGCCCCTTTGCAGGGGCCCCTCGGAGCCTGACCTAGGGTTATGGTTATCCCCCAGGAGGCCGCAGGCCCAATCCACCGGCTGTGCGGTGAGCAGAGGGGAGGGCCGAGGTGAGGGCGCTGGCGAGCGGTAGCGTAGGCCCATGAGTTTTGGCGCGGGGGGCCTTCGAAGGTCGCCGGGGCTCAAGAAGCCCTGCCCGTTCTCCCGCACTGAATGTCCGGCGGTGCCCCTAGCGGCTCAGATGCCGGCGGGGGAGCATGGTGAGTCGGATGCTGGGGCTAGCGGTCCGCAAACCCAGGTGTTGCTGTGCCAGGCCCGTTGGGAGGGGCCTCTCGGGGGCCAACGAAGGGATAGGGTTAGCCCCCAGGAGGCTGGCGGGCCCTATCCGCCGGCTGTGCGGCGAGCGGAGGGGCGGGCCGAGGTGAGGGCACTGGCTACCGGGAGAGTGGGCGCAAGCTTTCTGGCGCGGGGGGCCTTCGAAAGAGGCCGGGGGCTCCAAGGGCCCTTCCCGTTCTCCCGCCCTGAATGACCGGTGGTGCCACTAGCGGCCTGTGTGGCGGCGGGGCAGCACGGTGAGTCCAGCACTGTGGCTCGTGGGTCTCCAATGCCCAGCATTGCCGCTCCAGGCACCTTGGGATGAGCCCCTCCGAGGGTAAGCTAGGGTTAGGGTTAGCCCCCAGGAGGCCAGGAGGGCCGATCTGCCAGCTGTGTGGTGAGCGGAGGGGCAGGCCGAGGTGAGGGCGCTGAAGAGCAGGAGCGTGGGCCCAAGCGTTTTGGTGCGGGGGCCTTTGAAGGTCACCAGGGGCTCGGAGGACCCTGCCCGTTCTCCCGCCCTGGATGACCGGCGGTGCCCCTAGAGGCCCGGGTGGCAGCGGGGCGGGAGGGTGAGTCTGGCGCTGGGGCTTGTGGGTCCGGAATCCCGGGCATTGCGGCACCAGGCCCCTTGGGAGGGGCCCCTCGAGGGATCGAGCTAGGGTTAGGTTTAGCCCCCAGGGGACCGTCAGGCCCAATCCGCCGGTTGTGCAGGGAGCGGAGGGTGGGCTGAAGTGATGGTGCTGGCGAGCGGGAGCGTGGGCCCAAGGGTTTTGGCGCGGAGGGCCTTCAAAGGGCGCTGGGGGCTCCGAGGGCCCTGTCCGTTGTTCTGCCCTGAATGACCGACAGCTCTCCTACCGGCCCGGGTGGCGGCGGGGCGGCACAGTGCGTCCGGCGCTGGGACTCGGGGGTCACCAATCCCAGGCATTGCAGCGATAGGCCCCTTGGGAGGGGCCCCTTGGGGGCTGACCTAGGGTTCGGGTTAGCCCCCAGGAGGCTGGCAGGCCCGATCCGCCTGCTCTGCCACATGCGGAGGGGCTAGCCAAGGTGAGGGCGCTGGCGAGCGGGAGCATGGCCCCAAGCGTTTTGTCGCGGGGGACCTTCGAAGGTCGCCGGGGGCCCGGGGGGCCCTGCCCATTCTAACGCCCTGAATGAGGACGGCGCCCCTAGCGGGCCGGGTGGTGAGGAGCGGCAGAGTGCGTCCAGCGGTGGGGTTCGGGTGTCCCCAATCCCCAGCGTGGCGGCGCCAGGCCCCTTGGGAGGGGCTCCTCTGGGCCGACCTAGGTTTAGGATTAGCCCAAAGGAGGCCGGCAGGCCCGAACCGCCGGCTGTGCGGCGAGCAGAGGGGCGGGCCGAGGTGAGGGCTCTGGCGAGATGGAGCGTGGGCCCAGGCGTTTTGGCACGGGGGGCCTTGGATTGTCGCTGGGGGCTTGGAGGGCCCTGCCCATTCTCACACACTAAATGAACGGTGGCGCCCCTAGCGGCCAGGGTGGCGGCGTGTCGGCAGGATGAGTCTGGAGCTGGGGCTCAGTGGTCCCTGATCCCCGGCGCGGTGGCTCCAGGCACTTGGGAGGGGTCCCTCGGGGGCCGACATATGGTGAGTGTTAGCCCAAAGGAGGCCGGCGGGCCCAATCCGCCGGCTGTGCAGCGAGCGGAGGGGTGGGCCGACGTTAATGCGCTGGCAAGCGGGAGCGTGGGCCCAAGCGTTTTGGCATGGGGGGCCTTCGAAGCTCACCGGGGGCTCGGAGGGCCCAGCAAGTTCTCCCGCCCTGAATGCCCGGCGGCTCCCTAGCGGCCAGGGTGGCGGCGGGGTGGCAGGGTGAGTCCGGAGCTCGGGCTCGGGGGTCCCCAATACCCGGCGTGGCATTGCCAGGCCCCTTGAGAGGGGTCCCTCAGGGGCCGAGCTAGGGTTATCGTTAGCCCAAAGGAGGCCGGCAGGCCCGATTGGCCGGCTGTGCGGTGAGGGGAGGGGTGAGCCGAGGTGAGGGCGCTGGCGAGCGGGAGCTTAGGCCCAAGCGTTTTGGTGCGGGGGGCCTTCGAAGGTCATCGGGGGCTCGGAGGGTCCTGCCCGTACTCCCTCCCTGAATGACCGGTGGCGCCCCTAGCGTCCCGGGTGGCGGCGGGGCGGCAGGGTGAGTCTGGAGTAGGGCTCAGGGGTCCAAATGCCCCGGCGTGGCGGCGCCTGGCCCCTTGGGAGGGGTCCCTCGGGGGCCGACCTAGGGTTGAGGTTAACCCAAAGGAGGCCGGGGCCCGATCCGCCGGCTGTGCAGAGAACGGAGGGGCGGGGCGAGGTGAGGGCGCTGGCGAGCGGGAGCGGGAGCCCAAGCCTTTTGGCGTGTCTGGCCTTCGAAGGTCACCGGGGGCTCAGAGGGCCCTGCCCGTTCCCCAGCCCCGAATGAGGACGGTGCCCCTAGCGATCCGGGTCGCAGCGGGGCGACAGGGTGAGTTCAGCCCTGGTGCTCGGGGGTCCCCAATCACCCGCGTGGCGGTGCCAGGCCCCTTGGGATGGGCCCCTCGGGAGCCGACCTAGGGTTAGGGTTAGCCCCAGGAGGCCGGCAGTCCCGATCTGCCGGCTGTGCGGCGAGCGGAGGGGCGGGCTGAGGAGAGGGTGCTGGCGAGCAGGAGCCTAGGCCCAAGCGTTTTGTCACGGGGGGCCTTCAAAGGTCACTGGGGGCTCAGAGGGCCCTACCCGTTCTCCCGCCCTAAATAACCGGTGGCGCCCCTAGCAGCCCGGGTGGCGGCAGGGCGGCAGGGTAAGTAATGCGCTGGGGCTTGAGGGTCCCCAATCCCCGGCGTGGCATCGCCAGGCCCCTTGGGAGGGGCCCCTCGTGAGCAGACCTAGAGTTAGGGTTAGTTCCCAGGAGGCTGGCAGGCCCAATCCGCTGTCTGTGCGGCGAGAGGGGGGGCAGACCGAGGTGAGGGCGCTTGCTAGCGGGAGCGTGGGCCCACGCGTTTTGGCGTGGGGGGCCTCAAAGGTCGCCAGGGGCTCGGAGGGCCCTGCCCATTCTCCCGCTCTGAATGACTGGTGGCGTCCCTACTGGCCCGGTAGCTGTGGGGCGGAAGGGTGACTCCGGCGCTGAGGCTTGGGGGTCACCAATCCCCGGCGTTGTGGCAACAGGCCTTTGGAAGTGGCCCCTTGGGGTCTGACCTAGGGTTAGTGTTAGCCCCCAGGAAACAGGCAGGCCTGATCCGCTAGCTGTTCATCGAGTGGAGGGGCGGGCCGAGAAGAGGGCGCTGGCGAGTGGGAGCGTGGGCCCAAGCATTTTGGCGCGAGGGGCCTACGAAGGTCGCGGGGGCTCAGAGGGCCCTGCCTGTTCTCCAGCACTGAATGACCGGCGGTGCCCCTAGCGGACTGGGTGGTGGTGGGGTGGCAGGGAGAGTCCAGCACTGGTGCTCGGGGGTCCCCAATCCCCGGCATTGCGATGCCAGGCCCCTTGGGAGGGGCCCCGTGGGGACAGACCTAGGGTTAGGGTTACACCCAGGGGGCTGACAGCCCCGATCCTACGGCTGTGCGTCGAGCGGAGGGGCGGGCTGAGGTGAGGGCGCTGGCTAGCGGGAGCGTGGGTCAAGTGTTTTGGTGCGGGGGGCCCTTCGAAGGTCGTGGGGGGATCGGAGGACCCTGCCCGTTCTCCCGCACTGAATGCCCGGTGGCGCTCCTAGTGGTGCAGGTGGCAGCGGGGCGGCCGGGTGAGTCCGGCACTGGGGTTCAGGGGGCCCCAATCCCCGGTGTTACGACTGCAGGCCCCTTGCTAGGGGCCCCTCGGGGGCCGACATATGGTAAGGGTTAGCCCCCAGGAGGCCCGCAGGCCCGATCCGCCAGCTCTGCGGTGAGTGGAGGGGTGGTCGGAGGTGAGGCCGCTGGCAATCTGGAGAGTGGGCCCAGTCATTTTGGCACGGGGGTCCTTCGAATGTCGCCAGGGGTTCGGACGGCCCTGCCCGTTCTCCCGCCCTGAATGACGGGCGGCTCCCCTAAAAGCCCTGGTGGAGGAGGGGCGGTAGGGTGAGTCGGGCGCTGGGACTCAGGGGTTCCCAATCCCCGGCGTTTTGGCGCCATGCCCCTTGGGAGGGGCCCCTCGGGGACTCACCTAGGGTTAGGGTTAGCTCCGAGGAGGCCGGCAGGCTCGATCCGCCGGCTGTGTGGTGAGCAGAGGGGCAGGCCGAGGTGAGGGCGCTTGTGAGCAGGAGCGTGGGCCCAAGCGTTTGGGCGCGGGGGGCCTTCGAATGTGGCCAGAGGCTCTGAGGGCCCTGCCCCTTGTCCCGCCCTGAATGACCGGCAGCGCCCCTAGTGGCCCATGTGGCAGCGGGGCAGCCGGTTGTGTCCAGCGCTGGAGCTCGGGGTTCTCCAATCCCCGGTGTTGCGGCTCAAGGCCCCTTGCTGGGGCCCCTAGGGGACCGACCTATGGTTAGATTTAGCCCCCAGGAGGCCGGAAGCCCGATCCGCCAGCTCTGCGGCAAGCGGAGAGGCGGGCTGAGGTGAGGCCGCTGGCGAGCGGGAGCGTGGGCTCAGGCGTTTTGGGGTGGGGGTCCTTCGAAAGTCGCTGGAGGCTTGGAGGGCCCTGTACGTTCTTCTGCCCTGAATGACCGGCGGCTCCCCTAGCGGCCCGGGTGGAGGAGGGGTGTTAGGGTGACTTGGGCGGTGGGGCTTGGGGTCCCCAATCCTCGGCGTTGGGGCGCCAGGCCCCTTTGGAAGGGCTCTAGGGGGCCGACCAAGGGTTTTTGTTAGCCCCCAGGGGGCCAGCAGGCCAGATCCGCCGGCTGTGAGGCGAGCGGAGGGGTGGACCCAGGTGAGGGCGCTTGAGAGCAAGAATGTGGACCCAAGCGTTTTGGCACGGGGGGCCTTCGAAGGTCATCGGGGGTTCGGAGGGCCCAACCCGTCCTCCTGCCCTGAATGTCCAGCGGCGCTACTAGCGGCCCGGGGGGGCGGGGCGGCAGGGTGAGCCCGGCACTGGGGCTTGGGGGTCCCCAATCCCCGGCGTTGCGGGGGCAGACCCTTGGTAGTGGCCCCTCGGGGGCCGACCTTAGGTTACAGTTAGCCCCCAGGAGGCCGGCAGGCCCGATGTGCCAGCTGTGCGGCGAGCGGAGGGGAGGGCCGAGGTGAGGGCGCGGGCGAGCGGGAGCTTGGCGGAAGCGTTTTGGCGCGGTAAGCCTTCGAAGGTCGCCGGGGGATCGGAGGACCCTGCCCGTTTTCCCGCCCTGAATGACCTGCGGCGCCCCTGGGGCCCGGGTGGCGGCAGGGCGACAGGGTGAGTCCGTCGCTGGGGTTGGGGGGTTCCCAATCCCCGGTGTTGCGGCACCAGGCCCCTTCGCAGGGGCCCCTCGGAGGCTGGCCTAGGGTTATGGTTAGCCCCCAGGAGGCCGCAGGCCCAATCCACCAGCTGTGCGGTGAGCAGAGGGGAGGGCCAAGGTGAGGGCGCTGGCGAGCGGTAGCGTAGGCCCATGAGTTTTGGCGCGGGGGGCCTTCGAAGGTCACCGGGGCTCAAGAAGCCCTGCCCGTTCTCCCGCACTGAATGTCCGGCGGTGCCCCTAGCGGCTCAGTTGCCGGCGGGGGAGCATGGTGAGTCAGATGCTGGGGCTAGCGGTCCGCAAACCCAGGTGTTGCGGTGCCAGGCCCGTTGGGAGGGGCCTCTCGGGGGCCGACGAAGGGATAGGGTTAGCCCCCAGGAGGCTGGCGGGCCCTATCCGCCGGCTGTGCGGCGAGCGGAGGGGCGGGCCGAGGTGAGATCGCTGGCGAGCGGGAGCTTGGCCGAAGCGTTTTGGCGCGGGAAGCCTTCGATGGTCGCCGGGGGATCGGAGGACCCTGCCCGTTTTCCCGCCCTGAATGACCTGCGGCGCCCCTGGGGCCCGGGTGGCAGCAGGGCAACAGGGTGAGTCCGTCGTTGGGGTTGGGGGTTCCCAATCCCCGGTGTTGCGGCACCAGGCCCCTTCGCAGGGGCCCCTCGGAGGCTGACCTAGGGTTATGGTTAGCCCCCAGGAGGCCGCAGGCCCAATCCACCGGCTGTGCGGTGAGCAGAGGGGAGGGCCGAGGTGAGGGCGCTTGCGAGCGGTAGCGTAGGCCCATGAGTTTTGGCGCGGGGGGCCTTCGAAGGTCGCCGGGGCTCAAGAAGCCCTGCCCGTTCTCCCGCACTGAATGTCCGGCGGTGCCCCTAGCGGCTCAGTTGCCGGCGGGGGAGCATGGTGAGTCCGGCGCTGGGGCTCAGGAGTCCCCAATCCCCGTCGTTGCGGCGCCAGGCCCCTTGGGAGGGACCACTAGTGGGCCGACCTAGGGTTTGGGTTAGCCTCCAGAAGGCCCACAGGCCCGATTCACCATCTGTGTGGCGAGCGGAGGGGAGGGCCGAGTTAAGGGCGCTGGCGAGCGGGAGCGTGGGCCCAAGCGTTTTGGTGCAGGGGGCCTTGGAAGGTTGCCGGTGGCTTGGAGGCCCTGGCCATTCTCCCTCCCTGAATGAACAGCGGCGCCCCTAGTGGCCCAGGTGGCGGTAGGGCGGGAGGGTCAGCTGGGCGCTGGGGCTCAGGAGTCCCCAGTCCCCAGTGTTGAGGCAATAGGAACCTGGGATGGGCCCCTCGGGGCCCACCAAAGGTTAGGGTAACACCCAGGAGGCTGTCAGTCCTGATCCACCGGCTGTGCAGCGAGCGGAGGGGCGGAACGAGGTGAGGGCGCAGGCGAGTGGGAGCATGGGCCAAAGCATTTTGGCACAGGGGGCCTTTGAAGGTCGCCAGGGGCTCGGAGGGATCTGCCCGTACTCCCTCCCTGAATGACCGACGGTGTTCCTAGTGGCCTGGGTGGTGGCGGAGCAACATGGTGAGTCCGGCGCTGGGGTTCGGGGGTCCCCAATCCCAGGCATTGCGGTGCCAGGCCCCTTTGGAGGGGCCCCTCAGGGGCCAACCTAGGGTTATGGGTAGCCCCAGGAGGCGGGCAGGCCTCATCCACCAGCTCTGCAGCAAGTGGAGGGACGGGCCGAGGTGAGGGCACTGAGAAGCAAGAGCGTGGGCTCAAGCGTTTTGGATGGGGGGGCCTTGGAAGGTCGCCGTGGGCTCGGAGGTCCCTGCCTGTTCTCACACACTGAATGACCAGCGACACCCCTAGCAGCCCGGGTGGTGGAGGGGCAGCAGGGTGAGTCCGGCGCTGGGGCTCGGGGGTCCCCAACCCGGCGTTGCGGTCCCAGGCCCCTTGGGAGGGGCCCCTCAGCGGCCGACCTAGGGTTAGGGTTAGCCCCCTGGAGGCCGGGAGGCCCGATCTGCCAGCTGTGTGGGGAGCGGAGGGGCCGGCCGAGGTGAGGGCGCTGACTAGCGGGAGCGTGGGCGCAAGCGTTGTGGCGCAGGGGGCCTTCGAAGGTCGCCAGTGGCTCAGAGGGCCCTGTCCTTTGTTCCGGCCTGAATGACCTACAGCGCTCCTAGCGGCACGGGTGGTGGCAGAGCGGAAGTGTGAGTCCGGCGCTGAGGCTTGCGGGTCCAGAATCCCTGGCTTGTGGCGCCAGGCCCCTTGGGAGAGGCCCCTCGGGGGCCGACCTAGGGTTAGGGTTAGCTCCTAGGAATCCGGCAGGCCCGTATGCCGGCTGTGCAGCGAGCGGAGGGGCGGGACTTGGCGAGGGCGCTGGTGAGCAGGAGCATGGGCCCAAGCATTTTGGCGCAGGGGGCCTCTAATGGTCGCCGTGGCTCGGAGGGCCCTCCCCGTTCTCCCGCCCTGACTGACCGGCCGTGGCCCTAGAGGCCCGGGTGGCGGTGGGGTGGCAATGTGAGTCTGGCGCTGCGGCTCAGGGGTCACCAATTTCCGGCGTTGCAGCGCCAAGCCCCTTGGCAGGAATGACTCGGGGGCTGACCTAGGGTTAGGGTTAGACCTCAGAAGGCCGGCAGGCCTGAAACGCCAGCTGTGCGTAAAGCAGATGGGCGGGCCAAGGTGAGGGCGCTGGTGAGCAGGAGCGTGGGCCCACGCGTTTTGGCATGGGAGGTCTACGAAGGCCGCAGGGGCCTGGGAGGTCCCTGCCTGTTCTCCCTCCCTGAATGACCGGCGTCACCTGCAGCGGCCCTGGTGGCGGCGGGGCTACAGGTTGAGTCCGGTGCTGGGGGTCGGGGGTTCCCAATCCCCAGCATTGTGCCACCAGGCCCCTTGGAAGGGGCCCCTCGGGGGCTGACCTAGGGTTAGGGTCAGCCCCCAGGAGGCCGGCAGGCCCGGGAGGCTGGGCCCAAACGTTTTGGCGCAGGGGGCCTTTGAATGTCGCCGGGGGCTAGGAGGGCCCTGCCTGTTCTCCCGCCCTGAATGACCGGCTGCACCCCTAGCGGCCCGAATGGCAGCGGGGCGGCAGGGTGACTCCGGCACTGCAGCTTGGTCCCCAATCCCCGGCGTTGCAGCGCCAGGCCCCTTGGCAGGGGCCCCTCGGGTCTGACCTAGGGTTAGGGTTAGCCCCCAGGAGGCCTGCAGGCCCAATCCTCCAGCTGTGCAGGAGCAGAGGGGTGGGATGAGATGAGGGCACTGGCGAGCGGGAAGGTGGGGCCAAGCATTTTGGCGCGAGGGGCCTTCAAAGGTTGCCAGGGGCTCGGAGGGCCCTGCCTGTTCTCCTGCCCTGAATGACTGACGGCGCCCTTCGTGGCCCGTTTAGCAGCGGGGCGGCAGGGAGAGTCTGGTGCTGGGGCTCGGGGGTCCCCAATCCCCGGCGTTGCAGCGCCAGGCCCTTTGGGATGGGCCCCTAGGGGGCCTACCTAGGGTAGGGTTAGCCGCCAGGAGGCTAGGATGCCTGATCTGCAGGCTGTGCGGCGAGCGGAGGGGCAGGCTGAGGTAAGGGCGATGGCAAGCGGGACCATGGGCCCTAGTGCTTTGGTGCAGGGGGCCTTCGAAGGTCGTTGGGGGCTCGGAGGGCCCTGCCCATTCTCCCGCACTGAATGACCGGCAGTGCCCCTAGTGGCCCGGGTGGCGGCAGGGGGCATGGTGAGTCCGGCGCTGGGGCTCGGGAGTCCCCTTTCCCCGTCGTTGTGGCACCAGGCCTTGGGAGGGGCCACTAGGGCCGACCTAGGTTTAGGGTTAGCCCCCAGAAGGCCCACAGGCCTGATCCGCCAGCTGTGAGGCGAGCAGAGGGGAGGGCCGAGGTAAGGGCGCTGGCCAGCGGGAGCGTGGGGCCAAGCGTTTTGGTGCGGGGGGCCTTCGAAGGTCACCGGTCGCTCGGAGGGCCCTGCCCGTTCTCCCTCCCTGAATGAATGGCGGCGCCCCTAGCAGCCCAGGTGGCAGTAGGGCAGGAGGGTGAGTCCGGCACTGGGGCTCGGGAGTCCCCAATCCCAGGCATTGCGGTGCCAGGCCCCTTCGGAGGGGCATCTCAGGGGACAACCTAGGGTTCTGGAGGAGTGCAGGCCTCATCTGCTGGCTCTGTGGCGAGCGGAGGGGCGGGCCGAGGTGAGGGCACTGAGGAGCAGGAGCGTGGTCTCAAGTGTTTTGGATGCGGGGGCCTTCGACGTTCGCCAGGGGCTCGGAGGGCCCTGCCCATTCTCCCGCCCTGAATGACCAGCGGCACCCCTAGCGGCCCGGGTGGTGATGGGGTGGCAGGGAGACTCCGGCGCTGGGGATCGGGGCTCCTTAATACCCGGCGTTGTGGCCTCAGGTCCCTTGGGACGGGACCCTCGGGGGCCGACCTAGGGTTAGGGTTAGCCCCCAGGAGGCTGGCAGGCTCGTTCCGCCCATGTGCGGTGAATGGAGGTGTGGGTTGAGGTGAGGTAGCTGACGAGTGGGGGCGTGGGCCAGAGCATTTAGGCTTTGGCTTGGGGTGCCTTCGAAGGTTGCAGGAGGCTTAGAGGGTCCTGCCCGTTCTGTCGCCCTGAAGGACTGGTGATGCCCCTAGTGCCCCATGTGGCGGCAGGGCGGCAGGGTGCATCCGGTGGTGGGACTCGGGGGTCCCCAATCCCTGGCATGCGGCGCCAGGCCACTTGGGAGGGGCCCCTCGGGTGCGACCTAGGCATAGGGTTAGCCCCCAGGAAGCCAGCAGGCCCGATCCGCCAGCTCTGCAGCGAGAGGAGGGGTGGGCCGAGGTTAGGGCGCTGGGGAGCAGGAGCGAGGGAACCAGAGTTTTTGCGCGGGGGGCCTTTGAAGGTCGCAGGGGGATCGGAGGGCCTTGCCCATTCTCCCTTCTTGAATGACTGGCAACGCCCGTAGCGCCCTGGGTGCTTGCGGGGTGGCAGAGTGAGTCCAGCACTGGGGCTCGGGGGTCCCAAATCCCCAGCATTGTGGTGCCAGGCTCCTTGGGAGGGGCCCCTCGGGGGCCGACCTCGGGTTAGGGTTCTTCCACAGGAGGCCGGCAAGCCCAGCGCTAAGTGGCTCTGACAATGTAACAAAAATGCCATACACTTATCTGAAAGAAATAACCGTGTACAGGAACCCTCTTAGCCCTAACATCATCCTTTGTGAATATGGAAGCCAGCCCCAAAGTGGTCGTGGAAGTCTGACGAAAGGGCTAAGCACTTTTCTCTGAGTCACCACACTGTACAGGGAAAGAGCAATGTACATCATCATTCACGAGTAGGAAGCATGAATGGAAGGTTCTGGAATTTCGAGGACTCTGACCCATCCTTATTGGTAATAAACCATCGTGTACAGGAAAACACCTTCAACTCTCATCAGCCTCCTCAATCCTGATTCCGATTCAACTTTTGGTGTGTAGGACTAGGGAAATGTCCACATCTTATTGCTAAGAAAGAACGATGTCAGGGTAATGCCCTTCAAGTCACCTCAGCCTTCCTGAAGACGGAAGCAGGAATCAAGCTGGTTATGTTACCATGAGGTAAGGAAGATGAGCATATAAGTGAGAAACAACAGTTGGCAGGACCTCTCTTCCAACGAACAGTATCTTTGCTTAATGTTGAATCCCTATGGTAAGTGGTTGTGGGCATTTGTGAGGTCAAAATCTGAAGTGTTTTGTAAAACCTCTTGGTCATTCACAGATGAGACTAAGGTAGTTGGGGACTCCTAGGCAGTGATTTGTCCACTGTCAAAAATATGAAAAGATAAAAGAGACAGATGAGGTCTCCTCAGGCATTGTCCTTTATCCTCATCCTCCGTGAGGATGGCCATCTCTGGACAGCTCAGTGTCAGAGTCTCATTCACATTGGGGGCATCTGTTCCTCACAGACATCAGGCAGGGAAATGGATTTGGTTCTCTGTGCCAGCCCAGCCACAGCTGTGTGTCACAGCACCCTCTCGTGGGCTCATAAGAGTTTCACTGTCACCAGGCAGGTCATTGTATTTGATAAACCACTGTGAGAGTTTGCAATTGCCTTCACCTGCAACCTCCAGAGGCAAATGCAGATCTCTGGTACCATGTGAAGTCATGTGAAGGCTTTGTGAGAAAGTGTCCTTTTGCTTAAGAAAAACATGGCTGGGGCTCCTGGCTGGCTCAGCCAGTTAAGCATGTGCCTTTGGCTCAGGTTATGATCCCAGGGTTCTGGGATCGAGCCGAGGCTCCCTGCTCAGCAGGAAAGGAGGTAGGGAAATAGCTTAGAACCCACAGAGAATGTGAATAAAGGGGAGTGAAATGGAACTTGGTCTGTGTTTTGCTTTAGGGATTGGAAGTTAGTTTTTTCTCAATTGTGATTGTTCTTGAAACAGAACAGCTGTATTGTTTTTTTTTTACCTTTAATTTTTTTCTAGTAACAATTTTTTATTATTATATGTTAGTCACTATACAGTATTTCCTTAGTTTTTGATGTAGTGTTCCGTGATTCATTATTTGCATATAACACCCAGTGCTCCATGCAATATGTACCTTCCTTAATACCCATCACTGGCCCATCCCAATCCCCCACCCCTCTCCCCTCTGAAGCCCTCAGTTTGTTTCCCAGAGTCCATAGTCTCTCCTGGTTCATTCCCCCTTCTGTTTAGGGTCCATTGTCTAAAGGGACAGACAGTGGAAGTTCACCAAATATAAGATCGAAATTTCATTGTTCATTATAGATGCCGCCAAGTAGTTCCCAGACATTTCATTCTACTCTAGTAATTGATTATACCTGTGCAGGTGCACGTGAAAGATAACTGATGAATGTATACTGGTAATAAAACACGCCCCACAGTAGTAGAATAATAGAGAATGCACATGTGTAAAATTATTCGGCTACGGCTTCCATGCTTTCCCTTTGGTTCCTTGTTATCTATGAAATTGGACAATTTTTGTTCTCTAGGCTTAAAACTCATTGTCAGTATTCAGAGTTTTTCAATGCTGATCTTCTCCTGTATAAGTTACTAAAAACCTAAAATATGTATGAACTTTAAAAAATGCTATATTGAAAATTATAGCAGGGAAGTTCCATTTTGTGAATATTGTGTCAATGGATCTCTATTTTGCCATCAGTGTTCATTAGAAATGATGACATTTCATGTGAGTATAAATATCAATGTGAAAAAGAAAAGGTAGGAAGAACCTTGAATGTTTAAGTAATTGGTGAAATGACAGGTGTGTGTGTGTGTGTGTGTGTGTGTGTGTGTGTGTGTGTGTGTGTGTAATTGATTTTCAGTGAATGGTTTAGGTCCTTGTAGGGCCTCCGAGAGAGCCCAGGTGAACCTTTCAATGAGTTGGTATCTGTTTTCAGAACATGGGAATCTCTTAGTCCAATAGTCAATCCGGCAAGCTTTGAGGTCTTGAAGAGTTTCAGTCCTCAGCGATGGTGTTGCAGACCCTTGTGAGCAAACCCTAGGTATGCTCAGAGCCCTCATTAGCTGGTACCAACGTGTGACGATTTCAGACAGCATTTCCCAAAGAAGTACCTCTTGAGTCTCTGTTCTTGTCAGTTCCCTACACTTCCTTACACTAGTTATGTGATCAGTGTGTTTCAGGATAATCCCCACATGTGATTTTTCTTATTTCCTACTAGTTCTATCTGTTTCTCATCTTCTTCTTTTATGGTAGGGGTTGGGAAGCAACCTGTGTGGTGTAGGAAGGGTTGTGGTAGTTGTCTGCCTTCAGAGGACCAAATGATGCCTAGAAATTGTACTGTAGTTTGAGGTCAATTGTCCATCCTCTGAGTGTCAGGAATTCCATCACTTTACTTTGATGCTAGTCTGTTCTTCAAGCTGTCCTCAGAAATAAGGACGACATCCATCTAGGGAATACTGGTTTGTGTGTATGTTTTCATTTTAGAAAAGGCCTTGCTGTGCCTGAAAATAATACTGTAGAGCACCCTTTCCTGTTCTTATTGGCCATCAGTCAATCTTTTGTGAAGTATTAGTTTATAAATAGACTTTCTATGGTTGATGAGCAGGAATTCTTAATTGACAAGTCTTTGTCACTGTGTGTATTGCAAATCTTTACTTCCCAGCCTGCGGTTCACTTTTTCATTTTCTTATGGTCATAAGATAAGGAGAAATGTCACATTTTTATGAAGTCCCACTGAATTCTTTTAAATGGTTTGTGCACCCTATGTCTTACCCCAAGATTGACAGGTTCTACATTTTCTTTCAGAAACTGTCCAATGGGAAGCTACAATCCATTTTCTCTGTCCATTTATTGCTTACAAATTTCACATTTTTATGAAGTCCCACTGAATTCTTTTAAATAGTTAGTGCACCCTATGTCCTACCCCAAGATTGACAGGTTCTACGTTTTCTTTCAGAAACTGTCCAATGGGAAGCTACAATCCAATTTCTCTGTCCATTTATTGCTTACAAATGTATTTTGACCATCTGCTTCCTAGGAAACCTCTTTTGTTATTATTATTATTATTATTATTATTATTATTATTATTATTATTATTTTAAATTGCATTTTTAATTCTAAAAGGGTATTTATAGACTGTTTTGAATTTTCTATGTACACAATCGCGTTATCTGTGAATAGTCACTATTATCCCCTCAATTCTTATACTTTTTGTTTCTCTTGCCTTAAAACACTGGTAGATTCTCCGATGTCACGTTGAATAGAGCAGCATTGTTTAAAGATTTTCATATACCTTTCTCAATATCTGACAGAAAAAGCAGACAAAACATTGGTAACAAATGTGACCAAATTGACATATAGGGAACATTCCATAATAAGTGCAGAATACGTTATTTTCAAGTGATCATAGACTCTTTACCCAAATAGATGATAGTGGGGCCACGAATCAAGGCTACAAATGTTAAACCCTGAAATTAACTAGATTCTATTCTTAGACCACAGGGGAATTGAGTCACAGTCATAGCGAAAAGAAAACCAGGAAGTCCTTCAATGTTTAAAAATTAAATGGAACTTTACTACATATCCTAAAGGTCAGAGAAGGTATCTCATTGGAAATTCTGAACCTTTTCTACATGAGGGCTCACACACAATGGCACTTTCTTTGTGAAGAGCATAATAATAACCTAGACAGGAGTTGAGCCTTAAGTCAGAGTTCTGCCTGCCCCAGCCACACCTGGCAGGCTTAGCCTGTGATCCCCCTCAGCTGTCCTTTCTGGTGGCCCTGAGCTAAGGGGGTCAACATGGCCATATGGAAATGGGAAGCTCCCCTCTCATAGTGATGGCAGTGCCCCCTCCCCAGCTGCCCTTTCTGGTGGCTCTGAGCTAAGGGGGTCAACATGGCCGTATGGAAATTAGAAACTCCCCACTCTTAGTGATGACATTGCTATCGTATCGTCCTCACCAGTCCAACAACATGATTTCTGAGTGAACTATGACACAAGAGCGACTTCTTGGCCTTCCTTCAGGTTTGAAAATCATCTGGTGAGTCATCTATTAGAAATAGGATTCAACATGTGTTCTTTCTTCTGGAAAAGAAATAGACCCAATAGCAATTATGGCTTCCTGAGCACCTGTTCTTGAGAGACATCATACTGGCTCTTTGTAGCATTCTGCCTCTTAAACTTCTCAACTAGGGTGTAGATATTTGTAGGCACATTTTCAGGTGGTTAGACAGGGACTCGGATGATATGAGTCACAGAGGATTTTAGTGTCAGAAACCTAAGTGGGATCCCCAAATTGACTCCAAATCCCTTGTTGTTCCATACAGGGTACTATTTCCCTCTTATCTCTGGTCTTCTCGATCTGGAAACCTATCAAGTATCAGGAGTTTCTTGTCATGTGGACAACTGGAACGAATTCAGCGGGCCTTTTCACCTCTGCCCATGGTGATCATTAAGATCATTATCTCAGTGGAGGACCTCTGGGTAAGATACTCAAAGATCCTTAGGGATACAGACAGTATAATATTTTTCTGGTATTAAAGTTCCTGAAACCAACTATCTTTTTTAGTCCATTCAGGCTCTGGTATGTTCAGAGGGTGCTGTAAAACAGGTCTGAAATAGTATTTAAAAACACTCAGCTCAGCCTCTTCTACAAAGTGAGCCAATGCTTATAAACATGGCTAAAATATTGCCTTACCTACGATGACTTCCCAGCCATCATAGTGTTTATATGGTATGACTGTGACTTACATTAGTCAACATTTGCAGAGAAAGAACTTAGTGCATCCAGTGGGCACTTCATGTTGAAATTAGTTTGTGACAACGAGCTACTGTGTTTTCTTCTGCAGTCCAAGGGAATGGTGCCAGACATCTCTAAGGTGTCTAGCAGTTTTACAATTCTGATTTTAAGTGGTCTGTGTGCTTCAGCGATTTGGGCAGGAGAAGGGCAGGAGTCCAGAGACTGTGAACACTTCTGTTACCTGTGCTGACCATGGAGCAGGTAGCCTTCTGTGGGCATCATTTTGATTTCTTGGTACTCTTGTGAAAGGTGCTTTTGTCTCAAATTCCTCCTTTTTAGGAGTAATTATAATGATGAAAGTAATTTTTATCTTATATCATCTGTGGGCCCTGATCCTGGGCTCCCAGGGAAGCTATCCTTTAACATTTTAACTGGCTCAAAATGATTGGGCAAAAACTCAAAGCATGAGCCCTATTTCTGCCCCAAGTACATGTTGTACATCTGCTTCATGAATAAAACAATAACCAAAAATGACAACATGAAAATAAGAAAAAATAAAGAACCTCTTTGGCTCCCATAAGATTAAAGTCATACTGACATGTACATACTGAAAATGCATGAAATCATTGCATTTCCTAAAGCCCAAGCCTTGGAGGGTCTGAGAACCACTGACATTGCCCAGAACCAGGCACACCCCAGCAGGGAGGGGTGGTGCAGAAAGGGAAGGGGCAGGACTCTGAGGGAGGTCTGCAGCTAGAGGGGTCCCTGGAAGGGGCCAGGTGTGTGTGGGGAGCCCGGCCCAAGACCCCAACCATGCCTGTGCTGGGTGTTGGGTAGAGGAGGCGCCTCTTGGACTCCCTGCACTTTCAGGGTTCCAGGGGCTTGAGGGCGGGTTGCCTGGCATCCCAGGGGCTGGGGCACCACCCTCCCTGACCAATCACCACTTGGGGGTGGAGCTACATCTCTGTGGGCTGTTCCAGAGGTGCAGTGGGGTGCAGACCTGGGGCAGAAGAAGGGGCACTGGGAGAGAGAGAGTTGCCCTGTGGAGATCCCAGCTGCTGAGTGAGCAGAATGCACCAGGGGCGGGGGGGTTCGGGGGTAGGGTGCGACCCAGGTGGGAGGCAGGGTTCTCGAAGGGCACTTGGAGAGGGTTCATTGTGGGGACTCAGGTGAGTTTTCTTTTCCTCTTTAAAGTCTCTTCTGCCCCATGTCCTCAACTGGCCTTATTCCCCATACCCGTGAACTCCAGGGTGCCCAATCACCTGCGCTTTTGTGGGATTGGTTGCAGAATTTCAGGGTTTCCCCTGTTCCCTGGAAAAGTGTGGGTAAGGACCTCACAGAGTCCCCACCTTCAGTGATGTGTCCCCCTGTTCTCTGACACAGTGCAGGTGATGCATCTTGAGCAGTACCCCGAGTTCAGCAGGGTGCGCCCTGGTCCCCCAGGCACAGGTGTGGCAGTAACAAGCCCCAGAGCCATACCCAACTTCAGCATTATGCCCCGTGTGCCCCCAGGTTAGTGGTCATTGGCTGTTGGAATCATACAGGAAAATTCTCCAGGTGGGGGCCTGGAAGTGGGTGTAAACCAGACCCCACTCTAGTTGCACTGGGAATAGACAAACTGAGGGTTTCCTTAGAAGAGTAAGTCTGCTTTCCAGAAAAGGCAAGGTCATTGGTCTATTGAGAATGAAGATAATTACTGCTAAACAAGAAGTATGTGTTGCCCCTTTGCCCAGAAACCGAAGCAGGTGTCCAGGCTTTAGGTCAGAGGTGCCTTCTTCTCCACAGCTGACAGCACTTCTCTGCTCTGACTCCAAGACACCCGAGGTTTTGAACGTCAGTATCGGAGTCAGCGAGGCAGCTTGTCACAGGACGCCAGTGTTCAGAGAAAGCACAGGTATGTTTGGCAAAATGTCCTATCTATGTCAGGGCTGGAGGTAAAACCTCTCATTATCCCAAAACCTCCTGGGCTTTTCTCTTTTCTCTAGTTGAGCCACAAAGTAAAATTGAAGTAGCTGTCAGCATTCTGAGTTTGGTGCAAGAATTACAATTTTCCCTGCTGGTAGAACATTGCAGGGGATCACAATTTCTCTGTCAATTTATTGCTTACAAATGTATTTTGACCATCTGTTTCCTAGGAACCCTCTTTTATTAGAAAGGGAAGGTGAGATTCACTCTGTGCCTGTTTGTAACATCTAATTTGTTCCTTCATCTAACAATGTTTATTCAATTGGGCCTAAGACATGTTTGAGTGGCCAGCATCTAGAGTTAGGTGGCTTTTTTCATCTGATACAGCCTTGGATGATGTCATTTGACAAAGGTGATGTTTCATCATTGATTAGTTTATTCATCAAAAGAGTTAAAATTAGGGTGGAGGGAAAATTGAAAATTATCCAAAGCGGCCTGTTCCTGTTTAAAAGTTGAGCTTGACTTTCTAGTTTTACTAAATGTATTATCTCGATATTTTGAGGTGCCATATTCTCTCTGTAGTTTCTTTGGTGGTGGAGTCAGAAGGAGAGTCTGGGAATTCTTTTGGATAGTGGCATGCTGGTGGCTTCAAGGGGCTTGGCGTCAGGAGCCTTGGGTGAAGTCTGCAACTGCTTGTCTGACCCTAGGAGCATCTCCCAGAGGTTTTGTTTCCTCTTATGAAATTGCCGGCAGATAATGTTCTGATTAAAGGGGAACCCTCCTATCCTGTTGGTGGGAATGCAAAGTGGTGCAGCCAGTCTGGGAAACAGTGTGGGGGTTCCTCAAAAAGTTAAACATTGAACAACCCCATGATCCAGCAATTGCTCTCCTAGGTATTTACCCAAAGGATACAAAAATGCAGATTTAAAGGGGGATCCTGAACCATGATGTTTATAGCAGAAATGTCCACAGTAGCCAAACTATGGAGAGAATCCCAACATCCATGCACTGATGAATGGATAAAGCAGATGTGGGATACATATATATACTGGATTATGACCCAGCTTCAAAAAGAATGAAATCTTACCATGTGCAAGGATGCGGATGGATCTAGAGTGTATTAAGGTAAGCAAAATCAGTGAGGAAAGACAAATATCCTATGCTCTTACGCTTGTGGAACTTCGGAAAGAAAACAGATGAACAGAGTGGAGGGGCGATGAGAGAGGCAAACAAGGAAATAGACTCAACCTTGGAGAACAAACTGAGTGTTACTGCAGGACAGGGGCATGGGGGGAAGAGTTAAATGGGTGAGAGGTATTAAGGAGGGCATTTGTGATGAGCATCGGGTACTGTATGCAGGTGAGGAATCGCTAAATCCTACCCCTGAAGCAAATGTTCCATGGCATGTGACTAACTGGAATTTAAGTAAGAGAAGAAAGGAAAAAGTGTTCTGCTTCATGAAGAGTGAGGTAAACTTGTAGTAATTTGGGCTGTACTATTCTATAGATGAGAGTTGTTAAACACCCTGTTGTAGGATACACTAGTTGCTTATCACATAAGGAGTCTTCAGAAAGCTGCAATGAAAGATTCAGGTGTCAGAGTATGTTCATGTTCCACTGATATGTTACAGTTTGCACAGGTAGGAAAGAAGATGGAGAGAAAGGCAACAGAAGGGGAAAGTAGGTGTGAACCTTTCATTACTTAGCATTATAGCTTTCTCATGAAAGCCTTGCGCCAGTGTGATTATGGAAGCAGAGGGGAATCCGGGAAATTTGCAGGAGACGGGGGAGTTCCAGATCTGGGTAAAGCTGCCAAGGGTCCCAGAGGAGAGCTGAATGCATTCTGCAGCAGGGTGTGGGCGGGGTGGGCTCCAGGGGTGGCTGTGGGTCTCCTGGGTGAGAGTTGTAACAGGTGAGGGCTGTGTGCAAGTTCCTGGCTGAGGACAAGTGAGGCACAGGTGGAGAGCTGGCAGAGAACCTTCTTCTGGGCCACCAGCCTCACCCAACACACAGCTTCATCTTCTGTCCCTTTCACTCCAATTCAGACTTCTCAGAAGGTGAGTGAGAACACATCAAGAGCATTCGAAACAGAAGGGAAAGCATGTGGAAAGGCTCTGGGGCAGGAGAATTCCAGGTATGTCCAGGAGCAGCAAGAAGGCCCTGTGGCCACAGGAGACAGCTTAGGACATGAGCTCAGAGAGGTGACAGATGGTGACAGAAAGCCATTCCAGGGCTATAACCCCATGAGACCCTGTTTCACTGGGCCATCCTGGCTACAGTGTTGAGAACAGATGACAGAGTGTTGAAGATGGCAAGGCAGGTCAATGACGAAGCTTTTCCAGGAACTCAGGCACTGTGGTCCAGACAGGTGGCCTTGGATGGAGTGGTTAGACCTATTCTGGGTCCATTTTGAAGATGGAGCTCACAGGATTTGCTGATGGGTTAGCTATTAGGAGCAGGAGAACAGAGGAATTGGGGTAACTCCCAGCTGTTGTGGGTTGTCCTGATCGAGGGGAAGGAGTGGGTTTTTCGGGTGGTAGGAGGTAGTCCGTGTTCTGCATGCTGAGGAAGGTGCCTTTCCCAGTGGATCTGCTGAGGTTTGTGTCTGAGAGAACCTTTCACTTCTCCTCCCTCAGCAATGCTCAAGTACAAGTATCCCCCACTTTTTAAACGTTCACAGTAAGACACTTGGTTTTCTTGAAATAACTACGTAATTACCCATCTTCAGTAAGAGGAAGAGACCTGAAGAGGATTTCCCTCTTATGAAAAAAGGTGAACTGTGAGAATCGCGTTCATCATCTGTTTTGGGGAGAAGCTCCTTCCGTTGGGAACCGCTTTCCGCATCCAGCCACCAGCACTTTGAATGGTGTCTGTGAGCCTCTATTGTGCTTTATCTTCATTTATGCTGGGCCTCCGTTAGGTACTTGTGTCCTGAGGCCTAAGAAAAGCCAAAAGAAGGAATTTTGGGGTCTGAGCACACTGTCTAATTGTTCCGTGTAAATTAATGGACATTCCTTCTTGACACCATTTCTGCTGTGCAAGGTTTCTCAGAAGCCCTGCACTTTCAAAGAGCAGGGAAACCTATACCCCATGCTGCGGGGTTAGTTTTAGTCTCCATGCTGGACAGAACATTTCATGACTGTCAGATTTTCTCACTCAAACATTGAGACTTTGACCACCTTCACCCATTTCTACCACCCCATCCCCGAATCTGGCACCTACCAATCTGCTATCAGTATCTATGCATTCAGTATTTGTTTATTCCACGTGGAATGTACATGAGAGCATCTGGGATTGGTCTTTCTGTGTCTGAGTTACTTGGAATAAGGTCCCCAAGGTCTGTGTTTCCAGGTCTGATTCTTGTGAATAATGCTGCAGTGAACGTGGGAGTGCATCTGTCTTTTTGAGGCAGTATTTTTGTGTTCTCCGAATAAATACTCAGTAGAGCCATTACTGTGCCATGTGGTAGTTGCATTTATTTTTTCAGGAACCTCCATACCATTTGTCACAGTGGCTGCACCAATTTCCATTCCCACCAACAGTGCACAGTGTCTCCTCCTCTGCAAACCCTTGACCCCAACTGGTGTCTGTCTCTGGACAATTGGTGATCCAACTGTTGTGAGGGGATAGCCGATTGTGGGTTTGACTGATGTTTCCCTGACGATTTTTAGTGATGTCTAACAACTTTCTCTGTCTGTTGGCACCTGTGTGCCATCTTTGGAAAGTATCTATTCACATATTCCCCACGTTTTTTTATACAGTTTTTTTTTGTTTCTTTTGATTTGTATGAGTGTTGTGTGTATTTTGGATATTAGCCTCTTCTCACACATATGATTCGCAGATATTTTTTTCTTATTGGGTCAGTGGCCTTTTAAGTTTTTGCTGGTTTCTTTTGCCGTGTGGAAGATTTCAGTTTGATATTGTTCCACTTGTTTATTTTTGCTTTTGTTGCCTTTGCATTTTGTGTCCGATCTGGAGACTCTTTGCCAAAACCAATGTCGAGAGACTTAGTACCTGTGTCTTCTTGGAGGTTTATGGATTCAGGTCTTATGTTCAAATCATTCATCCATTAAAAATTTTGTGTGTGGTGTAAGAAAGTGGACCAGTTATATTCTTCTGCATTTACTGTCCAGTTTGCATGTTACCGCTCACTGAAGAGACGGTCCTTCCCTCATGGCATATCTTCTGCTGCTGTGTCGTAAGTTAGGATCATCTACGTGTGGGTAAGTTTCTGAGCTTTCTGTTCTGTTCCACTGAACTGGTGTCTGTGTTTATGCCAGTACCATCCTGTTTTGATGACAACAGCTCTATAATCTAGCTTGAAATCCAGGAGTGTGTTGACTGCACCTTTCTTTCTCCAGGTTGCTTTGGGTATTTGGGGTGTTTTGTGATTCCATACAAGTTTGAGGACTGTTTTCTATTTGCTCGAATAATGCCAGTGGAATTCAGATAGGGATTTCATCACATCTGTCGATTGCTTTGGGTACAATGGACATGTTCACATAATTAAATCTTCCAGTTAAGGAGTATGGCGTATGCTTCCATTTGTTTGTGTTGCCTTCCAAATCTTTGACCCATACATTCTGCCCCCCCTCGACACACATGTTTTTCATTTCTTTTCTGCCATGTGTTGAGTGTACTATGTCTTTCGCATTTTTGGTTACTTTTATTCCTAGATTTTTTTTTGATGCAATTGTAAATGGCATTGCTTTTTTAATTTCTCTTTGCGAACGTGTGTCATCAGTATACAGAAATGCAAGAACTTGGGTCATCTGGGTGGCCCCATAGGTGAAGCGTCTGCCTTTAGCTCAGGTCATGATCCCAGAGTCCTGGATCGAGCCCCATGTTGGGCTCCCCGCTTATCGAGGGTCTGCTTCTCCCTCTTTCCTACACTCCCCCTGCATGTGCTTTTTCTCTTCCTCTCAAATAAATAAATAAAATCTGAAAAAAATAAAGACAACAGGTCTCTGTATTTTGACTTTATATCCTGCAGCTTTCTTGCATTTGTTTAAACTAACTGTTTTTTTTTTGTGTGTGTGTGTGTGTAATCTTTCGGGATTTCATGTCATTTGCAAATAGTGACAGTTTTCCTGTATGGATTTCATATCTTTCTCTTTTTTTAAAATGATGTTAGTCACCCTACAGTACTTCATTTGTTTTTGATGAAGTGTTCCATGATTCATTGTTTGTATATAACACCTAGTGCTCATTATGACACGTGCCCTCCTTAATACCCATCACCAGGATAACCCATTCCCCTACCCCTCCCTTTCTGCAACCTTCAGTTTGTTTCCCAGTGTCAACAGTCTCTCATGGTTCCTCTCCCCCTCTCATTCCCCCCCTTCACTTTTCCCTTCCTTCTTCTAATGTCCTCCATGCTATTCCTTCCATTCCACATAGGAGTCAAACCTTATGATAATTCTCTTTCTGTGCTTCCCTTAATTTCACTTAGCATAATCCCCTCCTGGTCAATTCACATTGGTGCAAATGGTGGGTATTCATCCTTTCTGATGACTGAGTAATATTCCATTGTATAGATGAACCACATCTTCTTTGTCCATTCATCTGCTGAAGGACATCTTGGCTCCTTCCACAGTTTGGCTATTATGGACATTGCTGCTATGAACATTGAGATACAGGTGCCCCTTCTTTTCATTACTCTGTGTCTATGGGGTAAATACCCAGTAGTGCAATTGTTGGGTCATAGGATAGCTCTGTGTTTAATGTCTTGCGGAACATCCATATTGTTCAAAAGTGGTTATACCAGTTGAATTCTCACGAGTAGTGTAAGAGGGCTCCCCTTTCTCCACATCATCTCTGACTTTTTGTAATTTCCTGTCTTGTTAATTTTTTTCTCAAGATTTTATTTATTTATTTGATAGAGATAGAGACAGCCAGCGAGAGAGGGAACACAAGCAGGGGAAGTGGGAGAGGAAGAAGCAGGCTCATAGCGGAGGAGCCTGATGTGGGGCTCGATCCCATAATGCCAGGATCACGCCCTTAGCCGAAGGCAGATCCTTAACCTCTGTGCCACCCAGGTGCCCCCTGCCTTGTTAATTTTAACCATTCTAACTGGTGTAAGGTGGTATCTCATTGTCGTTTCGATTTGTATTTGCCTGATGGCAAGTGATGTGGAGCATTTTTTCATGTGTCTGTTGGCCATTTGTATGTCTTCTCTAGAAGTATCTCTTTGTGTCTTCTGCCCATTTTTTGTGTGTCGAGTTTGAGGAGTTCTTTATAGATCTTGGATACCAGCCCTTTATCTGTAATATCATTTGCAGATATCTTCTTCTTTTCCATAGGTTGCCTTTGTGTTTTGTTGATCGTTTGCTTTGCTGTGCAGAAGGTTTTTATCTTGATGAAGTGCCAATAGTTCATTTTTGCTTTTATTTCCTTTGCCTTTAGAGACATGGCTTGCAAGAAGTTGTTGTGTCCAAGGTTGAAGAGTTCTTTTGATTTGGATATGATACAGGAATCCATTATCTTTCTTTCCTGATTGTATTCGATTCCTCTGTCTTTCTTGGTGAGTCTAGCTAAGTTTGTCAGTTTTATTTATCTTTCCAAAAAAGGCACCTTTCAATTTCATTGTTTTTGTTGTTTTTTTTTTTTTTGGTCTTTTTAGTCTCTATTGGATTTATTTATGCATTCCTTTTTGTTATTTCCTTATTTCTACTATATTGGGTCTTTGTTGTTTTATTTTTTACTTCTTTACCACATAAATCAGGTTGTTAATGGAGACCCTTCTCATGGATTGATGAAGACTTGAGTTTCTATGAATGTCCCCCATAGAGCTACTTTTGCTGCATCCCATAAGTTTTTGTAAGTTGTCTTTTTCATCAGTGTCAAGGTACTTCTAAAATCTTTTTTGATTTCTTCTTTGACTGTTGGTTGTTCGGTAGCATGTTTTTAATTCTCCACATATTTTTTTGAGATTATTTAAGTATCTGACAGAGAGTGAGACAGTGAGAGAGGGAACACAAGCAGGGGGGGTGAGAGAGGGAGAAGCGGGCTTCCCACTGAGCAAGGAGCCTGATTCCAACCTAAATCCCAGGATCCTGGGATCAGGACCTGAGCTGAAGGCAGATCCTTAACAACTGATCCACCCAGGCTCCCCAATCTCCACCTATTTTTGACTGTCCCATTTTTTTCTTGAGACTGATTTCTAGTTTCATATCTTTGTGGTTGGACAAGATTTGAAGCAGAAGGTGAAGAGCATTCAGATTAAAAGTTTGTTTCCTGGAGGGATTTCTGAGGGCAGACCATGAGTTCTGTGGGGACGGAGGAAGGTTTTGTGAGACGGGGGTGGGGTTAACCCTTGTTAGAATTACTGACTACTACCATGCAGGCTGTGTGCTACTGTTCACACCGTAGTCCTGATGGACTTGTACTTCATTAGGAACATTTTCTAGGAGGTTTAGGCATAGCCTTCTCTTAAAGAAAGGTGCCATGTGAGTTCATGGCATGACCCCAGGTCAGCAACCAGGATGTATGGTATTGTGGGGGATGAGAAACAGGCTTTCTGTGGGAAGTGACAGAAATAGTTTATGGTGAGCTCCATGACCATAGGTGAGGTCCTGAGTGACCCACTGGGTGTTGGGTTCTGTGGATCTGTCTTTTCAGGTGCTGTGGAATTCAGGGACACCCTCCTGTCTGTGGATTTGTGTGGAGACAGGTAGACATCAGTGTCTGGCCAGGCACAAGGGTCGCACTGGACCACCACCAGAGGTGCAGCGTGTGCGGGAGCCACTGCTTGCTTTCCACGAAAGCTGACCAGGGTCTTTGACCGTGATTTCTAGCAGCTGCAAGGGGAGAGGAGGCCGGGGGTGGTGCACACTTCCTAGAGTTGTGGTCAGGACTAGTCTGGAACCCACTGAAGTCAGCCACACTGGGCACAGAAGGCCCCCAGTCAGTGTAGCTGTGGGCACTGCTCCCATGGTACTTTCGGGCCGGCTCCATGCTGCCACCTCCTGCTTTTCATCATCATCTTCAAAGTCATGTGCCTCTGCTCTTGCCCCATGGCCTCCGGGGTATTGTCAGTCCTCCATCTGGCCCTCGTCCCTGTTGCCCTGTGCAGTCCGATGCCAGGATAGCCTTCTCGAGACAATCATCTGGCCCTGATGGAACACTTCCATGGATCTCGTGTGATGCAAGGATGAAGCCCTGCCCTGGAAGGGGGCTGCAGGTCCCCAATCAGGAGAGCCATGTCTCCCTTTTCAGCATGGCCTGCCCTCCCCTCAGTCTTCTTCAGGGAAGCTCTCCCCACTTCCTGAGCTGACAGCTCTGAACTTAAAAATGAATGTTATTTTACATATCTCTATGCCTTAGTTCATCCATGGCATGTCTTTCAACCCCGTTAGTGGGGTTTTTTTTTTTAGCAGTTCTGAAGGGCTGTCTGCTCAAGGAGGGGATGACCTGGGTGGGGCAGCTTTCCCTCTCATCTCCCTCAGCATGTCTCTGAGCCCTGGGGCCAACTGTGCCACTGAGGATTGAGGGACCCGAGCCAGCTCATCCTGAGCCCAGGATGTGTCAGCTGTGTAGACGGATGCGTGTCAGAGTGGTGGGCAGCGGCATGGGCCAGGGGCAGGCAGTGTCTCCTCATTCCTTCCCTCCCTTCCTCACAGATATAGCTCAGAGCAGCCTTCAACCCCTGCATCTCCAGATCCCTTGACCTGTGCCTCCTGTGTTCAGCTGGTGACCTTGGAGTTTTGCATTGATTCTACCTCCCATACCCTCTCCTGTAGCAGTTCCTGGATCAGGGGAGTGGTGGGACTCTTGTCTGCTTTTGATCTTCTTCCTGTCCCGCACCAAGCCCACCCACCTTTGCATCTTCCATGTATGTGCTTGGAAGCAAGCCCATCCACAGGGAACCTATTAGCCAAATGGATCCAGGCAAAGAACATTGAAGTAGAGATCCAGGATCCATAATAAACCTGCTCGGAAACTTGTCCCAAAGTCTGTGACTCTCTCACAATGTAACAGAAACAATAATAGCTTTCTGGACTGTGAAGTGACATGTGTCTCTACTTCTAATCTTAAATGCATAGGTGCTGAGCCTGGACTGAAAAGGACCATGGCTCCCGTGGGCTGGGATCCACAGTAAGAACTCAGTGAAATCTGAATTCAAGGCATAGAGTGAATAATTATTGTAGAGTGAATCCTCCCAAGTAGGGCTTATGAACAATGCACAGGAAAAGCTTTTTCAAAGAGGTTTCTGAAAGAAAAATCTTTTTTAAAAATTTATTTTAATTCCAGTAGAGCTAACCTACAGTGTTACATTCGTTTCAGGTGTACAATAGAGTGATTCAGTAATTCTATATATTACTCAGTGGTCATCAAGAAAAGTGTCCTCTTAATCCGCTTCATCTATTTGACTCATCCCTCTATCATCCTCCTCTCTGGTATCCATCCGTTTGTTCTCTATTGTTAAGAGTTTGTATTTTGCCACACCCATACTCAGGCAACCCTGTTTGGGTAGAGTTGCCCTGTCCCCTGCGAGGGGGGATGGGTGTGGGAACGCTGTGAGCCAGTATTTCCAGGCTTTTGTTCCCTGGCATCTTTCTCTGGCGGTCTGCTGTGCCTCTTCTGAGAGTCAGAGCAGCAGAGGCTGAATTGTCACAGAACAGAGGGATTGCGGCATGTTCTTCACGGATGTTCTGGCCACTTTAACTCCGTTACTGTTGGTGCTGCTCAACCCCATAGCGTCCCTGGATGTGTGCCCCACACCTGGTGTCCCTGTCCTCACTTCCAGGGCAGGTGCATCTCTGTCCTTTGTGTTTCTAAGGCCACCAGCCACCAGCCGCCCCCTGGAGCTCCCAGATCTCCAGGTCTCAGTCTGGATCCCGTGAGCACACCAGGATTACGGAGTTTCCTGAGAAGCCTGGTGGCATACCACCTCCTTCAGGGTCTCAGTCTGCTGTTTCCTGGGTGCCAACCACGAGTTCGCCCGCTGCCCCATGCAGGTGGCCCACCAGCCGCCAGCTGCCCCGCGTGCTCCCGGGTCTCTGGGTCTGTCTATTCCCGGTGAGCACACTGGGATTCCGGAGTTCCGTGAGAAGCCTGGTGGTGGGCGCACCTGGTTCAGGGTCTCAGTCTGCTGTTTCCTGGGTTCTGACCATGAATCTGCCCTCTCCCCTGTGCAGGTGGCCTGCCAGCCTCCAGTGGACCCGCACGCGCTCCAGGAGCTCTCATTCTCATTCTAGATCCCATGAGCACACTGGGATTCCTGTGTTCTGGGAGATGCCTAGTGGTGTGCTCTCTGGGCTCACCAGTCTCAGTCCTCTCTCTAGGGGTGCCTTCTGTGAATCTGCCAGCTCCCCTGTGCAGGTGGCTGCTACTTCCTGGCGCCCAAATGCGGTGGCTCCCTCCCCCTTCCTTTTATCTTCCAGTATTTGTGCCAGGTTTCAGGACTCCCCGCTTCCTACCTCAATACGCAGCGCTGGAGATGTTCATTTGTAGAGATCCACATATATCTTCCTGCCTCTCAGGCTGATTCCGTGGTTGTTTAGGCTGGCCTGCTACCTATCCAGCAGGACTCAGGGGATCTGCGGAAAAAGGAGTCCCCTACTCCTCCACCATCTTAACTCCTCTCTTGTACCTGAAATAGTATTTAAAAACACTCAGCTCAGCCTCTTCTACAAAGTAAGCCAATGCTTATAAACCTGGCTAAAATATTGCCTTACCTACGTTGACTTCCCAGCCATCCTAGTGTTTAAATGGTGTGACTGTGACTTACATTAGTCAACATTTGCAGAGAAAGAACTTAGTGCATCCAGGGGGCACTTCATGTTGAAATTAGTTTGTGACAACGAGCTACTGTGTTTTATTCTGCAGTCCAAGGGAATGGTGCCAGACATCTCTAAGGTGTCTAGCAGTTCTACAATTCTGATTTTAAGTGGTCTGTGTGCTTCAGAGATTTGGGCAGGAGAAGGGCAGGAGTCCAGAGACTGTGAACACTTCTGTTACCTGTGCTGACCATGGAGCAGGTAGCCTTCTGTGGGCATCATTTTGATTTCTTGGTACTCTTGTGAAAGGTGCTTTTGTCTCAAATTCCTCCATTTAGTAGTCATTATAATGATGAAAGTAATTTTTATCTTATATCATCTGTGGGCCCTGATCCTGGGCTCCCAGGGAAGCTATCCTTTAACATTTTAACTGGCTCAAAATGATTGGGCAAAAACTCAAAGCATGGGCCCTATTTCTGCCCCAAGCACATGTTGTACATCTGCTTTGAGAAGAAAACAACCAAAAATGCCAACATGAAGATAAGAAAAAATAAAGAACCTCTTTGGCTCCCATAAGATTAAAGTCATACTGACATGTACATACTGAAAATGCATGAAACCATTGCATTTCCTAAAGCCAAAGCCTTGGAGGGTCTGAGAGCCACTGACCTTGCCCAGAACCAGGCACACCCCAGCAGGGAGGGCTGGTGCAGAAAGGGAAGGGGCAGGACTCTGAGGGAGGTCTGCAGCTAGAGGGGTCCCTGGAAGGGGCCAGGTGTGTGTGGGTGCCCTGGCCCACGAACCCACCCATTCCTGTGCCGGGTGTTGGGTAGAGGAGGCGCCTCTTGGGCCCCCTGCACTTTCAGGGTTCCAGGGGCTTGAGGGCGGGTTGCCCAGCATCCAAGGGGCTCAGGCACCAACCTCCCCAACCATTCACTGCTTGGGGGTGGAGATGTCTCTGTGGGCAGTCCCAGATTTGCAGTGGGTTGCAGAATTGGGGCAGAAGAAGGGGCACTGAGAGAGAGAGAGTTGCCCTGTGGAGATCCCTGCTGGTGAGTGAGCAGCTTGCACTGGGGTGGGGGTCTGGGGGTAGGGTGTGCCCCAGGTGGGAGGCAAGGTTTTGGAAGGGCACGTGGAGAGGGTTCATTGTGGGTACTCAGGTGAGTTTTCTTTTTCCCTTTAAAGTCTCTTCTGCCCCATGTCCTCAACTGACCTTATTCCCCATACCCGGGAACTCCAGGGCACCCACTCACCTGAGCTTTTGTGGGATGGGTTGCAGAATTTCAGGGTTTCCCCTGTTCCCCTGGAAGAGTGCGGGTAACGACCTCACACAATCCCCACTTTCAGTTCTCTGACACAGTGCAGGTGATGCATCTTGAGCAGTACCCTGAGTTCAGCAGGGTGTGTCCTGGTCCCCCAGGCACAGGTGTGGCAGTAGCAAGCCCCAGAGCCATCCCCCAACTTCAGCATTATGCCCCGTGTGCCCCTGGGTAGTGGTAATTGGCTATTAGAATCATGCAGGAATATCCTCCAGGTGGGGGCCTGGAGGCGTGCGTAAACCAGACCCCACTCTAGTTGCATTGGGAATAGACGAATTGAGGGTTTCTTTAGAAGAGTAAGTCTGCTTTCCAGAAAAGGCAAGGTCATTGGTCTATTGAGAATGAAGATAATTACTGATAAACAACAAGTATGTGTTGCCCCTTCGCCCAGAAACCGAAGCAGGTGTGCAGGCTTTAGGTCAGAGGTGCCTTCTTCTCCCCACCTGACAGCAATTCTCTGCTCTGGCTCCAAGACACCCGAGGTTTTGAACGTCAGCATCAGAGTCAGCGAGGCAGCTTGTCACAGGACGCCAGTGTTCACAGAAAGCACAGGTATGTTTGGCAAAATGTCCTATCTATGTCAGGGCTGGAGGTAAAACCTCTCATTATCCCAAAACCTCCTGGGCTTTTCTCTTTTCTCTAGTTGAGCCACAAAGTAAAATTGAAGTAGCTGTCAGCATTCTGGGTTTGGTGCAAGAATTACTTAGTTTCCCTGGAGGTAGAACGTTGCAGGGGATCACAATTTCTCTGTCCATTTACTGCTTACAAATGTATTTTGACCATCTGTTTCCTAGGAACCCTCTTTTATTAGAAAGGGAAGGTGAGATTCACTCTGTGCCTGTTTGTAACATCTAATTTGTTCCTTCATCTAACAGTGTTTATTCAATTGGGCCTAAGATATGGTTGAGTGGCCAACATCTAGAGTTAGGTGGCTTTTTTCATCTGATACAGACTTGGATGATGTCATTTGACAAAGGTGATGTTTCATCATTGATTAGTTTATTCATCAGAAGAGTTAAAATTAGGGTGGAGGGAAAATTGAAAATTTTCCAAAGCGGCCTGTTCCTGTTTAAAAGTTGAGCTTGACTTTCTAGTTTTACTAAAAGTATTATCTCGATATTTTGAGGTGCCATATTCTCTCTGTAGTTCCTTTGGTGGTGGAGTCAGAAGGAGAGTCTGGGAATTCTTTTGGATAGTGGCATGCTGGTGGCTTCAAGGGGCTTGGCGTCAGGAGCCTTGGGGTGAACTCTGCAACTACTTGTCTGACCCTAGGTGCATCTCCTAGAGGTTTTGTTTCCTCTTATGAAATTGCTGGCAGATAATGTTCTGCTTAAAGGGGAAGCCTCCCATCCTGTTGGTGGGAATGCAAAGTGGTGCAGCCAGTCTGGGAAACAGTGTGGGGGTTCCTCAAAAAGTTAAAAATTGAACAACCCCATGATCCAGCAATTGCTCTCCTAGGTATTTACCCAAAGGATACAAAAATGTGGATTCGAAATGGGTACATGCACCATGATGTTTATAGCAGAAATGTCCACAGTAGCCAAACTATAGAGAGAATCCCAATGTCCATGCACTGATGAATGGGTAAAACAGATGTGGGATACATATATATACACTGGAATATGACCCAGATTCAAAAAGAATGAAAACTTACCATTTGCAAGGATGTGGATGGACCTAGAGTGTATTAAGCTAAGCAAAATCATTGAGGAAAGACAAATATCCTATGCTCTCATGCCTGTGGAACTTCAGAAAGAAAACAGATGAACAGAGTTGAGGAGTGATGAGAGAGGCAAACAAGGAAATAGACTCAACCTTGGAGAACAAACTGAGTGTTGCTGCAGGACAGGGGCATGGGGGGAAGAGTTAAATGGGTGAGGGGTATTAAGGAGGGCACTTTTGATGAGCACCGAGTTCTGTATGCAGGTGAGGAATCACTAAATCCTACCCCTGAAGCGAATATTCCATGGCATGTGAACTAACTGGAATTTAAGTAAGAGGAGAAAGGTAAAAGTGTTCTGCTTCATGAAGAGTGAGGTAAAATTGTAGTGATTTGGGCTGTACTATTCTATAGATGAGAGTTGTAAATCACCCTGTTGTAGGATACACTAGTTTCTTATCACATAAGGAGTCCTCAGAAAGCTGCAATGAAAGATTCAGGTCTCAGAGCATGTTCATGTTCCACTGATATGTTACAGTTTGCACAGGTAGGAAAGAAGGTGGAGAGAAAGGCAACAGAAGGGGAAAGTAGGTGTGAACCTTTCATTAGTTAGCGTTATAGCTTTCTCATGAAAGCCTTGCGCCAGTGTGATTTTGGAAGCAGAGAGGTAATCCGTGAGCTTTGCAGGAGATGGGGGAGTTCCAGGACTGGGTAAAGCTGACAGGGGTTCCAGAGGAGAGCTGAATGCATTCTGCAGCAGGGTTGGGCAGGGTGGGCTCCAGGGGTGGCTGTGGGTCTCCTGGGTGAGAGTTGTGACAGGTGAGGGCTGTGTGCAAGTTCCTGGCTGAGGACAAGTGAGGCACAGGCGGAGAGCTGGCAGAGAACCTTCTTCTGGGCCACCAGCCTCACCCAACACACACAGCCTCATCTTCTGTCCCTGTCACTCCAATTCAGACTTCTCCGAAGGTGAGTGAGAACACATCAGGAGCATTCTGAACAGAAGGGAAAGCATGTGCATAGCTCTGGGGCAGGAAAATTCCAGCTATGTCCTGGAGTAGCAAGATGGCCCTGTGGCCACAGGAGACAGCTTAGGACATGACCTCAGAGAGGTGACAGAAAGCCATTCCAGGGCTATAACCCCATGAGACCCTGTTTCACTGGGCCATCGTGGCTACAGTGTTGAGAACAGATGACAGAGGGTTGAAGATGGCAAGGCAGGTCAATGACGAAGCTTTTCCAGGAACTCAGGCACTGTGGTCCAGACAGGTGGCCTTGGATGGAGTGGTTAGACCTATTCTGGGTCCATTTTGAAGATGGAGCTCACAGGATTTGCTGATGGGTTAGCTATTAGGAGCAGGAGAACAGAGGAACTGGGGTAACTCCCAGCTGTTGTGGGTTGTCCTGATCGAGGGGAAGGAGAGGGTTTCTCGGGTGGTAGGAGGTAGTCCGTGTTCCACATGCTGAGGAAGGTGCCTTTCCCAGTGGATCTGCTGAGGTTTGTGTCTGGGAGAACCTTTCACATCTCCTCCCTCAGCAATGCTCAAGTACAAGTATCCCCCACTTTTTAAACGTTCACAGTAAGACACTGGGCTTTCTTGAAAGAACTACGTTATTACCCAGCTTCAGTAAGAGGAAGAGACCTGAAGAGGATTTCCCTCTTATGAAAAAAGGTGAACAGTGAGAATCGCGTTCAGCATCTGTTTTGGGGAGAAGCACGACAGAGGCGTCGTGCACCCCAACCTACTCCTTCCGCTGGGAACTGCTCTCCGCATCCAGCCACCAGCACTTTGAATGGTGTCTGTGAGCCTCTGCTGTGCTTTGTCTTCATTTATGCTGGGCCTCCATTAGAAACTTGTGTCCTGAGGCCTAAGAAAAGCCAAAGAGAAGGAATTTTGGAGTCTGAGGACACTATCTAATTGTGCCGTGTAAATTAATGGCCATTCCTTCTTGAACACCATTTCTGCTGTGCAAGGTTTCTCAGAAGCCCTGTACTTTCAAAGAGCAGGGAAACCTATACCCCATGCTGCGGGTTTAGTTTTAGTCTCCATACTGGACAGAACATTTCATGACTGTCGGATTTTCTCACTCAAACATTGAGACTTTGACCACCTTCACCCATTTCTAACACCCCATCCCCGAATCTGGCACCTACCAATCTGCTATCAGTATCTATGCATTCAGTAATTGTTTATTACTCGTGGAATGTACATGAGAGCATCTGAGATTGGTCTTTCTGTGTCTGAGTTACTTGGCATAAGGCCCCCAAGGTCTGTGTTTCCATGTCTGGTTCTTGTGAATTATGCTGCAGTGAACGTGGAAGTGCATCTGTCTTTTTTAGGCAGTATTTTTGTGTTCTCCAAATCAATACTCAGTAGAGCCATTAATGGGTCATGTGGTAGTCGCATTTATTTTTTCAGGAACGTCCATACCGTTTGTCACAGTGGCTGCACCAATTTCCATTCCCACCAACACTGCACAGTGTCTCCTCATCTGCACACCCTTGACCCCACCTGGTGTCTGTCTCTGGGACAATTGCTGTTCCAACTGTTGTGAGTGGATAGCCGATTGTGGGTTTGACTGATGTTTCCCTGATGATGATGAGTGATGTCTAACAACTTTCTGTGTCTGTTGGCACCTGTGTGCCATCTTTAGAAAGTATCTATTCACATATTCCCCACATTTTTTATACAATTTTTTTGTTTTGATTTGTATGAGTGTTGTGTGTATTTTGGATATTAGCCTCTTCTCACACATATGATTCGCAGATATTTTTTTTTTCTTATTGGGTCAGTGGCCTTTTAAGTTTTTGCTGGTTTCTTTTGCCGTGTGGAAGATTTCAGTTTGATGTTGTTCCACTGGTTTATTTTTGCTTTTGTTGCCTTTGCATTTGGTGTCCGATCTGAAGACACTTTGCCAAAACTAATGTCGAGAGACTTAGTACCTGTGTCTTCTTGGAGGTTTATGGATTCAGGTCTTATGTTCAAATCATTCATCCATTAAAAATTTTGTGTGTGGTGTAAGAAAGTGGACCAGTTATATTCTTCTGCATTTAGTGTCCAGTTTGCCTGTTACCGCTCACTGAAGAAACAGTCCTTCCCTCATGGCATATCTTCTGCTGCTGTGTCGTAAGTTAGGATCATCTACGTGTGGGTAAGTTTCTGAGCTTTCTGTTCTGTTCCACTGACCTGGTGTCTGTGTTTCTGCCAGTACCATCCTGTTTTGATGACAACAGCTTTGTAATCTACCTTGAAATCCAGGAGTGTGTTGACTGCACCTTTCTTTCTCCAGGTTGCTTTGGGTATTTGGGGTCTTTTGTGATTCCATACAAGTTTGAGGACTGTTTTCTATTTGCTCGAATAATGCCGCTGGAATTCAGATAGGGATTTCATCATATCTGTCGATTGCTTTGGGTACGATGGACATGTTCACATAATTAAATCTTCCAGTTAAGGAGCATGGCGTAAGCTTCCATTTGTTTGTGTTGCCTTCCAAATCTTTGACCCATACATCCTGCCCCCCTCGACACACATGTTTTTCATTTCTTTTCTGCCATGTGTTGAGTGTACTATGTCTTTCTCATTTTTGGTTACTTTTATTCCTAGATTTTTTTTTGATGCAATTATAAATGGCATTGCTTTTTGAATTTCTCTTTGCAAAAGTGCGTCATCAGTATGCAGAAATGCAAGAAGTTGGGTCACCTGGGTGGCCCCATAGGTGAAGCTTCTGCCTTCATCTCAGGTCATGAACTCAGAGTTCTGACATTGAGCCCTGTGTTGGGCTCCCCGTTTAGCGAGGGTCTGCTTCTCCCTCTTTCGGACACTCCCCCTGCCCTTGCTTTTTCTCTTCCTCTCAAATAAATAAATAAAATATGAAAAAAAAAAGAGAACAGGTCTCTGTATATTGACTTTATATCCTGCAGCTTTCTAGAATTTGTTTATTCTAACAGTTTTTGTGTGTGTGTGTGTGTGTGTGTGTAATCTTTCAGGATTTCATGTCATTTGCAAATAGTGACAGTTTTCCTGTATGAATTTCATATCCTTCTATTTTTTTAAAATGATGTTAATCACCCTACAGTACTTCATTTGTTTTTGATGAAGTGTTCCATGATTCATTGTTTGCATATAACACCTAGTGCTCATTATGACACGTGCCCTCCTTCTTTTTAAAAAGAATTTATTTATTTATTCGACAGATAGAGACAGCCAGCGAGAGAGGGAACTCAAGCAGGGGGAGTGGGAGAGGAAGAAGCAGGCTCACAGCGGAGGAGCCTGTTGTGGAGTTCGATCCCCTAATGCCGGGATCACGCCCTGAGCCGAAGGCAGATGCTTAACCGCTGTGCCACCCAGGTGCCCCAACACGTGCCCTCCTTAATACCCATCACCAGGATAACCCATTCCCCTACCCTCCCTTTCTGCAACCTTCAGTTTGTTTCCCAGTGTCAGTAGTCTCTCATGTTTCATTTCCCCTCTCATTACCTCACTTCACTTTTCCCTTCCTTCTTCTAATGTCCTCCATGCTATTCCTTCCATTCCACATAGGAGTGAAACCATATGATAATTGTCTTTCTCTGCTTGCTTTAATTTCACTTAGCATAATCCCCTCCTGGTCCATGCACGTTTGTGCATGTGGTGGGTATTCATCCTTCTGACGACTGAGTAATAGTCCATTGTATAGATGAACCACATCTTCTTTGTCCATTCATCTGCTGAAGGACATCTTGGCTCCTTCCACAGTTTGGCTATTATGGACATTGCAGCTATGAACATTGGGATACAGGTGCCGCTTCTTTTCATTACTCTGTGTCTATGGGGTAAATACCCAGTAGTGCAATTGGTGGGTCGTAGGATATCTCTGTGGTTAACGTCGTGAGGAACATCCATATTGTTTTCAAAAGTGGCTGTACCAGCTTGAATTCTCACGAGTAGTGTAAGAGGGCTCCCCTTTCTCCACATCCTCTCTGACATTTTTTTTATTTCTGTCTTGTTAATTTTTTTTTCAAGATTTTATTTATTTATTCCACAGAGATAGAGACAGCCAGCGAGAGAGGGAACACAAGCAGGGGGAGTGGGAGAGGAAGAAGCAGCATCATAACGGAGGAGCCTGATGTGGGGCTCGATCCCATAATGCCAGGATCATGCTCTGAGCCGAAGTCAGACGCTTAACCGCTGTGCCACCCAGGTGCCCTCTGCCTGGTTAATTTTAACCATTCTATCTGGTGTAAGGTGGTATCTCATTGTCGTTTTGATTTGTATTTGCCTGATGGCAAGTGATGTGGAGCATTTTTTCATGTGTCTGTTGGCCATTTGTATGTCTTCTCTGGATAAGTATCTCTTTGTGCCTTCTGCCCATTTTTTGGGTGTCGAGTTTGAGGAGTTCTTTATAGATCTTGGAAACCAGCCCTTTATCTGTAATATCATTTGCAGATATCTTCTTCGATTCCATAGGTTGCCTTTTTGTTTTTTGATCATTTGCTTTGCCAAGCAGAAGCTTTTTATCCTGATGAAGTGCCAATAGTTCATTTTTGCTTTTATTTCCTTTGCCTTTAGAGACATGGCTTGCAAGAAGTTGTTGTGTCCAAGGTTGAAGAGTTCTTTTGATTTTGATATGAGACAGGAATCCATTATCTTATTTTCCTGATTGTATTCGAGTCCTCTGTCTTTCTTGGTGAGTCTAGCTAAGTTTGTCAGTTTTGTTTATCTTTCCAAAAAAGGCCGCTCTCATTTTCATTGTTTTTTTTTTGTCTTTTTAGTATCCATTGGATTTCTTTATGCATTCCTTTTTGTTATTTCCTTATTTCTACTAATTTGGGGCTTTGTTTGTTGTTTTTTTTTTCTACTTCTTTACCACATAAATCAGGTTGTTTATTGGAGACCATTCTCATGGAATGATGAAGACTTGAATTGCTATGAATGTCCCCCATAAAGCTACTTCTGCTGCATCCCATAAGTTTTTGTAGGTTGTCTTTTTCATCAGTGTCAAGGTACTTCTAAAATTTTTTTGATTTCTTCTTTGACTGTTGGTTGTTCAGTAGCATGTTGTTAAATCTCCACATATTTTTTTAAGATTATTTAAGTATCTGACAGAGAGTGAGACAGCGAGAGAGTGAACACAAGCAAGGGGGTGGGAGAGGGAAAAGTGGGCTTCCCACTGAGCAAGGAGCCTGATATGGGGCTAGATCCCAGGATCCTGGGATCAAGACCAGAGCTGAAAGCAGATCCTTAACGACTGAGCCACCCAGGCCCCAAAAATCTCCACCTATTTTTGACTGTCCCATTTTTTTCTTTAGACTGATTTCTAGTTTCATATCACTGTGGTTGGACAAGATTTGAAGCAGAAGGTGAAAAGAGCATTCAGATGAAAGGTTTGTTTCCTGGAGGGTTTTCTGAGGGCAGACCATGAGTTCAGTGGGGATGGAGGAAGGTTTTGTGAGATGGGGGGTGGGGTTAACCCTTGTTAGAATTACTGACTACTACCATAAAAGCTGTGTGCTACCGTTCACACCATAGTCCTGATGGACTTGTACTTCATTAGAAATATTTTCTAGGAGGTGTAGGCATAGCCTTCACTTAAAGAAAGGTGCTATGTGGGTTCATGGCATGACCCCAGGTCAGCAACCAGGATGTATGGTATTGTGGGGGATCATAACCAGGCTTTCTGTAGTAAGTGACAGAAATAGGGTATGGTGAGCTCCATGACCATAGGTGAGGTCCCGAGTGATCCACTGGGTGTTGGTTTCTGTGGATCTGTCTCATCAGGTCCTGTGGAATTCAGGGACACCCTCCTGTCTATGGATTTGTATGGAGAAAGGTAGACATCAGTGTCTTGCCAGGCACAAGGGTCGCACTGGACCAACACCAGAGGTGCAGCGTGTGCGGGAGCCACTGCTTGCTTTCCACGAAAGCTGACCATTGTCTGTGAACGTGATTCCTAGCAGCTGCAAGGGGAGAGGAGGACGGGGGTGGTGCACACTTCCTAGAGTTGTGGTCAGGACTAGTCTGGAGCCCACCGACGTCAGCCACACCTGGCACAGAAGACACCCATTCAGTGAAGCTGTGGGCGCTGCTCCCATGATACTTTCGGGACGGCTCCATGCTGCCACCTCCTGCTTTTCATCATCATCTTCAAGGTCCTGTGCCTCTGCTCTTACCCATGGCCTCCGGGGTATTGTCCGTCCTCCATCTGGCCCTCGTCCCTGGTGCCCTGTGCAGTCCAATGCCAGGGTAGCCTTCTCGAGACAAACATCTGGCCCTGATGGAACACTTCCATGGATCTCTTTTGATGTGAGGATGATGCCCTGCCCTGGAAGGGGGCTGCAGGTCCCCAATCAGGAGAGCCATGTCTCCCTTTTCAGCATGGCCTGCCCTCCCCTCAGTCTTCTTCAGGGAAGCTCTCCACACTTCCTGAGATGACAGCTCTGAACTTAAAAATGAATGTTATTTTACATATCTCTATGCTTTAGTTCATCCATGGCAAGTCTTTCAACCCCATTAGTGGGTTTTTTTAGCAGTTCTGAAGGGCTGTTTGCTCAAAGAGGGGGTGACCAGGGTGGGGCAGCTTTCCCTCTCATCTCCCTCAGCATGTCTCTGAGCCCTGGGGGACAGCTGTCCCACTGAGGATTGAGGGACGCGAGCCAGCCCATCCTGAGCCCAGGCTGTGTCAGCTGTGTCGACTGATGCGTGTCGGAGCGGTGGGCAGCTGGCATGGGCCAGGAGCAGGCAGTGTCTCCTTCTCATTCCATCCCTCCCTTCCTCCCAGAGGTAGCTCAGAGCAGCCTTCAACCGCTGCATCTCCAGATCCCTTGACCTGTGCCTCCTGTGTTCAGCTGGTGACCTTGGAGTTTCGCATGAATTCTCCCACCTGTACCCTCTCCCATAGCAGTTCCTGGATCAGGGGAGGGGTCGGACCCTTGTCTGTTTTTGGTCTTCTTCCTGTCCCGCACCAAGCCCACCCACCTTTGCATCTTCCATGTAAGTGCTTGGAAGCAAGCCCATCCACAGGGAACCTATTAGCCAAATGGATCCAGGCAATGAACATTGAAGTAGAGATCCAGGATCCATAATAAACCTGCTCTGAAACCTGTCCCAAAGTCTGTGACTCTCACACTGAAACAGAAACAATAATAGCTTTCTGGAATGTGAAGTGACATGTGTCTCTACTTCCAATCTTGAATGCATAGGTGCTGAGCCTTGACAGAAAAGGACCATGGCTCCCGTGGGCTGGAATCCACGGTAAGAACTCAGTGAAATATGAATTTGAGGCATGGAGTGAATAATTACTGTAGAGTGAATCCTCCCAAGTAGGGCTTATGCACAGTGCACAGGAAACGCTTTTTCAAAGAGGTTCCTGAAAGAAAAATCTTTTTTAAAATTTATTTTAATCCCAGTAGAGCTAACATACACTGTTACATTCATTTCAGGTGTACAAGAGAGTGATTTAGTAATTCTATATATTACTCAGTGGTCATCAAGAAAAGCGTCCTCTTAATCCCCTTCATCTGTTTCACTCATCCCTCTATCCACCTCCTCTCTGGTAACCATCCGTTTGTTCTCTATTGTTAAGAGTTTGTATTTCGGTGTGTCTCCTTTTTCTCTTTTAGTTACTTATTTTGTTTGTTTTGTAAATTCCCCATTAGAATGACATCATATGGGATTTGTCTTTCTCTGACTGACTGATTTTAGTTAGGATAATACTCTCTAGCTCCATCCATGTGTCTGCAAATAGCAAGGTTTCATTCTTTTTCAAGCCGAGTAATACTCCATTGTGTGTGTCTGTGTGTGTGTGTGTGTGTGTGTGTGTGTGTGTGAATACACACACCTATCATCGCATTTGTCAATTTTTCTACAGACACTTGGGTTGCTTCCATATGGTGATATTGTAAATAATGGTGCAAGAAACATAGGGGTGCACGTATCCTTTTATGTTACTGTTTTCCTATTCTTTGGGTAAATACGAGTAGTGTGATTGTTGGATCATAGGGTAGTTCTATATTTAATTTTTTGAGGAACCTTCATACTGTTTTCCACGGTGGCCAACACAGTTTGCATTCCCACCCACAGTTCGCTAGGATTCCCCTTTATCCACATCCTCCCAACACCTGCTCTTTGTTGTGCTTTTGATGTTAGCCATTCTGACAGGTTTGAGGTATTACCTCATTGTCCTTTGGATTTACATTTTCCTGATGATGGGTGATGGTGAACATCTTTTCACGGGACTGTTGGCCTTTTGTATTTCTTCTTTGGAGAAATGTCTGTCCATGTCTTCTGCCTATTTTTTAACTGGAGTATTTATTTTTTGGGGGGTCGAGTAGTATCAGTTGTATATGTTTTGGACACTATCCCTTTATTGCATATGATCTTTGCAAATATCTTCTCCCTTTGAGTAAGTTGTCTTATTATTTTTACGTTTTCATTGTTCTTCTGCCATGTGGAAACTTTTTATTTTGCTGTATTCCCAATAGTTTATTTTTGCTTTCATTTCCTTTGCCTCAGGGCACAGTCTAGAAAAACGTTGGTATGGTCCATGTCAAGAAGTTACTGTCTTCCCTCCTGTAGGATTTTTATGGATTCAGGTATCATATTGAGGTCTTGAAACTGTTTTCTGTTTGTCTGTATTGTGTAAGAAAGCAGTCTAATTTCATTCTTTTGTGCATAGCTGTCTAGTTTTCCCAACACCATTTGTTGTAGAGACTGTCCATTTCCCTTTTGATATCGTTGCTTGCTTTGTGGAAGATTCACGAACCACATAATTGTGGGTTTCTGTCTGAACTTGTATCCTGTTCCTTTGGTGGCTGTGTCTATTTTTGTGCCGTACTGTCTTGTTAGGATGACTGCAGCTTTGTAGTATAACCTGAAATCTGAAATTGTGAGTCCTCCAGCTTTGTTTTTCTTTTCCACATTGCACTGGCTGTTCGGAATCTTTAGTGGTTCCATACAAATGTGTAGGATTGTTTATTCGTGGTCTTTTGTTCTTTAATTTAAATTCAATTAGCCAACTTACAGTACATCATTCGTTTCAGACGTAGTCTTCAATAAATTTTCAGTCATGTGTAACACCCAGTGCTCATTGTATCGTGTGACCTCCTTAATGCTACTCACCCAGTTACCCCCCCCCCCAACTTCTCCTCCAACAATCATCAGTTTCTTGTGATAGTTAAGCGTCCATTATGGGTTTTCTCCCTCTCTGATGACTTCCCATTCTATTTTCCCTTCCTTGTCCTATGGTCTTCTTCCTTGTTTCTGATATTCCACATAGGAGTGAAAGCATATGATCATTGTCTTTCTTTCATTGGCTTATTCCACTCAGCATAATACCCTCCAGCTCCACCCAGGTCGGTGTGATGGTAAGTACTCATCCTTTCTGATGGCTGAGTAATATTCCATTATATATATGATCCACATCTTCTTTATCCATTCATCTATCCATGGTCATCTGCACTTCTTCCACAGCTTGTCTATTATGGTTATTGCTGCTATGAACACTGGGGTGCATGTGTCCCGTCTTCACTACCTCTGTCTCTTTGGGGGTAAATAGCCAGTAGTGCAATTGCTGGGACATAGGGTAACTTTATTTATAACTTCTTGAGGAAACTCCGTACCATTTTCAAGAGTGGCTGTACCGGACTGCATTCGTACAGGGGTGTAAGAGGGTTCCTGTTTCACCACATCCTCTCCAACATGTATAGTTTCATGTCTTCTTATTTTTAGATATTCAGCTTCGTGTGATATGGCATCTATAGGGGTTTAGATTTGCATTTCCCTAAAGCCAAGTGATATGAAGCATTTATGCATGTATCTTTTGGTCACCAGTACGTCGTCATCAGTGAAGTGACTTCCCATTTTAATCCATCTCAAGACCTAAAGCTGGGTAAGGCACTGAAGCTGGATGATGCCATCGGTTGGAAGTGTGGAGAATTTCAAAAGATCTCTGTGGAGAGCAAGTTTAAAGGTCAGTGTGAAGCTACTAATTGGATCCGGGGAGATCTCTGAAAGTGGGGGTTGCCTGGGATGGGCTGAAGGGGGCCCTCCGATTTTCCTATGAATCCTTGCTGCAGCCCAAAATGGACAGTTTCCTGCTGTGGGGCAGGCTGAGTCCTCTAGTCGTGCTGTGGTGAGCCCAATGCCTGGTGCCTTGGAGGCAGGCAAACGGGGAGGGACCCTCAGCAGAAGACCCAGGGTTAGGTTAGGCCTCAAGAGACAGCAGATCTGAACTGCCCAGTGCTCAGAGAACTCTCATGCCGAGTGAGATGAGGGCACAAGGGCGGGTGAGTGTGAGCCTTGGGGTTTCATCTGGAAGGGCCCACAAAGGTCGGGGTTCACCAGAAGGGGCTCTCAGGGGGTGCCCCAAATCTCTTGCCCTGAATGCTCTGTTGTGTCCCAAAATGGTACAGTTTACTGTGGGTTGCAGGCTGAGTCCTGCGGTGGGGCTTTGGTGTCCCCATCCCCTGGAGTTGGTTGCCAGGACCCTGGGGAGGGGCCCCTCTCTGCCCAACCTAGGGTAAGGGTTAGGGTCCCGGAGCCCAGCAGGGACAATCTGCAGGCTGTTAGGCGAGCTCTGTGGAGGGCTGAGAGGAGGCCATGGGGGAGGGTGAGCATGGGCCTCAGGGTTGGGGCATGGGGGGCTGCCAAAGGATGGGGATGGGCTCCGGGGGCCTCCCCAAGTTCTCGTGCCCTGTAGGCTCCTTAGAGCCCCAAGGGGCAATGTTTCCTGTCGGGTGGCAAGCTGAGTCCTGCAGTGGGGCACAGGTATCCCAATTCCCCGGGGCTGCGGTGTAAGGCTCCTGGGGAGGCCCCCATACCCACGGCCAACCTAGGGCTAGGGTTAGGCCCAGGAGCCCCGCAGGCCCGATTTGCTGGCTGTATGGCGAGCTACACGGGCTGAGGTGAGGGTGTGGCGAGGGTGAGCATGGGCCTCAGGGTTCCGGTGCGGGAGGCCGCCGAAGTTCGCTGGTGGCTCAGGAGGGCCCTCCTGGTTCTCCCGCCCTGAATGCTCTATGGCCTCCCAAGGGGCACGGTTTCCTGCGGGGTGGCAGACTGAGTGCTGCTGTGGGGCTCAGGTGTCCCAAATGCCCGCAGCTGCGGCTCCAGGCTCCTGGGGAGGGGCCCCTCCACAGATGAACGAGGATTAGGGTTGGCGCCCAGGAACCCCGCAGGCCAGATCTGCCCACTATGTGGCGAGCTCCGCCATGGGCTGAGGTGAGGGTGTGGGGTGGGGTGAGCATGGGCTTCAAGGTTGGGTTTAGGGATTGCCGATGTTCGCTGGGGGCTCTGGGGGCCCTCCTGGTTCTCCCCCCCTGAATGCTCTACAGCCTCCCAAGGGGCACGGTTTCCTGCGGGCTGGCAGGCTTTGTCCTGCAGTGGGGCTCAGGTGTCCCCAGTCCCTGGGGCTGCGGCACCGGGCCCCAGGGGAGGGGCCCTACCCAGCTGACCTAGGGTCAGTTCTAGGCCCCAGGAACCTGGCAGGCCTGATCTGCTGGCTCTGCGACGAGCTCGGTGGCAAGCTGAAGGGAAGGTGTGGGGCGGGATGAGCGTGGGCCTCAGGGTTGGGGTGTATGGGGCCGCCGAGGATCGCTGGGGGCTCAGGGGGGCCCTACCAGTTTTCCTGCACGGGATGCTCTGTGGCGCCCCAAGGGGCATGGTTTCCTGAGGGGTGGCAGGCTGAGTCCCATGGTGGGGCTCAGGTTTACTAATCCCTGGGGTTAGGGTACGGTTTAGGGTATGGGTTAAGGTTAGGGTATGGGTTACGGTTAGGGTATGATTGAGGGTAAGGGTTAGGGTTAGGGTAAGGAGAGGGTACGGGTTAGGGTTGGGTTTAGGGGTTACAGTTTAGAGGTTACGAGTTAGGGTACAGATTAGGGTTTAGGGTAAGGGTTAGGGTTTAGGGTTAGGGTTAGGGTTGGAGTACGGGTTAGGTTTAGGATACGGGTTAGGGTTAGGGTATGGGTTAGGGTACACATTAGGGTACAGTTTAGGGTACGGGTTAGGGTACGGTTTAGGGTAAGTGTTGGTGTACGGATTTGGGTACGGCTTAGGGTACGGGTTAGGGTTAGGGTTAGGGTACGGGTTAAGGTACAGATTAGAGTATGTGTTAGGGTTACGTTTAGGGTTAGGGTACAGGTTAGGGTAGGGTTAGGGTTAGGTTTAGGGTTAGGTTATGGTTTAGGGGTAGGGTTAGGGGTATGGTAGGGCCGGGTAGGGTTAGGGTTTAGGGTTAGGGTTTGGGGTTTGGAGTTAGTGGTTAAGGTTAGGGTTTAGAGTTTAAGGTTTCGTGATTAGGGTTAGGGATTAGGGTTTAGGGTTTAGTGTTAATGTTAGGGTTTAGGGTTTAAGGATTAGGGTTTATTGTTAGGTTTAGAGTAGGGTTATGGTTAGGGTAAGGGTTAGAAGTTAGAGTTAGGGTTAGGTTTAGGGGTTAAGGTTTAGGGTTTAAGGTTAGGGGTTAGGGTTTAGGGTTAGGGTTAGACCCAGTAGGCCAGCAGGACCCATGTGCCAGTTGTGCGGGGAGTGGAGGAGTGGGATGAGGTGAGTGCGCTGGCGAGCAGGAGTATGGTATCTAGCGTTTTGGCGCAGGGGGCCTTTGAAAGTCGCTAGAGGCTCGGAGGGCCCTGTCCGTTCTCTCCGCTGAATGAGCAGCGGCGCCCCTAGAGCCTGGGTGGTGGCAGGTTGGCAGTGTGAGTCTGGCTTTGCGGTTTGGAGGTCCCCAATGCCATGCATTGCAGCGCAAGGCCCCTTGGGAGGGGCCCCTCTGGGGCCATCCTAGGGTTACTGTTAGCACCCAGGATTCCAGTAGACATTATCTGCCAGCTGTGTGGTAGCGGAGGGCCAGGCCGAGGTGAGGGCGCCGGCGAACTGGAGCGTGGGCCCAAGCATTTTGTCACGGGGGGCCTTGGAAGGTCGCTGGGGTCTCGAGGGCCCTGCCTGTTCTCCCACCCTGAATGAACAGTAATGCCCCAGCGTGCCCGGTGTCAGCGGGGCGGCACGGAGAGTATGGTGCTGGGGCTCGGGGGTCCCCAATCCCTGGCGTTGCTGTGCCAGGCCCCTTGGGAGGTTCCCCTTGGGGGCCAACCTAAGGTTAGGGTTAGCCCCCAGGAGGCTGGCAGACCTGATCAGCTGGCTGTGCGTCGAGCAGAGGGGCGGGTCGAAGTGAGGGCGCTGCTTAGCGGGAGCATGGGCCCAAGCATTTTGGAACATGGGCCCTTAGAAGTTCACCAGGACTCAGAGGGCCCTGCCCATTCTCCCGCCCTGAATGACCAGTGGCGCCCCTAGTGGCCTGGGTGCCAGCGGGGCAGCAGGGTGAGTCCAGCGCTGGGGCTTAGGGGTCATCAATCCCCGGTGTTGTGGCGACAGGCCCCTTGGGAGGGGCCCCTTGGGGGCCAACCTAGGGTTAGGTTTAGCCCCCAGTAGCCCGGCAGGCCCGATCCACCTGCTGAGTGGCGAGCAGTGGGGCGGGCCGAGGTGAGTGCGCTGGCGAGCGGGAGCGTGGTCCCAAGCATTTTGGAGCAGGGGGCCTTCGAAAGTCACTGGGGGCTCGGAGGGCCCTGCTCGTTCCCTCACCTGGATGACCGGCGGCGCCCCTAGCGGCCCGGGTGATGGCGGGGCGGCAGGGTGAGTCCAGTGCTGAGGCTCGGGCTTCCCTATACCCGACGTTGCAGTGCGAGGCCCCTTGGGAAGGGCCCCTCTGGGGCCAAGGTAGGGTTAGAGTTAGCCCTCAGGAGGCCGTCAGGCTCGATCCACCATCTTGAGGTGAATGGAGTCGCGGTCCGAGGTGAGGCCGCTGGCGAGCGGAGCATGGGCCCCAGCGTTTTGGTGCTGGGGCCTTCAAAGTTCACCGAGGCTCAGAGGGCCCTGCCCGTTCTCCCGCCCAAAACGATCTGTGGCGCCCTAGCACCACTGGTGTCAGCGGGGCAGCAGGGTGAGTCCGGCATTACGACTCGAGGGTCCCCAATCCCCGGCGTTGTGGCGGCAGGCCCCTTCAGAGGGGCCCCTCTGGGGCCAACCTAGGATTAGAGTTAGCCCCCAGGAGGCCGGCAGGCCTGATCTGCCAGCTGTGCAGAGGGCGGAGGGGCAGGCTGAGGTGAAGGCGCTGGCGAGCTCCAGCGTGGGCCCCAGCATTTTGGCGCGGATGGCCTTCAAAATTCACTGGAGTCTCGAGGGCCCTGCCCATTCTCCCACCCTGAAGGACCAGTGATGCCCCAGAGAGCCTGATGTCGACAGGACGGCAGGGTGAGTCCGGCGCTGCGGCTCGGCTGTCCCCAATCCCCAGCTTTGGTCACAAGTCCCCTTGGGAGGGGCCCCTCTGGGCCAACCTAGGGTTAGGGTTAGCCCCCAGGAGGCCGGCAGGCCCGATATGCCAGCTAGACTGTGAGAGGAGGGGCGGGCCAAAGTAAAGGTGCTGGCGAGCAGGAGCCTGGGCACCAGCGTTTTGACTTGGGGCTTTCAAAGGTCACCGGGGTCTCGAGGGCCCTGCCTGTTCTCCCACCCTGCATGAACGGCGGTGCCCCTAGCGGCCCGGGTGGTGAGGGGTGGCAGGGTGAGTCAGGCCCTGAGGCTCAGGTATCTCCAATCCCCAGCGATGCGGCACCAGGCCCCTTGGGAGGGGCCCCTCGGATGACAACTTAGGGTTAGGTTTAGCCCCTAGGAACTCGGCAGTTCCTATTCACCAGCTGTGTGGAGAGTGGAGTGGCGGACCTAGGTGAGGGTGCTGGTGTTTGGGAGCGTGGGCCCAGGCATTTTGGCGCGGGGGGGATTCAAAGGACACCGTGTATCGGAGGGCCCTGCCCGTTCTCCCGCCCTGAATGAACGGCAGCACCCCAAGCCCCTAGGTGGCGGCTGGGTGGCAGGGTGAGTCAGGTGCTGAGGCTCAGGGTCCCCAATCCCCTGTGTTGCAGCGCCAGGCCCCTTGGGAGGGGCCCCTCAAGGGTCGATCTAGGGTTACGGTTAGCCCCCCGGATGCCGGTGGACCCGATCAGCGTCTGTGCGGAATGCAGCAGGGTGGGCCGAGGTGAGGGCGCTGGCGAGCCTGAGCATGAGCCCAAGCGTTTTAGCGTGGGGGGCTTTCGAAGGTCAGTGGGGGCTCGGAGGGACCTGCCCGTTCTCCCGCTCTGAATGACCAGCGGGGTCCCTAGTGGCTCAGGTGGCTGAAGGGCAGCAGGGTGAGTCTGGCACTTGGGCTCGGTTGCCCCATCCCCGGCGTTGGGGCGCCAGGCCACTTGAGAAGTGCCCCTCAGGGGCCGACCTACAGTTAGGGTTAGCCCCCAGGAGGCTGGCAGGCCCTATACACCGCCTGTGCGTGGAGCGGAGAGTTGGGCCGAGGTGAGGGTGCTGGTGAACATGAGCCTGGGCACAAGCATGTTGGTTCTGGGAGCCATTGAAGGTGGGTGGGGGTTCGGAGGCCCCTGCCAGTTCTCCCGCCCAGAATGAATGGCGGCGCCCCTAGCGGCCCGTGTGGGGCGGGATTGCAGGGTGCACCCGGCGCTGGGGCTTGGGGGTCGCCAATCCCTGGCGTTGCACCGCAAGGCTCCTTAGGAAGGGACCCTCAGGGGCCGTCCTAGGGTTAGGGTTAGCGCCCAGGAGGCCGGCAGGCCCGAGTCGCCGACTGTGCGAGTAGCGGAGGTGTGGGCTGAGTTGAGGGGGATGCAGAGCGGGAGCATGGGCCCCAGCGTTTTGGCGCCCTGGGCCTTCGAATGTGCCATGTCTCGGAGGGCCCTGCCCATTCTCCTGCTCTGAATAACCAGTGACACCCCTAGCAGCTCTGTTGGCAGTGGGGTGGCAGGGTGAATCCCACGCTGTGGCTCGGGGATCCCCAATCCCCGGTGTTGCGGTGCCAGGCCCCTTGGGAGGGGCTCCTCCTGGGCCGACTTAGGGTTAGAGTTAGCCCCCATGAGGATGGCAGGCCTGATCCTCTGGCTGGGCGGCGAGAGGTGGGTGGGCCGAGCTAAAGGCGCTGGGGAGCGGGATTGTGGGCCCCTGCATTTTGGCGCTGGAGGCTTCAAATGTCCCGGTTTCTCCAGGGCTCTGTCCATTCTCCCGCCCTGAATGACCGGCGGCGCCCCTCGCGGCCCGGGAGGCAGCGTTGTGGGAGGGTGAGTCTGGCTCTGGGGCTTGGGGTCCCAGATCCCCGGTGTAGTGGCACCAGGACCCTTGGGAGGAGCCCCTGGGGCGCCGACCTAGGGTTAGGGTTAGCCCCAAGGAGACCTTCAGGCCCAATCCGCACACTGTGCGGCGAGCGGAGGTGCAGGCCGAGGTGAGGGCGCTGGGGAGGGGGAGCGTGGGCACCAGTGTTTTGGCACGGGGAGCCTTTGAATGTCACTGGTGGCTCAGAAAGCCCTGCCCTTCTCTCGCCCTCTATGACCTGCGGCGCCCCTAGCGGCCCGGGTGGGGACAGTGCGGCAGGGTGAGTCTGGCTCTGGGGCTCTGAGTCACCAATCCCCAGCATTGCAGAGCCAGGCCTCTGGGGATGTCCCCACAGGGCCAACCTAGGGTTTTGGTTAGGTGCCAGAAGCCCAGCAGGCCCTATCCACCAGCTCTGAAGCAAGCAGAGGGGCGGGACGAGGCGAGGGCGCTGGTGAGCAGGATCCTGGGAGCCAACGTTTTTGCGCAGGGAGCCTTCAAAGGTCAGTGTGGGCTCGGAGGGCCCTGCCCGATCTGCCCTGATTGACCGGCGGGGCCTCTAGCGGCTCCAGTGGCTGAAGGGCAGCAGGGTGAGTCCGGCACATGGGCTCAGGATCCCCATCCCCAGCGTTGTGATGCCAGGCCCCTTGGGTAGAGCCCCTCGGGGGCCGACCTATGGTTAGGGTTAGCCTCAAGGAGCCCCACAGGCCCGATACACCACCTGTGCGTCGAGCAGAGAATTGAGGCGAGGTGAGGGTGGTGGTGAACATGAGCCTGGGTCCAAGCTTTTTGGTTCGGTGCGCCTTCGAATGTCGGCAGGGGTTCGGAGGGTCCTCCAGTTCTCCCACCCTGAATGAATGGCGGCGCCCCTAGCAGCATGTGTGGGGCGGGCGGCAGCATGCATCTGGCACTGGGGCTTGGGGGTCCCCAATCCCTGGTGTTGCGTCGCCAGGCCCCTTAGGAAGGGACCTTCAAGGGCTGTCCTAGGGTTAGGGTTAGCGCCCAGGAGGCCGGCAGGCCCGAGTCGCTGGCTCTGCGAAGAGCGGAGGTGCGGGCCAAGTTGAGGGTGATGCAGAGTGGGAGCGTGGTCCCCAGCGTTTTTGCACCCTGGGCTTTTGAATGTTGCCATGTCTCAGAGGGCCCTGCCCATTCTCCTGCCCTGAATAACCAGCGGCGCGCTTTGCGGCTCCGTTGGAGGTGGGGCGGCAGCGTGAGTTCCGCACTGCAGCTCAGGGATCCCCAATCCCCAGCATTGAGGGGCCAGGCCCCTTGGGAGGGGCTCCTCATGGGCGGACCTAGGGTTAGAGTTAGCACCCAGGAGGCCGGCAGGCCCAATCCTCTGGCTGGACGGCGAGAGGTGCACGGGCCGAGGTAAAGGCTCTGGCGAGCAGGAGCATGGGCTCCTGCATTTTGGCGCAGGAGGCTTCAAATGTCGATGGTTTCTCCAGGGCCCTGTCCGTTCTCCCACCCTGAATGAGCGGCGGCGCCCCTAGCGGCCTGGGTGGGAACAGTGCGGCAGGGTGAGTCTGGCTCTGGGGCTCTGAGTCACCAATCCCCAGCGTTGCAGAGCTAGGCCCCTTGGGTTGTGCCCCACGGGGCCGACCTAGGATTTCAGTTAGCCCCCAGGATCCTGGCAGGCACTATCCACTGACTCTGCAGCAAGCGGAGGGGCGGGCTGAGGTGAGGGCGCTGGCGAGCAGGAGGATGGGAACCAATGTTTTTGCACGGGGGGGGCTTCGAAGGTCAGCGGGGGCTCCGAGGGCCCTGCCCATTCTCCCGCCCTGATTGACCAGTGGTCTCTAGCAGCTCAGGTGGCTGAAGGGCAGCAGGGTGAGTCTGGCACTTGGACTCGGGGTCCCCATCCCCAGCGTTGTGATGCCAGGCCCCTGGGAAGTGCCCCTCGGGGGCGGAACTATGGTTAGGGTTAGCCCCCAGGAGGCCGGCAGGCCCGATACACCACCTGGGCGTTGAGCGGAGAGTTGGGCTGAGGTGAGGGTTCTGGTGAATATGAGCCTGGGCCCAAGCATTTTGGTTTGGGGTGCCTTCGAAAGTTGGCGGGGATTCGGAGGGCCCTGTCCATCCTCCCATGGTGAATGAATGGCGGCGCCCCTAGCGGCCTGGGTGGGGAGGGGCGGCAGGGTGCATCCGGCACTGGGGCTTGGGGGTCCCCAATCCCCGGCGTTGTGGCACCAGGCCCCTTGGGAGGGGCCCTTCGGGGCCCAACCTAGGGTTAGGTTTAGCCCCTAGGAGGCCAGCAGGCCCTATTCGCCAGCTGTGTGAAGAGAGGAGTGGCAGACCTACGTGAGGGCGCTGGTGAGTGGGAGGGTGGGCCTGGGCGTTTTGGCGCGGGAGGCCTTCGAAGTTCACCGTGTCTCCGAGGGCCCTGCCCGTTCTCCCGCCCTGAATGAACGGCAGCACCCCAAGCCTCCGAGTGGCGGCTGGGCGGCAGGTGAGTCAGGTGCTGGTGCTCGGGGTCCCCAGTCCCCGGCGTTGTGGAGCGAGGCCCCTTGGGAGGGCCCCCTCAGGTGCTGACCTAGGGTTAGGGTTACCCCCAGGAGGCCAGGAGACCCAATCTCCCGGCTGTGCGGTGAGCGGAGGGGCGGGTTGAGATGAGGGTATTGGCGAGCGGGAAAGTGGGCCCAAAGTTTTGGAGCGAGGGGCCATCGAAGGTCACCAGGGGCTCAGAGGGTCCTGCCTGTTCTCCCGCCCTGAATGACCGGGGGTGCCCCTTGTGGCCCAGGTGGCGGTGGGGGGCATGGTGAGTCCGGCGCTGGGGCTCAGGAGTCCCCAATCCCCATCGTTGAGGCTCCAGGCACCTTGGGAGGGGCCACTAGGGGGCCGACCTAGGGTTTGGGTTAGCCCCCAGAAGGCCCGCAGGCCCAATCAGCCAGCTGTGCGGCGAGCGGGGGGGAGGGCCGAGGTAAGGGCGCTGGCCAGCGGGAGCGTGGGCCCAAGCGTTTTGGTCGGGGGGCCTTCGAAAGTCGCCGGTGACTTGGAGGGCCCTTGCCATTCTCCCTCCCTGAATGAAAGCGGCGCCCCTAGCGGCCCAGGTGGCAGTAGGGCAGGAGGGTGAGTTGGGCGCTGGGGCTCGGGAGTCCCCAATCCCCGGTGTTGCGGCAATAGGAACCTGGGATGGGCCCCTCGGGGGCCCACCAACGGTTAGGGTAACACCCAGGAGGCTGGCAGTCCAGATCCACCGGCTGTGCAGCGAGCGGAGGGGTAGACCGAGGTGAGGGTGCAGGCGAGCGGGAGCATGGGCCCAAGCGCTTTGGCATGGGGGGGCCTTCGAAGGTCGCCAGGGGCTCAGAGGGATCTGCCCATTCTCCCTCCCTGAATGACCGACGGTGCTCCTAGGGGCCCGGGTGGTGGCGGGGCAACATAGTGAGTCTGGCACTGGGGCTCGAGGGTCCCCAATCCCAGGCATTGCGGTGCCAGGCCCCTTCGGAGGGGCCCCTCAGGGGCCAACCTAGGGTTATGTGTAGCCCCAGGAGGAGGGCAGTCCTCATCCCCCAGCTCTGCAGGGAGTGGAGGAGTGGGCCAAGGTGAGGGTGCTGAGGATGGGGAGCATAGGCTCAAGCGTTTTGGATGTGGGGGCCTTCGAAGGTCGCCGTGGGCTCAGAGAGCCCTGCCATTCTCCTGCACTGAATGACCAGGGACACCCTAGCGGCCCGGGTGGTGGTGGGGCAGCACGGTGAGTCCGGCGCTGGGGCTCGGCAGTCCCTGATACCCAGCGCTGCGGCGCCAGGCCCCTTGGGACGGGCCCCTCGGGGACTGACCTAGGGTTAGGGTTAGCCCCCAGGAGACTGGCAGGCTCGTTCCGCCCATGTGCAGTGAATGGAGGTGTGGGTCGAGGTGAGGTAGCTGGTGATTGGGAGCGTAGGCCATAGCATTTGGCTTTGGCTCGGGGTGCCTTCGAAGATTGCAGGTGGCTCAGAGGGTCCTGCCCATTCTGTCGCCCTGAAGGACTGGCGACGCCCCTAGCACCCCAGGTGGTGGCGGGGTGGCAGGGTGCGTCTGGCGCTGGGACTTGGGGGTCCCCAATCAATGGCATGCAGCGCCAGACCACTTGGGAGGGGCCCCTCGGGGGCGACCTAGGGATAGGGTTAGCCCCCAGCAAGCCAGCAGGCCTGATCCGCCAGCTCTGCAGCAAGCTTAGGCATGGGCCGAGGTTAGGGCGCTGGCGAGCAGGAGCATGGGAGCCATAGTTTTTGCACGGGGGGCCTTCGAAGGTCGCAGGGGGATCGGAGGGCCCTGCCCGTTCTCCCTTCCTGAATGACTGGCAACGCCCCTAGCGCCCTGGGTGCTTGCGAGGTGGCAGAGTGAGTCCAGCACTGGGGCTCGGGGGTCCCAAATCCCCGGCATTGCGGTGCCAGGCCCCTTCGGAGGGGCCCCTCAGGGGACAACCTAGGCCCCTCAGGGGACACCCTAGGAGGGCAGGCCTCATCCGCCGGCTCTGCGGCGAGCGGAGGGGAGGGCCGAGGTGAGGGCGCTGAGGAGCCTGAGCGAGGGCTCAAGTGTTTAGGATGGGGGGCCTTCGAAGATTGCCATGGGCTCGGAGGGCCCTGCCCATTCTCCCGCCCTGAATGACCAGCGGCGCCCCCAGCGGCCGGGTTGGCGGCGGGGCAGCAGGGTGAGTCCGGCGCTGGGGCTTGGGTGTCAGCAATCCCAGGCGTTGTGGCACCAGGCCCCATCGGACGGGCCCCTCGGGGGCCGACCTACGGTTAGGGTTAGCCCCCAGGAGGCTGGCAGGCCTGATCCACCAGCTGTGAGGTGAGTGGAGGGGCAGGCCGAGGTAAGGGCACTGGCAAGCGGGAGCGTGGGCCGAAGCATTTTTTCGCTGGGGGCCTTCAAAGGTCTCCGGGGGCTCAGAGGGCCCTGCCCATTCTCCCACACTGAATGACTGGCGGTGCCCCTAGCGGCCCGGGTACAGTGGGGCAGCAAGGTGAGTCCGGCGCTGCGGCTCGGGGGTCACCAATCTCCAGCGTGCAGTGCCAGGCCCCTTGGGATGTATGCCTCGGGGGCTGTCCTAGGGTTAGGGTTAGACCGCAGGAGGCTGGCAATCCCGAAATGTCAGTTGTGCGGCGAGCGGATCGGTGTTCTGAGGTGAGGGCGCTGACGAGGGGGACCATGGGAGCATTTTGGGGCGGGGCACTTTCGAATGTCGCCTTGGGCTCAAAGGGCCCTGCCTGTTCTCCCACACTGAATGAACGGCGGCTCCCCTAGCAGCCCGGGTGGCGACGGGACGACAAAATGAGTCCTGGCTGGGGCTCTGGGGTCCCCAATCCCCGGCGTTGTGGGGCCAGGCCCCTTAGTAGGCTAACACTAACCTAGGGTTAGTGTTAGCCCCCAGGAGGTCGGCAGGCCCGGGAGCCTGGGCCCAAATGTTTTGGTGCAGGGGGCCTTCGAATGTCGCCGGGGGCTAGGAGGGCCCTGCCCATTCTCCCGCCCTGAATGACAGGCTGTACCCCTAGCGGCCCGAATGGCGGCGGGGCGGCAGGGTGAGTCCAGCGCTGCAGCTTGGGTGTCCCCAATCCCCGCGTTGCGGCGCCAGGCCCCTTGGCAGGGGCCCCTTGGGTCTGACCTAGGGTTAGGGTTAGCCCCCAGGAGGCCGGCAGGCCCGATCCTCCGGCTGTGCACGAGCGGACGGGTGGGATGAGATGAGGGCGCTGGCGAGCGGGAAGGTGGGCCCAAGCATTTTGGCGTAAGGGGACTTCAAAGGTTGCCAGGGGCTCGGAGGGCCCTGCCTGTTCTCCTGCCCTGAATGACCGACAGCGCCCCTCGCGGCCCGTTTAGCAGCGGGGCGGCAGGGAGAGTCTGGCGTTGGGGCTCAGGGGTCCCCAATCCCCGGTGTTGCAGCGCCAGGCCCTTTGGGATGGGCCCCTAGGGGGCCTACCTAGGGTTAGGGTTAGCCACAAGGAGGCTAGGATGCCTGATTCGCCGGCTGTGTGGCGAGCGGAGGGGCAGGCCGAGGTAAGGGTGATGGGAGCGGGAGCATGGGCCCTAGTGCTTTGGTGCAGGGGGCCTTCGAAGGTCGCCGTTCGCTGGGAGGGTCTTGCGCGTTCTCCCGCCCTGAATGACCGGCGGTGCCCCTAGTGGCCCGGGTGGCGGCGGGGGGCATGGTGAGTCCAGCGCTGGGGCTCAGGAGTCCCCTTTCCCCATCGTTGCAGCGCCAGGCCCCTTGGGAGGGGCCACGAGGGGGCCAACCTAGCTTTAGGGTTAGCCCCCAGAAGGCCCACAGGCCCGATCCGTCAGCTGTGCGGCGAGCGGAGGGGAGGGCCGAGGTAAGGGCGCTGGCCAGCGGGAGCATGGGCCCAAGCATTTTGGTGCGGGGGGCCTTCGAAGTCGCCGGTCGCTGGGAGGGCCCTGCCCATTCTCCCTTCCTGAATGAACGGCGGTGCCCCTAGCGGCCCAGGTGGCGGTAGGGCGGGAGGATGAGTCTGGCGCTGAGGCTCCGGAGTCCCCAATCCCCAGTGTTGCGGCAATAGGAACCTGGGATGGGCCCCTTGGGGGCCCACCAAAAGTTAGGGTAACACCCAGGAAGCCTGCAGTCCCGATCCACTGGCTCTACAGTGAGCGGAGGGGCGGACCGAGATGAGGGCGCAGGTGAGCGGGAGCATGGGCCCAAGCGTTTTGGCGCGGGGGGCCTTCGATGGTCACCAGGGGCTTGGAAGGATCTGCCCATTCTCCCTCCCTGAATGACCGACGGTGCTCCTGGCGGCCCGGGTGGCGGTGGGGCGATAAGGTGAGTCCAGCGCTGGGGCTCGGGGGTCCCCAATCCCAGGCATTGCAGTGCCAGGCCCCTTCAGAGGGGCCCCTCAGGGGACAACCTAGGGTTCTGGGTAGCCCCCAGGAGGAGGGCAGGCCTCATCCGCAGGCTCTGCGGCGAGTGGAGGGGCGGGCCGAGGTGAGGGTGCTGAGGAGCGGGAGCATGGGATCAAGCATTTTGGATGGGGGGGCCTTCGAAGGTCCCGCGGGCTCGGAGGCCCCTGCCCATTCTCCCGCCCTGAATGACCAGTGGCACCCCTAGCATCCCGGGTGGCGGCGGGGCGGCAGAGTGAGTACGGCGCTGGGGATCGGGGCTCCCTAATACCCGGTGTTGCAGCCTCAGGCCCGTTGGGACGGGCCCCTTGGGGGCCGACTTAGGGTTAGGGTTAGCCCCCAGTAGGCTGGCAGGCTCGTGCCGCCCATGTGCGGTGAATGGAGGTGTGGGTCGAGGTGAGATAGCTGGCAAGCAGGGGCGTGGGCCAGAATATTTTGGCTTTGGCTCGGGGTGCATTTGAAGGTCGCAGGTGGCTTGGAGCGTCCTGCCAGTTCTGTCGCCCTGAAGGACTGGTGACGCCCCTAGCGCCCCATGTGGCGGCCGGGCGGCAGGGTGCTTCCAGTGCTGGGACTTGGGGGTCCCCAATCCCTGGCATGCGGCGCCAGGCCACTTGGGAGAGTCCCCTTAGGGGCGACCTAGGGATAGTTTTAGCCCCCAGGAAGGCAGCAGGCCCGATCCACCAGCTCTGCAGCGAGAGGAGGGGTGGGCCGAGGTTAGGGCGCTGGGGAGCAGGAGCGTGGGAGCCAGAGTTTTTGCGCGGGGGGCCTTTGAAGGTAGCAGGGGAATCAGAGGGCCCTGCCTGTTCTCCCTTCTTGAATGACTGGCAACACCCCTAGCACCCTGGGTGCTTGTGGGGTGGCAGAGTGAGTACAGCACTGGGGCACGGGGGTTCAAAATTCCCCGGCATTGCGCTGCCAGGATCCTTGGGAGGGGCCCCTCGGGGGCCGACCTAGGTTAAGTTTTAGGCCCCAGGAGTCCAGCAGGCCCCTTCTGCCAGCTCTGCGGCAGGCGGAGGGGCAGGCCGAGGTGAGGGCGCTGGCGAGAGGGAGTGTGGGCCCAAGCATTTTGGCGCGGGGGGCCTTCGAAGGTCACCGGGGGCTTGGAGGGCCCTGCCCATTCTCTCGCCCTGAAAGACTGGCGGCGCCCCTAGCAGCCTGGGTTGCTGCGGGGCGGCAGGGTGACTCCGGCGCTGGGCTTGGGGGTCCCCAATCCCCGGCGTTGTGGCACCAGGCCCCTTGGAGGGGCCCCTCGGGGGCCGACTAGGGTTAGGGTTCGTTCCCAGGAGGCCGGCAAGCCCAACGCTAAGTGGTTCTGGCAATGTAACAAAAATGCCATACACTTATCTGTAAGAAATAACAGTGTACAGGAACCCTCATAGCCCTAACATCATCCTTTGTGAATATGGAAGCCAGCCCCAAAGTGGTCGTGGAAGTCTGACGAAAGGGTTAAGCACTTTTCTCTGAGTCACCACACTATACAGGGAAAGACCAATGTACATCATCTTTCACGAGTAGGAAGCATTAATGAAAAGGTTCTGGAATTTCGAGGACTCTGACCCATCCTTATTGGTAATAAACCACCCTGTACAGGAAAACACCTTCAACTCTCATCAGTCTCCTCAATCCTGACTCCCATTCAACTTTGGATGTGTAGGACTAGGGAAATGTCCACATCTTATTGCTAAGAAAGAACGATGTCAGGCAACATTTCCCAAAGAAGTACCTCTTGAGTCTCTGTCCTTCTCAGTTCCTTACACTTCCTTACACTAGTTATGTGATCAGTGTGTTTCAGGATAATCCCCACATGTGATTTTTGCTATTTCCTACTAGTCCTATCTGTTTCTCATCTTCTTCTTTTATGATAGGGGTTGGGAAGCAACCTGTGTGGTGGAGGAAGGGGTGTGGTAGTTGTCTGCCTTCAGAGGACCGAATGATGCCTAGAAATTGTACTGTAGTTTGAGGTCAATTGTCCATCCATCCTCTGAGTGTCAGGAATTCCATCACTTTACTTTGATGCTAGTCTGTTCTTCAAGCTGTCCTCAGAAATAAGGACGTCATCCATCTAGGGAATACTGGTTTCTGTGTATGTTTTCATTTTAGGAAAGGCCTTGCTCTTCCTGAAAATAATACTGTAGAGCACCCTTTCCTGTTCATATTGGCCATCAGTCGATCTTTTGTGAAGTATTTGTTTATAAATAGACTTTTTATGGTTGATGAGCAGGAATTCTTTATTGACAAGTCTTTGTCAGTGTGTGTATTGCAAATCTGTACTTCCCAGCCTGCGGTTCACCTTTTCATTTTCTTGTGGTCATAAGATAAGGAGAAATGTCACATTTTTATGAAGTCCCACTGAATTCTTTTAAATGGTTAGTGCACCCTATGTCCTACCCCAAGATTGACAGGTTCTACATTTTCTTTCAGAAACTGTCCAATGGGAAGCACAATCCATCTCAAATTTATAAATTGCATTTTTAATTCTAATAGGGTATATAGACTGTTTTGGATTTTCTATGTATACAATCGTATTATCTGTGAATAGTCACAATTATCCCCTCAATTCTTATACTTTTTGTTTCTCTTGCCTTCTAACACTGGTAGACTCTCCGATGCCACGATGAATAGAGCAGCATTGTTTGAAGATTTTAATATACCTTTCTCAATATCTGACAGAAAAAGCAGACAAAACATTGGTAACAAATGTGACCTAATTGACATATAGGGAACATTCCATAATAAGTGCAGAATATATTATTTTCAAGTGGTCATAGACTCTTTACCCAAATAGATGATAGGTGGGGCCATGAATCAAGTCTACAAATGTTAAACCCTGAAATTAACTAGGTTCTATTCCTAGACCACAGGGGAATTGAGCCACAGTCTTAGCAAAAAGAAAACCAGGAAGTCTTTCAATGTTTAAAAATTAAATGGAACTTTGCTACATATCCTAAAGGTCAGAGAGGGAATCTCAATGGAAATTCTGAACCTTTTCTACATGAGGGCTCACACACAATGGCACTTTCTTTGTGAAGAGCATAATAATAACCTAGACAGGAGTTGAGCCTTAAGTCAGAGTTCTGCCTGCCCCAGCCACACCTGGCAGCCTTGGCCTGTGGTCCCCCTCAGCTGTCCTTTCTGGTGGCCCTGAGCTAAGGGGGTCAACATGGCCATATGGAAATGGGAAGCTCCCCACTCATAGTGATGGCAGTGCCCCCTCCCCAGCTGCCCTTTCTGGTGGCTCTGAGCTAAGGGGGTCAACATGGCCGTATGGAAATTAGAAGCTCCCCACTCTTAGTGATGACGTTGCTATTGTATCGTCCTCACCAGTCCAACAACATGATTTCTGAGTGAACTATGACACAAGAGCGACTTCTTGGCCTTCCTTCAGGTTTGAAAATCATCTGGTGAGTCATCTATTAGAAATATGGATTCAACATGTGTTCTTTCTTCTGGAAAAGAAATAGACCCAATAGCAATTAGGGCTTCCTGAGCACCTGTTCTTGAGAGACATCATACTGGCTCTTTGTAGCATTCTGCCTCTTAAACTTCTCAACTAGGGTGTAGATATTTTTAGGCACATTTTCAGGTGGTTAGACAGGGACTCGGATGATATGAGTCACAGAGGATTTTAGTGTCAGAAACCTAAGTGGGATCCCCAAATTGACTCCAAATCCCTTGTTGTTCCATACAGGGTACTATTTCCCTCTTATCTCTGGTCTTCTCGATCTGGAAACCTATCAAGTATCAGGATTTTCTTGTCATGTGGACAACTGGAACGAATTCAGCGGGCCTTTTCACCTCTGCCCATGGTGATCATTAAGATCATTATCTCAGTGGAGGACCTCTGGGTAAGATACTCAAAGATCCTTAGGAATAGAGACAGTATAATATTTTTCTGGTATTAAAGTTCCTGAAACCAACTATCTTTCTTAGTCCGTTCAGGCTCTGGTATGTTCAGAGGGTGCTGTAAAACAGGTCTGAAATAGTATTTAAAAACACTCAGCTCAGCCTCTTCTACAACGTGAGCCAATGCTTATAAACATGGCTAAAATATTCCCTTACCTACGATGACTTCCCAGCCATCCTAGTGTTTATATGGTATGACTGTGACTTACATTAGTCAACATTTGCAGAGAAAGAACTTAGTGCATCCAGGGGGGACTTCATGTTGAAATTAGTTTGTGACAACGAGCTACTGTGTTTTCTTCTGCAGTCCAAGGGAATGGTGCCAGACATCTCTAAGGTGTCTAGCAGTTCTACAATTCCGATTTTAAGTGGTCTATGTGCTTCAGAGATTTGGGCAGGAAAAGGGCAGGAGTCCAGAGACTGTGAACACTTCTGTTACCTGTGCTGACCATGGAGCAGGTAGCCTTCTGTGGGCATCATTTTGATTTCTTGGTACTCTTGTGAAAGGTGCTTTTGTCTCAAATTCCTCCTTTTTAGGAGTAATTATAATGATGAAAGTAATTTTTATCTTATATCATCTGTCGGCCCTGATCCTGGGATCCCAGGGAAGCTGTCCTTTAACATTTTACCTGGCTCAAAATGACTAGGCAACACCTCAAAGCATGGGCCTTGTTTCTGCCCCAAGCACGTTGTACATCTGCTTTGAGAAGAAAACAATAACCAAAAATGCCAACATAAAGATAAGAAAAAATAAAGAACCTCTCTGGCTCCCATAAGATTAAAGTCATACTGACATGTACATAGTGAAAACATAAGAAAGAGTCTGTCACTTTCTGGAATCTAAGAAGATCCTCATTGTGGTGTGTAACTCTGTATGTAAAACAAAACAGAAAAAAATATATAAGCCTGCCCCAAAAGTTCCTTCCCCGGAGCACTCCCTTCTTGGTGAAGATTGTGTCTGCCAGGCAGCTCTCCTGACTTGGGTTTGAATAAAGGTCTCTTCCTTTCTCTCTAAAATGTTTTTAAAAGTTCATTCACGCAATGTCGACAATAACAGTGTTTTCTATTTAAGTGAGAAATAAATGTTCCACTCTAGTTTTATTGGGAATAGATGAATTGAGGGTTTCTTTAGAAGAGTAAGTCTGCTTTCCAGAAAAGGCAAGGTCATTGGTCTATTGAGAATGAAGATAACTACTGCTAAACAACATATATGTGTTACCCCTTCGCCCAGAAACCGAAGCAGATGTGCAGGCTTTAGGTCAGAGGTGCCTTCTTCTCCCCACCTGACAGCAATTCTCTGCTCTGGCTCCAAGAAACCCGAGGTTTTGAACATCACCATCTGAGTCAGTGAGGCAGCTTGTCACAGGACGCCAGTGTTCAGAGAAAGCGCAGGTATGTTTGGCAAAATGTCCTAACTATGTCAGGGCTGGAGGTAAAACCTCTCATTATCCCAAAACCTCCTGGGCTTTTCTCTTTTCTCTAGTTGAGCCACAAAGTAAAATTGAAGTAGCTGTCAGCATTCTGGGTTTGGTGCAAGAATTACTTAGTTTCCCTGCAGGTAGAACTTTGCAGGGGATCACAATTTCTCTGTCCATTTATTGCTTACAAATGTATTTTGACCATCTGTTTCCTAGGAACCCTCTTTTATTAGAAAGGGAAGGTGAGATTCACTCTGTGCCTGTTTGTAACATCTAATTTGTTCCTTCATCTAACAGTGTTTATTCAATTGGGCCTACGATATGGTTGAGTGGCCAGCATCTAGAGTTAGGTGGCTTTATTCATCTGATACAGACTTGGGTGATGTCCTTTGACAAAGGTGATGTTTCATCATTGATTAGTTTATCCATCAGAAGAGTTAAAATTAGGGTGGAGGGAAAATTCAAAATTATCCAAAGCGGCCTGTTCCTGTTTAAAAGTTGAGCTTGTCTTTCTAGTTTTACTAAATGTATTATCTCGATATTTTGAGGTGCCATATTCTCTCTGTAGTTTCTTTGGTGGTGGAGTAAGAAGAAGAGTCTGGGAATTCTTTGGGATAGTTAAATGCTGGTGGCTTCAAGGGGCTTGGCGTCAGGATCCTTGGGGTGAAGTCTGCAACTGCTTGCCTGACCCTGGGTGCATCTCCCAGAGGTTTTGTTTCCTCTTATGAAATTGTCGGCAGATAATGTTCTGTTTGAAGGGGAACCCTCCCATCCTGTTGGTGGGAATGCAAAGTGGTGCAGCCAGTCTGGGAACCAGTTGGGGGTTCCTCAAAAAGTTAAACATTGAACAACCCCATGATCCAGCAATTGCTCTCCTAGGTATTTACCCAAAGGATACTAAATTGCAGATTCAAAGGGGGAACATGCACCATGATGTTTATAGCAGCAATGTCCACAGTAGCCAAACTATGGAGAGAATCCCAAAGTCCATGCACTGATGAATGGATAAAGCAAATGTGGGATACATATATATATATATATATAATGGAATATGACCCAGCTTCAAAAAGAATGAAATCTTACCATTTGCAAGGATGTGGATGGATCTAGAGTGTATTAAGCTAAGCAAAATTACTGAGGAAGGACAAATATCCTATGCTCTCACGCTTGTGGAATTTCAGAAAGAAAACAGAGGAACAGAGTTGAAGCGTGATGAGAGAGGAAAACAAGGCAATAGACTCAACCTTGGAGAACAAACTGAGTGTTGCTGCAGGACAGGGGCATAGGGTAAGAGTTAAATGGGTGAGGGGTATTAAGGAGGGCACTTGTGATGAGCACTGGGTACTCGATGCAGGTGAGGAATCACTAAATCCTACCCCTGAAGCGAATATTCCATCGCATGTGAACTAACTGGAATTTAATAAAAGAAGAATGGAAAAAGTGTTCTGCTTCATGAAGAGTGAGGTAAAATTGTAGTGATTTGGGCTGTAGTCTTCTCTAGATGATAGTTGTAAAACACCCTGTTGTAGGATACACTAGTTTCTTATCACATAAGGAGTCCTCAGAAAGCTGCAATGAAAGATTCAGGTCTCAGAGCATGTTCATGTTCCACTGATATGTTGCAGTTTGCACAGGTAGGAAAGAAGGTGGAGAGAAAGGCAACAGAAGGGGAAAGGAGGTGTGAACCTTTCATTAGTTAGCGTTATAGCTTTCTCATGAAAGCCTTGCGCCAGTGTGATTTTGGAAGCAGAGAGGTAATCCGGGAGCTTTGCAGGAGACGGGGGAGTTCCAGGTCTGGGTAAAGCTGACAGGGGTCCCAGAGGAGAGATGAAAGCATTCTACAGTAGGGTGTGGGCAGGGTGGGCTCCAGGGGTGGCTGTGGGTCTCCTGGGTGAGAGTTGTGACAGGTGAGGGCTGTGTGCAAGTTCCTGGCTGAGGACAAGTGAGGCACAGGCGGAGAGCTGGCAGAGAACCCTCTTCTGGGCCACCAGCCTCACCCAACACACACAGCCTTAACTTCTGTCTCTGTCACTCCAATTCAGACTTCTCCGAAGGTGAGTGAGAACACATCAGGAGCATTCTGAACAGAAGGGAAAGCATGTGCAAAGGCTCTGGGGCAGGAGAATTCCAGGTATGTCCAGGAGCAGCAAGAAGGCCCTGTGGCCACAGGAGACAGCTTAGGACATGAGCTCAGAAAGGTGACAGAGGGTGACAGAAAGCCATTCCAGGGCTATAACCCCATAAGACCCTGTTTCACTGGGCCATCCTGGCGACAGTGTTGAGAACAGATGACAGAGGGTTGAAGATGGCAAGGCAGGTCAATGACGAAGCTTTTCCAGGTACTCAGGCACTGTGGACCAGACAGGTGGCCTTGGATGGAGTGGTTAGACCTATTCTGGGTCCATTTTGAAGATGGAGCTCACAGGATTTGCTGATGGGTTAGCTATTAGGAGCAGGAGAATGGAGGAATTGGGGTAACTCCCAGCTGTTGTGGGTTGTCCTGATCTAGGGGAAGGAGAGGGTTTCTGGGGGTAGGAGGTAGTCCGTGTTCCGCATGCTGAGGAAGGTGCCTTTCCCGGTGGATCTGCTGAGGTTTTTGTCTGGGAGAACCTTTCACATATCCTCCCTCAGCAATGCTTAAGTACAAGTATCCCCCACTTTTTAAACGTTTACAGTAAGACACTGGGCATTCTTGAAAGAACTATATTTATTACCCAGCGTCAGTAAGAGGAAGATACCTGAAGAGGATTTCCCTCTTATGAAAAAAGGTGAACAGTGAGAATCGCGTTCAGCATCTGTTTGGGGGAGAAGCAGGACAGAGGAGGCGTGCACCCTAACCAGCTCCTTCCGCTTGGAACCGCACTCCGCATCCAGCCACCAGCACTTTGAATTGTGTCTGTGAGCCTCTGCTGTGCTTTATCTTCATTTATGCTGGTCCTCCGTTAGAAACTTGTGTCGTGAGGCCTAAGAAAAGCCAAAGAGAAGGAATTTTGGAGTCTGAGGACACTGTCTAATTGTTCCGTGTAAATTAATGGCCATTCCTTCTTGACACCATTTCTGCTGTGCAAGGTTTCTCAGAAGCCCTGCACTTTCAAAGAGCAGGGAAACCTATACCCCATGCTGCGGGGTTAGTTTTAGTCTCCATGCTGGACAGAACATTTCATGACTGTCGGGTTTTCTCACTCAAACATTGAGACTTTGACCGCCTTCACCCGTTTCTACCACCCCATCCCCGAATCTGGCACCTACAAATCTGCTCTCAGTATCCATGTGTTCAGTATTTGTTTATTCCATGTGGAATGTACATGAGAGCATCCCGTATTGGTCTTTCTGTGTCTGAGTTACTTGGAATAAGGCCCCCAAGGTCTGTGTTTCCATGTCTGGTTCTTGTGAATAATGCTGCAGTGAACGTGGGAGTGCATCTGTCTTTTTGAGGCAGTATTTTTGTGTTCTCTGAATCAATACTCAGTAGAGCCATTACTGGGTCATGGGGTAGTTGTATTTATTTTTTCAGGAACCTCCATACCGTTTGTCACAATGCCTGCACCAATTTCTATTCCCACCAACAGTGCACAGTGTCTCTTCGTCTGCACACCCATGACCCCACTTTTTGTTTGTCTCTGGGACAATTGGTTTTCCAGCAGTTGTGAGGGGATAGCTTATTTTGGGTTTGACTGATGTTTCCCTGACGTTGATTAGTGATGTCGAACAACTTTTTCTGTCTGTTGGCACCTGTGTGCCATCTTTGGAATGTATCTATTCACATATTCCCCCCATTTCTTATACCGTTTTTTTTTTTATTGTTTTGATTTGTATGAGTGTTGTGTGTATTTTGGATATTAGCCTCTTCTCACACATGATTTACAGATATTTTTTTCTTATTGGGTCAGTGGCCTTTTAAGTTTTTGCTGGTTTCTTTTGCCATGTGGAAGATTTCAGTTTGATGTTGTTCCACTTGTTTATTTTTGCTTTTGTTGCCTTTGCATTTGGTGTCCGATCTGAAGACTCTTTGCCAAAACCAATGTCGAGAGACTTAGTACCTGTGTCTTCTTGGAGGTTTATGGATTCAGGTCTTATGTTCAAATCATTCATCCATTAAAAATTTTGTGTGTGGTGTAAGAAAGTGACCCAGTTATATTCTTCTGCATTTAGTGTCCAGTTTGTCTGTTACCGCTCACTGAAGGGACAGTCCTTCCCTCATGGCATATCTTCTGCTGCTGTGTTGTAAGTTAGGATCATCTACGTGTGGGTAAGTTTCTGAGCTTTCTGTTCTGTTCCATTGACCTGGTGTCTGTGTTTATGCCAGTACCATCCTGTTTTGACGACAACAGCTTTGTAATCTAGCTTGAAATCCAGGAGTGTGTTGACTGCACCTTTCTTTCTCCAGGTTGCATTGGGTATTTGGGGTCTTTAGTGACTCCATACAATTTTAAGGACTATTTTCTATTTCCTCGAATAATGCCACTGGAATTCAGATAGGGATTTCATCACATCTGTCGATTGCTTTGGGTACGATGGACATGTTCACATAATTAACTCTTCCAGTTAAGGAACATGGTGTATGCTTCCATTTGTTTGTGTTGCCTTCCAAATCTTTGACCCATACATTCCGCCCCCCTCGACACACATGTTTTTCGTTTCTTTTCTGCCATGTGTTGAGTGTACTATGTCTTTCTCATTTCTGGTTACTTTTATTCCTAGATTATTTTTGATGCAATTGTAAATGGCATTGCTTTTTAAATTTCTCTTTGCGATAGTGTGTCATCAGTATACAGAAATGCAAGAACTTGGGTCATCTGGGTGGCCCCATAGGTGAAGCGTCTGCCTTCAGGTCAGGTCATGATCTCAGAGTTATGGGATTGAGCCCCGTGTTGGGCCCCCGCTTAGCAAGGGTCTGCTTCTCCCTCTTTCTGACACTCTCCCTGCTCGTGCTTTTTCTCTTCCTCTCAAATAAATAAATAAAATCTGAAAAGAAATAAAGACAATAGGTCTCTGTATATTGACATTATATCCTGCAGCTTTCTTGAATTTGTTTATTCTAACAGTTTTTTTTTGTGTGTGTGTGTGTGTGGAATCTTTCGGGATTTCATGTCATTTGCAAATAGTGACAGTTTTCCTGTATGGATTTCATATCTTTCTCTTTCTTTAAAATGATGTTAGTCACCCTACAGTACTTCATTTGTTTTTGATGTAGTGTGCCATGATTCATTGTTTGCATATAACACCTAGTGCTCATTATGACACGTGCCCTCCTTAATACCCATCACCAGGATAACCCATTCCCCTACCCTCCCTTTCTGCAACCTTCAGTTTGTTTCCCAGTGTCAGTAGTCTCTCATAGTTCATGTCCCCCTCTCATTCCCCCTCTTCACTTTTCCTCTCCTTCTCCTAATGTCCTCCATGCTATTCCTTCCATTCCACATAGGAGTGAAACCATATGATAATTGTCTTTCTCTGCTTGACTTAATTTCACTTAGCATAATCCCCTCCTGATCCATCCACGTTGGTGCAAATGGTGGGTATTCATCCTTTCTGATGACTGGGTAATATTCCATTGGACAGATGAACCACATCATCTTTGTCCATTCATCTGCTGAAGGACATCTTGGCTCCTTCCACAGTTTGGATATTATGGACATTGCTGCTATGAACATTGGGATACTGGTGCCCCTTCTTTTCATTACTGTGTGTCTATGGGGTAAATACCCAGTAGTGCAATTTGTGGGTCGTAGGATAGCTCTGTGTTTAACGTCTTGAGGATCCTCCATATTGTTTTCAAAAGAGGCTGTACTAGCTTGAATTCTCATGAGTAGTGTAAGAGGGTTCCCCTTTCTCCACATCACCTCTGACTTTCTTTTATTTCCTGTCTTGTTAATTTTTTTTCAAGATTTTATTTATTTATTCCACAGAGATAGAGAAAGCCAGCGAGAGAGGGAACACAAGCATGGGGAGTGGGAGAGGAAGAAGCAGGCTCATAACAGAGGAGCCTGATGTGGGGCTCGATCGCATAATGCCAGGATCACGCCCTTAGCCGAAGGCAGACACTTAACCTCTGTGCCACCCAGGTGCCCCCTGCCCTGTTAATTTTAACCATTCTAACTGGTGTAAGGTGGTATCTCATTGTCGTTTTATTTGTATTTGCCTGATGGCAAGTGATGTGATGCATTTTTTCATGTGTCTGTTGGCCATTTGTATGTCTTCTCTGGAGAAGTATCTCTTTGTGTCTTCTGCCCATTTTTTGGGCGTTGAGTTAGAGAAGTTCTTTATAGATCTTGGATACCAGCCCTTTCTCTGTAATATCATTTGCAGATATCTTCTTCGATTCCATAGGTTGCCTTTTTCTTTCGTTGATCGTTTGCTTTGCCGAGCAGAAGCTTTTTATCCTGATGAAGTGCCAATAGTTCATTTTTGCTTTTATTTCCTTTGCCTATAGAGACGTGGCTTGCAAGAAGTTGTTGTGTCCAAGGTTGAAGAGTTCTTTTGATTTTGATATGAGACAGGAATCCAGTATCTTATTTTCCTGATTGTATTCGAGTCCTCTGTCTTTGTTGGTGAGTCTAGCTAAGTTTGTCAGTTTTGTTTATCTTTCCAAAAAGGCAGCTTTCATTTTCATTGTTTATTTTTTTGTCTTTTTAGTCTCCATTGGATTTCTTTATGCATTCCTTTTTCTTATTTCCTTATTTCTACTAATTTGGGGCTTTGTTTGTTGTTTTTTTTTCTACTTCTTTACCATATAAATCAGGTTGTTTATTGGAGAGCATTCTCATGGATTGATGAAGACTTGAATTTCTATGAATGTCCCCCATAAAGCTACTTTTGCTGCATCCCATAAGTTTTTGTAGTTTGTCTTTTGCATCAGTGTCAAGGTACTTCTAAAAATTTTTTTGATTTCTTCTTTGACTGTTGGTTGTTCAGTAGCATGTTGTTAAGTCTCCACATATTTTTTTAAGATTATTTGAGTATCTGACAGAGAGTGAGACAGCGAGAGAGGGAACGCAAGCAGGGGGTAGGGAGAGGGAGAAGCGGGCTTCCCACTGAGCAAGGAGTCTGCTTCGGGGCTAGATCTCAGGATCCTGGAATCACGACCTGAGCTGAAAGCAGATCCTTAACGACTGAGCCACCCAGGCCCCCCAATCTCCACCTATTTTTGACTGTCCCATTTTTTTCTTGAGACTGATGTCTAGTTTCATATCATTGTGGTTGGACAAGATTTGAAGCAGAAGGTGAAGAGAGCATTCAGATGAAAGGTTTGTTTCCTGGAGGGTTTTCTGAGGGCAGACCATGAGTTCACTGGGGATGGAGGATGGTTTTGTGAGACGGGGGTTGGGGTTAACCCTTGTTAGAATTACTGACTACTACCATGCAGGCTGTGTGCTACTGTTCACACCATAGTCCTGATGGACTTGTACTTCATTAGAAATATTTTCTAGGAGGTGTAGGCATAGCCTTCTCTAAAAGAAAGGTGCCATGTGGGTTTATGGAATGACCCCAGGTCAGAAACCAGGATGTATGGTATTGTGGGGGATCAGAAACAGGCTTTCTGTGGGAAGTGACAGAAATGGGGTATGGTGAGCTCCATGACCATAGGTGAGGTCCCGAGTGACCCACTGGGTGTTGGGTTCTGTGGATCTGTCTCATCAGGTGCTGTGGAATTCAGGGACACCCTCCTGTCTGTGGATTTGTATGGAGACAGGTAGGCATCAGTGTCTGGCCAGGCACGAGGGTCGCACTGGACCACCACCAGAGGTGCAGCGTGCGGTGGAGCCACTGCTTGGTTTCCACGAAAGCTGACCAGGGTCTGTGACCGTGATTCCTAGCAGCTGCAAGGGGAGAGGAGGCCGGAGGTGGTGCACACTTCCTAGAGTTGTGGTCAGGACTAGTCTGGAACCGACTGAAGTCAGCCACACCTGGCACAGAAGGCACCCAGTCAGTGTAGCTGTGGGCACTGCTCCCATGGTACTTCAGGCTGGCTCAATGCTGCCACCTCCTGCTTTTCATCATCATCTTCAAGGTCATGTGCCTCTGCTCTTGCCCCATGGCCTCCGGGGTATTGTCCGTCCTCCATCTGGCCCTCGTCCCTGGTGCCCTGTGCAGTCCGATGCCAGGGTAGCCTTCTCGAGACAAACATCTGGCCCTGATGGAATACTTCCATGGATCTCGTGTGATGCGAGGTTGATGCCCTGCCCTGGAAGAGGGCTGCAGTTTCCCAATCAGGAGAGCCATGTCTCCCTTTTCAGCATGGCCTCCCCTCCCCTCAGTCTTCTTCAGGGAAACTCTCCCAATTCCTGAGACAACAGCTCTGAACTTAAAAATGAATGTTATTTTACATATCTCTATGGCTTAGTTCATCTATGGCATGTCTTTCAACCCCGTTAGTGGTTTTTTTTTTTAGCAGTTCTGAAGGGCTGTCTGCTCAAGGAGGGGATAACCTGGGTGGGGCAGCTTTCCCTCTCATCTCCCTCAGCATGTCTCTGAGCCCTGGGGACAGCTGTCCCACTGAGGATTGAGGGACCCGAGACAGCCCATTCTGAGCCCAGGCTGTGTCAGCTCATAGACTGATGTGTGTCGGAGCGGTGGGCAGATGGCATGGGCCAGGGGCAGGCAGTGTCTCCTTCTCATTCCTTCCCTCCCTTCCTCCCAGAGGTAGCTCAGAGCAGCCTTCAACCCCTGCATCTCCAGATCCTTTGACCTGTGCCTCCTGTGTTCAGCTGGTGACCTTGGAGTTTCGCATGGATTCTACCTCCCGTACCCTCTCCTGTAGCAGTTCCTGGATCAGGGGAGGGTTCCGACCCTTGTCTGTTTTTTATCTTCTTCCTGTCCCGCACCAAGCCCACCCACCTTTGCATCTTCCATGTATGTGCTTGGAAGCATGCCCATCCACAGGGAACCTATTAGCCAAATGGATCCAGGCAATGAACATTGAAGTAGAGATCCAGGATCCATAATAAACCTGCTCTGAAACCTGTCCCAAAGTCTGTGACTCTCTCACACTGAAACAGAAACAATAATAGCTTTCTGGACTGTGATGTGACATGTGTCTCTACTTCCAATCTTGAATGCATAGGTGGTGAGCCTGGACAGAAAAGGACCATGGCTCCCGTGGGCTGGGATCCACGGTAAGAGCTCAGTTAAATATGAATTTGAGGCATGGAGTGAATAATTATTGTAGAGTGAATCCTCCCAAGTAGGGCTTATGCACATTGCACAGGAAAAGTTTTTTCAAAGAGGTTCCTGAAAGAGAAATATTTTTAAAAATTTTATTTTAATTCCAGTAGAGCTAACATACAGGGTTACATTCGCTTCAGGTGTACAATAGAGTGATTCAGTAATTCTATATATTACTCAGTGGTCATCAAGAAAAGTGTCCTCTTAATCCCCTTCATCTATTTCACTCATCCCTCTATCCACCTCCTCTCTGGTAACCATCCGTTTGTTCTCTATTGTTAAGAGTTTGTATTTTGGTGCGTCTCCTTTTTCTCTTTTAGTTATTCATTTTTGTTTGTTTCTTCAATTCCCCATAAGAGTGACATCGTATGGGATTTGTCTTTCTCTGACTGACTGATTTTAGTTAGGATAATACTCTCTAGCTCCATCCATGTGTCTGCAAATGGCAAGGTTTCATTCTTTTTCAAGCCGAGTAATACTCCATTGTATGTGTGTATGTGTGTGTGTGTGTGTGTGTGTGTGTGTGTGTGTGTGTGAGTACACACATCTATCATCTCATTTGTCTATTTTTCTACAGACACTTGGTTTGCTTCCATATTGTGATATTGTAAATAATGGTGCAAGAAACATAGGGGTGCACGTATCCTTTTAAGATACTGTTTTCCTATTCTTTGGGTAAATATGAGTAGTGTGATTGTTGGATCCTAGGGTAGTTCTATATTTAATTTTTTGAGGAACCTTCATACTGTTTTCCACAGTGGCCACCACAGTTTGCATTCCCACCCACAGTTCGCTAGGATTCCCCTTTATCCACATCCTCCCAACACCTGCTCTTTGTTGTGCTTTTGATGTTAGCCATTCTGACAGGTTTGAGGTATTACCTCATTGTCCTTTGGAATTACATTTTCCTGATGATGGGTGATGGTGAACATCTTTTCACGGGACTGTTGGCCATTTGTATTTCTTCTTTGGAGAAATGTCTGTCCATGTCTTCTGCCTATTTTTTAACTGGAGTATTTGTTTTTTGGGGGGTCGAGTAGTATCAGTTGTATATGTTTTGGACACTATCCCTTCATTGCATATGATATTTGCAAATATCTTCTCCCTTTGAGTAGGTTGTCTTATGATTTTTACGTTTTCATTGTTCTTCTGCCATGTGGAAACTTTTTATTTTGCTGTATTCCCAATAGTTTATTTTTGCTTTCATTTCCTTTGCCTCAGGACACAGTCTAGAAAAACGTTGGTATGGTCCATGTCAAGAAGTTACTGTCTTCCCTCCTGTAGGATTTTTATGGATTCAGGTCTCATATTGAGGTCTTGAAACTGTTTTGTGTTTGTCTTTATTGTGTAAGAAAGCAGTCTAATTTCATTCTTTTTTGCGTAGCTGTGTAGTTTTCCCAACACCATTTGTTGTAGAGACCGTCCTTTTCCCTTTTGATATCGTTGCTTGCTTTGTGGAAGATTCATGGACCATATAATTGTGGGTTTCTGTCTGAACTTGTATCCTGTTCCTTTGGTCGCTGTGTCTATTTTTGTGCTGTACTCTCTTGTTAGGATGACTGCAGCTTTGTAGTATAACCTGAAATCTGAAATTGTCAGTCCTCCAGCTTTGTTTTTCTTTTCCACATTGCACTGGCTGTTTGGAATCTTTAGTGGTTCCATATAAATGTTTAGGATTGTTTATTCGAGGTCTTTTGTTCTTTAATTTAAATTCAATTAGCCAACTTACAGTACACCATTAGTTTCAGATGTAGTCTTCAATAAATTTTCAGTCGTGTGTAACACCCAGTGCTCATTGTATCGTGTGACCTCCTTAATGCTACTCACCCAGTTACCCCCCCCCAACTTCTCCTCCAACAATCATCAGTTTCTTATGATAGTAAAGAGTCCATCATGGGTTTTCTCCCTCTCTGATGACTTCCCATTCTATTTTCCCTTCCTTCCCCTATGGTCTTCTTCCTTGTTTCTGATATTCCACATAGGAGTGAAAGCATATGATCATTGTCTTTCTTTCATTGGCTTATTCCACTCAGCATAATACCCTCCAGCTCCACCCAGGTCGGTGTGATGGTAAGTATTCATCCTTTCTGATGGCTGAGTAATATTACATTATATATATGATCCACATCTTCTTTATCCATTCATCTATCCATGGTCATCTGCACTCCTTCCACAGCTTGTCTATTATGGATATTGCTGCTATGAACTCTGTGGTGCATGTGTCCCGTCTTCACCACCTGTCTCTTTGGGGTAAATACCCACTAGTGCAATTGCTGGGATATAGGGTAGCTTTATTTATAACTTCTTGAGGAAACTCCGTACCATTTTCAAGAGTGGCTTCACTGGACTGCATTCGTACAGGGGTGTAATAGGGTTCCCGTTTCTCCACATCCTCTCCAACATGTATAGTTTCATGTCTTCTTTTTTTTAGATATTCGGCCTCGTGTGATATGGCATGTATAGGGGTTTAGATTTGCATTTCCCTTAAGCGAAGTGATATGAAGCATTTATGCATGTATATTTTGGTCACCAGTACTTCGTCATCAGTGAAGTGACTTCACACTTTAATCCATCTCAAGACCTAAAGCTGGGTAAGGCACTGAACCTGGATAATGCCATCAGTTGGAAGTGTGGAGAATTTCAAAAGATCTCCGTGGAGAGCAAGTTCCAAGTTCAGTGTGAAGCTACTAATTGGATCCAGGGACATCTCTGAAAGTGGGGGTTGCCTGGGATGGGCTGAAGGGGGACCCTCTGATTTTACTATGAATCCTTGCTGCAGCCCCAAATGACAGTTTCCTGCTGTGGGGCAGGCTGAGTCCTCTAGTCCTGCAGAGGTGAGCCCAATGCCTGGTGCCTTGGAGGCAGGCAAACGGGGAGGGACCCTCAGCAGAAGACCCAGGGTTAGGTTAGGCCTCAAGGACAGCAGGTCTGAACTGCCCAGTGCTCAGAGAACTCTCATGCCGAGTGAGATGAGGGCACAAGGGCGGGTGAGTGTGAGCCTTGGGGTTTCATCCGGAAGGGCCCACAAAGGTCGGGGTTCACCAGAAAGGGCTCTCAGGGTGTGCCCCAATTCTCTTGCCCTGACTGCTCTTTGTGCACCAAAATGGTACAGTTTACTGTGGGCTGCAGGCTGAGTCCTACGGTGGGGCTTGGGTGTCCCCAATCCCCCGGAGTGTGGTGCCAGGACCCTGGGGAGGGGCCCCTCTCTGCGCAACCTAGGGTAAGGGTTAGGGTCCAGGAGCCCGGCAGGGACAATCTGCAGGCTGTGCGGTGAGCTTTGTGGAGGGCTGAGAGGAGGCCATGGGGGTGGGTGAGCATGGGCCTCAGGGTTGGGGCACGGGGGGCTGCCAAAGGTGGGGACGGGCTCTGAGGGCCTCCCCAAGTTCTTGTGCCCTGTAGGCTCCATAGAGCCCCAAGGGGCAATGTTTCCTGTCGGGTGGCAAGCTGAGCCCCCGGTGGGGTATAGGTATCCCAATTCCCTGGGGCTGCGGTGTAAGGCTCCTGGGGAGACCCCCACACCCGCGGCCGACCTAGGGCTAGGTTTAGGCCCCAGGAGCCCCGCAGGCCCGATCTGCTGGCCGTATGTCGAGCTACACGGGCTGAGGTGAGGGTGTGTGGAGGGTGAGCATGGACCTCAGGGTTGGGGTGTGGGAGGCTGCCGAAGGTCGCTGGTGGCTCAGGAGTGCCCTCATGGTTCTCCCACCCTGAATGCTCTATGGCCTCCCAAGGCACACGGTTTCCTGTGGGGTGGCAGACTGAGTCCTGCGGTGGGGCTCAGGTGTCCTGAATCCCCGTGGCTGTGGCTCCAGACTCCTGGGGAGGGGCCCCTCCACAGATGAACTAGGGTTAGGGTTGGGGCCCAGGAACCTCGCAGGCCAGATCTGCCCACTATGTGGCAAGCTCCGCCGCGGGCTGAGGTGAGGGTGCAGGGTGGGGTGAGCATGGGCTTCAAGGTTGGGTTTAGGGATCACTGAAGTTCGGCGGGGGCTCTGGGGGCCCTCCTGGTTCTCCCGCCCTGAATGCTCTACAGCCTCCCAAGGGGCACGGTTTCCTGCGGGCTGGCAGGCTTTGTCCTGCAGTGGGGCTCAGGTGTCCCCAGTCCCTGGGGCTGCGGCACCGGGCCCCAGGGGAGGGGCCGTACCCAGCCGACCTAGGGTCAGGTCTAGGCCCCAGGAACCCGGCAGGCCTGATCTGCCGGCTCTGCGATGAGCTCGGTGGCAAGCTGAAGGGAAGGCGTGGGGCAGGATGAGCGTGGGCCTCAGGGTTGGGGTGTAGGGGGCCGCCGAGGATCGCTGGGGGCTCAGGGGGCCCTACCAATTCTCCTGCATGGGATGCTCTGTGGCGCCGCAAGGGGCATGGTTTCCTGAGGGGTGGCAGGCTGAGTCCCGTGGTGGGGCTCAGGTGTACCCAACCCCGGGGGTTAGGGTATGGATTAGGGTATGGGTTAAGGTTAGGGTATGGGTTACGGTTAGGGTATGGGTGAGGGTAGGGGTTAGAGTTAGGGGAAAGAGAGGGTACGGGTTAGGGTTGGGTTTAGGGGTTACAGGTTAGAGGTTATGCGTTAGGGTACAGATAAGGGTTTAGGGTACGGGTTAGGGTTTAGGGTTTGGGGTTAGGGTGGGGTTAGGGTTGGAGTATGGGTTACGTTTAGGGTATGGGTTAGGGTTAGGGTACGGGTTAGGGTACGCATTAGGGTACGGTTTAGGGTACGTGTTAGGGTACGGCTTAGGGTAAGTGTTGGCGTACGGATTTGGGTATGGTTTAGGGTATGGGTTAGGGTTAGGGTATGGGTTAGGGTTAGGGTACAGTTTAGGGTTATGGTACAGGTTGGGTTACGGTTTAGGGTTGGGGTTAGGGTACGGGTTAGGGAACGGGTTAGGGATAGGTATAGGGTATGGTTTAGGGTTAGGACATGGGTTAGGGTATGGGTTAGGGTACAGGTTAGGGTTAGGTATGGGTTAGGGTATGGGTTAGGGTCCGGGTTTGGGATAGTGTACGGGTTATGGTATGGGTTAGTGTACGGGTTAGGGTATGGGTTAACGTTAAGGGAAGGAAACTGGTTAGGGTTAGGGTACGGGTTACGGTTTAGGGTTTAGGGTTACAGTTAGGGTACGGGTTAGGGTTAGGTTACGGGTTGGGTTAGGGTACGGGTTATGGTATGAATTAGGGTATGGGTTAGGGTCAGGGTTTAGGGTTTAGGGTTAAGGTTAGGGTTCAGGTTAGGGTACGGGTTAGGTTTAGGTTTAGGGTTAGTTTACGGATTAGGGGTAGGGTTAGCTGAAGGGGTAGCGTTAAGGGGAGGGTTAGGGTTTGGGGTTTGGGGTTAGTGGTTAAGGTTAGGGTTTATTGTTTAGGGCTTCGGGATTAGGGTTAAGGTTTATGGTTTAGTGTTAATGTTAGGGTTTAGGGTTTAAGGATTAGGGTTTAGGGTTAGATTTAGGGTAGGGTTAGGGTTAGGGCAAGGGTTAGGGGTTATGGTTAGGGTTAGGGTTAAGGGTTAAGGTTTAGGGTTTAAGGTTAGGGGTTAGGGTTAGACCTCAGTAAGCCAGCAGGCCCGATGCACCGTCTGTGCGGCAAGCAGAGGAGTGGGCCTAGGTGAGGGTCCCGGCGAGCGGGAGTATGGTATCCAGCGTTCTGGAGTAGGGGCCTTTGAACGTTGCTAGAGGCTCGGAGGGCCCTGCCCGTTCTCCCGCCCTGAATTACCGGCGATGCCCCTAGCGGCTCCATTCACGGTTGGGCAGCAGGGTGAGTCCCACGCTGCGGCTCGGTGATCCCCAATCCCCAGCGTTGCAGTGCCAGGCCCCTTGGGAAGGGCTCCTTGTGGGCCGACCTAGGGTTAGATTTAGCCCCCATGAGGCCGGCAGGCGTGATCCTCTGGCTAGGCGGCTAGAGGTGGGTGGGCCAAGGTGGAGGTGCTGGGGAGCGTGATGGTGGGCCCCAGCATTTTGGGGTGGGAGGCTTCAAATGTCGCCGGTTTCTCCACGGCCCTGTCCATTCTCCCACCCTGAATGACCGGTGGTGCCCCTAGCGGCCCGGGTGGCTGCGCTGTGGAGGGTGAGTCCAGCTCTGGGGCTTGGGGTACCACATCCCCGGCGTAGTGGCACCAGGACCCTTGGGAGGGGCCCCTGGGGCGACGACCTAGGGTTAAGGTTAGCCCCAAAAAGACCGTCAGGCCCAATCCGCACACTGTGCGGCGAGTGGAGGTGCGGGCCGAGGTGAGGGCGCTGGGGAGAGGAAAAGTGGGCCCAAGCATTTTAGCGCAGGAGTTCTTCGAAGGTCGCCGGGGGCTCAGAGGGCCCTGCCCCTTCTCCCTCCTTGAATGGTCGGCGGCGCCCCTACTGGCCCAGTTGGCGGCAGGGCGGCAGGGAGAGTCTGGCGCTGGGGCTCGGGTGTCCCCAATCCCCGGTGTTGCGGTGCAAGGCCCCTTGGGAGGGGCCCCTCGTGGGCCGACCAAGTGTTAGAGTTAGCCCCCAGGATGCCAGCAGGCCTGATCTGCCAGGTGTGTGGCAAGCGGAGGGGCGGGCTGAGATGTGGGTGCTAGTGAGCAGGAGTGTGGGCCCAAGTGTATTTGCAAGTTGGCCTTCGAAGGTCGCCAGGGGCTCGAAGGGCCCTGCCTGTTCTCCCGCACTGAATGACCGGCAGCGCCCCTAGCAGCTCGGGTGGCGTCGGGGCAGCAGGGTGAGTCCGGCGCTGGAGCTCAGGGGTCCCCAGTCCCTGGCATTGCTGCGCCAGGCCCCTTGGGAGGTTCCCCTCGGGGGCCAACCTAGGGTTAGGGTTAGCCCCCAGGAGGCTGGCAGGCCCAATCCGCTGGCTGTGCAGCCAGCAGAGGGGCTGGCTGAGGTGAGTGCGCTGGTCAGCGGGAGCATGGGCCCAAGCATTCTGGCTCCTGGGGCCTTAGAAGTTCACTGGGACTGGGAGGGCCCTGTCCATTCTCCCGCCCTGAATGACCGGTGGTGCCCTAGCGGCCTGGGTGCCAGCGGGGATGCAGGGTGAGTCCGGCGCTGGGGCTGGGGGTCATCAATCCCCGGTGTTGTGGCGACAGGCCCCTTGGGAGGGGCCCTTTGGGGGCCAACCTAGGGTTAGGGTTAGCCCCCAGGAGGCCGGTAGGCCTGATCCGACAGCTGTGTGTTGAGCAGAGGGCGGGCCAAGGTGAGCAAGCTGGCGAGCAGGAACATGGGCCCAAGCGATTTGGTACGGGGGGCCTTCGAAGGTCGCCGGGGGCTCAGAGGGCCCTGCTCATTCTACCGACCTGAATGAGTGGCGGCGTCCCTAGCGGCCGGGTTGGCAGCAAGGCGGCAGGGTTTGTCTGGCGCTGGTGCTGGGGGTCCCCAAGCACCGGTGTGGCGGTGCCAGGTCCCTTGGGAGGAGCCCCCAGGAGGCCGACATGCGCAATCCGCCGGCTGTGCAGTTTGCAGAGGTGCAGGCCGAGGTGATGGCACTGGTGAGCGGGAGCGTCGGCCCAGGAGTTTTGGCGCGGGGTCCTTCAAAGGTCGACGGAGGCTTGGACGGCCCTGCATGTTCTCCCTCCGTGAATGACCGGCGGCGCCCCTAGCGGCCCGGGTGGTGCCGGGGCGGCAGGGTGAGTCCGGCGCTGGGGCTCGGGTGTCCCCAATCCCTGGCGAGGTGACGCCAGGCCCCTTGGGAGGGGCCCCTCGGGGGCCGACCTGGAATAGGTTTAGCCCCCAGGAGGCAGGCAGGCCTGATCCCCCGGCTGAGGGGGGTGTGGAGCGGTGGGCCAAGGTGAGGGTGCTGGGGAGCGGGTGCGTGCACCCAAGCGTTTTGGCGCAGGGTAACTTCGAATGTTGCCGGGGTCTCTGAGGGCCCTGCTCATTCTCCCGCGCTGAATGACCGGTGGTGCCGATAGCAGCCCAGATGGACGCAGGGCGGCAGGGTTAGTCCAGACCTGGGGCTCGGGGGTCCCCAATCCGTGGCGTGGTGACGCCAGGCCCCTTGGGAGGGGCCCCTCAGAGGTTGACCTAGGGTTAGGGTTAGCCCTCAGGAGGCCGGCAGGCCCAATCCGCCAGCTGTGCAGCGAGCAGTGGGGTGGGCCGAGGTGAGGGCGCTGGGGAGCAAGAGCATGGGCCTAAGCCTTTTGGTGCGGGGGGCCTTCGAATGTCGCCGATGTTTCGGAGGGCCCTACCCGTTCTCCCAACCTGAATAACCGGCGGCACCCCTAGTGTCCCGGTTGGCGGTGGGGCGGCAGTGTGAGTGTGGCGAAGGGGCTCCGGGGACCCCAGTCCCCAGCGAGGCGGCACCAGGCACCTTGGGAGGGGGCCCACCGGGGCTGACCTAGGTGTAGAGTTAGCCCCAAGGGGGCCGGCAGGCCAGATCTGCCAGCTGTGCGGTGAGCGGAGGGGTGGGCCGAGGTGAGGGCACTGGCGAGTGGGAGCGTGGGCCCAAGAGTTTTGGCAAGGGGGCTTTCGAAGTTTGCTGGGGGCTCGGAGGGCACTGCACGTTCTCCCACACTGAATGACCGGCGGCACCCCTAGAGGCCAGGGTGGAGGCGGGGCTGCAGGGTGAGTCTGGCGCTAGGGCTAGGGCATCCCCAATCCCTGGCGTGGCGACATCAGGCCCCTTGGGAGGGGCCCCTTGGGGGCCGACGTAGGGTTTGGAGTTAGTTCCCAGGAGGCCGACAGGCCCGATCCACCAGCTGTGTGGAGAGCGGAGTGGCGGGCCAAGGTGAGACGCAGCGACAGGGTGAGTCCACAGCTGGGGCTTGGGGGTCTCAATCACTGGCGTGATGGCGCCAGGCACTTGGGAGGGGTCCCTCGGGGGCTGACCTAGGGTTAGTGTTAGCTCAAAGGAGGCCAGCAGGCCCGATACGCCGGCTGTGTGGAGAGCGGAGTGGCGGGCCAAGGTGAGGGCTCTGGGGAGCGGGATCGTTGGCTGAAGCGTTTTTGCACGGGGGGCCTTCCAATGTCATCAGGGGCTCGGAGATCCCAGCCTGTTCTCCCGCCCTGAATGACCGGCGCCGCCCCTAGCAGCCTGGGTGGTGGCATGGTGGCAGGGTGAGTCTGGCGCTGCTGCTGAGCGTGCCCAAGCACAGGAGTGGCGGCTCCAGGACCCTTGTGAGGGGCACCTCGGGGGCTGACACAGGGTTTGTGTTAGCCCCCAGGATTTCGGCAGGCCTGATCTGCCAGCTTTGCGGCGTGCAGAGGGGCAGGCCGAGGTGAGAGTGCTGGCAAGCGGGAGCGTGGGCCCAGGCGTTTTGGCGTGGGGGCCTTCGAAGATCGAGGGTGGCTCAGAAGGCCCTGTACGTTCTCCAGCCCAGAATGACCAGCAGCGCCCCTAGTGGCCCGGGTGGTGGCAGGGCAGCAGGCTGCATCTGGCGTTGTGGCTCAGGAGTCCCCAATCCTTGGTGTGGCAGCGCCAGGCCCCTCGGACGGGCCCCTCTGGGGCCGACCTAGGGTTAGTGTTAGCTCCTAGGAGGCCGACAGGCCCGATCCGCCAGTGGTGCGGCGAGCGGAGGGGTGGGCCGAAGTGAAGGCTCTGGCGAGCGGGAGCGTGGGTCCAAGCGTTTGGCACGGGGGGCCTTTAAAGATCGCCAGGAGCTCATAGAGCCCTGCCCTTTCTCCCGCCCTGAATGATCTGCGGCGCCCCAGGCGGCCCGCAAGGCGGCGGGGCAGCTGGGTGAGTCTGGCGCTGGGGCTCAGGGGTCCTCAATCCCCGGTGTTGCGGCGCCAGGCCGCTATGGAGGGGCCCCTCGGGGGCCGACCTAGGGTTAGGGTTAGCCCCCAGGAGGCCTGCAGGCCCAATCCGCCGGCTGTGCAGTGAGCAGAAGGGCGGGCCGAGGTGAGGGCGCTGGGCAGCAGGAGTGTGGGCCCAAGCGTTTTGGCGCAGGGGGATTTCAAATGTCGCCAGGAGCTCGGAGGGCCCTGCCCGTTCTCCCATCCTGAATGACTGGTGGCGCCCCTAGAGGCCTGGGTGGCGGCGGGGCAGCAGGGTAAGTCCTGCGCTGGGGCTCGAGGGTTTCCAATCGCCGGCGTGGCGGCGCCAGTCCCCTTCGTAGGGGCCCCTCGGGCCCGATGTAGGGTTAGGGTTAGCCCCCAGGAGGCCGGCAGGACCGATCTGCCAGCTGAGTGGCAAGCGGAGGGGAGGGCCAAGGTGAGGGTAATGGCAAGCGGGAGCGTGGGCCCTAGCATTTTGGCACAGGGGGCCTTCAAAGGTCGCCAGGGGCTCAGAGGGCCCTTCCCGTTCTCCAATCCTGAATGACCTGAGGCGCCCCTAGCGGCCTGGGTGGTGGCGTGGCGGCAGAGTGAGTCCGGCACTGGGGCTCGGGCATCCCCAATCCCTGGCGTGGCGACGCCAGGCCCCTTGGGAGGGACTCGTCTGGGGTCGACCTAGGTTTAGGGTTAGCCCAAAGGATGCTGGCAGGCCCGATCTGCTGGCTGTGCAGTAAGCGTAGGGGCGGGCCGACGTGAATGCGCTGGCGAGCGGGAGCGTAGGCCCAAGCGTTTTGGACCGGGGGTCCTTCGAAGGTCACCGGGCCTTGGATGGCCCTTCCCGTTCTTCCGCTCTGAATGAGGACGGCGCCCCTAGTGGGCCGGGTCATGGAGGGGCGGCAGGGTGAGTCCGGCGATGGTGCTCGGGGGACCCCAATCCCCGGCGTAGCTGCGCCAGGCACCTTGGGTGGAGCCCCTCGTGGGCCGACCTAGGGTTAGGTTTAGACCCTAGGAGGCCGGCAGGCCCGATTCGTCGGCTGTGCGGTGAGCGGTGGGGCGGGCCAAGGTGAGGGTGCTGGAGAGTGGGAGCGTGGGCCCAAGCGTTTTGGCACGGGGGGCCTTCGAAAGTCGTCGGGGGCTCAGAGGGCACTGCCCATTCTCCCGCCCTGAATGATCGGTGGCACCACTAGCAGCCCGGTGGGGGCGGGGTGGAAGGGTGAGCCTGGCACTGGGGCTCGGGGTTCCCCAATCCCCAGCGTTGCGGCGATAGGACCCTTGGGATGGGCCCCTCGGGGGCTGACCTTTGGATAGGGTTAGCCCCCAGTTGGCTGGCAGGCCCTATCTGCCGGCTGTGCAGCGATCGAGGGGCGGGCTGAGGTGAGCACGCTGGCAAGCGGGAGCGTGGGCGCAAGCATTTTGGCGCAGGGGGTCTTCGAATGTCACCGGGGGCTCAGAAGGCCCTGCCCGTTCTCCCGCCCTGAATGACCGGTGGCACCCCTAGTGGCCGGTGTGATGGCAGGCCGGCAGGGTGAGTCTGGAGCTGGGGCTCGGGGGTCCCCAATCCCCGGCGTGGCAGCGCCAGGCACTTGGGAGTGGTTCCTCGGGGGCCGACATATGGTTAGTGTTAGCCCAAAGGAGGCCGGCCGGCCTGATCCGCCGGCTGTGCAGCGAGCAGAGGGGTGGGCTGACGTTAATGCGCTGGCAAGCGGGAGCGTGGGCCCAAGCGTTTTGGCATGGGGGGCCTTCGAAGCTCACTGGGGGCTCGGAGAGCCCAGCAAGTTCTCCGGCCCTGAATGCCCGGCGGCGCACTAGCGGCCAGGGTGGTGGCGGGGAGGCAGGGTGAGTCCAGAGCTTGGGCTCGGGGGTCCCCAATACCCGGCGTGGCATTGCCAGGCCCCTTGGGAGGGGTCCCTCGGGGGCCGAGCTAGGGTTTTCGTTAGCCCCAAGGAGGCCGGCAGGCCCGATCCGCCACCTCTACGGCGTGCAGAGGGGCTGGCCGAGGTGAGGGCACTGGCGAGCGGGACCGTGGACCCTAGGGTTTTGGCACCAGGAGACTTCGAATATCGGCGGGGGCTCAGAAGGCCTTGCCCGTTCTCCCTCCCTGAATGAACGGCGGCGCTCCTAGCAGCCTGGGTGGCGCCGGGGTGGCAGGGTGTGTCCGGCGGTGGGGCTTGGGGATCCCAAATCCCTGGCGTGGTGGCGCCAGGCCCCTTGGGAGGGGCCCCTCTGGGGCCGACCTAGCGTTAGGGTTAGCCCCCAGGAGGCTGGCAGACCCGATCCGCCAGCTCTGCCGCATGCGGAGGGGCTAGCCGAGGTGAGGGCGCTGGCGAGCGGGAGCATGGGCCCAAGCGTTTTGTCGCGGGGGACCTTCGAAGGTTGCCGGGGGCTCCGCAGGCCCTGCCCGTTCTAACGCCCTGAATGAGGACGGCGCCCGTAGCGGGCCGGGTGGTGAGGAGCGGCAGCGTGCATCCGGCGGTGGGGTTCAGGTGTCCCCAATCCCCAGCATGGTGGCGCCAGGCCCCTTGGGAGGGGCTCCTCTGGGGCCGACCTAGGTTTAGGGTTAGCCCAAAGGAGGCCAGCAGGCCCGAACCGCCGGCTGTGCAGTGAGCAGAGGGGCGGGCCAAGGTGAGGGCGCTGGCAAGCGGGAGCGTGGGCCCAGGCGTTTTGGCATGGAGGGCCTTCCTTTTTAGCTGGGGGCTTGTAGGGCCCTGCCCATTCTCACACCCTAAATGACCGGTGGCGCCCCTAGCGGCCAGAGTGGCGGCGTGTCAGCAGGATGAGTCTGGAGCTGGGGCTCAGTGGTCCCCGATCCCCGGCGTGGTGGCTCCAGGCACTTGGGAGGGGTCCCTCGGGGGCTGACCTAGGGTTAGGGTTAGCCCAAAGGAGGCCGGGGCCCGATCCGCCCGCTGTGTGGCGAGGGGAGGGGTGAGCCGAGGTGAGGGCGCTGGTGAGCAGGAGCTTAGGCCCAAGCGTTTTGGTGCGGGGGGCCTTCGAAGGTCATCAGGGGCTCAGAGGGCCCTGCCGGTACTCCCTCCCTGAATGACCGGTGGCGCCCCTAGCATCCGGGGTGGCGGCGGGGCGGCAGGGTGAGTCTGGAGTAGGGCTCAGGGATCCAAATGCCCCGGCGTGGTGGCGCCTGGCCCCTTGGGAGGGGTCCCTCGGGGGCCGACCTAGGGTTAGGGTTAGCCCAAAGGAGGCCGGGGCCCGATCCGCCGGCTGTGCAGAGAACGGACGGGTGGGGCGAGGTGAGGGCGCTGGCGAGCGGGAGCATGAGCCCAAGCGTTTTGGCGTGTCGGGCCTTCGAATGTCACCGGGGGCTCAGGGGGCCCTGCCCGTTCCCCAGCCCCGAATGAGGACGGTGCCCCTAGCGAGCCGGGTCGCAGTGGGGCAGCAGGGTGAGTTCAGCCCTGGTGCTTGGGGGTCCCCAATCACCCACGTGGCGGTGCCAGGCCCCTTGGGATGGGCCCCTCAGGATCCGACCTCGGGTTAGGGTTAGCCCCAGGAGGCCGGCAGTCCCCATCTGCCAGCTGTGCAGTGAGCGGAGGGGCGGGCTGAGGAGAGGGTGCTGGCGAGCAGGAGCGTAGGCCCAAGTGTTTTGGTGCGGGGGGCCTTTGAAGGTCACTGGGGGCTTGGAGGGCCCTGCCCGTTCTCCCGCCCTAAATAACTGGTGGCATCCCTAGCAGCCCGGGTGGCGGCAGGGCGGCAGGGTAAGTAATGCGCTGGGGCTCGAGGGTCCCCAATCCCCGGCGTGGCATCGCCAGGCCCCTTGGGAGGGGCCCCTCGTGAGCAGACTTAGAGTTAGGGTCAGTTCCCAGGAGGCTGGCAGGCCCGATCCGCTGTCTGTGCGGCAAGAGGGGGGGTGGGCTGAGGTGAGCACGCTGGCATGCGGGACCGTGGGCCCAAGCGTTTTGGCGCAGGGGGCCTTCGCAGGTCGCCGGGGGCTCACAGGGCCCTGGCCGCTTTCCCGCCCTGAATAACTGGCAGCGCCCCTAGCGCCCCGGGTCGTGGTGGGGCGGCAGGGTGAGTCCAGCGCTGGTGCTCGAGGGTCCCCATGCCCCAGCGTGGCGGAGCCAGGCCCCTTGGGAGGGGCCCCTCGGGGGCTGATGTAGGGTTTGGTTTAGCCCCCAGGAGGCTGGCAGGCCTGATCCGCTGGCTGTGTGGCATGCGGAGGGGCTAGTCTAGGTGAGGGCGCTGGTGAGCGGTTCTGTGGGTCCAAGCGTTTTGGCGCGGGGGTCTTCAAATGTCGCCCGGGGCTCTGAGGGCCCTGCCCGTTCTCCCTCCCTGAATGAGGACAGCGCCCCTAGTGGGCCGGGTCACAGCGCGGAGGCAGGGTGAGACTGCCGCTGGGGCTCGGGGGTCCCCAAGCCCTGGCGTGGCGGAGCCAGGCCCCTTGGGAGGGGCCCCTCGGGCGCCGATGTAGGGTTTGTGTTAGCTCCAGGAGACCGGCAGGACCTATCCGTCGGCTGTACTGTGAGCGGAGGGTGGGTCGATGTGAATGCACTGGCGAGTGGGAGCATGGGCCCAAGCGTTTTGGCGAGCGGGCATTCGAAGCTTGCCGGGGGCTCGGAGAGCCCTGCCCGTTCTAACGCCCTGAATGACCGGCGGCGCCCCTAGCAGCCCGGGTGGTGGCGGGGCGGCAGGGTGAGTCAGTCGATGGGCCTCAGGGGACCCCAATCCCAGGTGTGGTGGCGCCAGGCACCTTGGGAGGGGCCCCTTGGGGGCCAACCTAGGTTTAGGGTTAGCCCCCAGGAGGCCTGCAGGCCCGATCCGCCAGCTGTGTGGCAAGTGGAGGGATGGGCCGAGGTGAGGGCGCTTGTGAACGGGAGCTTGGGCCCAAGCGTTTTGGCGCGGTGGGCCTTCAAAAGTCGCCGGGGCCTCGGAGGGCCCTACACGTTCCCCAGCCCCGAATGAGGACGGTGCCCCTAGTGAGCCGGGTCGCAGCAGGGCGGCAGGGTGACTTCGGCCCTGGTGCTCGGGGGTCCCCAATCACCCGCGTGGCGGCACCAGGCCCCTTGGGATGGGCCCCTCGGGAGCCGACCTAGGGTTAGGGTTAGCCCCAGGAGGCCGGCAGTCCCGATCTGCCGGCTGTGCAGCGAGCGGAGGGGCGGGCTGAGGAGAGGGTGCTGGCGAGCAGGAGCATAGGCCCAAGCGTTTTGGCACGGGGGTCTTCGAAGGTCGCCGGGGCTTGGAGAGCCCTGCGCGTTCTCCCACCCCAAATAACTGGCGGCGCCCCTAGCAGCCTGGGTGGTGGCAGTGCAGCAGGGTAACTAATGCACTGGGCTCGAGGGTCCCCAATCCCCGGCGTGACATTGCCAGGCCCCTTGGGAGGGACCCCTCGTGAGCAGACCTAGAGTTAGGGTTAGTTCCCAGGAGGCTGGCAGGCACAATCCGCTGTCTGTGCGGCGAGAGGGGGGGCGGACCGAGGTGAGGGCGCTTACTAGCAAGAAGCGTGGGCCCAAGCGTTTTGGTGTGGGGGCCTTCAAAGGTCACCAGAGGCTCGGAGGACCCTGCCCGTTCTCCCGCCCTGGATGACCGGCGGTGCCCCTAGAGGCCCAGGTGGCAGCGGGGCGGGAGGGTGAGTCCGGCACTGGGGCTTGTGGGTCCCAAATCCCTGGCGTTGCGGCACCAGGCCCCTTGGGAGGGGCCCCTCAAGGGCCGACCTAGGGTTAGGGTTAGCCCCCAGGAGACCGTCAGGCCCAATCCGCCAGCTGTGCAGCGAGCGGAGGGTGGGCCGAAGTGATGGTGCTGGCGAGCGGGAGCGTGGGCCCAAGGGTTTTGGTGCAGAGGGCCTTCAAATGGCGCCGGGGGCTCGGAGGGCCCTGTCCGTTGTTCTGCCCTGAATGACCGACGGCTCTCCTACCGGCCCGGGTGGCGGCGGGGCGGCACGGTGAGTCCGGCGCTGGGACTCGGGGGTCACCAATCCCAGGCATTGCAGCGATAGGCCCCTTGGGAGGGGCCCCTTGGGGGCCGACCTGGTGTTTGGGTTAGCCCCCAGAAGGCCGGCAGGCCCGATCCGCCAGCTCGCGGCGAGCGGAGGGGCGGCTGAGGTAAGGCGCTAGCGAGCAGGAGCATGGGCCCAAGCTTTTTGGCACGGGGGGCCTACTAAGGTCGCAGGGGCCTCGGAGGACCCTGCCCGTTCTCCAGCCCTGAATGATGGGCGACGCCCCTAGTGGCCCAGGTGGTGGCGGGGCAGCAGGGTGAGTCCGGAGTTGGGGCTGTGGGGGCCCAATCCCTGGTGTTGCGGTGCCAGGTCCCTTGGGAGGGGCCCCTCGGGGGCCGACCCAGGGTTAGCATTAGCCCCCAGGAGGCCAGCCGACCCGATCCGCCAGCTTGTGGTGAGCGGACGGGGGGTCGAGGTACGGGCACTGCGAGCGGAAGCGTGGACCCAAGTTCCTTGGTGCGGGGGGCCTTCGAAGGTCGCCGGGGGCTCGGAGGGCCCTGCCCGTTCTCCCGCCCTTAATGTCCGGTGTTGCCCCTACCGACCCAGTTGGCAGAAGGGCGGCAGGGTGAATCCGGCGCTGGGGCTGGGAGGTACCCTATCCCCGGCATTGTGGGTCCAGGCCACTTAGGAGGGCACCTTAGGGGGCCGACCTATGTTTAGGGTTAGCCCCCAGGTGGCTGACAGGCACTATCCGCCTCCTGTGCGGCAAGCAGAGGGCCTGGCCGAAGTGAGGGTGCTGGCGAACGGGAGCATGGGCCCAAGCGTTTTGGCTCTGGGGGCCTTCAAAAGTCACCGATAGCTCGGAGGGCCCTACATGTCCTCCCGCACTGAATGACCAGCGGCGCCCCTACCGGCCCGGTTGGCGGTGGGGCAGCAGGGTGAATCCGGCGCTGGGGCTCAGGGATCCCCAACCCCCGGCGTTGTGGTGCTAGGCCCCTGGGGAGGGGCCCCTAAGGGGCCGACCTAGGGTTACGGTTAGCCCCAAGGAGGCCGGCAGGCCGATCTGCTGGCTGTGCAGAGCGGAGGGGCGAACCGAGGTGAGGGCTCTGGCGAGCGGGTGCGTGAGCCCAAGCGTTTTGGCGAGGGGGTCTTCGAAGTTCGCCGGGGGCTCGAGGGCCCTGCCCATTCTCCCGCCCTCAATGACCTGCGGCGCCCCTAGCTGCCCGGATGTCGGAAGGGTGGCAGGGTGAGTCCGGCGCTGGGGCTTGGGGGTCCCCCATCCCCAGCTTGTGGCGCCAGGCCCCTTGGGTGGGGGCCCTCAGGGACAGACCTAGGGATAGGGTTAGCCCCCAGTAGGCCGGCAGGCCCGATCCACCCGCTGTGTGGTGAGTGGAGGGGCGGGCTGAGGTGAGGGCGCTGGCGAGCAAGAGCTTGGGCCCAAGCGTTTTTCGCGGAGGGCTTCGAAGGTCGCTGGGGCCTCGGAGGGCGCTGCCCGTTTTCCTGCCCTTAATGAACGACGGCGCCCCTAGTCGCCAGGGTGGTGGCAGGGGGGCAGGTTAAGTCCAGCGCTGGGGATCGGGGGTCCCCCATCCCCGGCGTTGCGGCGCCAGGGCCCTTGGGAGGGGTCCGTCGATGGCCGACCTAGGCTTAGGGAGATTCCCCAGGAGGACGGCAGGCCCGATCCGCCAGCTCTGCGGCAAGCGGAGGGGCAAGCTGAGGTGAGGGCGCTGGGGAGCGGGAGCGTGGGCCCAAGCGTTTTGGCGCGGGGGGCCTTCGATGGTCACCGTGAGCTCTGATGGCCCTGCCCGTTCCCCCGCCCTTAATGACCGGCGGCACCCTAGCGGCCAGGGTGGCGGTGGGGAGGCAGCGTGAGTCCGGAGCTGGGGCTCAGGATTCCCCAAGCCCCGGCGTGGCGGTGCCAGGCCCCTTGGTGGGGCCCCTCGGGGGCCGAAGTAGGGTTTGGGGTTATCTCCCAGGAGTCCGGCAGGCCCGATCTGCCCACTGTGCGATGGGCGGAGGTGCGGGTCGAGTTGAGGGCGATGGCGAGCGGGAGCGTGGGCCCCAGTGTTTTGGTGCCCTGAGCCTTCGAATGTTGCCATGGCTCGGAGGGCCCTGCCCGTTCTCCCGCCCTGAATGACCGGCGGCGCCCCTAGGGGCCAGTAGGGGAGGGGCGGTAGAGTGAGTCTGGCACTGTGGCTCAGGGGTCCCCAATCCCCGACGTTGTGGCACCAGGCCTTTGGAAGGGGCCCCTCGGGGTCCGACCTAGGGTTAGGGTTAGCCCCCAGGAAGCAGGCTGGCCCGATCCGCTAGATGTTCGGTGAGCGGAAGGGCGACCTGAGAAGAGGGCGCTGGCGAACGGGAGCGTGGGCCCAAATGTTTTGGTGCGGGAGGCCTTCTAAGGTCAGCGGGGGCTCAGAGGGCCCTGCCCTTTCTTCCGCCCTGAAATTCCGGCAACGCCCCTAGCGGCCTGGGTGGCGGTGGGGTGGCAATGTGAGTCCGGCGCTGCGGCTTGGGGGTCACCAATCTCCGGCATTGTGGCACCAAGCGCCTTGGGAGGTACGCCTCGGGGGCTGACCTAGGGTTAGAGTTAGACCTCAGGAGGCCGGCAGGCCCAAAACGCCAGCTGTGTGGCGAGCAGATGGGCGAGCCGAGGTGAGGGCGCTGGCGAACGGGAGCGTGGGCCCAAGCGTTTTGGCGCGGGGGGCCTACGAAGGCCCCAGGGGCCTCGGAGGTCCATGCCTGTTCTCCCTCCCTGAATGACCGGCGGCACCTGTAGCGGCCCGGGTGGTGGCGGGGCTGCAGGGTGAGTCTGGCGCTGGGGCTCGGGGGTCCCTAATACCCGGCGTTGCCCCGCCAGGCCCTTTGGGACGGGCCCCTCTGTGGCCAACCTAGGGTTAGGGTTAGCCCCCAGGAGGCTGGCAGGCTCGATCAGCCCATGTGCAGTGAATGGAGGTGTGGGTCGAGGTGAGATAGCTGGCGAGCGGGAGCGTGGGCCAGAGCATTTTGGCTTTGCCTTGGGGTGCCTTCGAAAGTCACAGGTGGCTCGGAGGGTCCTGCCCGTTCTGTCGCCCTGAAGGACTGGCAACGCCCCTAGCTCCCCATGTGGCGGTGGGGCGGCAGGGTGCATCCGGCGCTGGGACTTGGGGGTCCCCAATCAATGGCATGCGGCACCAGGCCACGTGGGAGGGGCCCCTCGGTGGTGACCTAGGGTTAGGGTTAGACCCCAGGAAGCCAGCAGGCCTGATCCGCCAGCTCTGCACCGAGCGTAGGGGTGGGCCGAGGTTAGGGCGCTGGCGAGCAGAAGCGAGGGAGCCAGAGTTTTTGCGCAGGGGGCCTTCGAAGGTCACGGGGGGATCGGAGGGCCCTGCCCGTTCTCCCTTCCTGAATGACTGGCAACGCCCCTAGCGCCATGGGTGCTTGCGGGGTGGCAGAGTGAGTCCAGCACTGGGGCTCGGGTTCCCAAATCCCCGGCATTGTGGTGCCAGGCTCCTTGGGAGGGGGCCCTCGGGGGCCGACCTAGGGTAAGTGTTAGCCCCCAGGAGTCCAGCAGGCCCGTTCCGCCAGCTCTGAGGCAGGTGGAAGGGCAGGCCGAGGTGAGGGCGCTGGCAAGAGGGAGTGTGGGCCCAAGCGTTTTGGCAAGGGGGGCCTTCGAAGGTCACTGGGGACTTGGAGGGCCCTGCCTGTTCTCTCGCCCTGAAAGACTGGCGGCGCCCCTAGCCGCCCGCGTTGTTGCGGGGCAGCAGGGTGACTCCGGCACTGGGCTCAGGGGTCCCCAATCCCCGGCGTTGTGGCACCAGGCCCCTTGGGAGGGGCCCCTCAGGAGGCCGGCAAACCCGGCGCTAAGTGGCTCTGGTAATATAACAAAAATGCCATACACTTATCTGTAAGAAATAACAGTGTACAGGAACCCTCTTAGCCCTAACATCATCCTTTGTGAATATGGAAGCCAGCCCCAAAGTGGTCGTGGAAGTCTGACGAACGCGCTAAGCACTTTTCTCTGAGTCACCACAATATACAGGGAAAGACCAATGTACATTATCTTTCACGAGTACGAAGCATTAATGAAAAGGTTCTGGAATTTCGAGGACTCTGACCCATCCTTATTGGTAATAAACCACCGTGTACAGGAAAACACCTTCAACTCTCATCAGCCTCCTCAATCCTGATTCCAATTCAACTTTGGGTGTGTAGGACTAGGGAAATGTCCACATCTTATTGCTAAGAAAAACGATGTCAGGGTAATGCCCTTCAAGTCACCTCAGCCTTCCTGAAGATGGAATCAAGAATCAAGGTGGTTATGATACCATGAGGTAAGGAAGATGAGCATATAAGTGAGAAACAACAGTGGGCAGGACCTCTCTTCCAACGAACAGTATCTTTGCTTAATGTTGAATCCCTATGGTAAATGGTTGTGGGCATTTGTGAGGTCAAAATCTGAAGTGATTTGTAAAACCTCTTGGCCATTCATAGATGAGACTAAGGTAGTTGGGGACCACTAGGCAGTGATTTGTCCACTGTCAAAAATATGAAAAGATAAAAAAGACAGATGAGGTCTCCTCAGGCATTGTCCTTTATCCTCATCCTCCGTGAGGATGGCCATCTTTGGACAGCTCAGTGGCAGGGTCTCATTCACAGTGGGGGCATCTGTTCCTCACAGATATCAGGCAGGGAAAAGGATTTTGTTCTCTGTGCCAGCCCAGCCACAGCTGAGTGTCACAGCACCCTCTCATGGGCTCATAAGAGTTTCACTGTCACCAGGCAGGTCATTGTATTTGATAAACCACTGTGAGAGTTTGCAATTGCCTTCATCTGCAACCTCCAAGAAGCAAATGCAGGTCTCTGGTACCACGTGAAGTCATGTGAAGGCATCATGAGAAAGTGTCCTTTTGCTTAAGAAAAATATGGCTGGGGCTCCTGGCTGGCTCAGCCAGTTAAGCATGTGCCTTTGGCTCAGGTTATGATCTCAGGGTTCTGGGATCGAGCCGAGGCTCCCTGCTCAGCAGGAAAGGAGGTAGGGAAATAGAACCCACAGAGAATGTGAATAAAGGGGAGTGAAATGGAACTTGGTCTGTGTTTTGCTTTAGGGATTGGAAGTTAGTTTTTTCTCAATTGTGATTGTTCTTGAAACAAAAAAGCTATATTGTGTTTTTTTAACTTTAATTTTTTTCTAATAATAATTTTTTATTATGATATGTTAGTCACTATACAGTATTTCCTTAGTTTTTGATGTAGTGTTCCGTGATTCATTATTTGCATACAACACCCAGTGCTCCACGCAATATGTACCTTCCTTAATACCCATCACTGGCCCATCCCAATCCCCCACCCGTCTCCTCTCTGAAGCCCTCAGTTTGTTTCCCAGAGTCCATAGTCTCTCGTGGTTCATTCCCCCTTCTGTTTAGGGTCCATTGTCTAAAGGGACAGACAGTGGAAGTTCACCGAATATAAGATCGAAATTTCATTGTTCATGATAGATGCCGCCAAGTAGTTCCCAGACATTTCATTCTACTGCAGTAATTCATTACACCTGTGCAGGTGCACGTGGAAAACAATTGATGCATTCATAGTGGTAATAAAACACGCCCCTCAGTAGTAGAATAATAGAGGATGCATATGTGTAAAATTATTCGACTACAGCTTCCATGCTTTCCCTTTGGTTCCTTATTATCTATGAAATTGGACAATTTTTGTTCTCTAGGCTTAAAACTCATTGTCAGTATTTAGAGTTTTTCAATGCTGATCTTCTCCTGTATAAGTTACCAAAAACCTAAAATATGTATGAACTTTAAAAAACGCTATATTGAAAATGACAGCAGGGAAGTTCCATTTTGTGAATATTGTGTCAATGGATCTCTATTTTGACATCAGTGTTCATTAGAAATGATGACATTTCATATGAGTATAAATATCAATGTGAAAAAGAAATGGTAGGAAGAACCTTGAATGTTTAAGTAATTGGTGAAATGACAGGTGTCTGTGTGTGTGTGTGTGTGTGTGTGTGTGTGTGTGTGTGTGTGTGTAATTGATTTTCAGTGAATGGTTCAGCTTCTTGTAGGGCCTCCGAGAGAGCCCAGGTGAACCTTTCAATGAGTTGGTATCTGTTTTCAGAACATGGGAATCTCTTAGTCCAATAGTCAATCAGGCAAGCTTTGAGGTCTTGAAGTCCTCAGCGATGGTGTTGCAGACCCTTGTGAGCAAACCTTAGGGTATGCTCAGAGCCCTCATAACAGGTACCAAAGTGTGAAGATTTCAGACATCATTTCCCAAAGAAGTACCTCTTGAGTCTCTGTCCTTGTCCGTTCCCTACACTTCCTTACACTAGTTATGTGATCAGTGAGTTTCAGGATAATCCCCACATGTGATTTTTGCTATTTCCTACTAGTCCTATCTGTTTCTTATCTTCTTCTTTTATGGTAGGGGTTGGGAAGCAACCTGTGTGGTGGAGGAAGGGGTGTGGTAGTTGTCTGCCTTCAGAGGACCGAATGATGCCTAGAAATTGTACTGTAGTTTCAGGTCAATTGTCCATCCTCTGAGTGTCAGGAATTCCATCACTTTACTTTGATGCTAGTCTGTTCTTCAAGCTGTCCTCAGAAATAAGGACGTCAACCATCTAGGGAATAATGGTTTGTGTGTATGTTTTCATTTTAGGAAAGGCCTTGCTGTTCCTGAAAATAATACTGTAGAGCACCCTTTCCTGTTCTTATTGGCCATCAGTCAATCTTTTGTGAATTATTCGTTTATAAATAGACTTTTTATGGTTGATGAGCAGGAATTCTTTATTGACAAGTCTTGTCAGTGTGTGTATTGCAAATCTTTACTTCCCAGCCTGCGGTTCACTTTTTCATTTTCTTATGGTCATAAGATAAGGAGAAATGTCACATTTTTATGAAGTCCCACTGAATTCTTTTAAATGGTTAGTGCACCCTATGTCCTACCCCAAGATTGACAGGTTCTACGTTTTCTTTCAGAAACTGTCCAATGGGAAGCTACAATCCATCTCAAATTTATAAATTGCATTTTTAATTCTAATAGGGTATTTATAGACTGTTTTGGATTTTCTATGTACACAATCGTATTATCTGTGAATAGTCACAATTATCCCCTCAATTCGTTATACTTTTTGTTTCTCTTGCCTTCTAACACTGGTAGATTCTCTGATGCAACGTTGAATAGAGCAGCGTTGTTTGAAGATTTTAATATACCTTTCTCAATATCTGACAGAAAAAGCAGACAAAACATTAGTAAAAATGAGACCTAATTGACATATAGGGAACATTCCATAATAAGTGCAGAATACATTATTTCAAGTGGTCATAGACTCTTTACCCAAATAGATGATAGGTGGGGCCACGAATCAAGTCTACAAATGTTAAACCCTGAAATTAACTAGATTCTATTCTTAGACCACAGGGGAATTGAGCCACAGTCATAGCGAAAATAAAACTAGGAAGTCCTTCAATGTTTAAAAATTAAATGGAACTTTGCTACATATCCTAAAGGTCAGAGAAGGAATCTCAATGGAAATTCTGAACCTTTTCTACATGAGGGCTCACACACAATGGCACTTTCTTTGTGAAGAGCATTATAATAACCTAGACAGGAGTTGAGCCTTAAGTCAGAGTTCTGCCTACCCCAACCACACCTGGCAGCCTTGGCCTGTGGTCCCCCTCAGCTGTTCTTTCTGGTGGCCCTGAGCTAAGGGGGTCAACATGGCCATATGGAAATGGGAAGCTCCCCTCTCATAGTGATGACGGTGCCCCCTCCCCAGCTGCCCTTTCTGGTGGCTCTGAGCTAAGGGGGTCAACATGGCCATATGGAAATTAGAAGCTCCCCACTCTTAGTGATGACGTTGCTATGGTATCGTCCTCACCAGTCCAACAACATGATTTCTGAGTGAAATATGACACAAGAGCGACTTCTTGGCCTTCCTTCAGGTTTGAAAATCATCTGGTGAGTCATCTATTAGGAATATGGATTCAACATGTGTTCTTTCTTCTGGAAAAGAAATAGACCCAATAGCAATTATGGCTTCCTGAGCCCCTGTTCCTGAGAGACATCATACTGGCTCTTTGTAGCATTCTGCCTCTTAAACTTCTCAACTAGGGTGTAGATATTTTTAGGCACATTTTCAGGTGGTTAGACAGGGACTCGGATGATATGAGTCACAGAGGATTTTAGTGTCAGAAACCTAAGTGGGATCCCCAAATTGACTCCAAATCCCTTGTTGTTCCATACAGGGTACTATTTCCCTCTTATCTCTGGTCTTCCCGATCTGGAAACCTATCAAGTATCAGGATTTTCTTGTCATGTGGAAAACTGGAACGAATTCAGCGGACCTTTTCACCTCTGCCCATGGTGATCATTAAGATCATTATCTCAGTGGAGGACTCTGGGTAAGATACTCAAAGATCCTTAGGAATAGAGACAGTATAATATTTTTCTGGTATTGAAGTCACTGAAACCAACTCTCTTTTTTAGTCCATTCAGGCTCTGGTATGTTCAGAGGGTGCTGTAAAACACGTCTGAAATAGTATTTAAAAACACTCAGCTCAGCCTCTTCTACAACGTGAGCCAATGCTTATAAACATGGCTAAAATATTCCCTTACCTACGATGACTTCCCAGCCATCGTAGTGTTTATATGGTATGACTGTGACTTACATTAGTCAACATTTGCAGAGAAAGAACTTAGTGCATCCAGGGGGCACTTCATGTTGAAATTAGTTTGTGACAATGAGCTACTGTGTTTTATTCTGCAGTCCAAGGGAATGGTGCCAGACATCTCTAAGGTGTCTAGCAGTTCTACAATTCTGATTTTAAGTGGTCTGTGTGCTTCAGCGATTTGGGCTGGAGAAGGGCAGGAGTCCAGAGACTGTGAACACTTCTGTTACCTGTGCTGACCATGGAGCAGGTAGCCTTCTGTGGGCATCATTTTGATTTCTTGGTACTCTTGTGGAAGGTGCTTTTGTCTCAAATTCCTCCATTTAGGAGTAATTATAATGATGAAAGTAATTTTTATCCTATATCATCTGTGGGCCCTGATCCTGGGATCCCAGGGAAGCTATCCTTTAACATTTTACCCGGCTCAAAATGATTGGGCAAAACCTCAAAGCATGGGCCCTATTTCTGCCCCAAGCACATGTTTTACATCTGCTTCGAGAAGAAAACAATAACCAAAATGCCAACATGAAGTTAAGAAAATATAAAGAACCTCTTTGGCTCCCATAAAATTAAAGTCATACTGACATGTACATACTGAAAATGCATGAAATCATTGCATTTCCTAAAGCCCAAGCCTTGGATGTTGGGAGAGCAACTGACCTTGCCCAGAACCAGGCACACCCCAGCAGGGAGGGCTGGTGCAGAAAGGGAAGGGGCAGGACTCTGAGGGTGGTCTGCAGCCAGAGGGGTTCCTGGAAGGGGCCAGGTGTGTGGAGGGAGCCCGGCCCAGAACCCCACCCATGCCTGAGCTGGGTGTTGGGTAGAGGAGGCGCCTTTTGGACCCCCTGCACTTTCAGCGTTCCAGGGGCTTGAGGGCGGGTTGCCTGGCATCCCAGGGGCTGGGGTACCACGTTGCCTGACCAATCACCGCTTGGGGGTGGAGCTACGTCTCTGTGGGCTGTTCCAGAGTTGCAGTGGGGTGCAGACCTGGGGCAGAAGAAGGGGCACTGGGAGAGAGAGAGTAGCCCTGCGGAAGTCACTGCTGGTTAGTGAGCAGCGTGCACCGTGGGTGGGGGGGGGTCCAGGGGTAGGGTGTGCCCCAGGTGGGAGGCAGGGTTCTGGAAGGGCACCTGGAGAGGGTTCATTGTGGGGACTCAGGTGAGTTTTCTTTATCCCTTTAAAGTCTCTTCTGCCCCATGTCCTCAACTGGCCTTATTCCCCATACCTGTGAACTCCAGGGCGCCCACTCACCTGAGCTTTTTTGGGATTGGTTGCAGAATTTCAGGGTTTCCCCTGTTCCCCGGGAAGAGTGCGGGTAAGGACCTCACAGAGTCCCCACCTTCAGTGATGTGTCCCCCAGTTCTCTGACACAGTGCAGGTGATGCATCTTGAGCAGTACCCCAAGTTCAGCAGGGTGTGCCCTGGTCCCCCAGGCACAGGTGTGGCAGTAGCAAGCCCCAGAGCCATCCCCCAACTTCAGCATTATGGCCCGTGTGCCCGCAGGTTAGTGGTAATTGGCTGTTAGAATCATGCAGGAAAATCCTCCAATTCGGGGCCTGAAGGAGGGCGTAAACCAGACCCCACTCTAATTGCATTGGGAATAGATGAATTGAGGGTTTCTTTAGAAGAGTAAGTCTGCTTTCCAGAAAAGGCAAGGTCATTGCTCTATTGAGAATGAAGATAATTACTGATAAACAACAAGTATGTGTTGCCCCTTCACCCAGAAACCGAAGCAGGTGTGCAGGCTTTAGGTCAAAGGTGCCTTCTTCTCCCCAGCTGACAGCACTTCTCTGCTCTGGCTCCAAGAAACATGAGGTTTTGAACGTCAGCATCGGAGTCAGCGAGGCAGCTTGTCACAGGACGCCAGTGTTCAGAGAAAGCACAGGTATGTTTGGCAAAATGTCCTAACTATATCAGGGCTGGAGGTAAAACCTCTCATTATCGCAAAACCTCCTGGGCTTTTCTCTTTTCTCTAGTTGAGCCACAAAGAAAAATTGAAGTAGCTGTCAGCATTCTGGGTTTGGTGCAAGAATTACTTAATTTCCCTGCAGGTAGAACTTTGCAGGGGATCACAATTTCTCTGTCCATTTATTGCTTACAAATGTATTTTGACCATCTGTTTCCTAGGAACCCTCTTTTATTAGAAAGGGAAGGTGAGATTCACTCTGTGCCTGTTTGTAACATCTAATTTGTTCCTTCATCTAACAGTGTTTATTCAATTGGGCCTAAGATATGGTTGAGTGGCCAGCATCTAGAGTTGGGTGGCTTTTTTCATCTGATACAAACTTGGATGATGTCATTTGACAAAGGTGATGTTTCATCATTGATTAGTTTATTCATCAGAAGAGTTAAAATTAGGGTGGAGGGGAAATGCAAAATTATCCAAACCGGCCTGTTCCTGTTTAAAAGTTCAGTTTGACTTTCTAGTTTTACTAAATGTATTATCTCGATATTTTGAGGTGCCATATTCTCTCTGTAGTTTCTTTGGTGGTGGAGTCAGAAGGAGAGTCTGGGAATTCTTTTTGGATAGTGGCATGCTGGTGGCTTCAAGGGGCTTGGCGTTAGGAGCCTTGGGGTGAAGTCTGCAACTGACTGCCTGACCCTTGGTGCATCTCCCAGAGGTTTTGTTTCCTCTTATGAAATTGCCAGCAGATAATGTTCTGCTTAAAGGGGAACCCTCCCATCCTGTTGGTGGCAATGCAAAGTGGTGCAGCCAGTCTAGGAAACAGTGTGGGGGTTCCTCAAAAAGTTAAACATCGAACAACCACATGATCCAGGAATTGCTGTACTAGGTATTTACCCAAAGGATACAAAAATGCAGATTCAAAGGGGGTACATGCACCATGATGTTTATAGCAGCAATGTCCACAGTAGCCAAACTATGGAGAGAATCCCAACGTCCATGCACTGATGAATGGATAAAGCAGATGTGGGATACATATATATACTGGAATATGACCCAGCTTCAAAAAGAATGAAATCTTACCATTTGCAAGGATGTGGATGGATCTAGAGTGTATTAAGCTAAGCAAAATCATTGAGGAAAGACAAATATCCTATGCTCTCACACTTGTGGAATTTCAGAAAGAAAACAGATGAACAGAGTGGAGGGGTGATGAGAGGCAAACAAGGAAATAGACTCAACCTTGGAGAACAAACTGAGTGTTGCTGCAGGACAGGGGCGTAGGCGATGAGTTAAATGGGTGAGGGGTATTAAGGAGGGCACTTGTGATGAGCACCGGGTACTGTATGCAGGTGAGGAATCACTAAATCCTACCCCTGAAGCGAATATTCCATGGCATGTGAACTAACTGGAATTTAAGTAAGAGGAGAAAGGAAAAAGTGTTCTGCTTCATGAAGAGTGAGGTAAAATTGTAGTGAATTGGGCTGTAGTCTTCTATAGATGATATTTGTAAAACACCCTGTTGTAGGATACACTAGTTTCTTATCACATAAGGAGTCCTCAGAAAGCTGCAATGAAAGATTCAGGTCTCAGAGCATGTTCATGTTCCACTGATATGTTACAGTTTGCACAGGTAGGAAAGAAGGTGGAGAGAAAGGCAACAGAAGGGGAAAGTAGGTGTGAACCTTTCAGTAGTTAGCGTTATAGCTTTCTCATGAAAGCCTTGCGCCATGTGATTTTGGAAGAAGAGGGGAATCCGGGAGCTTTTCAGGAGACGGGGGAGTTCCAGGACTGGGTAAAGCTGACAGGGGTCCCAGATGAGAGCTGAATGCATTCTGCAGCAGGGTGTGTTCAGGGTGGGCTCCAGGGGTGGCTGTGGGTCTCCTGGGTGAGAGTTGTGACAGGTGAGGGCTGTCTGCAAATTCCTGGCTGAGGACAAGTGAGGCACAGGCAGAGAGCTGGCAGAGAACCTTCTTCTGAGCCACCAGCCTCACCCAACACACACAGCCTCAACTTCTGTCCCTGTCACTCCAATTCAGACTTCTCAGAAGGTGAGTTAGAACACATCAAGAGCATTCAAAACAGAAGGGAAAGCATGTGCAAAGGCTCTGGGGCAGGAGAATTCCAGGTATGTCCAGGAGCAGCTAGAAGCCCCTGTGGCCACAGGAGACAGCTTAGGACATGAGCTCAGAGAGGTGAAAGAGGGTGACAGAAAGCCATTCCAGGGCTATAACCCCATGAGACGCTGTTTCACTAGGCCATCTTGGCTACAGTGTTGAGAACAGATGACAGAGAGTTGAAGATGGCAAGGCAGGTCAATGATGAAGCTTTTCCAGGAACTCAGGCACTGTGGACCAGACAGGTGGCCTTGAATGGTGTGGTTAGACTTATTTTGGGTCCATTTTGAAGATGAAGCTCACAGGATTTGCTGATGAGTTAGATATTAGGAGCAGGAGAACGGAGGAGTTGGGGTAACTCCCAGCTGTTGTGGGTTGTCCTGATCGAGGGGAAGGAGAGGGTTTCTCGGGGCGTAGGAGGTAGTCCGTGTTCCGCATGCTGAGGAATGTGCCTTTCCAGGTGGATCTGCTGAGGTTTGTGTCTGGGAGAACCTTTCACATCTCCTCCCTCATCAATGCTCAAGTAAAAGTATCCCCCACTTTTTAAACGTTCACAGTAAGACACTGGGCTTTCTTGAAAGAACTACGTTATTACCCAGCTTCAGTAAGAGGAAGAGACCTGAAGAGGATTTTCCTCTTATGAAAAAAGGTGAACAGTGAGAATCGCGGTCAGCATCTGTTTTGGGGAGAAGCACGACAGAGGCGACGTGCACCCCAACCAGCTCCTTCCTCTGTCAACCGCTCTCTGCATCCAGCCACCAGCACTTTGAATGGTGTCCGTGATCCTCTGCTGTGCTTTATCTTCATTTATGCCGGGCCTCCCTTAGAAACTTGTGTGCTGAGGCCTAAGAAAAGCCAAAGAGAAGGAATTTTGGAGTCTGAGCACACTGCCTACTTGTTCCATGTAAATTAACGGCCATTCCTTCTTTACACCATTTCTGCTGTGCAAGGTTTCTCAGAAGCCCTGTACTTTCAAAGAGCAGGGAAACCTATACCCCGTGCTGCGGGGTTAGTTTTAGTCTCCATGCTGGACAGAACATTTCATGACTGTCAGATTTTCTCACTCAAACATTGAGAGTTTGAACACCTTCACCCGTTTCTACCACCCCATCCCTGAATCTGGAACCTACCAATCTGCTCTCAGTATCTATGCGTTCAGTAATTGTGTATTCCACGTGGAATGTACATGACAGCATCTGGTATTGGTCTTTCTGTGTCTGAGTTACTTGGAATAAGGCCCCCAAGGTCTGTGTTTCCATGCCTGGTTATTGTGAATAATGCTGCAGTGAACGTGGGAGTGCTTCTGTCTTTTTGAGGCAGTATTTTTGTGTTCTCCAAATCAATACTCAGTAGAGCCATTACTGGGTCATGTGGTAGTTGTATTTATTTTTTCAGGAACCTCCATATCGTTTGTCACAGTGGCTGCACCAATTTCCATTCCCACCAACAGTGCACAGTGTCTCCTCGTCTGCACACCCATGACCCCACATGTTGTCTGTCTCTGGGACAATTTCTGTTCCAACAGTTGTGAGGGGATAGCCGATTGTGGGTTTGACTGATGTTTCCCTGACGAAGATTAGTGAGGTCGAACATCTTTTTCTGTCTGTTGACACCTGTGTGCCATCTTTGGATTGTTTCTATTCACATATTCCCCCCATTTTTTTAAAGATTTTTTTTATTTATTCATTTGACAGAGATAGAGACAGCCAGCGAGAGAGGGAACACAAGCAGGGGGAGTGGGAGAGGAAGAAGCAGGCTCCCAGTGGAGGAGCCTGATGTGGGGCTCGATCCCAAAACTGGGATCACGCCCTGAGCTGAAGGCAGACGCTTAATGACTGCACCATCCAGGCCCCCCTCCCCCCATTTTTTATACAGTTTTTTTATTTGTATGAGTGTTGTGTGTATTTTGGATATTAGCGTCTTCTAACACATATGATTCGCAGATACTTTTTTCTTATTCAGTCAGTGGCCTTTTAAGTTTTTGCTGGTTTCTTTTGCCGTGTGGAAGATTTCAGTTTGATGTTGTTCCACTTGTTTATTTTTGCTTTTGTTGCCTTTGCATTTGGTGTCCGATCTGAAGACTCTTTGCCAAAACCAATGTCGAGAGACTTAGTACCTGTGTCTTCTTGGAGGTTTATGGATTCAGGTCTTATGTTCAAATCATTCATCCATTAAAAATTTTGTGTGTGGTGTAAGAAAGTGACCCAGTTATATTCTTCTGCATTTAGTGTCCAGTTTGCCTGTTACCACTCACTGAAGAGACAGTCCTTCCCTCATGGCATATCTTCTGCTGCTGTGTCGTAAGTTAGGATCATCTACGTGTGGGTAAGTTTCTGAACTTTTTGTTCTGTTCCACTGACCTGGTGTCTGTGTTTATGCCAGTACCATCCTGTTTTGATGACAAGAGCTTTGTAATCTACCTTGAAATCCAGGAGTGTGTTGACTGCACCTTTCTTTCTCCACGTTGCATTGGGTATTTGGGGTCTTTTGTGATTCCATACAAGTCTGAGGACTGTTTTCTATTTGCTTGAATAATGCCACTGGAATTCAGATAGGCATTTCATCACATCTGTCAATTGCTTTGGGTACGATGGACATGTTCACATAATTAACTCTTCCAGTTAAGGAGCATGTCGTATGCTTCCATTTGTTTGTGTTGCCTTCCAAATCTTTGACCCATACATTCTTCCCCCTCGACACACATGTTTTTCATTTCTTTTCTGCCATGTGTTGAGTGTACTATGTCTTTCTCATTCTTGGTTACTTTTATTCCTAGATTTTTTTATGCAATTGTAAATGGCATTGCTTTCTTAATTTCTCTTTGCGAAAGTGTGTCATCAGTATACAGAAATGCAAGAAGTTGGTTCATCTGGGTAGCCCCATAGGTGAAGCGTCTGCCTTCAGCTCAGGTCATGATCCCAGAGTTCTGGGATTGAGCCCCGTGTTGGGCTGCCCGCTTAGTGAGGGTCTGCTTCTCCCTCTTTCTGACACTCCCCCTGCTTGTGCTTTTTCTCTTCCTGTCAAATAAATAAATAAAATCTGAAAAAAAATAAAGACAACAGGTCTCTGTATATTATATCCTGCAGCTTTCTTAAATTTGTTTATTCTAACATTATTTTTGTGGAATCTTTCGGGATTTCGTGTCAGTTGCAAATAGTGACAGTTTTCCTGTATGGATTTCATATCTTTCTCTTTTTTTAAAATTATGTTAGTCACCCTACAGTACTTCTTTTGTTTTTGATGTAGTGTTCCATGATTCATTGTTTGCATATAACACCTAGTGCTCATTATGACACGTGCCCTCCTTAATACCCATCACCAGGATAACCCATTCCCCTACCCCTCCCTTTCTGCAACCTTCATTTTGTTTCCGAGTGTCAGTAGTCTCTCATGGTTCATGTCCCCCTCTCATTCCCCCTCTTCATTTTTCCCTTCCTTCTTCTAATGTCCTCCATGCTATTCCTTCCATTCCACATAGGAGTGAAACCATATGATAATTGTCTTTCTCTGCTTGACTTAATTTCACTTAGCATAATCCCCTCCTGTCCATCCACCTTGGTGCAAATGGTGGGTATTCATCCTTTCTGATGACTGAGTAACATTCCATTGTATAGATGAACCACATCTTCTTTGTCCATTCATCTGCTGAAGGACATCTTGGCTCCTTCCACAGTTTGGCTATTATGGACATTGCTGCTATGAACATTGGGATACAGGTGCCCCTTCTTTTCATTACTCTGTGTCTATGGGGTAAATACCCAGTAGTGCAATAGGTGGGTCGTAGGATAGCTCTGTGTTTAATGTCTTGAGGAACGTCCATATTGTTTTCAAAAGTGGCTGTACCAGCTTGAATTCTCACAAGTAGTGTAAGAGGGTTCCCCTTTCTCCACATCCTCTCTGACTTTTTTAAATTTCCTGCCTTGTTAATTTTCTTTTCAAAATTTTATTTATTTATTCCACAGAGATGGAGACAGGCAGCAAGAGAGGGAACACAAGCAGGGGGAGTGGGAGAGGAAGAAGCAGGCTCATAGTGGAGGAGCCTGATGTGGGGCTCGATCCCATAACGCTGGGATCACTCCCTGAGCTGAAGGCAGATGCTTAACTGCTGTGCCACCCAGGCACCCCGTCTTTGTGTCTTCTGCCCATTTTTTGGGTGTCGAATTTGAGGAGTTCTTTATAGATCTTGGATACCAGCCCTTTATCTGTAATATCATTTGCAGATATCTTCTTCGATTCCAAAGGTTGCCTTTTTGTTTTGTTGATCGTTTGCTTTGCCGAGCAGAAGCTTCTTATCTTGAGGAAGTGCCAATAGTTCATTTTTGCTTTTATTTCCTTTGCCTTTAGAGACGTGGCTTGCAAGAAGTTGTTTGTCCAAGGTTGAAGAGTTCTTTTGATTTTGATATGAGACAGGAATCCATTATCTTCCTTTCCTCATTGTGTTGGAGTCCTCTGTCTTTCTTGGTGAGTCTAGCTAAGTTTGTCAGTTTTTTTTATCTTTCCAAAAAAGGCAACTCTCATTTTTATTGGTTTTTTTTTTTTTGTCTTTTTAGTCTCCTTTGGATTTATTTATGTATTCATTTTTGTTATTTCCTTATTTCTACTAATTTGGTGCTTTGTTTTTTGTTTTATTTTCTACTTCTTTACCACATAAATCAGGTTGTTTATTGGAGAGCATTCTCATGGATTGATGAAGACTTGAATTTCTATGAATGTCCCCATAGAGCTACTTTTGCTGCATCCCATAAGTTTTTGTAGGTTGACTTTTTCATCAGTGTCAAGGTACTTCCAAAAATTTTTTTTTATTTCTTCTTTGACTGATGGTTGTTCAGTAGCATGTTGTTAAATCTCCACATATTTTTTAAGATTATTTAATTATCTGACAGAGAGTGAGACAGCGAGAGAGGGAATGCAAGCAGAGGGTGGGAGAGGGAGAAGCGGGCTTCCCACTGAGCAAGGAGCCTGATTCGGGGCTAGATTCTAGGATCCTGGGATCACGACCTGAGCTGAAGGCAGATCCTTAAGACTGAGCCACCCAGGCCCCCCAATCTCCACCTATTTTTGACTGTCCTATTTTTTTTCTTGAGACTGATTTCTAGTTTCATATCATTGTGTTTGGACAAGATTTGAAGCAGAAGGTGAAGAGTACATTCAGATGAAAGGTTTGTTTCCTGGAGGGATTTCTGAGGGCAGACCATGAGTTCTGTGGGGACGGAGGAAGGTTTTGTGAGCCGGGGGATGGGGTTAACCCTTGTTGGAATTACTGACTACTACCATGCAGGCTGTGTGCTACCGTTCACAGTGTAATCCTGATGGACTTGTACTTCATTAGAAATATTTTCTAGGAGGTGTAGGCATAGCCTTCTCTTTAAAGAAAGGTGCCATATGAGTTCATGGCATGACCCCAGGTCAGCAACCAGGATGTATGGTATTGTGGGGGATCAGAACCAGGCTTTCTGTGCGAATTGACAGAAATTGGGTACGGGGAGCTCCATGACCATAGGTGAAGTCCCAAGTGACCCACTGGGTGTTGGGTTCTGTGGATCTGTCTCATCAGGTGCTGTGGAATTCAGGGACACCCTCCTGTCTGTGGATTTGTGTGGAGACAGGTAGACATCACTGGCCAGGCACGAGGGTCGCACTGGACCACCACCAGAGGTGCAGCGTGCGGGGGGGGGGCACTGCTTGGATTCCATGAAAGCTGACCAGGGTCTGTGACCATGATTCCTAACAGCTGCAAGGGGAGAGGAGGCTGGGGGTGGTGCACACTTCCTAGACTTGTGGTCAGGACTAGTCTGGAACCGACTGAAGTCAGCCACACCGGGCACAAAAGGCACCCAGTCAGTGTAGCTGTGGGCACTGCTCCCATGGCACTTTCGGGCCGGCTCCATGCTGCCACCTCCTGCTTTTCATCATCATCTTCAAGGTCCTGTGCCTCTGCTCTTGCCCCATGGCCTCCGGGGTATTTTCCGTCCTCCATCTGGCCCTCGTCCCTGGTGCCCTGTGCAGTCCGATGCCAGTGTAGCCTTCTCGAGACAAACATCTGGCCCTGATGGAACACTTCCATGGATCTCGTGTGATGCGAGGATGATACCCTGCCCTGGAAGGGGGCTGCAGGTCCCCAATCAGGAGAGCCATGTCTCCCTTTTCAGCATGGCCTGCCCTCCCCTCAGTCTTCTTCAGGGAAGCTCTCCCCACTTCCTGAGATGACAGCTCTGAACTTAAAAATGAATGTTATTTTACATATCTCTATACTTTAGTTCATCCATGGCAAGTCTTTCAACCCCGTTAGTGGGTTTTTTTTTAGCAGTTCTGAAGGGCTGTCTGCTCAAAGAGGGGGTGACCAGGGTGGGGCAGCTTTCCCTCTCATCTCCCTCAGCATGTCTCTGAGCCCTGGGGCCAGCTGTCCCACTGAGGATTGAGGGACCCGAGACAGCCCATCATGAGACCAAGCTGTGTCAGCTGTGTAGACTGATGCGTGTCGGAGCGGTGGTCAGCTGGCATGGGCCAGGGGCAGGCAGTGTCTCCTTCTCATTCCTTCCCTCCCTTCCTCCCAGAGGTAGCTCAGAGCAGCCTTCAACCCCTGCATCTCCAGATCCCTTGACCTGTGCCTCCTGTGTTCAGCTGGTGACCTTGGAGTTTCGCATGGATTCTACCTCCGGTACCCTCTCCTGTGGCAGTTCCTGGATCAGGGGAGGGGTCGGACCCTTGTCTGCTTTTGGTCTTCTTCCTGTCCCGCACCAAGCCCACCCACCTTTGCATCTTCCATGTATGTGCTTGGAAGTAAGCCCATCCATAGGGAAACTATTAGCAAAATGGATCCAGGCAATAAACATTGAAGTAGAGATCCAGGATGCATAATAAACCTGCTCTGAAACCTGTCCCAAAATCTGTGTCTATAGCACACTGAAACAGAAATAATAATAGCTTTCTGTACTGTGAAGTGACATGTGTCTTTACTTCCAATCTTGAATGCATAGGTGCTGAGCCTGGACAGAAAAGGACCATGGCTCCCGTGGGGTGGGATCCACAGTAAGAACTCAATGAAATCTGAATTCGAGACATAGAGTGAATAATTATTGTAGAGTGAACACTCCCAAGTAGGGCTTATGCTCATTGCACAGGAAAAGCTTTTTCAAAGAGGTTCCTGAAAGAACAATCTTTTTAAAAATTTATTTTAATTCCAGTAGAGCTAACATACAGTGTTATATTCGTTTCAGATGTACAATAGAGTGATTCAGTGATTCTATATGAATCTATAATTCAGTATATTCTATATTACTCAGTGGTCATCAAGAAAAGTGTCCTCTTAATCCGCTTCATCTATTTCACTCATCCCTCTATCCACCTCCTCTCTGGTATCCATCCGTTTGTTCTCTCTTGTTAAGAGTTTGTATTTTGGTGTGTCTCCTTTTTCTATTTTATTGATTTATTTTTGTTTGTTTCTCAAATTCCCCATCAGAGTGACATCGTATGGAATTTGTCTTTCTCTGACTGACTGATTTTAGTTAGGATAATATTCTCTAGCTCCATCCATGTGGCTGCAAATGGCAAGGATTCATTCTTTTTCAAGCCAAGTAATACTCCATCTTGTGTGTGTGTGTGTGTGTGTGTGTGTGTGTGTGTGCATGTGTGTGTGAATACACACATCTATCATCTCATTTGTCAATTTTTCTACAGACACTTGGTTTGCTTCCATATTGTGATATTGTAAATAATGGTGCAAGAAACATAGGGGCGCACGTATCCTTTTAAGTTACTGCTTTCCTAGTCTTTGGAGAAATACTAGTAGAGTGATTGTTGGATCGTAGCTTAGTTCTATATTTAATTTTTTGAGGAACCTTCATACTGTTTTCCACGGTGGCCACCGCAGTTTGCATTCCCACCCACAGTTCGCGAGGAATCCCCTTTATCCACATCCTCCTAACACCTGCTCTTTGTTGTGCTTTTGATGTTAGCCATTCTGACAGGTTTGAGGTATTACCTCATTGTCCTTTGGATTTACATTTTCCTGATGATGGGTGATGGTGAACATCTTTTTACGGGACTGTTGGCCATTTGTAGTTCTTCTTTGGAGAAATGTGTGTCCATGTCTTCTGCCTATTTTTTAACTGGATTATTTGTTTATTTGGGGTCGAGTAGTATCAGTTCTATATGTTTTGGACACTATCTCTTTATTGCATATGATCATTGCAAATATCTTCTCCCTTTGAGTAGGTTGTCTTATTACTTTTACGTTTTCATTGTTCTTCTGCCGTGTGGAAACTTTTTATTTTGCTGTATTCCCAATAGTTTATTTTTGCTTTCATTTCCTTTGCCTCAGGAGACAGTCCAGAAAAACGTTGGTATGGTCCATGTCAGGAAGTTACTGTCTTCCCTCCTGTAGGATTTTTATGGATTCAGGTCTCATATTGAGGTCTTGAAACTGTTTTGTGTTTGTCTGTATTGTGTAAGAAAGCAGTCTAATTTCATTCTTTTGTGCGTAGCTGTCTAATTTCCCCAACACCATTTGTTGTAGAGACTGTCCTTTTCCCTTTTGATATCGTTGCTTGCTTTGTGGAAGATTCATGGACCACATAATTGTGGGTTTCTGTCTGAACTTGTATCCTGTTCCTTTGGTCGCTGTGTCTATTTTTGTGCCATACTGTCTTGTTAGGATGACTGCAGCTTTGTAGTATAACCTGAAATCTGAAATTGTGAGTCCTCCAGCCTTGTTTTTCTTTTCCACATTGCACTGGCTGTTCAGTATCTTTAGTGGTTCCATACAAATGTTTAGGATTGTTTATTCGAGGTCTTTTATTCTTTAATTTAAATTCAATTAGCCAACTTACAGTACACCATTAGTTTCAGATGTAGTCTTCAATAAATTATCAGTCGTGTGTAACACCCAGTGCTCATTGTATCGTGTGGCCTCCTTAATGCCACTCACCCAGTTACCCCCCCCCCAACTTCTCCTCCAGCAATCATCAGTTTGTTGCAATACTTAAGAGTCTATCATGGGTTTTCTCCCTCTCTGATGACTTCCCATTCTATTTCCCCTCCCTTCCCCTATGGTCTTCTTCCCTTTTTCTGATATTCCACATAGGAGTGAAAGCATATGATCATTGCCTTTCTTTCATTGGCTTATTCCACTCACTATAATACCCTCCAGCTCCACCCAGGTCGGTGTGATGGTAAGAGTTCATGCTTTCTGATGGCTGAGTAATATTCCATTATATATATGATCCACATCTTCTTTATCCATTCATCTGTCCATGCTCATCTGCACTCTTTCCACAGTTTGTCTATTATGGATATTGCTGCTATGAACACTGGGGTGCATGTGTCCCGTCTTCACTACCTGTCTCTTTGGGGTAAATACCCAGTAGTGCAATTGCTGGGATATAGGGTAGCTTTATTTATAACTTTTTGAGGAAACTCCGTACCATCTTCAAGAGTGGCTGTACCGGACTGCATTCGCACAGGGGTGTAAGAGGGTTCCCGTTTCTCCACATCTTCTCCACATGTATAGTTTCATGTCTTCTTATTTTTAGATATTCGGCCTCGTGTGATATGGCATCTATAGGGGTTTAGATTTGCATTTCCCTGAAGCCAAGTGATATGAAGCATTTATGCATGTATCTTTTGGTCCCTAGTGCGTCGTCATCAGTGAAATGACTTCCCATTTTAATCCATCTCAAGACCTAAAGCTGGGTAAGGCACTGAAGCTCGATGATGCCATCGGTTGGAAGTGTGGAGAATTTCAAAAGATCTCTGTGGAGAGTAAGTTTAAAGGTCAGTGTGAAGCTAGTATTTGGATCCAGGGCGATCTCTGAAAGTGGGGGTTCCCTGGGATGGGCTGAGGGGGGCCCTCCGATTTTCCTGCTATGAATCCGTGCGGTAGCTCCAAACGGACATTTTCCTGCTGTGGGGCAGGCTGAGTCCTCTAGTCGTGCAGAGGTGATCCCAATGCCTGGTACCTTGGAGGCAGGCAAACGGGGAGGGGACCCTCAGCAGAAGCCCCAGGGTTAGGTTAGGCCTCAAGAGACAGCAGGTCCGAACTGCCCAGTGCTCAGAGAACTCCCAGGCCGACTGAGATGAGGGCACAAGGGCGGGTGAATGTGAGCCTTGGGGTTTCATCCGGAAAGGCCCACAAAGGTCAGAGGTCATCAGCAGGTGCTCTCAGGGGGTGCCCCAATTCTCTTGCCCTGAATGCTCTGTTGTGCCCCCAAACGGTACAGTTTCCTGTGTGCTGCAGGCTGAGTCCTACGGTGGGGCTTGGGTGTCCCCAGTCCCCCGGAGTGGGGTGCCAGGACCCTGGGGAGGGGCCCCTCTCTGCCCAACCTAGGGTAAGGGTTACGGTCCAGGAGCCCGGCAGGGACAATCTGCAGGCTGTGCGGCGAGCTCCGTGGAGGGCTGAGAGGAGGCCATGGGGGAGGGTGAGCATGGGCCTCAGGGTTGGGGCATGGGGGGCTGCCAAATGTGGGGATGGGCTCCGGGGGCCTCCCCAAGTTCTCGTGCCCTGTAGGCTCCGTAGAGCCCCAAGGGGCATGGTTTCCTGTCGGGTGGCAGGCTGAGTCCTGTGCTGGGGCTCAGGTGTACCCAATCCCTGGGTTTAAGGTACGGATTAGGGTACGGGTTAAGGTTAGGGTATGGGTTAGGGTTAGGGTATGGGTGAGTGTAGGGGTTAGGGTTAGGGTAAGGAGAGGGTACGGGTTAGGGTTGGGTTTAGGGGTTACAGGTTAGAGGTTAGAGGTTATGGGTTAGGGTACGGATGCGGGTTTAGGGTACGGGTTAGAGTTTAGGGTTTGGGTTTAGGGTTAGGGTTAGGGTTGGAGTACGGGTTAGGTTTAGGGTATGGGTTAGGGTTAGGGTACGGGTTAGGGTATGCATTAGGGTATGGTTTAGTGTACGGGTTAGGGTACTGTTTAGGGTAAGTGTTGGCGTACGGATTAGGGTACGCTTTAGGTTACGGGTTAGGGTTAGGGTAAGCGTTAGGGTTAGGGTACAGTTTTTGGGTTATGGTACAGGTTAGGTTACGGTTTAGGGTTAGGGTTAGGGTACGGGTTAGGGAACGGGTTTGGGATAAGGATAGGGTACGGTTTAGGGTTAGGGTATGGGTTAGGGTATGGGTTAGGGTACGGGATAGGGTACGGGTTAAGGTTAAGGTAAGGGTACTGGTTAGGGTTAGGGTACGGGTTACGGTTTAGGGTTTAGGGTTATGGTTAGGGTACAGGTTCGGGTTAGGGTATGGGTAGGGTTAGGGTACAGGTTATGTTACGAGTTAGGGTACGGGTTAGGGTCAGGGTTTAGGGTTTAGGGTTAAGGTTAGGGTACGGGTTAGGGTACTTGTTAGGGCTACAGTTAGGTTTAGGGTACGGTTTAAGTTATGGGTTAGGGTACCGTTTATGGTTAGGGTAGGGTACGGGTTAGAGTATGGGTTAGAGTACGTGTTAGGGTTACGGTTAGGGTTAGGGTACATGTTAGAGTTAGTGTTAGGGTATGGGTTAGAGTTAGGGTTAGAGTATGGGTTAGTGTACGGGTTAGGGTTAGGTTTAGGGTTAGGTTACGGGTTAGGGGTAGGGTTAGCTGAAGGGGTAGGGATGGGGGTTAGGGGTATGGTAGGGGTCGGGGTAGAGTTAGGGTTTAGGGTTAGGGTTTGGGGTTTGGCGTTAGTGGTTAAGGTTAGGGTTTAGTGTTTAGGGTATCCGGTTTAGGGTTAGGGTTTAGGGTTTAGGGTTAAGGTTAGGGTTTAGGGTTTAAGGATTAGGGTTTAGGGTTAGGTTTAGGGTAGGTATAGGGTTAGGGTAAGGTTTAGGGGTTAGGGTTAGGGTAGGGTTAGGGGTTAAGGTTTAGGTTTTAAGGTTATGGGTTAGGGTTTAGGGTTAGGGTTACACCCCAGTATTCCAGCAGGACCATTCCACCAGCTGTGCGGTAGCGGAGGGCTGGGCCGAGGTGAAGGTGCTGGCAAGCTGGAGTGTGGGCCCAAGCATTTTGGCGCGGGGGGCCTTGAAAAGTCGCCAGGGGATCGGAGGGCCCTGCCGGTTCTCCCGCCCTGAATGGCCAGCTGTACCCCTAGCGGCCTGGGTGGCGGCGGGGCGGCACAGTGATTACAGCGCTGGGGCTCGGGGGTCCCCAGCGTTTCATCCCCAGGCCCCTTGGGAGGGGCCCCTTGGGGGCCAACCTAGGGTAGAGGTTAGCTCCTGGAGGCCGGCAGGCACAATCCGCCGTCTGGGGCGAATGGAGGTGCAGTGAAGATCAGGGCGCTGGTGAGCGGGAGAGTGGGCCCCAGCGTTTTGGCGCTGGGAGCCTTCGAAGTCACCAGGGCAAGGAGGGTCCTGCCCATTCTCCCGCCCTGAATGATCGGCTGTGCCCTAGCGGCCTGCGTATGGTCGGGGCGGAAGGGTGAGTCCAGCGTTGTGACTCAGGGGTCCCCAATCCCTGGCGTTCGGCGGCAGTCGCTTTGGGAGGGGCCCCTTGGGGGCTAACCTAGGGTTAGGGTTAGCCCTCGGGAGGCCGGCAGGCTCGATTCACTGGCTCTGCGGCGAATGGAGGGGTGGGCCAAGGTGAGGTCGCTGACAAGCGGAAGCGTGGGCCCCAACATTTTGGCTCAGTGGGCCTTCGAATGTCACAGGGGGCTCGGAGGGCCCTGCTTGTTCTCCCGCCATGAAGGACCGGCAATCCCCTAGCGCCCCGGGTGGCGGCGGAGTGGCAGGGTCAGTCCAGCAGTGTTGCTCGGTTTTCCCCAATCCCCAGCGTTGCAGCGCCAGGCCCCTTGGGAGGGGCCCCTCGGGGACTGTCCTAGGGTTAGGTTAACCCCCAGGAGGCCAGCAGTCCCGATTTGCCGGCTGTGCAGTGAGGGGAGGGATTGACCGTGGTAGGGCGCAGTCGAGCGGTAGCGTGGTACCCAGCATTTTGGCGTGTCGGGGGCCTTCGTATTTGACCGGAGGCTCGGGGGGCCGTGCCGGTTATCCCGCCCTGAATGCCCGGTGGCGCCGCTAGTGGCCCGCATGGCAGCGGGACGGCAGGGTGAGCCTGGCGCTGGGGCTTGCGGGTCCCCAATCCCTGCCATTGCAGCACCAAGCCTCTTGGGAGGGGCCACTCTGGGGCCCACCTAGGGTTATGGTTAGCCCCAAGGAGCCCGGGAGGCCGGATCCGCCAGCTGTGTGGCTAGAGGGGGGGTGGGCCGAGGTGAGGGCGCTGTAGAGCGGGAGCATGGGCCTCAGCGTTTTGGCGCAGGGGACCTACGAATGTCGCCTGGGGCTCGGAGGGCCCTGCCTGTTCCCCCACCCTGAATGACAGGTGACACCCCAAGTGGCTCGGGTGGCGGCGGAGGGGCAGGTTGAGTACATCGCTGGGGCTTGGGGGTCCCCAATCTCCGGCGTCGTGGTGCCAGGCCCTTTGGTAGGGCCCTTCGGGGGCCGACCTAGGGTTAGAGTTAGCCCCCAGGAGGCCGGCAGGCCCGATAAGATGGCTGTGGGGCGAGTGGAGGTGTGGGCCGAGGTAAGGGTGCTGGCTAGTGGAATCGTGGTACCCAACATTTTGGCACGGGGGGCCTCCGAAGGTCGCCAGGGGTCTGAGGATCCTGCCCTTTCTCCCGCCTTGAATGACTGGCGGCACCCTTAGCGGCCTGGGTGGTGACGGGGAGGCATGGTGACTCTGTCGCTGCGGCTCAGGAATCCCCAATCCCAGGCGTTGCAGCACCAGGCCCCTAGGATGGGCCCCTTGGGGCCGACCTAGGGTTAGGTTTAGCCCCTAGGAGGCCTGCAGGCCTGATTCACCGGCTGTTGGAGAAGCGGAGGGTAGACTGAGGTGAGGGCCCAGGTGAGTGGGAGCATGGGCCCCAGCGTTTTGGCATGGATGGCCTTCGAAAGTTTCTGGGTTCTTGAGAGCCCTGCCCGTTTTCCCACCCTGAATGACCTGCGATGCCCCAGTGGGTCCGGTGTCGGCAGGGTGGCAGGGTGAGTCCAGTGCTGCAGCTAGGGTGTCCCCAATCCCAGGCGTTGCTGCTCCAGTCCCCTTGAGAGTGGCCCCTTGGGGGCTGTCCTAGGGTAGCGTCAGCCCCCAGGAGGCCGGCAGGACCGATACGCCACTGTGGGGCAGCAGAGGGGCGGGCTGAGTTGAGGGTGCTGGTCAGTGGGAGCGTGGCCGCGGTGGTTTGGCTCGGGGGGGCCTTCGAATGTCCCGCGGCTCCGAAAGCCCTGCCCCTTCAACCGACCTGAATGACCGGTGGCGCCCCTAGTGGCCCGGGTGATGTGGGATGGCAGGGTGAGTCAGGCGTTAGGAATCGGGAGTCCCCAATCCCCGGCATTGCGGGATCAAGACCCTTAGGATGGGCCCCTAATGGGCCAATCTAGGGTTACGGTTAGCTCCCAGGAGGCCGGCAGGCCTGATATGCCAGCTAGACTGCGAGAGGAGGGGCGGGCGGAAGTAAAGGTGCTGGCGAGCGGGAACATGGGCACCAGCGTTTTGACTTGGGGCTTTCAAAGGTCGCTGGGGTCTCGCGGGCCCTGCCCGTTCTCCCACCCTGAATGAACAGCGACGCCCCAGCGTGCCTGGTGTCAGCAGGGAGGCAGAGTGAGTCTGGCGCTGGGGCTCGGGGGTCCCCAATCCCCGGCGTTGTGGCCCAGGCCCCTTGGGAAGCGCCCCTCGTGTGCCGACCTAGGGTTAGGGATAGCCCCCAGGAGTCCTGCAGGCCTGATCCGCCAGCTGTGTGGCAAACGGAGGGGGGGGCGGGCAGAGGTGAGGACGCTGGCGAGCGGGAGTGTGGGCCCAAGCGTTTTGGCGCGGGGGGCCTTCAAGTGTCACCGGGGGCTCGGAGGGCCATGCCCGTTCTCCCGCCCTGAATGACCGGCGGTGCCTCTAGCGGCCCGGGTGGTGGAGGGGCGGCAGGTGAATCCGGCGCTGGGGCTCAGGGGTCCCCAATCCACTGTTTTGCGGCGCCAGGCCCCTTGGGAGGGGCCCCTCAGGGAATGACCTAGGGTTAGGCTTAGCCCCCAGGACGCCGGCAGGCTCAATCCGCCAGCTGTGTAGCGAATTGAGGGGTGGGTCGAGGTGAGGTCTCTGTGGAGTGGGAGCGTGGGCTCAAGCGTTTTGGCACCGGGGGCCTTCGAATGTTTCCGGGGACTCGACAGGCCCTGCCCATTCTCCTCCCTGAGTGACCGGCAGTGCCCCTAGCAGCCCAGGTGGCGGCGGGGCGGCAGGGTGAGTCAGGCACTGTAGCTCGGGTATCCCCAATCCCTGGCATTGTGGCGCCAGGCCCCTTGGGAGGGGCCCCTCGGGGGCCAAACTAGGGTTAGGTTTAGCCCCTAGGAGTCCGGCAGGCCCTATTCCCCAGCTGTGTGGAGACTGGAGTGACGGACCGAGGTTAGGGCGCTGGTGAGCAGGACTGTGGGCCCAGGTGTTGTGGCGCGGGGGGCCTTTGAAGGTCTCCGTGTCTCTGAGGGCCCTGCCCGTTCTCACGCCCTGAATAACGGCAGCACCCCAAGCCCCCGGGTGGCAGCTGGGGGGCAGGGTGAGTCCAGTGCTGAAGCTCGGGGGTCCACAATCCCTGGCGTTGTGGCGCCAGGCCCCTTGGAAGGGGCCCCTCGGGGGTCAATCTAGGGTTACGGTTAGCCCCCAGAAGGCCAGTGGACCCGATCAGCGGCTGTGCAACACGCTGAGGGTTGGGCCGAGGTGAGGGCACTGGCGAGACTGAGCATGAGCCCAAGTGTTTTAGCGCGGGGGGCCTTCAAAGGTCGGCGGGGGCTCGGAGGGCCCTGCTGGTTCTGTCGCCCTGAATGACCGGCGGTGCCCCTAGCGGCCCGGGTGGGGACAGTGCATCAGGGTGAGTCCGGCTCTGGGGCTCTGCGTCACCAATCCCCAGCGTTGCAGAGCCAGGCCCCTTGGGATGTGCCCCTCGGGCTCGACCTAGGGTTTCGGTAGGCCCCCAGGAGCCTGGCAGGCCCTATCCACCGGCTCTGAATCAAGCGGAGGCGTGGGCCAATGTGAGGGCACTGGCGAGCAGGAGCATGGGGCCAACGTTTTTGCGCGGGGGGCCTTCGAAGGTCAGCGGGGGCTTGGAAGGCCCTGCCTGTTCTCCCGCCCTGAATGACCCGCGGCGCCCCTGTGGCCCGGGTGGCGGCGGGACGGCTGGGTGAGTCCAGAGCTAGGGCTCGGGGGATCCCAAGCCCTGGCGTGGCGGCGCCAAGCCCTTTGGGAGGAGCCCCTTGGGCGCTTATGTAGGGTTTGGTTTAACCCCCAGGAGGCAGGTGGGCCTGATCCACCGGCTATGCGGTGTGTGGAAGGGCTCGCTGAGTTGAGGGCGCTGGTGAGTGGGAACGTGAACACAAGCGTTTTGGCGTGGGGTGCCTTCGAAGGTCACCGGGGGCTCAGAGGGCCCAGGAGGTTCTCCCGTCCTGAATGACCGCCGGTGCCCTAGCAGCCTGGGTGGCGGCGGGGCAGTAGGGTGAGCCCGGAGCTGGGGCTCGGGGATCCCCAATCCCCGGCGTGGCATCACCAGGCCCCTTGGGAGGGGTCCCTCTCGGCTGACGTACGGTTATAATTAGCTCAAAGGAGGCCGGCAGGCTGGATCTGCCAGCTGTGCGGCGAGCAGAGTGGTGGGCCGAGGTGAGGGCGCTGGTGATCTGGAGCGTGGGCCCAAGCATTTTGGCGTGGGGGGCCTTCGAAGGTCGCCAGGGGCTCGGAGGCCCTGCCCCTTCTCCCGCCCTGAGGGACCGGCGGTGCCCCTAGCAACCCAGTTGGCGGTGGTGTGGCAGTGTAAGTCCGGCGCTGGGGCTCGAGGGTCCCCAATCTCCGGCATGGCGGTGCCAGGCCCCTTGGGAGGGGCTCCTCAGGGGCCGAGCTAGGGTTAGGGTTAGACCCCAGGAGGCCAGCAGGCCCGATCCGGCGGTTGTGCAGCTTGCGGAGGGGCTGGCCGAGGGGAGGGCGCTGGTGAGCAGAAGCGTGGGCCAAAGCATTTTGGCGCGGGAGGCCTTGGAATGTCGCCGGAGGCTCGGAGGGCCCTGCCCATTCTCCAACCCAGATGACCGGTGGCGCCCCTAGCGGCCCGGGTGGTGGCGGGGTGCGAGGGTGCGTCCCGCAGTTTGCTCTGGGGGTCCCCAATCCCCAGTGTGGCAGTGCCAGGCCCCTTGGGATGGGCCCCTCAGGAGCTAACCTAGGGTTAGGGTTAGCCCTCAGGAGGCCGGCAGTCCCGATCTGCCAGCTGTGCGGCGAGCGGAGGGGTGGCCTGAGGAGAGGGTGCTGGTGAGCAGGAGCGTAGGCCCAAGCGTTTTGGCGTGGGGGGGCTTCGAAGGTCTCCAGGGGCTCGGAGGTCCCTGTCCGTTCTCCCGCCCTAAATGACCGGCGGCGCCCCTAGCTGCCCGGGTGGCGGCGGGGTGGCAGGGTAAGTCCTGCGCTGAGGCTCGAGGGTCCCCAATCATCAGCTTCGCGGTGCCAGGCCCCTTGGGAGGGGCCCCTCGTGAGCAGACCTAGGGTTAGGGTTAGTCCCCAGGAGGCCGAGAGGCCCAATCTGCCTGCCTGTGGTGAGCGGAGGGACGGGCCGAGGTGAGGGCATTGGTGAATGTGAGCTTGGGCCCAAGCGTTATGGCGTGGGGGGCCATGGAAGGTCGACAGGGGCTCGGAAGGCCCTGCCCGATCTCCCGCCCTGAATGAGGACGGCATCCCTAGCGGGCCAGGTCATGGCGGGGCGGCAGGGTGAGTTCGGCGCTGGTGCTCGGGGGTCCCCAATCCCCAGCGTGGCAACGCCAGGCACTTGGGAGTGGTCCCTCGGGGACCGACCTAGGGTTATGGTTAGCTCCAGGCGGCTGGCAGGCCCGATCCGCAGGCTGTGCAGCGAGCAGAGGGGTGGGCCGAGGTGGGGGCGCTGGGGAGTGGGAACGTGGGCCCAAGCGTTTTGGTGTGGGGGGTCTTCAAAAGTCGGTGGGGGCTTGGAGGGCCCTGCCCGTTCTCCCGCCCTGAATAACCGGCGGCACCCCTAGAGCCCCGGGTTGCAGTGGGGCGGCCGTATGAGTCCACTGCTGGGGCTCGAGGGTCCCCAATCCCAGGCCTTGCAGCTCCAGGCTCCTTGGGAGGGGCCCATCAGGGGCCGACCTAGGTTTAGGGTTAGCCCCCAGGAAGCTGGCAGGCCCGATCCGCATGCTGTGTAGTGAGCAGAGGGGCAGGCCGAGGTGAGGGCACTGTCAAGTGGGAGCGTGGGCCCAAGCGTTTTGGCGCGGGGGGCCTTCGAAAGTCATCGGGGGTTCGGAGGGCCCTTCCCGTTCTCACGCCCTGAATGACCGGCGGCTCCCTTAGCGGCCCGGGTGGCGGCAGGTTGGCAGGTTGAGTCCGGCGCAGGGGCTCAGGTGTCCTCAATCCCCGGCGTTGTGGCGCTAGGACCCTTGAAAGGGGTCCCTCCGGGGGGACCTGGTTTTAGGGTTAGCCCCAGGAGGCCAGCAGGCCCAATCCACAGGCTGTGCGGCATACGATGGGGCGGGCCTAGGTGAGGCCGCTGGCGAGTGGGAGCATGGCTCCAAGAATTTTTTAAAGTGGGCCTTCGAAGGTCGTCGAAGTCTCAGAGGGCCCTGCCCGTTCTAAAGCCCTGAATAACCGGCAGCGCCCCTAACACCCCGGGTGGCGGTGGGGCCCCAGGTGACTTCGGTGCTGGAGCTTGGGGGTCCCCAATCCCAGGCGTTGCTGCTCCAGGCCCCTTGGGATGGGCCCCTCGAGGACCGACCTAGGGTTACGGTTAGTCCCAGGTGGCCAGCAGGCCCGATCCGCCGGCTGTGTGGGGAGCGGTGGGGCGGGCCAAGTTGAGGGCGCTGGCAAGCGGGAACGTGAGCCCAAGCGTTTTGGCGTGGCAGGCCTTCGAAGGTCGCCGGGGGCTCGGAGGGCTATGCCCATTCTCCCGTCCTGAATGAGGATGGCGCCCCTATTGGGCGGGGTCGCGGCAGGGCGGCAGGGTGAATCCGGTGCTGGTGCTCAGGGGTCCCCAATCCCCGGCATGGTGGTGCCAGGCCCCTTGGGAAGGGCCCCTTGGGTGCCGAAGTAGGGTTTGGGTTAGCCCCAGGAGGCCGGCAGGCATACGGAGGTGCTGGCCGAGGTGAGGATGCTGACGAGCAGGAGCGTGGGCCCAAGAGTTTTCGCACGTGGGCCTTCGAAGTTCGCTGGGGGCTCGGAGGGCACTGCACGTTCTCCCGCCCTGAATGACCAGCGGTACCCCTAGCGGCCAGTGTGGCGGTGGGGTTGCAGGGTGATTCCGGCGCTGGGGTTGGGGGTCCCCAAACCCCGGCGTGTTTTGCGCCAGGCACCTTGGGAGGGGCCTTCGGGGGCCGACCTAGTGTTAGGGTTAGACCAAAGGAGGTCGGCAGGCCCGATCTGCCGGGTGTGCGGCGAGCGGAGTGGTGGGCTGAGGTGAGGGCACTGGCGACAGGGATCGTGGGCCCAAGCGTTTTGGCACTGGGGGCCTTCGAAGGTCGCCAGGAGCTCTGAGGGCCCTGCCCGTTCTACCACCCTGAATGATCGGCGGCGCACCTAGTGGCCCGGGTGGTGGCGGGTCGGCAGGGTGAGTCTGGCGCTGGGGCTCTAGAGTCCCCAATCCCTGGCGTGGCAAAGCCAGGCCCCTTTGGAGGGGCCCTCGGGGACCGACCTAGGGTTAGGGTTAGCCCCGAGGAGGCCGGCAGGCCAGATCCGTCAGCTGTGTGGGGAGTGGAGAGGTGGGCCGAGGTGAGGGCGCTGGGGAGCGGGTGCGTGGGCCCAAGCATTTTGGCGCTAGGGCCTTCGATGGTCGCTTGGGGATCGGAGGGCTCTGATAGTTCTCCCGCCCTGAATGACCATCGGCGCCCCTAGTGGCCCGGGTTGTGGCAGTACGGCAGGGGGAGTCCGGCCTTGTGGTTGAGGGGTCCCCAATCCCTGGGGTTGCTGCGCCAGGCCCCTTGGGAGGGGCCCCTTGGGGGATGACCTAGGGTTAGGGTTAACCCACAGGACGCCTGCAGGCCCTATCCCCCGGCTGTGCAATGTGCGGAGGGGCGGACCGAGGTGAGGGCGCTGGAGAGCGGGAGCATGGGCCCAAGCGTTTTGTCGAAGGGGGCCTTCGAAGGTCATCGATGGCCCGGAGGGCCTTGCCTGTTCTCCCGCCCTGAATGGCTGGAGGTGCCCCTAGCGGCCCGGGTGGTGGCGGGGCATCCGGGTGAGTCCGGCGCTGGGGCTCAGGGTTCCCCAATCCCCGGTGTTGCGGCTCTAGGCTCCTTGCTAGGGGCCCCTAGGGGACCGGCCTACGGTTAGATTTAGCCCCCAGGAGGCCGTCAGCCCGATCCGCCAGCTCTGTGGCGAGCGGAGGGCGGGCGGAGGTGAGGCCGCTGGCGAGCTGGAGCGTGGGCCCAGGCGTTTTGGCGCGGGGGTCCTTCAAAAGTCGCCGGGGGCTTTGAGGGCCCTGTAAGTTCTTCTGCACTGAATGATCGGTGGCTCCCCTAGCGGCCTGGATGGAGGAGGGGCGGTAGGGTGAGTCGGGCGCTGGGGCTTGGGGGTCCCCAATCCTCGGCGTTGGGGAGCCAGGCCCCTTTGGAAGGGCTCTAGGGGGCCGACCAAGCGTTACTGGTAGCCCACAGGAGGCCGGCAGACCCGATCTGCTGGCTGTGTGGCGAACAGAGGGGTGGGTCGAGGTGAGGGCGCTGGTAAGCGGGAGTGTGGGTCGAAGCGTTTTGGCGTGGGGGGCATTCGAATGTCGCCGGGGCTCAGAGCACCCTTCCCGTTAAACCACGCTGAATGCCCGATGGCGCACCTAGCGGTCTGGGTTGCAGAGGGGTAGCAGGGTGAGTCCGGTGCTGGGGCTCGGGGGTGCCCAAACCCCGGCCTTGCGGCACCAGGCCCCTTTGGATGGGCCCCTCGGGGGCCGACCAAGGGTTATTGTTAGCCCCCAGGAGGCCAGCAGGCCCGATCTGCCGGCTGTGAGGCGAGCAGAGGGGTGGACCCAGGTGAGGGCGCTTGAAAGCAAGAACGTTGACCCACGCGCTTTGGTGCGGGGGGCCTTTGAAGGTCATCGGGGGTTCGGAGGGCCCTACCCGTTCTCCTGCCCTGAATGACCAGCGGCGCCCCTAGCGGCCGGGGGGGGGCGGGGTGGCAGGGTGAGTCCGGCACTGGGGCTCAGGGGTCCCCAATCCATGGCGTTGTGGCGCCAGGCCCCTTGGGAGGGGCCCGTCGGGGGCCTACCTAGGGTTAGGATTAGCTCCCAGGAGGCCGGCAGCCCCAATCACCCAGCTGTGCGGCGAGCAGAGGGGTGGGCCCAGGTGAGAGCGCTTGAGAGCCAGAGCGTGGGCCCAAGCGTTTTGGCGCGGAGGGCCTTTGAATGTCTCCGGGGGCTCGGAAGCCCCTGCCGGTTCTCCCGCCCTGAATGACTGCAGCGCCCCTAGCGGCCCGGGTGACGGCGGGAAGGCAGGGTGAGTTCGGCGCAGGGGCTCGGGTGTCCTCAATCCCTGGCTTTGTGGCGCTAGGCCCCTTGAGAGGGGCCCCTCAGGGGGGACCTGGGTTTAGGGTTAGCCCCAGGTGGCCGGCAGGCCCGTTCCGCAGGCTGTGCGGCATACGGTCGGGTGGGCCGAGGTGAGGCCGCTGGCGAGCGGGAGCATGGCTCCACGCATTTTGCGAAGCGGGCCTTCGAAGGTCGTCGAAGTCTCGGAGGGCCCTGCCCGTTCTACCACCATGAATAATCGGTGGCGCCTCTAGCACCCCGGGTGTCGGCGGGGCTGCCGGGTGTGTCCGGTGCTGGAGCTTGGGGGTCCCCAATCCCAGGCGTTGCTGCTCCAGACCCCTTGGGATGGGATCCTCGAGGACCGACCTAGGTTTATGGTTAGCCCCAGGCGGCCGGCAGGCCCGATCCGCTGGCTGTGCGGCGAGAGGAGGGGCGTTCCGAGGTGGGGCCACTGGGGAGCGGGAGCATGGGCCCAAGCGTTTTGGCATGGGGGGCCTTCAAAAGTGGGCGGGGGCTCGGAGGGCCCTGCCCATTCTCCCGCCCTGAATAACTGGCGGCGCCCCTAGTGCCCCTGGTTGTGGTGGGGCGGCCAGGTGAGTCCGGCGCTGGGGATCAGGCGTCCCCAATCCCTGGCGTGGTGGCGCCAGGCCCCTTGGGAGGGGCCCCTCGGGGGCCGATCTAGGCTTATGGTTATCCCCCAGGAGGCCAGCAGGCCCGATCCGCCAGCTGTTCGGCGAGTAGTAGGGCAGGCCAGGGGAGGGCGCTGGCGAGCAGGAGCATGGGCGCAGCGTTTTGGCATGGCCAGCCTTCGAAAGTTGCCAGGGGCTTGGAGGGTTCTGCCCGTTCTCCCGCCCTGAATGACCAGCGGCGCCCCTAGTGGCCCGGGTGGTGGCGGGGTGGCATGGTGAGTCCGGCGCTGGGGCTCGGGCGTCCCCAATCCCTGTCGTGGTGGCGACAGGCCACTTGGGAGGGGCCCCTCGGGAGGGGCCCCTCGTGCGTCGACCTAGGGTTAGGGTTAGCCCCAAGGAGGCTGGCAGGCCGATCTGCCAGCTGTGCGGCGAACGGAGGGGCGGGCCGATGTGAATGCGCTGGAAGCAGGAGCGTGGGCCCAAGCGTTTTGGCGCAGGGGGCCTTCGATGGTCGCCATGAGCTCTGATGGACTTGCCCGTTCCCCCGCCCTTAATGACCGGCGGCACCCTAGCGGCCAGGGTGGCGGCGGGGCAGCAGGGTGAGTCCAGCGCTGGGGCTCGGGGGTCCCCAATCCCCGGCATTGCGGCGCCAGGCCCCTTAGGATGGGGCACTAGGGGGCTTACCTAGGGTTAGTGTTAGCCCCCAGGAGGCTGGGAGGCCCGATCGGCCAGCTTTGCGGTGAGCGGAGGGGCGGGACGAGGTGAGGGCGCTGACAAGTGGGAGCGTACGCGCAAGTGTTTTGATGAGGGGTGTCTTCGAAGTCACCTGGGGCTCGGAGGGCCCTGCCTGTTCTCACGCCCTGAATGAATGGCAGCGCCGCTAGCGGCCCGTGTGGCAACGGGGCGACACAGTGGATCCGGTGCTGTGGCTCGGGGGTCAGCAATCCCAGGCGTTGTGGTGCCAGGCCCCATCGGACGGGCCCCTTGGGGGCCGACCTAGGGTTACGGTTAGTCCCCAGGAGGCCGGCAGGCCGGATCTTCCCACTGTGCGGCGAGTGGAGGGGCGGGCCAAGGTAAGGGCGCTGGCGAGCGGGAGCGTGGGCCGAAGCGTTCTGTCACGGGGGGCCTTCAAAAGTCTCCTGGGGCTCAGAGGGCCCTACCCGTTCTCCTGCCCTGAATGACCGGTGGCTCCCCTAGCGGCCCGGATGGTAGCGGGGTGGCAGGGTGAGTCTGGCGCTGGGGCTCGGGAGTCCCCAATCCCTGTTGTTGCGGCGCCAGGCCCCTTGGGAGGGGCCACTAGGGGGCCGACCTAAGGTTAAGGTTAGCCCCCAGAAGCCCCACAGGACCAATCCGCCAGCTGTGCGGCGAGCGGAGGGACGGGCCAAGGTAAGGGCGCTGGTGAGCGGGAGCATGGCCCAAGCGTTTTGGTGCGGGGAGCCATCGAAGGTCACTGGTGGCCTGGAGGGCCCTGCCCGTTCTCCCTCCCTGAATGACCGGCGGCACCCCTAGCGGCCCAGGTGGCGGTAGGGCGGGAGGGTGAGTCCGGCCTTGGGGCTCGGGGGTCCCCAATCCCCGGCATTGCGGCAATAGGAACCTGGGATGGGCCCCTCCGGGGCCCACCAACGATTAGGGTAAAACTCAGGAGGCCGGCAGTCCCGATCCACCAGATGTGCAGTGAGCTGAAGGGCGGATCGAAGTGAGGGTGCAGGCGAGCAGGAGCATGGGCCCAAGCATTTTGGCGCGGGGGGCCTTCGAAGGTCGTCAGTGGCTCAGAGGAATCTACCAGTTCTCCCTCCCTGAATGATCGACGGCGCTCCTAGCGGCCCGGGTTGTGGCAGGGCAGCAGGATGAGTCCGGCGCTGGGGCTCGGGAGACCCCAATCCCTGTTGTTGTGGGGCCAGGCCCTTTGGGAGGGTCCACTAGGGGGCCGACCTAAGGTTAGGGTTAGCCCCCAGAAGGCCCACAGGCCCGATCCACCAGCTGTGCAGTGAGTGGAGGGGCGGGCCGAGGTAAGGGCGCTGGGGAGCAGGAGCGTGGGCCCAAGAGATTTGGTGTGGGGGGCCTTCGAAATTTGCCAGTGGCTCAGAGGGCCCTGCCCGTTCTCCCTGCCTGAATGAACGGCGGTGCCCCTAGCGGCCCACGTGGCGGTAGGGCGGGAGGGTGAGTCCGTCCTTGGGGCTCGGGGGTCCCCAATCCCTGGCATTGTGGCAATAGGAACCTATGATGGGCCCCTCTGGGGCCCAACAACAATTAGGGTAACACCCAGGAGGCTGGCAATCCCGATCCACCAGCTGTGCAGCGAGCTGAGGGGCAGACCAAAGTGAGGGCGCAGGCGAGCAGGAGCATGGGCCCAAGCGTTTTGGCACGGGAGGCCTTCGAAAGTCACCAGGGCTCGGAAGGCACTGCCTGTTTTTCCGCTCTGAATGACCGGCGGTGCCCCTAGCTGCCCAGGGGGCGGCGTGGCAGCAGTGTGAGTCCAGCGCTGGGCCTCTGGGGTCCTCAATCCCCGTCATTGCGGAGACAGTCCCCTTGGGATGGGCCCCTCGGGGGCAGACCTAGGGTTAGGGTTAGCCACCAGGAGGCCGGATGGCCCGATCCGCCGTCTGTGCGGTGAGCGGAGGGGCGGGCTGAGGTAAGGGTGCTGGCGAGCGGGAGTGTGGGCCCAAGCATTCTGGCGCGGGGGGCCTTTGAAGGTGGCCGGGGGCTCGGAGGGCCCTGCCCGTTCTGCACTGAATGACCAGCGGCACCCCTAGCGGCCTGGGTGGTGGTCGGGCAGCAAGTTGAGTCCAGCACTGGGGCTCGGGGGTCCCCAATCCCCGGCATTGCAGCGATAGGCCACTGGGATGGGCCCCTCAGGAGCTGACCTTTGGTTAGGGTTAGCCCACAGGAGGCCGGCAGGTCCGATCCGCCAGCTGTGCATTGAGCGGAGGGGTAGGCTGAGGTGAGGGCGCTGGCGAGTGGGAGCGTGGGCCCAAGCATTTTGGCGTGGGGGGCCTTCGATGGTTGCCGGGGGCTCGAAGGGCCCTGCCCATTCTGCCGTCGTGAATGACCAGCGGTGCCCCTACCAGCCCGGGTGGCATTGGGGCAGTAGGGTGAGTCCGGCGCTGGGGCTCGGGGGTCCCCAATCCCCGGCGTTGCGGTGCCAGGCCCCTTCGGAGGGGCCCCTCAGGGGCCAACCTAGGGTTATGGGGAGCCCCCAGAGGAGAGCAGGCCTCATCCGCCAGCTCTGCGGCAAGAGGGGGGCAGGCCGAGGTGGGGGCGCTGAGGAGCGGGAGCATGGGCTCAAACATTTTGGATGGGGGGGCCTTCAAAGGTCGCCAGAGGCTCGGTAGACCCTGCCCATTCTCCCGCCCTGAATGACCGGCAGCACCCGTAGCGGTCCGGTTACATCAGGGTGACAGGATGAGTCCAGCGCTGGGGCTCAGGGGTCCCCAATCCCCTGCATTGCAGAGCCAGGCCCCTTGGGATATACCCCTTGGGGGCCGACGTATGGTTAGGGTTAGCCCCTAGGAGGCCAGCAGGCCTGATCCGCCGGCTGTTTGGAGAGCGGAGGGGCGGGCCGAGGTGAGGGCGCTGGCGAGCGGCAGCATTGGTCCAAGCGTTTTGGCGTGGGGGGCCTTCGAAAGTCTCCGGGGACTCGGAGGGCCCTGCCCGTTCTCCCACCCTGAATGACCGGTGGCGCCACTAGTGGTCCGGGTAGCAGCAGGGCGGCTCGGTGAGTCCGGCGCTGGGGCTCGGGGGTCAGCAATCCCAGGCTTTGTGGCGCCAGGCCCCATCAGACGGGTCCCTCGAGGGCCGACCTAGGGTTAGGGTTAGCCCACAGGAAGCCGGCAGGCCTCATCAGCTGGTTGTGCGGCTAGCGCAGGATCTGGCCGAGGTGAGGGCGCTGGTGAGCGGGAAGGTGGGCCCAAGCGTTTTAGCGCGGGAGTTCTTCGAAGGTCGCCAGGGGCTCAGAGGGCCCTGCCCCTTCTGCCTCTTTGAATGACCGGCGGCGCCCCTACTGGAGGGCCCTGCCCGTTCTCCTGCACTGAATGTCCTGCCGCGCCCCTAGCAGCCCGTGTGCTGGCGGGGCAGCAGGGTGAGTCCAGCGCTGGAGCTCGGGGGTCCCCAATCCCTGGCGTTGCGGCGCCAGGCCCCTTGGGAAGGCCCCCTTGGGTGTCGACCTAGGGTTAGGGTTACCCCCAGGAGGCCGGTAGGTCAGATCTGCCAGCTGTGCGGCGAGCAGAGGGGCAGGCTGAGATGAGGGCGCTGGCGAGCGGGAATGTGGGCCCAAGCATTTTGGCGCAAGGGGCCTTTGAAGTTCGCCAGGGGCTCGGAGGGCCCTGCCCATTCTCCTGCCCTGAATGACCAACGGCACCCCTCGCGGCCCGTTTGGCAGCGGGGCAGCAGGGAGAGTCTGGCGCTGGGGCTCGGGGGTCCCCAATCCCCGCCTTTTAGGCGCCTGGGCCCTTCGGAGTTTCCCCTTGGGGACAGACCTAGGTTTAGGTTTAGCCCCCGGGAGCCCGGCAGGCCCGATTCGCCAGCTGTGCGGCAAGCGGAGGGGCAGGCCGAGATGAGGGCACTGGCGAGCTGGAACATAAGCCCAAGCGTTTTGGCGCGAGTGGACTTCAAAGGTCGCCGGGGGCTAAGAGGGCCCTGCCCGTTCTCCCTCCCTGAATGCCCGGCGGCGCCCCTACTGGCCCAGTTGGCAGCGGGGCAGCAGAGTGAGTCCGGCGCTGGGACTCGGGGGTCCATAATCCCCGGGGTTGTGGCGCCAGGTGCCATGGGAGGGGTCCCTCCTGGGCCGATCTAGGGTTAGGGTTAGCCCCCAGGAGGTCGGCAGACCCGATAGGCCAGCTTTGTGGCGAGCGGAGGGGCGGGCCGAGGCGAGGGTGCTGAGAAGCAGGAGTGTGGGCGCAAGCGTTTTGATGTGGGGTACCTTCAAAGGTCGCCCGTGGCTCAGAGGGCCCTGCCTGTTCTCACGCCCTGAATGACCGGCGGTGCAGCTAGCAGCCCGGGTGGTGGCGGGGCGGCATGGTGAGTCTGGCGTTGGGGCTCAGGTGTCAGCAATCCCAGGTGTTGTGGCACCAGGCCCCATTAAGGGCCCCTCGGGGGCCGACCTAGGGTTGGGGTTAGCCCCCAGGAGGCCGGCAGGCCGGATCCACCAGCTGTGCGGCGAGTGGAGGGGCAGGCTGAGGTAAGGGCGCTGGCAAGCAGGAGTGTGGGCCGAAGCGTTTTATCGCGGGGGGCCTTCAAATGTCTCTGGGTCTCAGAGGGCCCTACCCGTTCTCCCGCACTGAATGACGGGCGGCTCCCCTAGCGGCCCGGGTGGTGGCGGGGCGGCACAGTGAGTCCAGCACTGGGGCTCAGGAGTCCCCAATCCCAGGCATTGCGGATGCCAGGCCCCTTGGGATGGGCTCTTGGGGGGCCTACCTAGGGTTAGGGTTAACCCCCAGGAGGCTGGGAGGCCCGATCCGCCAGCTGTGTGGCGAGTGGAGAGGCGGGCCGAGGTGAGGGCGCTGGTGAGCGGGAGCGTGGGCCCAAGCGTTTTGGTGCGGTGGGCCTTCGAAGGACGATAGGGGCTCGGAGGGCCCTGCCCGTTCTCCTGCACTGAATGTCCTGCCGCACCCCTAGCGGCCCTTGTGGTGGCGGGACGGCAAGGTGAGTCCGGCGCTGGTGCTCAGGGGTCCCCAATCCCCAGCGGTGCGACTCCAGGCCCCTTGGGAGCCGACCTAGGTTTAGGGTTAGCCCCAGGAGGCTGGCAGGCCCATTACGCAGGCTGTGCGGCAAGCGGAGGGGCGGGCAAGGTGAGGGCGCTGGCAAGAGGGAACATGGGCCCTAGCGTTTTAGCGTGGTAGGCCTTCGAAGGTCGCCGGGGGCTCAGACGGCCCTGCCCGTTCTCCTGCCCTGAATGACCGACGGCACCCCTCGCAGCCTGCTTGGCAGCGGGGCGGCAGGGAGAGTCTGGTGCTGGGGCTCGGGGCTCCCATCACCGGCATTGCAGCACCAGGCCCTTTGGGATGGGCCCCTAGGGGGCCTACCTAGGGTTAGGGTTAGCCCCCAGTAGGCTAGGGTGCCCGATCCGCCGGCTGTGTGGCGAGAGGAGGGGCAGGCCGAGGTAAGGGTGATGGCGAGCAGGAGCGTGGGACCTAGTGCTTTGGTGCGGGGGGCCTTCGAAGGTCGCTGGGGGCTTGGAGGGCCCTGCCCGTTCTCCCGCCCTGAATGACCGGCGGTGCCCCTAGTGGTTCGGGTGGCAGCGGGGGGCATGGTGAGTCTGGCGCTGGTGCTCGGGAGTCCCCTTTCCCCGTTGTTGTGGCGCCAGTCCCCTTGGGAAGTGCCACTAGGAGGCCGACTTAGGGTTAGTGTTAGCCCCCAGAAGGCCCACAGGCCCGATCCGCCCACTGTGTGGGGAGCAGAGGGGAGGGCCGAGGTAAGGGTGCTGGCGAGCGGGAGCGTGGGCCCAAGCGTTTTGGTGTGGGGGGCCTTCGAATGTTGCAGGTGGCTCGAAGGTCCCTGTCCGTTCTCCCTCCCTGAATGACCAAGGGCGCCCATAGCGGCCCAGGTGGCGGTAGGGTGGGAGGGTGAGTCCGGCGCTGGGGCTCGGGAGTCCCCAATCCCCGGTGTTGTGGCAATAGGAACCTGGGATGGGCCCCTCAGGTGCCCACCAACGGTTAGGGTAACACCCAGGAGGCCGGCAGTCCCGATCCACCGGCCCTGCAGCGAGCGGAGGGGTGGACCGAGGTGAGGGCCCAGGCGAGCGGGAGCACGGGCCAAAGCGTTTTGGCGCGGGGGGCCTTCGAAGGTCACCAGGGACTCAGAGGGATCTGCCCGTTCTCCCACCCTGAATGACCAACAGTGCTCCTAGCGACCCGGGTGGCGGCGGGGCGAGACTGTGAGTCCGGGCTGGGCCTCCGGGGTCCCCAATCCCAGGCATTGCGGTGCCAGACCCCTTCAGAGGGGCCCCTCAGGGAAAAACATAGGGTTATGGGTAGCCCCCAGGATGAGGTCAGGCCTCATCCGCTGGCTCTGTGGCGAGCGGAGGGGCAGGCCGAGGTGAGGGCGCTGAGGAGCGGGAGCGTGGGCTCAAGCGTTTGCATGGGGGGGCCTTTGAAGGTCGCCACGGGCTCGGAAGGCCCTGCCCATTCTCCCGCGCTGAATGACCAGCGGCACCTCTAGCGGCCCAGGTGGCGGTGGGGTGGCAGGGCAACTCCGGCGCTGGGGCTCGGGGTCCCTAATACCCGGCGTTGTGGCGCCAGGCCCCTTGGGATGGGCCTCTCGGGGGCCGACCTCCGGTTAGGGTTAGCCCCCAGGAGGCTGGCAGGCTCATTCCGCCCATGTGCAGGTGGGGTAGGTGAGGTAGCTGGAGAGCGGGAGCGTGGGCCAGAGCATTTTGGCTTTGGCTTGGGGTGCCTTCGAAGGTCGCAGGTTGCTCGGAGGGTCCTGCCCGTTCTGTCGCCCTGAAGGACTGGTGACGCCCTTAGCGCCCCATGTGGAGGCGGAACGGCAGGGAGCGTCTGGTGCTGGGACTTGGGGGTCCCGAATCCCTGGCATGTGGCGCCAGGCCATGTGGGGGGGGCCCCTCGGGGGCAACCTAGGGATAGGGTTAGCCCCCAGGAAGCCAGCAGGCCTGATCCACCAGCTCTGCAGCGAGCGGAGGGATGGGCCGAGGTTAGGGCACTGGCGAGCAGGAGCGTGGGAGCCAGAGTTTTTGCGGGGGGCCTTCGAGGTCGCAGGGGGATTGGAGGGCCCTGTCCGTTCTCCCTTCCTGAATGACTGGCAACACCCCTAGCACCCTGGGTGCTTGCGGGGTGGCAGAGTGAGTCCAGCACTGGGGTTCGGGGGTCCCAAATCCCCGGCATTGTGGTGCCAGGCTCCTTGGGAGGGGCCCCTCGGGGGCCGACCTAGGGTAAGTGTTAGCCCCCAGGAGTCCGGCAGGCCCATTCCGCTAGCTCTGCGGCAGGCGGAGGGGCAAACCGAGGTGAGGGCGCTGGTGAGAGGGAATGTGGGCCCAAACGTTTTGGCGCGGGGGGCCTTCGAAGGTCGCCGGGGGCTTGGAGGGCCCTGCCAGTTCTCTCGCCCTGAAAGACTGGCGGCGCCCCAGCAGCCCGGGTTGCTGCGGGGCGGCAGGGTGACTCCGGTGCTGGGCTCAGGGGTCCCCAATCCCCGGCGTTGTGGCGCCAGGCCCCTTGGGAGGGGCCCCTCGTGGGCCGACCTAGGGTTAGTGTTAGTCCCCAGGAGGCCGGCAAGCCCAGCGCTAAGTGGTTCTGGCAATGTAAAAAAATGCCATACACTTATCTGTAAGAAATAACAGTGTACAGGAACCCTCTTAGCCCTAACTTCATCCTTTGTGAATATGGAAGCCAGCCCCAAGGTGGTCGTGGAAGTCTGACGAAAGCGCTAAGCACTTATCTCTGAATCACCACACTATACAGGGAAAGACCAATGTACATCATCTTTCAGGAGTAGGAAGCATTAATGAAAAGGTTCTGGAATTTCGAGGACTCTGACCCATCCTTATTGGTAATAAACCACCGTGTACAGGAAAACACCTTCAACTCTCATCAGCCTCCTCAATCCTGATTCCGATTCAACTTTGGGTGTGTAGGACTAGGGAAATGTCCACATCTTATTGCTAAGAAAAATGATGTCAGGGTAATGCCCTTCAAGTCACCTCAGCCTTCCTGAAGACGGAAGCAGGAATCAAGGTGGTTATGTTACCATGAGGTAAGGAAGATGAGCATATAAGTGAGAAACAACAGTGGGCAGGACCTCTCTTCCAACGAACAGTATCTTTGCTTAATGTTGAATCCCTATGGTAAGTGGTTGTGGGCATTTGTGAGGTCAAAATCTTGAGTGTTTTGTAAAATCTCTTGGTCATTCACAGATGAGACTAAGGTAGTTGGGGACCCCTAGGCAGTGATTTGTCCACTGTCAAAAATATGAAAAGATAAAAGAGACAGATGAGGTCTCCTCAGGCATTGTCCTTTATCCTCATCCTCCGTGAGGATGGCCATCTCTGGACAGCTCAGTGGCAGGGTCTCATTCACAGTGGGGGCATCTGTTCCTCACAGACATCAGGCAGGGAAATGGATTTGGTTCTCTGTGCCAGCCCAGCCACAGCTGAGTGTCACAGCACCCTCTCGTGGGCTCATAAGAGTTTCACTGTCACCAGGCAGGTCATTGTATTTGATAAACCACTGTGAGAGATTGCAATTGCCTTCATCTGCAACCTCCTAGAGGCAAATGCAGATCTCTGGTACCATGTGAAGTCATGTGAAGGCATCGTGAGAAAGTGTCCTTTTGCTTAAGAAAAACATGGCTGGGGCTCCTGGCTGGCTCAGCCAGTTAAGCATGTGCCTTTGGCTCAGGTTATGATCCCAGGCTTCTGGGATCGAGACCGGGCTCCCTGCTTAGCAGGAAAGGAGGTAGGGAAATCGCTTAGAACCCACAGAGAATGTGAATAAAGGGGAGTGAAATGGAACTTGGTCTGTGATTTGCTTTAGGGATTGGAAGTTAGTTTTTTCTCAATTGTGATTGTTCTTGAAACAGAAAAGCTGTATTGTTTTTTTTTACCTTTAATTTTTTTTCTAATAATAATTTTTATTATGATATGTTAGTCACTATACAGTATTTCCTTAGTTTTTGATGTAGTGTTCCGTGATTCATTATTTGCATATAACACCCAGTGCTCCATGCAATATGTACCTTCCTTAATACCCATCACTGGCCCATCCCAATCCCCCACCCCTCTCCCCTCTGAAGCCCTCAGTTTGTTTCCCAGAGTCCATAGTCTCTCGTGGTTCTTTCCCCCTTCTGTTTAGGGTCCACTGTTTAAAGGGACAGACAGTGGAAGTTCACCAAATATAAGATCGAAATTTCATTGTTCATTATACATGCCACCAAGTAGTTCCCAGACATTTCATTCTACTGTAGTAATTCATTATACCTGTGCAAGTGCACGTGGAAGACAATTGATGCATGTATAGTGGTAATAAAACATGCCCCTCAGTAGTAGAATAATAGAGGATGCACATGTGTAAAATTATTCGACTACAGCTTCCATGCTTTCCCTTTGGTTCCTTATTATCTATGAAATTGGACAATTTTTGTTCTCTAGGCTTAAAACTCATTGTCAGTATTCAGAGTTTTTCAATGCTGATCTTCTCCTGTATAAGTTACCAAAAACCTAAAATATGTATGAACTTTAAAAAACGCTATATTGAAAATGACAGCAGGGAAGTCCATTTTGTGAATATTGTGTCAATGGATCTCTATTTTGACATCAGTGTTCATTAGAAATGATGACATTTCATGTGAGTATAAATATCAATGTGAAAAAGAAAAGGTAGGACGAACCTTGAATGTTTAAGTAATTGGTGAAATGACAGGTGTGTGTGTGTGTGTGTGTGTGTGTGTGTGTGTGTGTGTGTGTGTTTAATTGATTTTCAGTGAATGGTTCAGCTTCTTGTAGGGCCTCCGAGAGAGCCCAGGTGAACCTTTCAATGAGTTGGTATCTGTTTTCAGAACATGGGAATCTCTTAGTCCAATAGTCAATCAGGCAAGCTTTGAGGTCTTGAAGAGTTTCAGTCCTCAGCGATGGTGTTGCAGACCCTTGTGAGCAAACCCTAGGGTATGCTTAGAGCCCTCATTAGCTGGTACCAACGTGTGACGATTTCAGACAGCATTTCCCAAAGAAGTACCTCTTGAGTCTCTGTCCTTGTCAGTTCCCTACACTTCCTTACACTAGTTATGTGATCAGTGTGTTTCAGGATAATCCCCACATGTGATTTTTGCTATTTCCTACTAGTCCTATCTGTTTCTCATCTTCTTCTTTTATGGTAGGGGTTGGGAAGCAACCTGTGTGGTGTAGGAAGGGGTGTGGTAGTTGTCTGCCTTCAGAGGACCGAATGATGCCTAGAAATTGTACTGTAGTTTGAGGTCAATTGTCCATCCGCTGAGTGTCAGGAATTCCATCACTCTACTTTGATGCTAGTCTGTTCTTCAAGCTGTCCTCAGAAATAAGGATGTCATCCATCTAGGGAATACTGGTTTGTGTGTATGTTTTCATTTTAGGAAAAGCCTTGCTGTTCCTGAAAATAATACTGTAGAGCACCCTTTCCTGTTCTTATTGGCCATGAGTCAATCTTTTGTGAAGTATTCATTTATAAATAGACTTTCTATGGTTGATGAGCAGGAATTCTTTATTGACAAGTCTTTGTCAGGGTGTGTATTGCAAATCTTTACTTCCCAGCCTGCGGTTCACTTTTTCATTTTCTTATGGTCATAAGATAAGGAGAAATGTCACATTTTTATGAAGTCCCACTGAATTCTTTTAAATGGTTAGTGCACCCTATGTCCTACCCCAAGATTGACAGGTTCTACGTTTTCTTTCAGAAATTGTCCAATGGGAAGCACAATCCATCTCAAATTTATAAATTGCATTTTTAATTCTAATAGGGTATTTATAGACTGTTTTGGATTTTCTATGTACACAATCGTATTATCTGTGAATAGTCACAATTATCCCCTCAATTCTTATACTTTTTGTTTCTCTTGCCTTCTAACACTGGTAGTATTCTCTGATGCAACGTTGAATAGAGCAGCATTGTTTGAAGATTTTAATATACCTTTCTCAATATCTGAAAGAAAAAGCAGACAAAACATTGGTAACAAATGTGACCTAATTGACATATAGGGAACATTCCATAATAAGTGCAGAATACATTATTTTCAAGTGGTCATAGATTCTTTACCCAAATAGATGATAGGTGGGGCCACGAATCAAGTCTACAAATGTTAAACCCTGAAATTAACTAGATTCTATTCTTAGACCACAGGGGAATTGAGCCACAGTCATAGCGAAAAGAAAACCAGGAAGTCCTTCAATGTTTAAAAATTAAATGGAACTTTGCTACATATCCTAAAGGTCAGAGAAGGAATCTCAATGGAAATACTGAACCTTTTCTACATGAGGGCTCACACACAATGGCACTTTCTTTGTGAAGAGCATTATAATAACCTAGACAGGAGTTGAGCCTTAAGTCAGAGTTCTGCCTGCCCCAGCCACACCTGGCAGCCTTGGCCTGTGGTCCCCCTCAGCTGTCCTATCTGGTGGCCCTGAGCTAAGGGGGTCAACATGGCCATATGGAAATGGGAAGCTCCCCACTCATAGTGATGGCAGTGCCCCCTCCCCAGCTGCCCTTTCTGGTTGCTCTGAGCTAAGGGGGTCAACATGGCCATATGGAAATTAGAAGCTCCCCACTCTTAGTGATGACGTCGCTATCGTATCATCCTCACCAGTCCAACAACATGATTTCTGAGTGAACTATGACACAAGAGCGACTTCTTGGCCTTCCTTCAGGTTTGAAAAACATCTGGTGAGTCATCGATTAGGAATATGGATTCAACATGTGTTCTTTCTTCTGGAAAAGAAATAGACCCAATAGCAATTATGGCTTCCTGAGCACCTGTTCCTGAGAGACATCATACTGGCTCTTTGTAGCATTCTGCCTCTTAAACTTCTCAACTAGGGTGTAGATATTTTTAGGCACATGTTCAGGTGGTTAGACAGGGACTCAGATGATATGAGTCACAGAGGATTTTAGTGTCAGAAACCTAAGTGGGATCCCCAAATTGACTCCAAATCCCTTGTTGTTCCATACAGGGTACTATTTCCCTCTTATCTCTGGTCTTCTCGATCTGGAAACCTATCAAGTATCAGGATTTTCTTGTCATGTGGACAACTGGAATGAATTCAGTGGGCCTTTTCACCTCTGACAATGGTGATCATTAAGATCATTATCTCAGTGGAGGACCTCTGGGTAAGATACTCAAAGATCCTTAGGAATACAGACAGTATAATATTTTCCTGGTATTAAAGTTACTGAAACCAACTATCTTTTTTAGTCGATTCAGGCTCTGGTATGTTCAGAGGGTGCTGTAAAACAGGTCTGAAATAGTATTTAAAAACACTCAGCTCAGCCTCTTCTACAACGTGAGCCAATGCTTATAAACATGGCTAAAATATTCCCTTACCTACGATGACTTCCCAGCCATCGTAGTGTTTATATGTTATGACTGTGACTTACATTAGTCAACATTTGCAGAGAAAGAACTTAGTGCATCCAGGGAGCACTTCATGTTGAAATTAGTTTGTGACAATGAGCTACTGTGTTTTATTCTGCAGTCCAAGGGAATGGTGCCAGACATCTCTAAGGTGTCTAGCAGTTCTACAATTCTGATTTTAAGTGGTCTGTGTGCTTCAGAGATTTGGGCAGGAGAAGGGCAGGAGTTCAGAGACTGTGAACACTTCTGTCACCTGTGCTGACCATGGAGCAGGCCGCCTTCTGTGGACATCATTTTGATTTCTTGGTACTCTTGTGAAAGGTGCTTTTGTCTCACATTCCTCCATTTAGGAGTAATTATAATGATAAAAGTAATTTTTATTTTATATCATCTTTGGGCCCTGATCCTGGGCTCCCAGGGAAGCTATCCTTTAACATTGTACCTGGCTCAAAATGACTGGGCAAAACCTCAGTGCATGGGCCCTATTTCTGCCCCAAGCACATGTTGTACATCTGCTTCGAGAAGAAAACAATAACCAAAAATGCCAACATAAAGATAAGAAAAAATAAAGACCCTCTTTGGCTCCCATAAGATTAAAGTCATACTGACATATACATACTGAAAATGCATGAAAACATTGCATTTCCTAAAGCCCAAGTCTTGGAGGGTCTGAGAGTCACTGACCTTGCCCAGAACCAGGCACACCCCAGCACGGAGGGCTGGTGCAGAAAGGGAAGGGGCAGGTCTTTGAGGGTGGTCTGCAGCTAGAGGGGTCCCTGGAAGGGGCCAGGTGTGTGTGGGGGCCCCAGCCCACGAGCCCAACCATGCCTGTGCCTGGTGTTGAGTAGAGGAGGCTCCTCTTGGGCCCCCTGTACTTTCAGGGTTCCAGGGGCTTGAGGGCAGGTTGCCCAGCATTCAAGGAGCTCAGGCACCACCCTCCCAGACCATTCACCACTTGGGGGTGTAGCTCCATCACTGTGGGCGGTCCCAGATTTGCAGTGGGTTGCAGTCCTGGGGCAGAAGAAGGGGCACTGAGCGAGAGAGAGTTGCCCTGTGGAGATCCCTGCTGGTGAGTGAGCAGCTTGCACTGGGGTGATGGTCCGGGGGTAGGGTGCGCCCCAGGTGGGAGGCAGGGTTCTGGAAGGGCACGAGGAGAGGGTTCATTGTGGGGACTCAGATGAGTTTTCTTTTTCCCTGTAAAGTCTGTTCTGTCCCATGTCCTCAACTGGCCTTATTCTCCATACCCGTGAACTCCAGGGTGCCCGCTCCCCTGAGCTTTGGTGGGATTGGTTGCAGAATTTCAGGGTTTCCCCTGTTCCCCTGGAAGAGTGCGGGAAAGGACCTCACATAATCCCCACCTTCAGTTCTCTGACACAGCGCAGGTGATGCCTCTTGAGCAGTACCCAGAGTTCAGCAGGGTGTGCCCTGGTCCCCCAGGCACAGGTGTGGCAGTAGCAAGCCCCAGAGCCATCCCCCAACTTCAGCATTATGCCCCCTGTGCCCCCGGGTTAGTGGTAATTGGCTATTAGAATCATGCAGGAAAATCCTCCAGGTGGGGGCCTGGAGGCGTGCGTAAACCAGACCCCACTCTAGTTGCATTGGGAATAGACGAATTGACGGTTTCTTTAGAAGAGTAAGTCTGCTTTCCAGACAAGGTAAGGTCATTGGTCTGTTGAGAATGAAGATAATTACTGCTAAACAACAAGTATGTGTTGCCCCTTGCCCAGAAACCGAAGCAGGTGTGCAGGCTATAGGTCAGAGGTGCCTTCTTCTCCCCAGCTGACAGCACTTCTCTGCTCTGGCTCCAAGACACCCGAGGTTTTGAACGTTAGCATCGGAGTCAGCGAGGCAGCTTGTCACAGGACGCCAGTGTTCAGAGAAAGCACAGGTATGTTTGGCAAAATGTCCTATCTATGTCAGGGCTGGAGGTAAAACCTCTCATTATCCCAAAACCTCCTGGGCTTTTCTCTTTTCTCTAGTTGAGCCACAAAGTAAAATTGAAGTAGCTGTCAGGATTCTGGGTTTGGTGCAAGAATTACTTAGTTTCCCTGCAGGTAGAACTTTGCAGGGGATCACAATTTCTCTGTCCATTTATTGCTTACCGATGTATTTTGACCATCTGTTTCCTAGGAACCCTCTTTTATTAGAAAGGGAAGGTGAGATTCACTCTGTGCCTGTTTGTAACATCTAATTTGTTCCTTCATCTAACACTGTTTATTCAATTGTGCCTTAGATATGGTTGAGTGGCCAGCACCTAGAGTTAGGTGGCTTTTTTTCATCTGATACAGACTTGGATGATGTCATTTGACAAAGGTGATGTTTCATCATTGATTAGTTTATTCATCAGAAGAGTTAAAATTAGGGTGGAGGGAAAATTGAAAATTATCCAAAGCGGCCTGTTCCTGTTAAAAGTTGAGCTTGACTTTCTAGTTTTACTAAATGTATTATCTCGATATTTTGAGGTGCCATATTCTTTCTGTAGTTTCTTTGGTGGTGGAGTCAGAAGGAGAGTCTGGGAATTCTTTTGGATAGTGGCATGCTGGTGGCTTCAAGGGGCTTGGCGTCAGGAGCCTTAGGGTGAAGTCTGCAACTGCTTGCCTGACCCTGGGTGCATCTCCCAGAGGTTTTGTTTCCTCTTATGAAATTGCCTGCAGATAATGTTCTGATTAAAGGGGAACCCTCCCATCCTGTTGGTGGCAATGCAAAGTGGTGCAGCCAGTCTAGGAAACAGTGTGGGGATTCCTTAAAAAGTTAAACATTGAACAACCCCATGATCCAGCAATTGCTCTCCTAGGTATTTACCCAAAGGACTAAAAAATGCGGATTCAAAGGGGGTCCATGCACCATGATGTTTATAGCAGCAATGTCCACAGTAGCCAAACTATGGAGAGAATCTCAAAGTCCATGCACTGATGAATGGATAAAGCAGATGTGCGATACCTATATATAATGGAATATGACCCAGCTTCAAAAAGAATGAAATCTTACCATTTCCAAGGATGTGGATGGACCTAGAGTGTATTAAGCTAAGCAAAATCAGTGAGGAAAGACAAATATCCTATCCTCTCACGCTTGTGGAATTTCAGAAAGAAAACAGATGAACAGAGTTGAGGGGTGATGAGAAAGGCAAACAAGTAAATAGACTCAACTGAGGAGAAAAAACTGAGTGTTGCTGCAGGACAGGGGCGTGGGGGGAAGAGTTAAACGGGTGAGGGGTATTAAGGAGGGTACTTGTGATGAGCACCGGGTACTGTATGCAGGTGAGGAATCACTAAATCCTACCCCTGAAGTGAATATTCCATGGCATGTGAACTAACTGGAATTTAAGTAAAAGAAGAAAGGAAAAAGTGTTCTGCTTCATGAAGAGTGAGGTAAAATTGTAGTGATTTGGGCTCTACTATTCTATAGATGAGAGTTGTAAAACACCCTGTTGTAAGATACACTAGTTTCTTATCACATAAAGAGTCCTCAGAAAACTGCAATGAAAGATTCAGGTCTCAGAGCATGTTCATGTTCCACTGATATGTTACAGTTTGCACAGGTAGGAAAGAAGGTGGAGAGAGAGGCAACAGAAGGGGAAAGTAGGTATGAACCTTTCATTAGTTAGCGTTATAGCTTTCTCATGAAAGCCTTGCGCCAGTGTGATTTTGAAAGAAGAGGGGGAATCCGGGAGCTTTGCAGGAGACGGGGGAGTTCCAGGTCTGGGTAAACTGACAGGGGTCCCACAGGAGAGCTGAATGCATTCTGCAGCAGGGTGTGGACAGGGTGGGCTCCAAGGGTGGCTGTGGGTCTCCTGGGTGAGAGTTGTGACAGGTGAGGGCTGTGTGCAAGTTCCTGGCTGAGGACAAGTGAGGCACAGGCGGAGAGCTGGCAGAGAACCTTCTTCTGGGCTATCAGCCTCACCCAACACACAGAGCCTCATCTTCTGTCCCTGTCACGCCAATTCAGATTTCTCAGAAGGTGAGTGAGAACACATCAAGAGCATTCAAAACAGAAGGGAAAGCATGTGCAATGGCTCCGGGGCAGGAGAATTCCAGGTATGTCCAGGAACAGCAAGAAGGCCCTGTGGCCACAGGAGACAGCTTAGGACATGACCTCAGAGAGGTGAAAGAAAGGCATTCCAGGGCTATAACCCCATGAGACCCTGTTTCACTGGGCCATCCTGGCTACAGTGTTGAGAACAGATGACAGAGGGTTGAAGACGGTAAGGCACGTCAATGACGAAGCTTTTCCAGGAACTCAGGCACTGTGGACCAGACAGGTGGCCTTGGATGGAGTGGTTAGACCTATTCTGGGTCCATTTTGAAGATGGAGCACACAGGATTTGCTGATGGGTTAGCTATTAGGAGCAGGAGAATGGAGGAGTTGGGGTAACTCCCAGCTGTTGTGGGTTGTCCTGATCGAGGTGAAGGAGAGGGTTTCTCGTGGGGTAGGAGGTAGTCCGTGTTCCGCATGCTGAGGAAGGTGCCTTTCCCGGTGGATATGCTGAGATTTGTGTCTGGGAGAAACTTTCACATCTCCTCCCTCAGAAATGCTCATGTACAAGTATCCCCCACTTTTTGAACGTTCACAGTAAGACACTGGGCTTTCTTAAAAGAATTATATTATTACACATCTTCAGTAAGAGGAAGAGACCTGAAGAGGATTTCCCTCTTATGAAAAAAGGTGAACAGTGAGAATCGCGTTCAGCATCTGTTTTGGGAAGAAGCACAACAGAGGCAGCGTGCACCCCAACCAGCTCCTTCCTCTGGGAACTGCTCTCCGCATCCAGCCAAGAGCACTTTGAATGGTGTCTGTGAGCCTCTGCTGTGCTTTATCTTCATTTATGCTGGGCCTCCCTTAGAAACTTGTGTGCTGAGGCCTAAGAAAAGCCAAAGAGAAGGAATTTTGGAGTCTGAGGACACTGTCTAATTATTCCGTGTAAATTAATGGCCATTCCTTCTTGACACAATTTCTGCTGTGCAAGGTTTCTCAGAAGCCCTGTACTTTCAAAGGGCAGGGAAAACTATACCCCATGCTGCAGCGTTAGTTTTAGTCTCCATGCTGGACAGAACATTTCATGACTGTCGGATTTTCTCACTCAAACATTGAGACTTTGACCACCTTCAACCGTTTCTACCACCGCATCCCCGAATTTGGCACCTACCAATCTGCTCTCAGTTTCTATGCGTTCAGTATTTGTTTATTCCTCGTGGAATGTACATGAGAGCATCTGGTAGTGGTCTTTCTGTGTCTGAGTTACTTGGCATAAGGCCCCCACGGTCTGTGTTTCCATGTCTGTTTCTTTTGAATAAATCTGCAGTGACCGAGGGAGTGCATCTGTCTTTTTGAGGCAGTATTTTTGTGTTCTCCGAATCAATACTCAGTAGAGCCATCACTGGGTCATGTTGTAGTTGCTTTTATTTTTTCAGGAACCTCCATACCATTTGTCACAGTGGCTGCACCAATTTCCATTCCCACCAACAGTGCACAGAGTCTCCTAGTCTGCACACCCTTGACCCCACCTGGTGTCTGTCTCTGGGACAATAGGTGTTCCAACAGTTGTGAGGGAATAGCCAATTGTGGGTTTGACTGATGTTTCCCTGACGATATTTAGTGATGTGGAACAACTTTTTCTGTCTGTTGGCCCCTGTGTGCCATCTTTGGAAAGTATCTATTCACATATTCCCCACATTTTTTATACAGTTTTTTTTTTGGGTTTTGATTTGTATGAGTGTTGTGTGTATTTTGGATATTAGCCTCTTCTCACACATATGATTCGCAGATATTTTTTTTCTTATTGGGTCTGTGGCCTTGTAAGTTTCTGCTGGTTACTTTTTCCATGTGGAAGATTTCAGTTTGAAGTTGTTGCACTTGTTTATTTTTGCTTTTGTTGCCTTTGCATTTGGTGTCCGATCTGAAGACTTTTTGCCAAAACTAATGTCGAGAGACTTAGTACCTGTGTCTTCTTGGAGGTTTATGGATTCAGTTCTTACGTTCATATCATTCATCCAGTAAAAATTTTGTGTGTGGTGTAAGAAAGTGACCCAGTTATATTCTTCTGCATTTAGTGTCCAGTTTGCCTGTTACCACTCACTGAAGAGACAGTCCTTCCCTCATGGCATATCTTCTGCTGCTGTGTCGTAAGTTAGGATCATCTACGTGTGGTTAAGTTTCTGAGCTTTCTGTTCTGTTCCACTGACCTGGTGTCTGTGTTTATGCCAGTACCATCCTGTTTTGATGACAACAGCTTTGTAATCTAGCTTGAAATCCAGGAGTGTGTTGACTGCACCTTTCTTTCTCCAGGTTGCTTTGGGTATTTGGGGTCTTTTGTGATTCCATACAAGTTTGAGGACTGTTTTCTATTTGCTCGAATAATGCCACTGGAATTCAGATAGGCATTTCATCACATCTGTCAATTGCTTTGGGTACGATGGACATGTTCACATAATTAACTCTTCCATTTAAGGAGCATGGCATAAGCTTCCATTTGTTTGTGTTGCCTTCCAAATCTTTGACCCATACATTCTGACCCCTCGACACACATGCTTTTCATTTCTTTTCTGCCATGTGTTGAGTGTACTATGTCTTTCTCATTCTTGGTTAGTTTCATTCCTAGATTTTTTTGATGCAATTGTAAATGGCATTGCTTTTTTAATTTCTCTTTGCGAAAGTGTGTCATCAGTATACAGAAATGCAAGAAGTTGGGTCATCTGGGTGGCCCCATAGGTGAAGCGTCTGCCTTCAGCTCAGGTCATGATCCCAGAGTTCTGGGATCGAGCCCCGTGTTTGGCTCCCTGCTTAGCAAGAGTCTGCTTCTCCCTCTTTCTGACACTCCCCCTGCTCGTGCTTTTTCTCTTCCTGTCAAATAAATAAATAAAATTTGAAAATAAATAAAGACAACAGGTCTCTGTATATTGACTTTATATCCTGCAGCTTTCTTGAATTTGTTTATTCTAACAGTTGTGTTTTGTTTTTTTTTGTTGTTGTTTTTTTTTTTTTTTTTTTTTTTTGTGGAATCATTTGGGATTTCATGTCATTTGCAAATAGTGACAGTTTTCCAGTACGGATTTCATATCTTTCTTTTTTTTAAATGATGTCACCCTACAGTACTTCATTTGTTTTTGATGTAGTGTTCCATGATTCATTGTTTGCATATAACACCTAGTGCTCATTATGACACGTGCCCTCCTTTTTTTAAAAAAAGAATTTATTTATTTATTCGACAGATATAGAGACTGCCAGCGAGAGAGGGAACACAAGCAGGGGGAGTGGGAGAGGAAGAAGCAGGCTCACAGCGGAGGAGCCTGTGGTGGGGCTCGATCCCATAACACCGGGATCACGCCCTGAGCCGAAGGCAGATGCTTAACCTCTGTGCCACCCAGGCGCCCCAACACGTGCCCTCCTTAATACCCATCACCAGCATAACCCATTCCCCTTCCCCTCCCTTTCTGCAACCTTCAGTTTGTTTCCCAGTGTCAGTAGTCTCTCACGGTTCATCTTCCCCTCTCATTCCCCCCCATCACTTTTCTCTTCCTTCTTCTAATGTCCTCCATGCTATTCCTTCCATTCCACATAGGAGTGAAACCATATGATAATTGTCTTTCTCTGTTTGACTTAATTTCACTTAGCATAATCCCCTCCTGGTCCATCCACGTTGGTGCAAATGGGGGGTATTCATCCTTTCTGATGACTGAGTAATATTCCATTGTATAGATGAACCACATCTTCTTTGTCCATTCATCTGCTGAAGGACATCTTGGCTCCTTCCACAGTTTGGCTATTATGGACATTGCTGCTATGAACATTGGGATACAGGTGCCCCTTCTTTTCATTACTCTGTGCCGATGGGGTAAATACCCAGCAGTACAATTGGTGGGTCGTAGGATAGCTCTGTGTTTAATGTCTTGAGGAACCTCCATATTGTTTTCAAAAGTGGCTGTACCAGCTTGAATTCTCACGAGTAGTGTAAGAGGGCTCCCCTTTCTTCACATCCTCTCTGACTTTTTTTTATTTCTGTCTTGTTAATTTTTTTCGAGATTTTATTATTTCATTCAACAGAGATAGAGACATCCAGCGAGAGAGGGAACAGAAGCACGGGAGTGGGAGAGGAAGAAGCAGGCTCATAACGGAGGAGCCTGATGTGGGGTTCGATCCCATAATGCCAGGATCACACCCTTAGCCGAAGGCAGATGCTTAACCAGGTCAGCAACCAGGATGTATGGTATTGTGGGGGATCAGAACCAGGCTTTCTGTGGGAAGTGACAGAAATAGGGTATGGTGACCTCCATGACCATACTTGAGGTCCCAGGTGACCCACTGGGTGTTGGGTTCTGTGGATCTGTCTCATCAGGTGCTGTGCAATTCAGGGACACCCTCCTGTCTGTGGATTTGTGTGGAGACAGGTAGACATCACTGTCTGGCCAGGAACGAGGGTCGCACTGGACCACCACCAGAGGTGCAGCGTGCGGGGGAGCCATTGCTTGGTTTCCACGAAAGCTGACCATTGTCTGTGAACGTGATTCCTAGCAGCTGCAAGGGGAGACGAGGCCGGAGGTGGTACACACTTCCTAGACTTGTGGTCAGGACTAGTCTGGAGCCCACTGAAGTCAGCCACACCGGGCACAGAAGGCACCCAGTCAGTGTAGCTGTGGGCACTGCTCCCAATGCACTTTTGGGCCGGCTCCATGCTGCCACCTCCTGCTTTTCATCATCATCTTCAAGGTCATGTGCCTCTGCTCTTGCCCCATGGCCTCTGGGGTATTGTCCATCCTCCATCTGGCCCTCGTCCCTGGTGCCCTGTGCAGTCCGATGCCAGGGTAGCCTTCTCGAGACAAACATCTGGTCCTGATGGAACACTTTCATGGATCTCATGTGATTGAGGATGATGCCCTGCCCTGGAAGGGGGCTGCAGGTCCCCAATCAGGAGAACCATGACTCCCTTTTCAGCATGGCCTGCCCTCCCCTCAGTCTTCTTCAGGGAAGCTCTCCCCACTTCCTAAGCTGACAGCTCTGAACTTAAAAATGAATGTTATTTTACATATCTCTATGCCTTAGTTCATCCATGGCATGTCTTTCAACCCCGTTAGTGGGTTTTTTTTTTAGCAGTTCTGAAGAGCTGTCTGCTCAAGGAGGGGATGACCTGGGTGGGGCAGCTTTCCCTCTCATCTCCCTCAGCATGTCTCTGAGCCCTGGGACCAGCTATCCCACTGAGGATTGAAGGATCTGAGCCAGCCCATCCTGAGCCCAGGCTGTGTCAGCTGTGTAGACGGATGCGTGTTGGAGTGGTGGGCAGCTGGCATGGGCCAGGGGCAGGCAGTGTCTCCTTCTCATTCCTTCCCTCCCTTCCTCCCAGAGGTAGCTCAGAGCAGCCTTCAACCCCTGCATCTCCAGATCCCTTGACCTATACCTCCTGTGTTCAGCTGGTGACCTTGGAGTTTCGCATGGATTCTACCTCCCGTACCCTCTCCTGTAGCAGTTCCTGTATCAGGGGAGGGGTCGAACCCTTGTCTACTTTTGGTCTTCTTCCTGTCCCACACCAAGCCCACCCACCTTTGCATCTTCTATATATGTGCTTGGGAGCAAGCCCATCCACAGGGAACCTATTAGCCAAATGGATCCAGGCAATGAACATTGAAGTAGAGATCCAGGATCCACAGTATACCTGCTCTGAAACCTGTCCCAAAGTCTGTGACTCTCTCACACTGAAACAGAAACAATAATAGCTTTCTGGACTGTGAAGTGACATGTGTCTCTACTTCCAATCTTGAATGCATAGGTGCTGAGCCTGGACAGAAAAGGACCATGGCTCCCGTGGCCTGGGATCCATGGTAAGAACTCAGTGAAATCTGAATTCGAGGCATAGAATGAATAATTATTGTAGAGTGAATCCTCCCAAGTAGGGCTTATGCACATTGCACACGAAAAGCTTTTTCAAAGAGGTTCCTGAAAGAAAATTCTTTTTTAAACATTTATTTTAATTCCAGTAGAGCTAACATACAGTGTTACATTCTTTTCAGGTGTACAAGAGAGTGAGTCAGTAATTCTATATATTACTCAGTGGTCATCTAGAAAAGTGTCCTCTTAATCTGCTTCATCTATTTCACTCATCCCTCTATTCACCTCCTCTCTGGTAACCATCCGTTTGTTCTCTGTTGTTAAGAGTTTGTATTTTGGTGTGTGTCCTTTTTCTCTCTATTTATTTTTGTTTGTTTCTTCAATTCCCCATAAGAGTGACATCGTATGGGATTTGTCTTTCTCTGACTGACTGATTTCAGTTAGCATAATACTCTCTAGCTCCATCTATGTGGCTGCAAATGGCAAGGTTTCATTCTTTTTCAAGCCCAGTAATACTCCATTGTGTGTGTGTGTGTGTGTGTGTGTGTGTGTGTTTGTGAATACACACATCTGTCATCTCATTTGTCAATTTTTCTACAGACACTTGGGTTGCTTCCATATTGTGATATTCTAAATAATGGTGCAAGAAACATAGGGGTGCACATATCCTTATAAGTTACTGTTTTCCTAGCCTTTGGGGAAATACCAGTAGAGTGATTGTTGGATCGTAGAGTAGTTCTATATTTAATTTTTTGAGGAACCTTCATACTGTTTTCCACGGTGGCCACCACAGTTTGCATTCCCACCCACAGTTTGCGAGGATTCCCCTTTATCCACATCCTCCCAACACCTGCTCTTTGTTGTGCTTTTGATGTTAGCCATTCTGACAGGTTTGATGTAATACCTCATTGTCCTTTGGATTTAAATTTTCCTGATGATGCGTGGTGGTGAATATCTTTTCACGGGACTGTTGGCCATTTGTATCTCTTCCTTGGGGAAATGTCTGTCCATGTCTTCTGCCTATTTTTTAACTGGATTATATGTTTTTTTGGGTTCAGGTAGTATCAGTTCTATACGTTTTGGACACTATCCCTTTATTGCATATGATCATTGCAAATATCTTTTCCCTTTGAGTAGGTTGTCTTATTATTTTTACGTTTTCATTGTTCTTCTGCCATGTGGAAACGTTTTATTTTGCTGTATTCCCAATAGTTTATTTTTGTTTTCATTTCCTTTGCCTCAGGAGACAGTCCAGAAAAACGTTGGTATGGTCCATGTCAAGAAGTTACTGTCTTCCCTCCTGTAGGATTTTTACGGATTCAGGTCTCATATTGAGGTCTTGAAACTGTTTTGTGTTTGTCTGTATTGTGTAAGAAAGCAGTCTAATTTCATTATTTTGTGCGTAGCTGTCTAGTTTTCCCAACACCGTTTGTTGTAGATAATGACCTTTTCCCTTTTGATATCGTTGCTTGCTTTGTGGAAGATTCATGGACCACATAATTGTGGGTTTCTGTCTGAACTTGTATCCTGTTCCTTTGGTCGCTGTGTCTATTTTTGTGCCGTACTGTCTTGTTAGGATGACTGCAGCTTTGTAGTATAACCTGAAATCTGCAATTGTGAGTCCTCCAGCTTTGTTTTTCTTTTCCACATTGCACTGGCTGTTCGGAATCTTTAGTGGTTCCATACAAATGTTTAGGATTGTTTATTCGAGGTCTTTTATTCTTTAATTTAAATTCAATTAGCCAACTTACAGTACACCATTAGTTTCAGATGTAGTCTTCAATAAATTATCAGTCGTGTGTAACACCCAGTGCTCATTGTATCGTGTGGCCTCCTTAATGCCACTCACCCAGTTACCCCCCCCAACTTCTCCTCCAGCAATCATCATTTTATTTGCGATAGTTAAGAGTCTATCATGGGTTTTCTCCCTCTCTGATGACTTCCCATTCTATTTTCCCTCCCTTCCCCTATGGTCTTCTTCCCTTTTTCTGATATTCCACATAGGAGTGAAAGCATATGATCATTGTCTTTCTTTCATTGGCTTATTCCACTCAGCATAATACCCTCCAGCTCCACCCAGGTCGGTGTGATGGTAAGTATTCATCCTTTCTGATGGCTGAGTAATATTCCAGTATATATATGATCCACATCTTCTTTATCCATTCATCTGTCGATGGTCATCTGCATTCTTTCCACAGTTTGTCTATTATGGATATTGCTGCTATGAACACTGGGGTGCATGTGTCCCGTCTTCACTACCTCTGTCTCTTTGGGGTAAATACCCAGTAGTGCAATTGCTGGGACATAGGGTAGCTTTATTTATAACTTCTTGAGGAAACGCCGTACCATTTTCAAGAGTGGCTGTAATGGACTGCATTCGTACAGGGGTGTAATAGGGTTCCCGTTTCTCCACATCCTCTCCAACATGTATAGTTTCATGTCTTCTTATTTTTATATATTCGGCCTCGTGTGATATGGCATCATTAGGGGTTTAGATTTGCATTTCCCTGAAGCCAAGTGATATGAAGCATTTATGCATGTATCTTTTGGTCACCAGTACGTCATCATCAGTGAAATAACTTCCCATTTTAATCCATCTCAAGACCTAAAGCTGGGTAAGGCACTGAAGCTGGATGATGCCATCGGTTGGAAGTGTGGAGAATTTCAAAAGATCTCCGTGGAGAGCAAGTTTAAAGGTCAGTGTGAAGCTACTAATTGGATCTGGGGAGATCTCTGAAAGTGGGGGTTCCCTGGAATGGGCTGAGGGGGGCCCTCCGATTTTCCTATGAATCCTTGCTACAGCCCCAAATGGACAGTTTCCTGCTGTGGGGCTGGCTGAGTCCTCTAGTCGTGCAGAGGTGAGCCCAATGCCTGGTGCCTTGGAGGCAGGCAAATGGGGAGGGGACCCTCAGCAGAAGACCCAGGGTTAGGTTAGGCCTCAAAAGACAGCAGTTCTGAACTGCCCAGTGCTCAGAGAACTCCCAGGCCGAGTGAGATGAGGGCACAAGGGCGGGTGAATATGAGCCTTGGGGTTTCATCCAGAAGGGCCCACAAATGTCGGAGTTCACCAGCAGGGGCTCTCAGGGGGCGCCCCAATTCTCTTGCCCTGAATGCTCTGTTGTGCCCCAAAATGGTACAGTTTCCTGTGGGCTGCAGGCTGAGTCCTATGGTGGGGCTGGGGTGTCCCCAATCCCCCAGAGTGCGGTGCCAGGACCCTGGGGAAGGGCCCCTCTGTGGCCAACCTAGGGTAAGGGTTAGGGTCCAGGAGACCGGCAGCGCTAATCCGCAGGCTGTGCGGTGAGCTCCGTGGAGGGCTGAGATGAGGTCATGGGGGAGAGTGAGCATGGGCCTCAGGGTTGGGGCATGGGGGCTGCCAAAGCTGCGGACAGGCTCCGGGGGCCTCCCCAAGTTCTCGAGCCCTGTATGCTCCATAGAGCCCCAAGAGGCACAGTTTCCTGCGGGGTGGCAGGCTTTGTCCTGCAGTGGGGCTCAGGTGTACCCAGTCCCTGGGGCTACGGCCTGGGCCCCGGGGGAGGGCCCTCCCCAGCCGACCTAGGGTCAGGGCTACGCCCCAGGAACCCGACAGGCCTGATCTTCCGGCTTTGCGACAAGCTCGGTGGCAGGCTGAAGGGAAGGCGTGGGGCGGGATGAGCGTGGGCATCAGGGTTGGGGTGTAGGGGGCCGCCGAGGATCGCTGGGGGCTCAGGTGGGCCCTACCAGTTCTCCTGCACGGGATGCTCTGTGGCGCCCCAAGGGGCATGGTTTCCTGTGGGGTGGCAGGCTGAGTCCTGTGGTGGGGTTCAGGTGTACCCAATCCCCAGGGTTAGGGTACAGATTAGGGTACGGGTTAGGGTATGGGTTACTGTTAGTGTACGGGTGAGGGTAGGGGTTAGGGTTAGGGTAAGGTGAGGGTACGGGTTGGGGTTGGCTTTAGGGGTTACAGGTTAGGGGTTATGGGTTAGGGTACGGATTAAGGTTTAGGGTACGGGTTAGAGATTAGGGTTTGGGTTTAGGGTTAGGATTAGGGTTGGAGTTCGGGTTAGTGTTAGGGTATGGGTTAGGGTTAGTGTATGGGTTAGGGTAGACATTAGGTAAGGTTTAGGGTACGGGTTAGGGTACGGTTTAGGGTACGGGTTAGCGTACGGGTTAGGGTACAGTTTAGGGTACGGTTTAGGGTTAGGGTACGGGTTAGGGTTATGGTACGGGTTTGGTTATGGTTTAGGGTTAGAGTTAGGATACGAGTTAGGGAACAAGTTAGGGATAGGGTACGGTTTAGGGTTAGGGTATGGGTTAGGGTACATGTTAGGGTTAGGTACGGGTTAGGGTATGGGTTACGGTCCGGGTTAGGGATAGGGTACGGTTTAGTGTATGTGTTAGGGTACGGGTTAGGGTACGGTTTAGGGTACGGTTTAGGGTTAAGGTATGGGTTAGGGTTATGGTACGGGTTTGGTTACGGTTTAGGGTTAAAGTTAGGATACGAGTTAGGGAACAGGTTAGGGATAGGGTACGGTTTAGGGTTAGAGTACAGGTTAGGGTACATGTTAGGGTTAGGTACGGGTTAGGGTATGGGTTAGAGTTCGGGTTAGGGATAGGGTACGGGTTAGCATATGGGTTAGAGTACGGGTTAGGGGTAGGGTTAGCTGAAGGTGTAGGGTTGGGGGTAGGGTTGGGGGTAGGGTAGGAGTTGGGGTAGGTTTAGGGTTTAGGGTTAGGGTTTGGGGTTTGGGGTTAGCGGTTAGGGTTAGGGTTTAGAATTTAGGCTTTTGGGTTTAGGGTTAGGGATTAAGGTTTAGGGATTAGTGTTAGCGTTAGGGTTTAGGGTTTAAGGTTTAGGGTTTAGGGTTAGGGTTAGGTTTAGGGTAAGGGTTAGGGTTTAGGGTTAGGGTTAGGGTTAGGGGTTAGGGTTTAGGGCTTAGGGTTAGGGGTTAGGGTTAGAGTTAGACCCCAGTAGGCCAGCAGGCCCGATCCACCTGCTGTACCACGAGCAGATGGTCATGCCGAGGTGAGGGCGATGGTGAGCGGGAGTGTGGGCTCCTGAGTTTTGGCGTGGGGGGCCTTTGAAGGTCGCCGGGGGCTCAGAGGGACCTGCCCATACTCCCGCCCTGAATGACCAGCGGCGCCCTTAGCAGACCGGGTGGCGCATGTCAGCAGGGTGAAGTGCTGGGGCTCAGTGTCCCCAATTCCTGGCATTGCTGCACCAGGCCCCTTGTGAGAGGCCCCTCAGGGGCCCACCTAGTGTTAGGGTTAGCCCCCAGGATGCTGGCAGGCCCAATCCGCCAGCTCTGCAGCGAGCGGAGGGGTTGGCCGAGATTAAGGCGCTGGGGAGCAGGCGCATGCATGCGAGCCAGAGTTTTTGGGCGGGGGGGCCTTTGAAGGTCCCAGGGGGATCGGAGGGCCCTGCCCGTTCTCCCTTCCTGAATGACTGGCAACGCCCCTAGCACCCTGGGTGATTGCCCGGTGGCAGAGTGAGTCCAGCACTGGGGCTCGGGGGTCCCAAATCTCCGGCATTGCGGTGCCAGGCTCTTTGGGAGGGGCCACGCGGGGGCCGACCTAGGGTAAGTGTTAGCCCGCAGGAGTCCAGCAGGCCCGTTCCGCCAGCTCTGAGGCAGGTGGAGGGGCAACCCAAGGTGAGGGCACTGGCGAGAGGGAGTGTGGGCCCAAGCGTTTTGGCGCGGGGGGGCCTTCGAAGGTCGCCGGGGGCTTGGAGGGCCCTGCCCATTCTCTCGCCCTGAAAGACTGGCGGCGCCCCTAGCAGCCGGCATTGCTGCGGGGCGGCAGGGTGACTCCGACGCTGGGCTCAGGGATCCCCAATCCCCGGCGCTGTGGTGCCAGGCCCCTTGGGAGGGGCCCCTCAGGGGCCCACATAGGGTTAGTGTTAGTCCCCAGCAGGCCGGCAAACCCGGTGCTAAGTGGTTCTGGCAATGTAACAAAAATGCCATAAACTTATCTGTAAGAAATAACAGTGTACAGGAACCCTCTTAGCCCTAATATCATCATTTGTGAATATGGAAGCCAGCCCCAAGTGGTCGTGGAAGTCTGACGAAAGGGCTAAGCACTTTTCTCTGAGTCACCACACTATACAGGGAAAGACCAATGTACATCATGTTTCACGAGTAGGAAGCATTAATGAAAAGGTTCTGGAATTTCGAGGATTCTGACCCATCCTTATTGGTAATAAACCACCGTGTACAGGAAAACACCTTCAACTCCCATCAGCCTCCTCAATCCTGATTCCGAATCAACTTTGGGTGTGTAGGACTAGGGAAATGTCCACATCTTATTGCTAAGAAAGAATGATGTCAGGGTAATGCCCTTCAAGTCACATCAGCCTTCCTGAAGACGGAAGCAGGAATCAAGCTGGTTATGTTACCATGAGGTAAGAAAGATGAGCATATAAGTGAGAAACAACAGTGGGCAGGACCTCTCTTCCAACGAACAGTATCTTTGCTTAATGTTGAATCCCTATGATAGGTGGTTGTGGCCAATTGTGAGGTGAAAATCTTGAGTGTTTTGTAAAATCTCTTGGTCATTCACAGTTGAGACTAAGGTAGTTGGGGACTCCTAGGCAGTGATTTGTCCACTGTCAAAAATATGAAAAGATAAAAGAGACAGATGAGGTCTCCTCAGGCATTGTCCTTTATCCTCATCCTCCGTGAGGATGGCCATCTCTGGACAGCTCAGTGGCAGGGTCTCATTCACAGTGGGGGCATCTGTTCCTCACAGACATCAGGCAGGGAAATGGATTTGGTTCTCTGTGCCAGCCCAGCCACAGCTGAGTGTCACAGCACCCTCTCGTGGGCCCATAAGAGTTTCACTATCACCAGGCAGGTCATTGTATTTGATAAACCACTGTAAGAGTTTGCAATTGCCTTCATCTGCAACCTCCTAGAAGCAAATGCAGGTCTCTGGTACCATGTGAAGTCATGTGAAGGCATTGTGAGAAAGTGTCCTTTTGCTTAAGAAAAACATGGCTGGGGCTCCTGGCTGGCTCAGCCAGTTAAGCATGTGCCTTTGGCTCAGGTTATGATCTCAGGGTTCTGGGATCGAGCCCGGGCTCCATGCTCAGCAGGAAAGGAGGTAGGGAAATAGCTTAGAACCCACAGAGAATGTGAATAAAGGGGAGTGAAATGGAACTTGGTCTGTGTTTTGCTTTAGGGATTGGAAGTTAGTTTTTTCTCAATTGTGATTGTTCTTGAAACAGAAAAGCTGTATTTTTTTTTACCTTTAATTTTTTTTCTAATAATAATTTTTATTATGATATGTTAGTCACTATACAGTATTTCCTTAGTTTTTGATGTAGTGTTCCGTGATTCATTATTTGCATATAACACCCAGTGCTCCATGCAATATGTACCTTCCTTAATACCCATCACTGGACCATCCCAATCCCCCACCCCTCTCCCCTCTGAAGCCCTCAGTTTGTTTCCCAGAGTCCATAGTCTCTCGTGGTATATTCCCCCTTCTGTTTAGGGTCCATTGTCTAAAGGGACAGACAGTGGAAGTTCACCAAATATAAGATCGAAATTTCATTGTTCATTATACATGCCACCAAGTAGTTCCCAGACATTTCATTCTACTGTAGTAATTCCTTATACCTGTGCAAGTGCACGTGGAAGACAATTGATGCATGTATAGTGGTAATAAAACATACCCCTCAGTAGCAGAATAATAGAGGATGCATATGTGTAAAATTATTCAACTACAGCTTCTATGCTTTCCCTTTGGTTCCTTATTATCTATGAAATTGGACAATTTTTGTTCTCTAGGCTTAAAACTCATTGTCAGTATTCAGAGTTTTTCAATGCTGATCTTCTCCTGTATAAGTTACCAAAAACCTAAAATATGTATGAACTTTAAAAAACGCTATATTGAAAATGACAGCAGGGAAGTTCCATTTTGTGAATATTGTGTCAATGGATCTCTATTTTGACATCAGTGTTCATTAGAAATGATGACATTTCATGTGAGTATAAATATCAATGTGAAAAAGAAAAGGTAGGAAGAACCTTGAATGTTTAAGTAATTGGTGAAATGACAGGTGTGTGTGTGTGTGTGTGTGTGTGTGTGTGTGTGTGTGTGTGTAATTGATTTTCAATGAATGGTTCAGCTACTTGTAGGGCCTCCGTGAGAGCCCAGGTGAACCTTTCAGTGAGTTGGTATCTGTTTTCAGAACATGGGAATCTCTTAGTCCAATAGTCAATCAGGCAAGCTTTGAGGTCTTGAAGAGTTTCAGTCCTCAGCGATGGTGTTGCAGACCCTTGTGAGCAAACCCTAGGATATGCTCAGAGCCCTCATTAGCTGGTACCAACATGTGACGATTTCAGACAACATTTCCCAAAGAAGTACCTCTTGAGTCTCTGTCCTTCTCAGTTCCTTACACTTCCTTACACTAGTTATGTGATCAGTGTGTTTCAGGATAATCCCCACATGTGATTTTTACTATTTCCTACTAGTCCTATCTGTTTCTCATCTTCTTTGTTTATGGTAGGGGTTGGGAAGCAACCTGTGTGGTGTAGGAAGGGGTGTGGTAGTTGTCTGCCTTCAGAGGACCGAATGATGCCTAGAAATTGTACTGTAGTTTGAGGTCAATTGTCCATCCTCTGAGTGTCAGGAATTCCATCACTTTACTTTGATGCTAGTGTGTTCTTGTTCTTCAAGCTGTCCTCAGAAATAAGGACATCATCCATCTAGGGAATACTGGTTTGTGTGTATGTTTTCATTTTAGGAAAGGCCTTGCTGTTCCTGAAAATAATACTGTAGAGCACCCTTTCCTGTTCTTATTGGCCATCAGTCAATCTTTTGTGAAGTATTCATTTGTACATAGACTTTTTATGGTTGATGAGCAGGAATTCATTATTGACAAGTCTTCGTCAGTGTGTGTATTGCAAATCTTTACTTCCCAGCCTGCGGTTCACTTTTTCATTTTCTTATGGTCATAAGATAAGGAGAAATGTCACATTTTTATGAAGTCCCACTGAATTCTTCTCAATGGTTATTGCACACTATGTCTTACCCCAAGATTGACAGGTTCTACGTTTTCTTTCAGAAACTGTCCAATGGGAAGCTACAATCCATCTCAAATTTATAAATTACATTTTTAATTCTAATAGGGTATTTATAGACTGTTTTGGATTTTCTATGTACACAATCGTATTATCTGTGAATAGTCACAATTATCCCCTCAATTCTTATACTTTTTGTTTCTCTTGCCTTCTAACACTGGTAGATTCTTCGATGCCACGTTGAATAGAGCAGCATTGTTTGAAGATTTTAATATACCTTTCTCAATATCTGAAAGAAAAAGCAGACAAAACATTGGTAACAAATGTGACCTAATTGACATATAGGGAACATTCCATAATAAGTGCAGAATACATTATTTTCAAGTGGTCATAGACTCTTTAGCCAAATAGATGATAGGTGGGGCCATGAATCAAGGCTACAAATGTTAAACCCTGAAATTAACTAGGTTCTATTCCTAGACCACAGGGGAATTGAGCCACAGTCATAGCGAAAAGAAAACCAGGAAGTCCTTCAATGTTTAAAAATTAAATGGAACTTTGCTACATATCCTAAAGGTCAGAGAGGGAATCTTAATGGAAATTCTGAACCTTTTCTACATGAGGGCTCACACACAATGGCACTTTCTTTGTGAAGAGCATTATAATAACCTAGACAGGAGTTGAGCCTTAAGTCAGAGTTCTGCCTGCCCCAGCCACACCTGGCAGCCTTGGCCTGTGGTCCCCCTCAGCTGTCCTTTCTGGTGGCCCTGAGCTAAGGGGGTCATCATGGCCATATGGAAATGGGAAGCTCCCCACTCATAGTGATGGCGGTGCCCACTCCCCAGCTGCCCTTTCTGGTGGCTCTGAGCTAAGGGGGTCAACATGGCCGTATGGAAATTAGAAGCTCCCCACTCTTAGTGATAACATTGCTATCGTATCGTCCTCACCAGTCCAACAATATGATTTCTGAATGAAATATGACACAAGAGCGACTTCTTGGCCTTCCTTCAGGTTTGAAAATCATCTGGTGAGTCATCTATTAGGAATATGGATTCAACATGTGTTCTTTCTTCTGGAAAAGAAATAGACCTAATAGCAATTATGGCTTCCTGAGCACCTGTTTTTGAGAGACATCATACTGCCTCTTAATAGCATTTTGCCTCTTAAACTTGAATCTAGGGTGTAGATATTTTTAGGCACATTTTCAGACGGTTAGAAAGGGACTCAGATGATATGAGTCACAGAGGATTTTAGTGTCAGAAACCTAAGTGGCATCCCCAAATTGACTACAAGTCCCTTGTTGTTCCATACAGGGTACTATTTCCCTCTTATCTCTGGTCTTCTCGATCTGGAAACCTATCAAGTATCAGGATTTTCTTGTCATGTGGACAACTGGAATGAATTCAGCGGGCCTTTTCACATCTACCCATGGTGATCATTAAGATCATTATCTCAGTGGAGGACCTCTGGGTAAGATACTCAAAGATCCTAAGGAATACAGACAGTATAATATTTTTCTGGTATTAAAGTTACTGAAACCAACTATCTTTTTCAGTCCATTCAGGCTCTGTAATGTTCAGAGGGTGCTGTAAAACAGGTCTGAAATAGTATTTAAAAACACTCAGCTCAGCCTCTTCTACAACGTGAGCCAATGCTTATAAACATGGCTAAAATATTCCCTTACCTACGATGACTTCCCAGCCATCGTAGTGTTTATATGGTATGACTGTGACTTATATTAGTCAACATTTGCAGAGAAAGAACTTACTGCATCCAGGGAGCACTTCATGTTGAAAGTAGTTTGTGACAACGAGCTACTGTGTTTTATTCTGCAGTCCAAGGGAATGGTGCCAGACATCTCTAAGGTGTCTAGCAGTTCTACAATTCTGATTTTAAGTGGTCTGTGTGCTTCAGTGATTTGGGCAGGAGAAGGGCAGTAGTCCAGAGACTGTTAACACTTCTGTTACCTGTGCTGACCATGGAGCAGTAAGCCTTCCGTGGGCATCATTTTGATTTCTTGGTACTGTTGTGAAAGGTGCTTTTGTCTCAAATTCCTCCATTTAGGAGTAATTATAATGATAAAAGGAATTTTTATCTTATATCATCTGTGGGCCCTGATCCTCGGCTCCCAGGGAAGCTATCCTTTAACATTTTACCCAGCTCAAAATGACTGGGCAACACCTGAAAGCATGGGCCCTATTTATGCTCCAAGCACATGTTGTACATCTGCTTCGAGAAGAAAACAATAACCAAAAATGCCAACATAAATATAAGAAAAAATAAAGAACCTCTTTGGCTCTCATAAGATTAAAGTCATACTGACATGTACATACTGAAAACATAAGAAAGAATCTGTCACTTTCTGGAATCTAAGAAGATCCTCATTGTGGTGTGTAACTCTGTACCTGAAACAAAACAGAAAAACATATATAAGCCTGCCCCAAATGTTCTTTCCCCGGAGCACTCCCTTCTTGGTGAAGATTGTGTCTCCCAGGCAGCTGTCCTGACTTGGGTTTGAATAAAGGTCTCTTCCTTTTTCTCTAAAATGTTTTTAACAGTTCATTCACGCAGTGTCGACAATAACAGTGTTTTCTAATTAAGTGAGAAATAAACGTTCCACTCTAGTTGCATTGGGAATAGACGAATTGAGGGTTTCTTTAGAATAGTAAGTCTGCTATCCAGAAAAGGCAAGGTCATTGGTCTATTGAGAATGAAGATAATTACTGCTAAACAACAAGTACGTGTTGCCCCTTCGCCCGGAAACCAAAGCAGGTGTGCAGGCTTTAGGTCAGAGGTGCCTTCTTCTCCCCAGCTGACAGCACTTCTCTACTCTGGCTACAAGACACCCGAGGTTTTGAACGTCAGCATCGCAGTCAGCGAGGCAGCTTGTCACAGGACGCCAGTGTTCAGAGAAAGCACAGGTATGTTTGGCAAAATGTCCTATCTATGTCAGGGATGGAGGTAAATCTGTCATTATCCCAAAATCTCCTGGGCTTTTCCCTTTTCTCTAGTTGGGCCACAAAGTAAAATTGAAGTAGCTGCCAGCATTCTGGGTTTGGTGCAAGAATTACTTAGTTTCCCTGCAGGTAGAACTTTGCAGGGGATCACAATTTCTCTGTCCATTTATTGCTTACAAATGTATTTTGACCATCTGTTTCCTAGGAACCCTCTTTTATTAGAAAAGGAAGGTGAGATTCACTCTGTGCCTGTTTGTAACATCTAATTTGTTCCTTCATCTAACAGTGTTTATTCAATTGGGCCTAAGATATGGTTGAGTGGCCAGCATCTAGAGTTAGGTGGCTTTTTTCATCTGATACAGACTTGGATGATGTCATTTGACAAAGGTGATGTTTCATCATTGCTTAGTTTATTCATCAGAAGAGTTAAAATTAGGGTGGAGGGGAAATTCAAAATTATCCAAAGCGGCCTGTTCCTGTTTAAAAGTTGAGCTTGACTTTCTAGTTTTACTAAAAGTATTATCTCGATATTTTGAGGTGCCATATTCTCTCTGTAGTTCCTTTGGTGGTGGAGTCAGAAGGAGAGTCTGGGAATTCTTTTGGATAGTGGCATGCTGGTGGCTTCAAGGGGCTTGGCGTCAGGAGCCTTGGGGTGAAGTCTGCAACTGCTTGCCTGACCCTGGGTGCATCTCCCAGAGGTTTTGTTTCCTCTTATGAAATTGCTGGCAGATAATGTTCTGCTTAAAGGGGAACCCTCCCATCCTGTTTGTGGGAATGCAAAGTGGTGCAGCCAGTCTGGAAAACAGTGTGGGAGTTCCTCAAAAAGTTAAACATTGAAAAACCACATGATCCAGCAATTGCTCTCCTATGTAATTACCCAAAGGATACAGAAATGCAGATTTGAAGGGGGTCCATGCACAATGATGTTTATGGCAGTAATGTCCACAGTAGCCAAACTATGGAGAGAATCCCAACGTCCATGCACTGATGAATGGATAAAGCAGATGTGGGATACATATATATAATGGAATATGACCCAGCTTCAAAAAGAATGAAATCTTACCATTTGCAAGGATGTGGATGGATCTAGAGTGTATTAAGCTAAGCAAAATCAGTGAGGAAGGACAAATATCCTATACTCTAATGCTTCTGGAAATTCAGAAAAAAAAAAGGTGAACAGAGTGGAGGGGTGATGAGAGAGGCAAACAAGGAAATAGACTGAACCTTGGAGAACAAACTGAGTGTTGCTGCAGGACAAGGGTGTGGGGGGAAGTGTCAAATGGGGGAGGGGTATTAAGGAGGGCACTTGTGTTGAGCACCGGGTACTGTATGCATGTGAGGAATCACTAATTCCTACCCCTGGAGCAAATATTCCATGGCATGTGAACTAACTGGAATTTAAGTAAAAGAAGAAAGGAAAAAGTGTTCTGCTTCATGAAGAGTGAGGTAAAATTGTAGTGATTTGGGCTGTACTATTCTATAGAGGATAGATGTAAAACAACCTGTTGTAGGATACAATAGAGTCTTATCACATAAGGAGTCCTCAGAAAGCTCCAATGAAAGATTCAGATCTCAGAGCATGTTCGTGTTCCACTGATATCTTACAGTTTGCACAGGTAGGAAAGAAGGTGGAGAGAAAGGCAACAGAAAGGGAAAGTAGGTGTGAACCTTTCATTAGTTAGCATTATAGCTTTCTCATGAAATACTTGCACCAGTGTGATTTTGGAAGCAGAGGGGGAATATGGGAGCTTTGCAGGAGACGGGGGAGTTCCAGGACTGGGTAAAGCTGACAGGGGTCCCAGAGGAGAGCTGAATGTATTCTGCAGAAGGGTGTGTTCAGGGTGGGCTCCAGGAGTGGCTGTGGGTCTCCTGGGTGAGAGTTGTGACAGGTGAGGGCTGTGTGCAAGTTCCTGGCTGAGGACAAGTGAGGCACAGGCGGAGAGCTGGCAGAGAATCTTCTTCTGAGCCACCAGCCTCACCCAACACAGACAGCCTCATATTCTGTCTCTGTCACTCCAATTCAGACTTCTCAGAAGGTGAGTGAGAACACATCAAGAGCATTCTGAACAGAAGGGAACGCATGTGCAAAGTCTCTGGGGCAGGGGAATTCCAGGTATGTCCAGGAGCAGCAAGAAGGCCCTGTGGCCACAGGAGACAGCTTAGGACATTACCTCAGAGAGGTGACAGAGGGTGACAGAAAGCCATTCCAGGGCTATAACCCCATGAGACCCTGTATCACTGGGCCATCCTGGCTACAGTGTTGAGAACAGATGACAGTGGGTTGAAGATGGCAAGGCAGGTCAATGACGAAGCTTTTCCAGGAACTCAGGCACTGTGGACCAGACAGGTGGCCTTGGATGGAGAGGTTAGACCTCTTCTGGGTCCATTTTGAAGATGGAGCTCACAGGATTTGCTGATGGGTTAGCTATTAGGAGCAGGAGAAGGGAGGAATTGGGGTAACTCCCAGCTGTTGTGGGTTGTCCTGATCAAGGGGAAGGAGAGGGTTTCTCGTGGGGTAGGAGGTAGTCTGTGTTCTGCATGCTGAGGAAGGTGCCTTTCCCAGTGGATCTGCTGAGATTTGTGTCTGGGAGGACCTTTCACATCTCCTCCCTCAGCAATGCTCAGGTACAAGTATCCCCCACTTTTTAAACGTTCACAGTAAGACACTGGGATTTCTTGAAAGAACTACGTTATTACCCAGCTTCAGTAAGAGGAACATACCTGAAGAGGATTTCCCTCTTATGAAAAAAGGTGAACAGTGAGAATCGCGTTCAGCATCTGTTTTGGGGAGAAGCATGAAAGAGTCGGCGTGCACCCCAACCAGCTCCTTTCTCTGGGAACCACTCTCCGCATCCAGCCACCAGCACTTTGAATGGTGTCTGTGGGCTTCTGCTGTGCTTTATCTTCATTTATGTTGGGCCTCTGTTAGAAACTTGTGTCCTGAGGCCTAAGAAAATCCAAAGAGAAGGAATTTTGGAGTCTGAGCACACTGTCTAATTGTTCGTGTAAATTAATGGCCATTCCTTCTTGACACCATTTCTGCTGTGCAAGGTTTCTCAGAAGCCCTGTACTTTCAAAGAGCAGGGAAACCTATACCCCATGCTGCGGGGTTAGTTTTAGTCTCCATGCTGGACAGAATATTTCATGACTGTCGGATTTTCTCACTCAAACATTGAGACTTTGACCACCTTCACCCGTTTCTACCACCCCATCCCCGTATCTGGCACCTACCAATCTGCTCTCAGGATCTATGCGTTTAGTATTTTTTTATTCCACGTGGAATGTACATGAGAGCATCTGGTATTGGTCTTTCTGTGTCTGAGTTACTTAGCATAAGGCCCCCAAGGTCTGTGTTTCCATGTCTAGTTCTTGTGAATAATGCTGCAGTGAACGTGGGAGTGCATCTGTCTTTTTGAGGCTTCATTTTTGTGTTCTTCAAATCAATACTCAGTAGAGCCATTACTGGGTCATGGGGTAGTTTATTTATTTTTTCAGGAACCTCCATACCGTTTGTCACAGTGGCTGCACCAATTTCCATTTCTACCAACAGTGCACAGTGTCTCCTCATCTGCACACCCTTGACCCCACCTGGTGTCTGTCTCTGGGACAATTGCTGTTCCAACACTTGTGAGCGGATAGCCGATTGTGGGTTTGACTGATGTTTCCCTGACGATATTTAGTGATGTGGAACAACTTTTTCTGTCTGTTGGCACCTGTGTGCCATCTTTGGAAAGTATCTATTCACATATTCCTCCCATTTTTTTATATAGTTTTTTTTTTGTTTTGATATATAGGAGTGTTGTGTGTATTTTGGATATTAGCCTTTTCTCACACATATGATTTGCAGATATTTTTTTCTTATTGGGTCAGTGGCCTTTTAAGTTTTTGCTGGTGTCTTTTGCCGTGTGGAAGATTTCAGTTTGATGTTGTTCCACTTGTTTATTTTTGCTTTTGTTGCCTTTGCATTTGGTGTCCGATCTGAAGACTCTTTGCCAAAAGCAATGTCGAGAGACTTAGTACCTGTGTCTTCTTGGAGGTTTATGGATTCAGGTCTTATGTTCAAATCATTCATCCATTAAAAATTTTGTGTGTGGTGTAAGAAAGTGACCCGGTTATATTCTTCTGCATTTAGTGTCCAGTTTGCCTGTTACCGCTCACTGAAGACACAGTCCTTCCCTCATGGCATATCTTCTGCTGCTGTGTCGTAAGTTAGGATCATCTACGTGTGGGTAAGTTTCTGAGCTTTCTGTTCTGTTCCACTGACCTTGGGTCTGTGTTTATGCCAGTACCATCTTGTTTTGATGACAACAGCTTTGTAATCTAGCTTGAAATCCAGGAGTGTGTTGACTGCACCTCTTTCTCCAGGTTGCTTTGGGTATTTGGGGTCTTTTGTGATTCCATACAACTTTGAGGACTGTTTTCTATTTCCTCGAATAATGCCACTGGAATTCAGATAGGCATTTAATCACATCTGTCGACTGCTTAGGTTATGATGGACATGTTCACATAATTAACTCTTCCAGTTAAGTTGCATGGAGTATGCTTCCATTTGTTTGTGTTGCCTTCCAAATCTTTGACCCATACATTCTGCCCCCCTCGACACATATTTTTCATTTCTTTTCTGCCATGTGTTGAGTGTACTATGTCTTTCTCATTCTTGGTTACTTTTATTTCAAGATTTTTTAATGCAATTTTAAATGGTGTTGCTTTTTTAATTTCTCTGTGCGAAAGTGTGTCATCAGTATACAGAAATGCAAGAAGTTGGGTCATCTGGGTGGCTCCATAAGTGAAGCATCTACCTTTAGCTCAGGTCATGATCCCAGAGTTCTGGGATTGAGCCCCGTGTTGGGCTGCCCGCTTAGCGAGGGTCTGCTTTTCCCTCTTTCTGGCACTCCCCCTGCTCGTGCTTTTTCTCTTCCTGTCAAATAAATAAATAAAATCTGAAAAAAATAAAGACAAGAGGTCTCTGTATATTGACATTATATCCTGCAGCTTTCTTGAATTTTTTTATTCTAACAGGTTTTTTTTTGTGTGGAATCTTTCGGGATTTCATGACATTTGCAAATTGTGCCAGTTTTCCTGTATGGATTTCATATCTTCTCTTTTTTTAAAATTGTTATTCACCCTACAGTACTTCATTTGTTTTTGATGTAGGGCTCCATGATTCATTATTTGCATATAACACCTAGTGCTCATTATGACACGTGCCCTCCTTTTTTTTTAAAAAAGAATTTATTTATTTATTCGACAGATATAGAGACTGCCAGCAGGAGAGGGAACACAAGCAGGGGGCGTGGGAGAGGAGAAGCAGGCTCACAGCGGAGGAGCCTGTTGTGGGGCTTGATCCCATAACGCCGGGATCACGCCCTGAGCCGAAGGCAGACGCTTAACTGCTGTGCCACCCAGGCACCCCAACACGTGCCCTCCTTAATACCCATCACCAGGATAACCCATTCCTCTTCCCCTCCCATTCTGCAACCTTCAGTTTGTTTCCCAGTGTCAGTAGTCTCTCATGGTTCATCTCCCCCTCTCATTCCCCCCCTTCACTTTACCCTTCCTTCTTCTAATGTCCTCTATGCTATTCCTTCCATTCCACATAGGAGTGAAACCATATGATAATTGTCTTTCTCTGCTTGACTTAATTTCACTTAGCATAATCCCCTCCTGGTCCATCCACGTTGGTGCAAATGGTGGGTATTCATCCTTTCTGATGACTGAGTAATATTCCATTATATAGATGAACCACATCTTCTTTGTCCATTCATCTGCTGAAGGACATCTTGGCTCCTTCCACAGTTTGGCTATTATGGACATTGCTGCTATGAACATTGGGATACAGGTGCCCTTCTTTTCATTACTCTGTGTCTATGGGGTAAATACCCAGTAGTGCAATTGGTGGGTGATAGGATAGCTCTGTGTTTAACGTCTTGAGGATCCTCCATATTGTTTTCAAAAGTGGCTGTACCAGCTTGAATTCTCACGAGTAGTGTAAGAGGGCTCCGCTTTCTCCACATCCTCTCTGACTTTTTTTTATTTCCTGTGTTGCTAATTTTTTTTCAAGATTTTATTTATTTATGCCACAGCGATAGAGACAGCCAGCGAGAGAGGGAACACAAGCAGGGGGAGTAGGAGAGGAAGAAGCAGGCTCATAACGGAGGAGCCTGATGTGGGGCTCGATCCCATAATGCCAGGATCACGCCCTGAGCCGAAGGCAGATGCTTACCCACTGTGCCACCCAGGTGCCCCCTGTCTTGTTAATTTTAACCATTCTAACTGGTGTACGGTGGTATCTCATTGTCGTTTTGATTTGTATTTGCCTGATGGCAAGTGATGTGGAGCATTTCTTCATGTGTCTGTTGGACATTTGTATGTCTTCTCTGGAGAAGTATCTGTGTCTTCTGCCCATTTTTCGGTGTCGAGTTTGAGGAGTTCTTTATAGATCTTGGATACCAGCCCTTTATCTGTAATATCATTTGCAGATATCTTCTTCGATTCCATAGGTTGCCTTCTTGTTTTGTTGATCTTTTACTTTGCCGAGCAGAAGCTTTTTATCCTGATGAAGTGCCAATAGTTCATTTTTGCTTTTATTTCCTTTGCTTTTAGAGACCTATCTTGCAAGAAGTTGTTGTGTCTAAGTTTGAAGAATTTTTTTGATTTTGATATGAGACAGGAATCCATTATCTTTCCTTCCTGATTATATTCGAGTCCTCTTTCTTGGTGAGTCTGGCTAAGTTTGTCAGTTTTGTTTATCTTTCCAAAAAAGGCAGCTCTCATTTTCATTGGTTTTTTTCTTTTTTGGTCTTTTTAGTCTCCGTTGGATTTATTTATGCATTCCATTTTGTTATTTCCTTATTTCTACTAATTTGGGGCTTTGTTTGTTGTTTTATTTTCTACTTCTTTACCACATAAATCAGGTTGTTTATTGGAGATTATTCTCATGGATTGATGAAGATTTGAATTTCTATGAATGTCCCCCATAAAGCTACTTTTGCTGCATCCCATAAGTTTTTGTAGGTTGTCTTTTTCATCAGTGTCAAGGTACTTCTAAATTTTTTTTGATTTCTTCTTTGACTGTTGGTTGTTCAGTAGCATGTTGTTAAATCTCCACATATTTTTTTAAAGATTATTTATGTATCTGACAGAGAGTTAGACAGTGAGATATGAACGCAAACATGGGGGTGGGAGAGGGTGAAGCGGGCTTCCCACTGAGCAAGGAGCCTGATTCGGGGCTAGACCCCAGGATCCTGGGATCACGACCTGAGCTGAAAGCAGATCCTTAATGACTGAGCCACCAAGGCCCCAAAAATCTCCACCTATTTTTGACTGTCCCATTTTTTTCTTGAGACTGATTTCTAATTTCCTATCATTGTGGTTGGACAAGATTTGAAGCAGAAGGTGAAGAGAGCATTCAGATGAAAGGTTTGTTTCCTGGAGGGTTTTCTGTGGGCAGACCATGAGTTCAGTGGGGACGGAGGAAGGTTTTGTGAGACGGGGGGTAGGGTTAACCCTTGCTAGAATTACTGACTACTACCATGCAGGCTGTGTGCTACCATTCACACCGTAGTCCTGATGGACGTGTACTTCATTAGGAATATTTTCTAGGAGGTGTAGGCATAGCTTTCACTTAAAGAAAGGTGCCATGTGGGTTCATGGCATGACCCCAGGTCAGCAACCAGGATGTATGGTATTGTGGGGGATCAGAAACAGGCTTTCTGTGGGAAGTGACAGAAATAAGATATGGTGAGCTCCATGACCGTAGGTGAGGTCCCGAGTGACCCACTGGGTGTTGGGTTCTGTGGATCTGTCTCATCAGGTGCTGTGCAATTCAGGGACACCCTCCTCTCTGTTAATTTGTGTGGAGACAGGTAGACATCAGTGTCTGGCCAGGCACGAGGGTCGCACTGGACCACCACCAGAGGTGCAGCGTGTGGGGGAGCCACTGCTTGGTTTCCACGAAAGCTGACCAGGGTCTTTGACCTTGATTCCTAGCTGTTGCAAGGGGAGAGGAGGCCGGGGGTGGTGCACACTTCCGAGAGTTGTGTTCAGGACTAGTCTGGAGCCCACTGAAGTCAGCGACACCGGGCACAGAAGTCACCCAGTCAGTGTTGCTGTGGGCACTGCTCCCATGGTACTTTCGGGACGGCTCCATGCTGCCACCTCCTGCTTTTCATCATCATCTTCAAGGTCCTGTGCCTCTGCTCTTGCCCCATGGCCTCCGGGGTATTGTCCGTCCTCCATCTGGCCCTCGTCCCTGGTGCCCTGTGCAGTCCGATGCCAGGGTAGCCTTCTTGAGACAAACATCTGGCCCTGATGGAACACTTTCATGAATGTTGTAGGTTGCGAGGATGATGCCCTGCTCTGGAAGGGGGCTACAGGTCCCCAATCAGGAGAGCCATGTCTCCTTTTTCAGCATGGCCTGCCTTCCCCTCAGTCTTCTTCAGGGAAGCTCTCCCCACTTCCTGAGATGACAGCTCTGAACTTAAAACTGAATGTTATTTTACATATCTCTATGCCTTAGTTCATCCATGGCATGTCTTTCAACCCCGTTAGTGGGTTTTTTTTAGCAGTTCTGAAGGGCTGTCTGCTCAAGGAGGGGATGACCTGGGTGGGGCAGCTTTCCCTCTCATCTCCCTCAGCATGTCTCTGAGCCCTGGGACCAGCTCTCCCACTGAGGATTGAGGGACATGAGCCAGCCCATCCTGAGCCCAGGCTGTGTCAGCTGTGTAGACAGATGCGTGTCGGAGTGGTGGGCAGCTGGCATGGGCCAGGGGCAGGCAGTGTCTCCTTCTCATTCCTTCCCTCCCTTCCTCCCAGAGGTAGCTCAGAGCAGCCTTCAACCCCTGCATCTCCAGATCCCTTGACCTATGCCTCCTGTGTTCAGCTGGTGACCTTGGAGTTTTGCATGGATTCTACCTCCTGTACCCTCTCCCGTAGCAGTTCCTGGATCAGAGGAGGGATCGGACTCTTGTCTGCATTTGGTCTTCTTCCTGTCCCGCACCAATCCTATCCGCCTTTGCATCTTCCATGTATGTGCTTGGAAGCAAGCCCATCCACAGGGAACCTATTAGCCAAATGGATCCAGGCAATGAACATTGAAGTAGAGATCCAGGATCCATAATATACCTGCTCTGAAACCTGTCCAAAAGTCTGTGACTCTCTCACACTGAAACAGAAACAATAATAGCTTTCTGGACTGTGAAGTGACATGTGTCTCTACTTCCAATCTTGAATGCATAGGTGCTGAGCCTGGACAGAAAAGGACCATGGCTCCCGTGGCCTGGGATCCACAGTAAGAACTCAGTGAAATCTGAATTCAAGGCATAGAGTGAATAATTATTGTAGAGTGAATCCTCCCAAGTAGGGCTTATGCACAGTGCACAGGAAAAGCTTTTTCAAAGAGGTTCCTGAAAGAAAAATCTTTTTTAAAAATTTATTTTAATTCCAGTAGAGCTAACATACAGTGTTACATTCTTTTCAGGTGTCCAATAGAGTGATTCAGTAATTCTATATATTACTCATTGGTCATCAAGAAAAGCATCCTATTAATCCCCTTCATCTATTTCACTCATCCCTCTATCCACCTCCTCTCTGGTAACCATCCGTTTGTTCTCTATTGTTAAGAGTTTGTATTTTGGTGTGTCTCCTTTTTCTCTTTTAGTTATTTATTTTTGTTTGTTTTTTAAATTCCCCATTAGAGTGACATCGTATGGGATTTTTCTTTCTCTGACTGACTGATTTTAGTTAGGATAATACTCTCTAGCTCCATCCATGTGTCTGCAAATGGCAAGGTTTCATTCTTTTTCAAGCCGAGTAATACTCCATTGTATGTGTGTATGTGTGTGTGTGTGTGTGTGTGTGTGTGTGAATACACACATCTATCATCTCATTTGTCAATTTTTCTACAGACACTTGGGTTGCTTCCATATGGTGATATTGTAAATAATGGTGCAAGAAACATAGGGGTGCACGTATCCTTTTACGTTACTGTTTTCCTATTCTTTGGGTAAATACAAGTAGTGTGATTGTTGGATCGTAGGGTAGTTATATATGTAATTTTTTGAGGAACCTTCATACTGTTTTCCACGGTGGCCACCACAGTTTGCATTCCCACCCACAGTTCACGAGGATTCCCCTTTATCCACATCCTCCCAACACCTGCTCTTTGTTGTGCTTTTGATGTTAGCCATTCTGACAGGTTTGAGGTATTACCTCATTGTCCTTTGGATTTACATTTTCCTGATGATGGGTGATGGTGAACATCTTTTCACGGGACTGTTGGCCATTTGTATTTTTTCTTTGGAGAAATGTCTGTCCATGTCTTCTGCCTATTTTTTAACTGGATTATTTGTTTTGGGGGTCGAGTAGTATCAGTTGTATATGTTTTGGACACTATCCCTTCATTGCCTATGATCTTTGCAAATATCTTCTCCCTTTGAGTAGGTTGTCTTATTATTTTTACGTTTTCATTGTTCTTCTGCCATATGGAAACTTTTTATTTTGCTGTATTCCCAATAGTTTATTTTTGCTTTCATTTCCTTTGCCTCAGGAGACAGTCTAGAAAAACGTTGGTATGGTCCATGTCAAGAAGTTACTGTCTTCCCTCCTGTAGGATTTTTATGGATTCAGGTCTCATATTGAGGTCTTGAAACTGTTTTGCGTTTGTCTTTATTGTGTAAGAAAAGAGTCTAATTGCATTCTTCTGTATGTAGCTGTCTAGTTTTCCCAACACCATTTGTTGTAGAGACTGTCCTTTTCCCTTTTGATATCGTTGCTTGCTTTGTGGAAAATTCATGGACCACATAATTGTGGGTTTCTGTCTAAACTTGTATCCTTTTCCTTTGGTCACTGTGTCTATTTTTGTGCTGTACTGTCTTGTTAGGATGACTGCAGCTTTGTAGTATAACCTGAAATCTGCAATTGTGAGTCCTCCAGCTTTGTTTTTCTTTTCCACATTGCACTGGCTGTTTGGAATCTTTAGTGGTTCCATACAAATGTTTAGGATTGTTTATTCGAGGTCTTTTGTTCTTTAATTTAAATTCAATTAGCCAACTTACAGTACATCATTCGTTTCAGATGTAGTCTTCAATAAATTTTCAGTCGTGTGTAACACCGAGTGCTCATTGTATCGTGTGACCTCCTTAATGCTACTCACCCAGTTACCCCCCCAACTTCTCCTCCAACAATCATCAGTTTCTTGCGATAGTTAAGAGTCCATCATGGGTTTTCTCCCTCTCTGATGACTTCCCATTCTATTTTCCCTTCCTTGCCCTATGGTCTTCTTCCTTGTTTCTGATATTCCACATAGGAGTGAAAGCATATGATCATTGTCTTTCTTTCATTGACTTATTCCACTCAGCATAATACCCTCCAGCTCCACCCAGGTCGGTGTGATGGTAAGTATTCATCCTTTCTGATGGCTGAGTAATATTCCATTATATATATATATATTCCACATCTTCTTTATCCATTCATCTATCCATGGTCATCTGCACTCCTTCCACAGTTTGTCTATTATGGATATTGCTGCTATGAACACTGGGATGCATGTGTCCCGACTTCGCTACCTCTGTCTCTTTGGGGTAAATACCCAGTAGTGCAATTGCTGGGACATAGGGTAGCTTTATTTATAACTTCTTGAGGAAACTCCGTACCATTTTCAAGAGTGGCTGTACCGGACTGCATTCGTACAGGGGTGTAAGAGGGTTCCCGTTTCTCCACATCCTCTCCAACATGTATAGTTTTTTGTCTTCTATTTTTAGATATATTGAGCCTCGTGTGATATGGCATCTATAGGGGTTTAGATTTGCATTTCCCTGAAGCCAAGTGATATGAAGCATTTATGCATGTATCTTTTGGTCACCAGTACGTCATCATCAGTGAAATGACTTCCCATTTTAATCCATCTCAAGACCTAAAGCTGGGTAAGGCACTGAAGCTGGATGATGCCATCGGTTGGAATTGTGGAGAATTTCAAAAGATCTCCGTGGAGAGCAAGTTTAAAGGTCAGTGTGAAGCTACTAATTAGTTCTGGGGAGATCTCTCAAAGTGGGGGTTGCCTGGGATAGGCTGAGGGTGGCCCTCCGATTTTCCTATGAATCCTTGCTGCAGCCCCAAATGGACAGTTTCCTGCTGTGGGGCAGGCTGAGTCCTCTAGTCGTGCAGAGGTGAGCCCAATGCCTGCTGCCTTGGAGGCAGGCAAACAGGGAGGGACCCTCAGCAGAAGACCCAGTGTTAGGTTAGGCCTCAAGAGACAGCAGGTCCTAACTGCCCAGTGCTCAGAGAACTCCCAGGCCAAGTGAGATGAGGGCACAAGGGCGGGTGAGTGTGAGCCTTCGGGTTTCATCCGGAAGGGCCCACAAAGGTTGGGGTTCACCAGAAGGGGCTCTCAGGGGTGCCCCAATTCTCTTGCCCTGAATGCTGTGTTGTGCCCCAAAATGGTACAGTTTACTGTGGGCTGCAGGCTGAGTCCTACGGTGGGGCTTTGGTGTCCCAAATCCCCTAGAGTGGGGTGCCAGGACCCTGGGGAGGGACCCTTCTGTCACCAACCTAGGGTAAGGGTTAGGGTCCAGAAGCCTGCCAGGGACAATCTGCAGGCTGTGCAGCGAGCTCTGTGGAGGGCTGAGAGGAGGCCATGGGGGAAGGTGAGCGTGGGACTCAGGGTTGGGGCACGGGGGGCTGCCAAATGTGGGGATGGGCTCTGGGGGCCTCCCCAAGTTCTCGTGTCCTGTAGGCTCCGTAGAGTCCCAAGGGGCACGGTTTCCTGTCAGGTGACAAGCTGAGTCTTGCGGTGGGGCCAGGTAACCCAATTCCCCGGGGCTGCTGTGTAAGGCTCCTGGGGAGGCCCCCACACCCGCGGCCGACCTAGGGCTAGGGTTAGGCCCCAGGAGGCCCGCAGGCCCAATCTGCTGGCTGTATGGCGAGCTACAGGGGCTAAGTTGAGGGTGTGGGGAGGGTGAGCGTGGGCCTCAGGGTTGGGGTGCGGGAGGCCGCCGAAGTTCGCTGGTGGCTCAGGAGGCTCCTCCTTGTTCTCCCGCCCTGAATGCTCTATGGCCTCCCAAGGTGCACGGTTTCCTGCAGGGTGGCAGACTGAGTCCTGCTGTGGGGCTCAGGTGTCCCGAATCCCCGCAGCTGTGGCTCCAGGCTCCTGGGGAGGGGGCCCCCCACAGATGAACTAGGGTTAGGGTTGGGGCCCAGGAACCCCGCAGGCCAGATCTGCCCACTATGTGGTGAGCTCCGCTGCGGGCTGAGGTGAGGGTGTGGGGTGGGGTGAGCATGGGCTTCAAGCTTGGGTTTAGGGATCGCTGAAGTTCGCTGGGGGCTCTGGGGGCCCTCCAGATTCTCCCGCGCTGAATGCTCTATAGCCTCCCAAGGGGCACGGTTTCCTGCAGGCTGGCAGGCTTTGTCCTGCAGTGGGGCTCAGGTGTCCCCAGTCCCTGGGGCTGCGGCACCGGGCCCCAGGGGAGAGTCCCTACCCAGCCGACCTAGGGTCAGGTCTAGGCCCCAGGAACCCGGCAGGCCTGATCTGCCGGCTCTGCGACGAGCTCGGTGGCAAGCTGAAGGGAAGGCGTGGGGCGGGATGAGCGTGGGCCTCAGGGTTGGGGTGTAGGGGGCCGCCCAGGATCACTGGGGGCTCAGGGGGGCCCTACCAGTTCTCCTGCACGGTATGCTCTGTGGCGCCCCAAGGGGCATGGTTTCCTGAGTGGTGGCAGGCTGAGTCCCGTGGTGGGGCTCATGTGTACCCAATCCCCGGGGTTAGGTTACGGATTAGGTTACGGGTTAAGGTTAGGGTATGGGTTACGGTTAGGGTATGGGTGAGTGTAGGGGTTAGGGTTAGGGTAAGGAGAGGGTACAGGGTAGGGTTGGGTTTAGGGGTTACAGGTTAGAGGTTATGGGTTAGGGTACAGATTAGGGTTTAGGGTACGGGTTAGGGTTTAGGGTTTGGGTTTAGGGTTAGGGTTAGGGTTGGAGTACGGGTTAGGGTTAGGGTATGGGTTAGGGTTAGGTTATGGGTTAGGGTATGCATTAGGGTACGGTTTAGGGTACGGGCTAGGGTACAGTTTAGGGTAAGTGTTGGCGTACGGAAATGGGTACGGTTTAGGGTACAGGTTAGGGTTAGTGTACGGGTTAGGGTTAGGGTACAGTTTACGGTTATGGTACAGGTTAGGTTACGGTTTAGGGTTAGGGTGAGGGTACGGGTTAGTGATCAGGTTAGGGATAGGTATAGGGTAAGGTTTAGGGTTAGGGTATGGGTTAGGGTACTGGTTAGGGTACAGGTTAGTTTTAGGTATGGGTTAGGATATGGGTTAGGGTCCGGGTTAGGGATAGGGTACGGGTTAGGGTATGGGTTAGGGTACGGGTTAGGGTATGGGTTAAGGTTAAGGTAAGGGTAGTGGTTAGGGGTAGGGTACGGGTTACAGTTTAGCGTTTAGGGTTACGGTTAGGGTACGGGTTAGGGTTAGGATACAGGTAGGGTTAGGTTACGGGTTATGGTATGAGTTATGGTATGGGTTAGGGTCAGGGTTTAGGGTTTAGGGTTAAGGTTATAGTACGGGTTAGGGTACTTGTTAGGGCTACGGTTAGGTTTAGGGTACGGTTTAAGTTACGGGTTAAGGTACAGTTTATGGTTAGGGTTATGGTACGGGTTAGGGTACGCGTTAGAGTACATGTTAGGGTTTCGGCTAGGGTTAGGGTACATGTTAGGGTTAGGGTTAGGGTACGGGTTAGAGTTACGGTTAGAGTACGGGTTAGGTTACGGGTTAGGGTTAGGTTTAGGGATAGGTTACGGGTTAGGGATAGGGTTAGCTGAAGGGGTAGGGTTAGGGGTAGGATTAGTGGTATGGTAGGGGTCCGGGTAGGGTTAGGGTTTAGGGTTAGTGTTTGGGGTTTGGGGTTAGTGGTTAAGGTTAGGGTTTAGTGTTTAGGGTTTCGGGTTTAGGGTTAGGGCTTAGGGTTTAGGGTTTAGTGTTAATGTAGGGTTTAGTTTTAAGGATTAGGGTTTAGGGTTAGGTTTAGGGTAGGGTTAGGGTTAGGGTTAGGGTTAGGATTAGGGGTTAAGGTTTAGGGTTTAAGGTTAGGGGTTAGGGTTAGGGTTAGACCCCAGTATGCCAGCAGGACTGATGCGCCGGCTGTGCGGCAAACGGACGAGGGGGCCGAGGTGAGTGCGCTGGCGAGCGGGATTATGGTATCCAGCGTTTTGGCGCATGGGGCCTTTGAATGTCGCTAGAGCCTCGGAGGGCCCTGTCCGTTCTCCTGCCCTGAATGACCAGCGGCACCCCGAGCGGTCCGCGTGGTGGCGAGTTGGCAGTGTGAGTCTGGCACTACTGTTTGGGGGTCTCCAATGCTATGCGTTGCAGTGCAAGGCCCCTTGGGAGGGGCCCCTCTGGGGCCGTCCTAGGGTTAGTGTTAGCACCCAGGAGCCTGGCAGGCATGATCCACCAGCTGTGCGGTAGAGGAGGGCCAGGCCAAGGTGAGGGTGCCACCGAGCTGGAGCGTGGGCCCAAGCATTTTGTCACGGGGGGCCTTGGAAGGTCGCTGGGGTTTGGAGGGCCCTGCGGGTTCTCCCTCCCTGAATGGCCAGCGGCGCCTCTAGTGGCCTGGTGGGTGGCGGGGTGGCATGGTGAGTACGGCGCGGGGGCTCGTGGTTCCCCAATCCCTGGCGTTGCTGCACCAGGCCCCTTGGGATGTTCCCCTCGGGGGCCAACCTAGGGTTAGGGTTGGCCCCCAGGAGGCTGGCAGGCCCGATCTGCTGGCTGTGTGAGGAGCGGTGTTGTGGGCTGAGTTTTGGGCGATGGCGAGTGGGAGCTTGGTCCCCAGCACTTTGGCGCCCTTGGCCTTCGAATGTTGCCATGGCTCATAGTGCCCTGCCCATTCTCCTGCCCTGAATAAGCAGCTGCGACCCTAGCATATCCGTTGGTGGTGGGGCGGCAGGGTGAGTCCCGCACTGTGGCTACGGGATCCCCAATCCCCAGTGTTGCGGAGCCAGGCCCCTTGGAAGGGGCTCCTCCTGGGCTGACCTAGGGTTACAGTTAGCCCCCAGGAGGCCAGCAGGCCCAATCCTCTGGCTGGGCAGCGAGAGGTGGGAAGGCCGAGGTAAAGGCGCTGGGAAGCAGGAGCGTGGGCCCCTGCATTTTGGCGCAGGAGGCTTCAAATGTGGCAGGTTTCTCCAGGGCCCTGACCTTTCTACCACCCTGAATGACCGGCAGCGCCCCTAGCGCCCTGGGTGGCGACAGTGTGGCAGGGTGAGTCCGGCTCTGGGGCTCTGAGTCACCAATCCCAAGCGTTGCAGAGCCAGGCCCCTTGGGTTTCGGTTAGCCCCCAGGAGCCTGGCAGGCACTATCCACTGGCTCCAGCAAGCGGAGGGGCGGGCCGAGGTGAGGGCGCTGGGGAGCAGGAGCTTGGGAGCTTGGGAGCCAACTTTTTTGAGTGGGGGGCCTTCGAAGGTCACAGGGGAAATGGAAGGCCTTGCCAGTTCTCCCAACTGAATGACCTGTGGCGCCCCTAGCGGCCTGGGTAGCGGCAGGGCGGCAGGTGAGTCAGGCGCTGGGGCTCGGGGGTCTCCAATCCACCGAGTTGCTGCACCAGGCCCCTTGGCAGGGTGCCCTCGGGGGCTGACCTAGGGTTAGGGTCAGACCCCAGGACGCCAGAAGGCTCAATCCGCCAGCTGTGCGGAGAAAGGTGTAGTGTGTCGAGGTGAGGTCTCTGTGGAGCGGGAGCGTGGGCCCAACCGTTTTGGCGCGGGGGGCCTTCGAATGTCTTCGGGGACTCGGTGGGCCCTACCCATTCTCCTCCCTGAATGACCTGCGGCGCACCTAGCTGCCCTGGTGGCGGCGGGGTGCAGGGTGAGTCAGGCGCTTTGGCTCTGGTATCTCCAATCCCCAGCGTTGTGGTGCCAGGCCCCTTGGGAGCGGCCCCTCGGGTGCCAACCTAGGGTTAGGTTTAGCCCCTAGGAGGCAGGCAGGCCCTATTCACCAGCTGTGTGGATAGCGGAGTGGCGGACTGAGTTGAGGGCGCTGGTGAGTGGGAGCGTGGGCCAGGGCGTTTTGACGCCGGGGGCCTTTGAAGGTCACCGTGTCTCTGA